>NC_059440.1:18650661-19348995 GCF_021028975.2 Sphaerodactylus townsendi | reverse complement strand
ATTCCAAAGCCTTTATTGGCATTATAAATTACAGAGTTAGTAAAAAGGGGCATTTATCCACTAACTGAGACATTAAAATATTAAAATACATTAAAACAACGTTGAAAATTCACAACATTCACGCACACATAAAATATTTTAGCCGTTACTACTATGTAGGCAATGATTGCGCCTGACCAAATAGTTCCTCAAAAAACTCGCAACATTCTCACATATGAGATCACAGGAACCGTTGAGTAGAAAATTCATAGTAGATGGTAGCCTGACATCGTTTGAGCTCTCTATCAATGGACAGATGTATATAGAGCGTAACGACTCGTACATTGGACATTCCAATAGTACATGTTGAACAGTCTCAACAACGGCAATATTACATTGGCATAACCTGTTCTCATATGGAGTGTTATTATACCTGCCAAGAGTTTGGGACTGGATGACGTTTTATTATTATCAGCTCAGAGTAGTACGTATGACTCTCCCTTCCCCATTTAACCTTCTGAATCACCATATGAAATAGGTCTACAGATCCTATCCTGACATTCCTAACTAGAGTTTGTAGTCTTATTTTGTCCTTCCAATGAGTTGTGCTTGATTTTAAAAAATTAAGATCCTGTGTTTCCATATTTAAAAGCAGATTCCACTATAATAAACTTTTTCTTTTTAAAAAAAGTTTAAAATACCTTTATTAACCCACTGCTCAATATTACTCGGTTACAGATTACACTCAAATGACACAATAAACAACAAAGAAACTCCAAGCAGTCGTGAAAGCAGCACTCGGCGGCGCTGGCAGGCAACTAAATCCCGGCTTGTGTGCAATTAACAAACTCCAGTTCACTAATGGTATTTGCACACAGTGAATGGAGGCTTGATTGAGCTGAGAAGCAGTCAATCGAATTCTATGTGCCAGAGGAGGAAAGAGCTTGGAGGGGCAGAGGTGTGTGTGAGTATGCCAACACACTGAATTCATGCCCACCTGGAGTATAATTGCCACTTGTCACAACATCTGCGAGCCACCTCAGTCTGCATTTCTGTTTAAATGCCCTGTTCACTTACTTGAAAGGAACACCAGGGGTCCCCCCCACAGGAATGCCCAGCAGAATAATAGGGGGGAAGTGTTTAAAGTAGCATACAAGTCATAGGTACATAGGGTAATGAAAGAATCTCTGTGTATAATCTTTTCTTTAGGGAGGAAATCTTACAATCAAGGTCTCTGGAGCAGCAGTGGCGTAGAGTGCAGGTGCACTCTAATCTGGAGAACTGGGTTTGATTCCTCACTCTGCCACTTGAGCTGTGGAGGCTTATCTGGGGAAACAAATTAGCCTGTGCACTCCAACATAGGCCAGCTGGGTGACCTCAGGCTAGTCACAGTTCTTTGGAGCTCTCTCAGCCCCACTCACCTCACAGGGTGTTTGTTGTGTGGGGGGGGGGGAGGGAAGAGAAAGGAGGTTGTAAGCCCCATTGAGTCTCCTTACAGGAGAGGAAGGGGGAGTATAAATCCAAAACTCTTCTTCTTCTCTGTCCTTTCTAGGGAAAACAGCAATTAGTCATGGCCAAATGGCCTGAGTCCAGGTTATCTTGTCCTCAGATAAGCCTGTCTGGCTGCCTACCAAAACTTATTCTTCTCTGGGTTTCCCCACCAACTGAGGTGAAGACAGGTGGAAGGCAAAGGCAAAGCTTTTCTGACATCCCAGTCAAAAAAATGTCACCTGGCACCTTCATTACTGGCATTTAGGTGCCTGGAAGATGCCTCTCTTTTGTTCCTATGTGCTTCTTTACCTGTTACGGCTTTTAGCTTCACCTTGTTCCAATCTGTGGCACCTGTATTTTTATTCTTTGGAGATGACTCACTGTTAAGCTTCTTTGATTAGCTGTAAGCCACTTTCAACAAACAAACAGGTTTTGAAAAAGCAGAATATAAATAGTCTGGCTTTTGAGATCACTGTGAGAGATCACAGCTAGGACAAGGTGAGGCTCGAGGTCAGAAATTATCGCAGGCTCCAGAAGGCGCTGTTCCGTATCTCACTTCAGTAATCTCAGGCTCTTATTTTACGCTAACAATCTAAAATTCGCAGCAGTTGCACATTATGAATCCTGACAAACTGTTCTGTACTTAACTTTCCTCCAAGGTTTCAAGCACAGCAATTATATGACGCCACACAAGTTTCCTGCACGCACAGAGACAGAGGCACACAGAAGCCCCGAATGCTGAAATGCAAACACAACTGATGTCTTTCCTGTTGTACAGAATTAGATTCTGGTTAACTGCACTGTGATATGAGCGAAGAGTCATCTGGATAAGTAAACACAGCGGACGATCCGTTTTCTAAGAGAACAAAATATTGTTCAATATTTAAGAAACTGCATGTGATGTTTGTTTAGCTATAACGCCACGCTGTAATGATTACACCAAGCAATTAGCATGCATTTTTGTCATGAAACTGCCAGAATTTAATCAGCGACTTCAGTTCTATTCCATTCAGCCGTAACCACCACAGAATAGAATTGTCTCTCTTTAGGAACATCGCAAGAACAGCTGTATTGTCACCAGGGACAGATATGGTTACTGAGTGAGGAGCTGTTCTTATCCTGTGTACTTTGAAGCTCAAAGTTCTTTGCACTGCGTGCCATTTTACCAACTTAATCTAAATCTGCTAAACGAGAAGATGACGTTTTATGCATCTGAAAAAGTGAACTCTAATCTCCAAAAAGCTTTTGTCCTGATAAAACTGTTGCGGCGCAATCCAGGTGGGGAAGAAGCTGTGCTGTGTCTGGAGATGCCACCGCAAAGACAGTGCTGTGCCACCTCCAAAAGGGCTCCGGGTGGCGCAGGTAGGAGGGAGATTCAAAATCCCCCCTGCTGCCCAAAGATCCCCATACACAAAACAGATGTACACCATTGTATTTTTGGCAGAAGTCTGAGGGCTGCGCCAAGGGCGTTCCTGGCACAAAAGCCCACTAAAGTCATTTCCACCCCTGGGAATGCCCCCAGATGTGCCAGCCTACAGCTTTAGGCCAGAACGACACAGCAGGGCGCAGGCTCTTCCGGATTGGGTTCTGCGGAGGTCTGTAATACCTGCATGCCTCCCAGTTTGCCCTCCCTGCTGGCAAAAGTGGCATTTACACCGGTGGGGTGGGCAAACATGCCAGTTCGATCTCGCACCAGCTCCAAGAGTTGATTCCCCACTACCACCACACCTGGATCCGGCTGTTAAGTCTTTCATAGAATCATTGAGTTGGAAGAGACCCCAAGGGCCATCAAGTCCAACCCCCTGCCATGCGGGAACACTCAATCAATGCACTCCTGACATATGTTCATCTAGCCTCTCTTTAAAAACCTCCAAAGAAGGAGACTCTGTAAAGTGCCCCAAGACTGAAGTTTAAATCAGAGCAGTCCCACTCCCTTTAATCCATACCGTAATGCTGCATTCTATTTGATAGTGAATGAAAACCCACAAATGTCAGAATGCACACGGCTTTGCCTGCAGCCACTGAGGAAAGAAAAGGCACTGACATTTCAAACACATTACCTGATCCCATCCCCGGCGTTATCCAAGACTTCCCACCCACACACCAGGAGGATGCTTTCTCTTCTTGCCGCCCCAACATCTCCTGCAACATTCTTTGACAAAGGCAGCAATGCGGCGCTCTCCCAAATCTCAAAAAGCTATTTGCACACAATGTTTTCAAGTGCTTTGCCAGGCCGAACGGACACACACAGCACCAACTTGGAAACAAGATCTGTGGCTACGTCGCTCTGACACCCACAAGCTCCGTGGTTATAATGGAAAACAGCAGAAGAGCCACAGCTGGAGGGGGAAAGGAAAATCACTGCCCGAAGTGGGTCTGCTATCCTGGCTTTGTCTGCAAACATAGGAGAGGAGAAAAGAAAAGAAGGAAAGGAAAGGAAAGGAAAGGAGAAAAGATATGGCTACTCTTGCATAAATGGCTTTAAAGAGGGGATTAGAGAAATCCTGAGAGTGGGGATTTTTTGTGCGCCAGCTCCTCACTGCTAGCCAAACGGCTGTGCTCAGAGGACCTGGAACAAAGGCACGAGCCTCTCTTCTTGAGAGACTTCATAGCGCACCTGTCTGGTGACCAACCGGTGAGATGGACCTTTTAAAATCTAGCCTTTAGGAAAAGACTTTTGTTGGCTCCCTTGCTAGCTTCACGCTTTGCTCCTAACAAAATAAAAAAGTGGAAGAAAAAATCGTGTACACTCCTTCAAAGCCAGGTAGAACAAGTCTCTGGCCACAGGCAATGTCTCCCGCTCGCGCGTTCTTCTGTGCTGCGCTAAGCTGTTAGGGCTGCATCCACCGCAGTAGATTGCAGCGAAGGGGAAGGAACTGTACTTTGGGAAGGATACTGAGGAAAAGGCAGACGTGCCTTGTGGCCAGATCCAAAGATAGCACAACAAGCTCTACAGGGAAAGCCTCCTAGGGCTGATGGTCAAAGGACACTTCAACCAGCCTGGATCCATAGAAGACAATGCCAAGACAGAGATCCACATACAACCTGTGCCCGAGGCAAGCGGAAGAGATTTGTGCATCTATGGCTGGCATCTTCAAAGGCATGTCACAGTCAGGTGCCTTTCTCTCCGTGGCAAAGTCTTCCCACCCTGCACAAAAAATGAAAGGAAAGCACACAAAATGTCTTTTTGCATAGTTGGATTGCAGGTGAGAGGAGAAGCACGTTGGCAGCCAAGAAGATTCAGGAGAGAGGTAGCTGAGAAAACAGCCCACCGTGTGAGCCCAGCTTGGCTGAGGAAGACGATGCCGAGAGATGAGGCTGGATCAAGTCGAAGGAGATGGGTGCAAGTCCATGCAAGGAAGCAGCTAGGTTAGCATTCTGTTCTTCTTTAAAAGAAGGAAGTCAAGTCAAATGGAATTCCTTTGGATGGCGAGAAGTACTTGCACATTCACTGTGCAGAATTCATCCAACGTAGCGTAATGGTTAAGAACAGGTGGATTCTAATCAGGAGAACTGGGTTTGATTCCCCAATCCTCCATCTGAGTGGAAGACTTATCTGGTGAACTAGATGTGTTTCCGCATTCCTACATTCCTGCTGGGTGACCTTGGGCTAGTCACAGTTCTCTCTGAACCCTCTCAGCCCCACCTACATCACAAGGTGTCTGTTGTGGGGAGAGGAAGGGAAAGGAGCTTGTAGGCCACCTTGAGTCTCCTTACAGGAGAGAAAGGTGGGGTGTAAATCCAAACTCTTCTGCTTTTTGCTAGGGGGATAAAGTCCAAGGACCCCCAGTACAATGCAAATTTTACTATGGCCCTCTGCAAGGGTCACCTGCTTCCTTTACTGTTTTTATTACTCTTGCTGTTTGGGCTGTTGATGAACAACGTTTATGACTTCTTGTTATGAGTTTAAGGTTTATGCTTGCACTGTTTTTGTTTTTTCACTAGCCACTCGTAGTGCCTTGCTGGAGAGGAAGCCTATAAATCTCCAAAACAGGCTTAAAAAATTAGTCCATCTGTGACAGGTACAAGTCCAGGAAAAAAAGGTGAAAGAAAGCCAAGATGCATTCAATGCTACACTCTGCCTACGTAGCCAAATTCTGTACTGGGGTGGGGGGGGGGATGGGGACGGGGATGGGGACAGTAATAAAACGGTAGTTTATAATTCGAGAAATGTACTGTGGTTCGAGGAAGCAGGCTTACAGGGCCTGCTTCTTCCCACTAACCAGGAGCAGATTTTTGCAAAAACTGCTTCTGGGTTGGGATTAGGGCCCCATCGTGCAGCAAACAGCAGTCTACTTTGTTGCTAGGAGGTGATTGGAGAGTTCGTACCTGCAAATGCGCCTTCACACTTAACTGTGCGCATTTGGTCCTGTATAAATCCTCTCTTAGGCTTTTTCAGTTTTTCAGTTTTTTCAGTTTTCAGTTTTATTACGGCCATTAGGCCAGCAAAAAAGAGCAGAGAAGAACAAGAAAAAGGAGGAACAACAAACAAAAGAACAATCGAATTTGCACTGAAATCCACGAAACAGAAATCCACACAAAAAATATCATCAGCTTGTAGCATTCTTACGGTCACCCTCATGTGGTCTGGCTCTTGGTCCCAACATGGTTCTTCTCTTACTATATGCCAGCATACAAAATTTAGCTACCTGCTGAGATATAAGAGAAACTCGGTCTTCCAGCAAAATTCTCACAAGAACTGAGTCGGAATTAACTCTAGTTAAATTTCTGTACTGGATAAACAATGGATGAATTAACGCCTCCCTTTCCCCTTTATGGAGTTCACAATGCAATAAAATATGTAATACAGAGTCCACTTCCCCTGAGTTACAAACACATAGTCTCCTATGTCGTGGGATTTTTTGAAATCTGCCCATTAGATTGGCTGATGGAAAAGCGTCAAAACGGGCCCTTGAAAAGGCCCCTCTCTTAGGCTAGTCTTTTTCCTCTGCTGCAGGGAGATCATTACATGTCATCCTCTCATCTAGATTCCATTTACTCATCAACCGTGTGCGGATTATTTACCCACCACGGGAGTAGGAGCGGAATTAAAAACATCCTGAGCTTGTGCTCCACTCTCCGGCCATCTATCACTTTAAATGGGCACCGGCTTGTTCTCAAGTAACAAGGAGGTCCCCGTTGCCTTTTGCTAAAACATCGCAGACACAAGATTTGCCCAAGAGGGAAAGGAATCAATACTCTTCCTACCTATCTGGTAAATTACGCCATTAAATGAACTGAACTTAAATGGCAATTACTCTTGCAAAAACCTCAGTCAGACATTGCACTGCCAGTCAGTAAAAGGAGCTGACGACTGGGCAAAAAGAAACAGCTACTTCGGTTTCTTTTGAACCAGATGTGTTTCCACACTCCTACATTCCTGCTGGGTGACCTTGGGCTAGTCACAGTTCCCTCTGCACTCTCTCAGCCCCACCTCCCTCACAAGCAGTGGTGGGATTCAGCAGGTTCGCACCACTTCGGCAGAACCGGTTGTTAAAATGGTGCTTGTAAACAACCAGCTGTTAAATTATTTGAATACCACCACCGGAATCGGTTGTTAAATTATTTGAATCCCACCACTGCTCACAAGGTGTCTGTTGTGGGGAGAGGTAGGGAAAGGAGCTTGTAGGCCACCATGAGTCTCCTTACAGGAGAGAAAGGTGGGGTACAAATCCAAACTCCTCCTCCTCCTGTTCTTCACCAGTGGATCAAGACTCAAACAAAGGCCAGCCCAAACCAGCATGGCACCTGTTCTTGGTCAGCATGGCTTACACCACAAATAGTTTGGCTGTCACGGCAACCGTGCCAGTCAGTGCCTGGCATGTCTCAGACTGAAGCCGTTCCACAATAAAATCTGATGGAGAACTGCCCAGGAGTAACCAGGCATGAACGCAGCAACTGCACATGCTAGCAAGCAGACCAGCAATGCCCAGTCAATATGCAGCAGATGCTACTGCAGACTCCCCCTAAGGAAGTGTCTGGCTGGGCTTCTCCCAATCTGTCCTGTTTTGCACTCTTGCCTGTGTTCAAAGTGATAAGAGTGCTGGCATTGGTGAGGCCAGTCATCTACATCCGCCAGGCCTCTCTGTCCTCCACCTCCCAGCACGATGCCAGTTCTACACAAGGGGAAGGGGTGGGGCTGCCCTCAGGAGGGCCGGATGCTCCCCTTATGAAAGGGGGGAGGAATTGGAGTGTGTGGCCAGGCCTCTCCACTGCCAAGGAGAAACAGAGGACAGAGAAAAGAAGGAAAGGAAGATGCTGCCAGCAGCGACAGTCTCGTTGCCTGGTCAACGGCCATTCCCAGCAAGCTCATGAGCACCCTTCCCAGCAGTTTTCTAGAGCCTGTTGTATTTGTTCGCACAACGGGCTTTACTGATGGAGCAGTCAATATACCTCTAACATCTTGGTAGCAACAGCTGAATAAGCGCTGGGCTGAGTTTCTTTCTCCTCTGCTTGGATGTATTTAACCCGCGTATGGCCAGAGGCCTCAGCAAAAGGCCAAGAGCCAAAGGACTCTTGGCTCAGCACGTGGCCTTGCTTGAACCAGCCCAGGGGAAGCAGACTGTTCTAGAATGAAGATTAAAATATTCCTTGTTCCTTTGCTTACTTACATTTGTATTTGGTTTCTTTAAATTGTTTATTTAAACTGTACTTTCATATTTTTTTTATAAACCACTGTAGGCTCCCTTCGGGAGAAACACAAGAAACAAATGCCTCAAAATAAACAAAATAACCTTGGCCAATGTTAATTACATCCATTACGCACTTTGGGAAATGTCTGCACAAACATCAGGATTGAGGGTAAATCCCAATAAATCTGAATGGATAAGTGTTAAATATATAGGATGCGTATAAAACTGTAACGTGAATGGAAATCCTTAAAAAAAACCTGAAACCAAAAGAGAGATATAGGTATTTGGAATATCTTCCTAAAGCTATTTGGTTTGTTTAAACTGTTTATTTAAACTCTACTTTCAATTTTTTTAAAATAAACCACTGTGGGCTCCCTTCGGGAGAAAAACAAGAAACAAATGCCTCAAAATAAACAAAATAACCTGTTTATAAATCTGTCTTTGGAAGTTAGCAGTTGAAACTTGGCAGAAGAGAAGACTAAACTTTCTCTGGGCTGGAAAAACCAATGAGAATCCCTGCCAAAATATTATACAAGCCAAAAGAGCATGGAGTGTGTGTCTCTCAAGTATTAAACTATGGCCAGACCAACATATCAATGGATATTGCTCTACCGTGGCACTATAATGATAATTCCGATGTGAGCAAGACAATATCATTGCAAGCTATTGCTATATAGAACAATAGCCATCCATCGGTAGATGCAGCTTATTTTGCCAGTTAGTTTAGTTGCAATGTCAGACAACAGAAGAACAACCAACTTTAACATCAAACTTGAGGTGCTTTTATTTGGTTGCAAGAATGAAAGTAAGAAGGGAATTTGCATTTTTTTTACTGCCACACCACAATGCACTAAGCTCTCCCCCGTCCTGACTCCAAGATTTTCTCCTTGGGTAGCCACAGCTTCTGCACATCATATCAAAAAGTGCGTGAAGTTCTGCGATCAATGTATACACAGGCCTTTCCTCTACTAGTGGTGAAGAACGTGGATCCTAATCTGAAGAACCAGGTTTGATTCCCCACTCCTCCACACAAGCCGTGGACTCTAATCTGCTGAACTGGGTTTGTTTCCCCACTTCTATACATGAAGTTTTCAGGGTGACCTTGGCCTAGTCACAGTTCTCTCAGAACTCTCAGCCCCACCTATCTCACAAGGTGTCTATTGTGGGGAGGGGAAAGAAAGGTGATTGTAAGCTGCTTCGAGACTCCTTACGGTTGAGAAAAGCGGGGGATAAATCCAAACTCTTCTCTCCCTCCTGAATATGGACTGTCAAAGCACAGAGATTTGGGTGGGGGGAAGGGGAGTTGGAAAAACACACTCAGCATCAGGAATTCAGTGAATTATGAACATTGCACAAGGTGGGGGAGTTCATCCCCAGCTCGCACCTGGCACCCAACGACACAGAGATGGAACAACCGAAAGCAGACTTTACCCATTCGTTTTAGCTTCCCTCTCCTCCCTTTTGCAAGCATGAATGTGGAAACTTACTGGTTTGGGGCAATGTATGTATCTGGCAAGGCTGATGATTAGGTCATGTGTGATGGGATCTACCAGGTTCCGGAAGCTGGCATAGCGGTACAGGACATCGTCCAGAGAAGTGGACTCCATTCCCAAATCCTGCAGAGAAGACAGAACAGGAGTCAGGCATCGTGGGGCTGCCCTGGGGACATCCACACATCATTGGACACCGCAACACAGCAGAAATACACAATGACATTTTCCTGTGGTGTGAAGGGAAAGAGGGGTTGCCCTAAGCCGGGGCCTCCAGTAACGTACCAAGAAACAGGGTCCTTGATCCAGATGCTCTCCAACAGCTGAGTTTTTAAAAGTTTATTAAAAAGAAAGAGAATACAAACAGGTTTCTCTCAGCTCTAGACAGTTCCAAATATAAACAAAAGACAACACAGTTGAAGGCATGAATTAAATCTTAGAATGAATCTTAGAATGAATCCCCTTTAGCATCATGTCAGGAGTTTATGGCATCTTCTCCTCTAGTCCATCTGTGTTAGAGTTTATGGCATCTTCTCCTCTAGTCCAGGATGAGGGAGATGACCCTCACTTGATCATTCTTGGTGATTAAGATCTATCTGTCAGGGTTAGAATATGGTCTTGTAAAATCCCGTTTCTGTTTATGTAAACACAAACACAGTTTACAAATTCAATGAGGGCCAAAGGTTACCACTGTTTATGACCTAAGACTAAGTGGTTGCCACCGAGATAAATTATCTCTCTAAGTAAACTTAAAGGAATGAACATACTTTCTTCACATGTGGTTCGTGAATGACAGCCACAGCGCGGTAGCAATGTAATATCACAATACAAGGTGTCCGACTGCCTTTCCGGTGGGGAAATACTGAAAAGACTGGGATTTTTCAGTCCAGAAAGAAAAGACAACTGGAGGAAGGCAGCAGAATGACAACACGGGATAAAATATCCACCAGCAGAGAAAGAAAGAAGGTTGGGATAACTTTTCCTGCCCCATACATAACACTAGAACTCCGAGGAACTCAATGAAAGTGACCCAGAATAGATTCAGGAGTGGTAAATGGGAGTATTTCACTCTAAGAATAATTTAAATGGTTGAATTCATGTTCATAGGGATAGAGGTCCATCAGTGGCTACTTGCCTGGGTGACTAAAAAGGGATTGTAGCCCATGGGCAGTAAGGTTTTGAATCCCAGTACTAGGAAGCTACGTCAGGGAAAGGCCTCTGCATATTTGCCTTGTTTGCTGGCCTTCTGGGCAACTGCTTGGCCACTGGGTGAAGCAAGATGCTTCTGGACTAGATGGACCACTGACTAGCTGGACTAGATGGACCACTGATCTGGACTAGATGGACCACTGACTAGCTGGACTAGATGGACCACTGACTAGCTGGACTAGATGGACCACTGATCTGGACTAGATGGACCACTGATCTGGACTAGATGGACCACTGACTAGCTGGACTAGATGGACCACTGATCTGGACTAGATGGACCACTGATCTGGACTAGATGGACCACTGACTAGCTGGACTAGATGGACCACTGACTAGCTGGACTAGATGGACCACTGATCTTAGCCAACAGGGTTCACCTTACATGTTCTTCCAACAATGAGTAGATAAAGCCTCAGAGACTGGACAAAGACAATAGCCTCAGCTCTGCAGTTTGGTTCATAGCTTCCACCCAAAACTTTGGTGGCAGCAGCCCTGGAAGACTGTTTTCCCCTGAAACCCCATCCCCACATCCCCACAAACATCCTCGAGATAGGAAAACAAGTCAGTAAGAATACAAAGCACAGTTCATAAGCTTGCTCGCTTGAGTCACCTTAAGCTACTTAGCTGAGTGTACCCAACCAGCGCATGTACAGAATGGTCTGCGCTGCACATGAGAACTTCTGGCAAGGAGTCACGGCAGGCTACTTGAAAGATGTCAGCAGAAGGAAGGACGGCGTTTAATGCCGCACTTGGAAGCTCAGCTTTCGGCGGGAGTTCGCTTCTCAAGCCTCATCTGGTTTCCATGAAAATGAATGGCTATTGTCATAGTTTTCAAAAGAGAAACTGAGTCGCTCTTATGATACAGGAGACCTGCAGTCGGTTCTAGCAGAAGGATGAAGAGAGAATGGGCACTGAGATCCAGCCCCCCCTCCCCCGCTTGCTCTCTGCCCCCTGCAGCCTTGCGAAACTGGTTTTCTTCACAAAGGTTTGCTGTTCACACTCTTGAATGGTATAAACTTGAAACTTACCTGCAGACATTGCTTGCATGGGGTGGGGGGGGGGGTGAGTGAAGGGGCTGGCTGGCCAGCTAGTATCTCACTGCCCTTTTTAGTGCCTCCAGTGGAGAAATCACTTCCTCCAAGACCTAACTTGCGTTCTTTACCCAACAGAAAGTCACCTGAAGGAGGGGGTGGGTGGCTTTTATTTATTTATTTTAAACATTTATTAGCTGCCTTTCTTCCTCATGAAGCTGGAGTCTTACAAACACATATAAAAGCACATCAGATAAAATAGATTAAAAACAACAACATTCAAGGTAACTACTTATGACACGGTCACAGGCCTTTCTTACAGACGCCTTCATGACACACTGTAGTCTCTAACCAACCCTTCCGCAATTCTCCTTGCACTCCATTTCAAAACAATACTGTCTTAAGATGATAACTCGGCTCTAGCATTAATTCTTGTATTGATTTTGTCCTTTCAGGACTTCACTGAAGTGAACCCCATTTTCTAGTCATGAGAATTGAGGGTTGGGAGGGGCCTCGCAAATGGAATAGCCTAGGGCATAGGTGTCAAACTCGTGGCCCTCCAGATGTAATGGACTACAGTTCCCATCATCCCCTGCCAGCATCATGCTGGCAGGGGATGATGGGAACTGTAGTCCATAACATCTGGAGGGCCACGAGTTTGACACCTATGCCCTAGGGCTGTGGTGGCGAACCTTTGGCACTCCAGATGTTATGGACTACAATTCCCATCACCCCCTGCTAGCATGGCCAATTGGCCCATTAACAACTGAGATCCGCTGTTCCCCCCCTCAGAGTCAGAGGAGTGAAAGGTTAGACGCCATCTGTTTTAAATATTTATAAGTTTGGACCGCTGCATTTTAACTTGTATAAATTTTAGTATTTTATTCTATTATCCACTTGTATGTATTATGTTGTTAACCGCCCTGAGCCCTTTGGGGGAGGGCGGTATAAAAGTGGAATGAATAAATAAATAAATATAGGGCCACTCTTCCTCTAAATCCAGCACTGCATCCAGATCAGGTGCAAAAGGTGAGACATAATTTAACTAAAAAATTAGTTCCTCCTGTTCTCCAGATGAACTTAGAGCACTATTCTTTCATTTGTGTCAGTGATCCTTTAACATTCTTCCATCTTTCACCCTTCCCCACCTTCGGAAAAATGAAGCGGTTTTTATTGTTCGCTACAGTATTATCCTTATAGTTATTCAGATGGCAGTTGGGGAAAGGCTATAAAAAATCACACTGCTGCTATTCTGATCAATGGGAGAGAGCGTGAGGGAAGGGAACCTGTACATTTCAAACAGTGCCCAGCAGAAACGCCTCACGCGTAAGCAAAGGACATTTTGGCAAGGCGGCCTGAAAGCAACGTGGCAGACATCCCTGCCAAGCTGTTGGCAAGGGTCGGCTCCAGAGGAAGACAAGCGACACAGTCTGGAAAACTCCCGCTCTCCCCCTCAACTCCTGGCATGCTTTTCAGAGCACAAGAAGCTGTTACTACAGCAAATCTTTGGAAGCATGCCTCTCTTGTTCAGAAACTCAAAGCCCATAATTCTTCTTGACTCTCTGGAGCCCAACCAGTCCCTCCAATAGACGGAACTCATCCCCATTCATTTCCCTAGCGTGATAACGGCTCTCTCCCCACCAAGCCTGGACCAGAGACCCAATGGGAACGCCATCTGAAGTCTTGCGAGGCTGAAAGGAAGCCGGCCATCTGCCAAGCCGTGAGCTCATCTCCACTTTAGCAGCTCCACACCTGTTCTTGCAATTGCTGGCAAAGGCATCTTTTCAACTCTGGAGGGAAATGCGGAAATGGGTCTAACCTGATCAGGCAACTTCCCTTTCAGCTGAGCTTAGCAAACAGTTTGCCTCTCTAGCTTCCACCCCAACTCACAGCAACATCCACTAGAGCACACTTCTAGATCACAGAGGCAGGTGTCCACAAATAAGTCAGCAGACCACAAGGTATTTTTTATCCCAGCCTTCCTCCCAGAAGTTCTGCTGGTCAAATGACTATAGATAAACTCACCTGAATGGGTTATTTACACTTATAAATGAGTTATCTCGTCACCACCCCTTTTTGAACATATGTTTAGAAGAGTACCATCCGTCCACCTGCGCCATCCTCTTTAGGACTACCGGGAACACTATTTCAGTTCAACATCAGAGAAAAAGATTTTCTGCAGGGTTCAAAAGCCCAGTCGGGTATATTTTATTGTAAATAAACCATCTCTGTCATTTGACGACTGTGGGCTCTTGTTGGTTTTTATCAACTCTCTAGCTACAGCATCGGTATCAAGAGAATTTCTTCATTTGAAGCAACAGTCACGAAAATATGCAGAAACGGACGTATAAGTGCTCCCGAGGACAGCCGGAGATCTGGGACGCAAGATGCCAGTTTTCCCTAAAAGGCACTTCACGGCTGTCAAAGAGCGACGATGCTGCGCCATTTTTTGTCATTTGGGATTCGTTGATTAACCACTTAAAAGAAACAAAATGAAAAATGACATTCATCTAAAACACTTAAGCTGCCTTTTGATTGGGAATCTGAAGCCTGTTGCCTTAATTCAAGAGATGCAAAGAGACCACTGAACGCAAATTGCTACTTATCAAAGATTCTTCTTCATTGGCTGCAGGGCTGGTTCATCCATTACTGTTGCTGAAGTAGGCCTAGATGGGGTAGAGGAGCAGGAACTTTGCCTCTCTGTGCTGTCTTCTTCACTGGACTGGTCCAAGGAGACAACTTTCAAGTGTGCCAGAGAGCAAGCACGCTGCAGGAGCCACTGTGGCTGTGTTTTAGATTCAAGAATGTGCTCATCAACATACCTAAAAGTATGGGTCTTAAAGGAACCAGAAATGGGTTTCATCTACTTGTTAGCAGCAACCACAGTGACATGCCAACTACTGGAAAACTGAGGACACCCTAAAG
Source organism: Sphaerodactylus townsendi (assembly GCF_021028975.2). Classification (NCBI taxonomy): domain Eukaryota; kingdom Metazoa; phylum Chordata; class Lepidosauria; order Squamata; family Sphaerodactylidae; genus Sphaerodactylus; species Sphaerodactylus townsendi. Next base: position 19,334,238 of record NC_059440.1, on the reverse strand, counting down.
TTTAAGGACTAGTATATTATACTCTGCAAACTGGCAATTAAAAGCAGGCCCAGTTCTTGTATTTGTTTTTAAGAACAATGGCCCTTTTCCCACTCACTGTTTGCTGCACGCTACTCTCGCCAAGTAGCGCGGGGTCCAGCTGCACTCCCCACTACAGGGGCGGCGACAACGCAGCCGCTCCGACTCTGCTGCTCTTGCACCCCCTCAGCGCACGTCATTCTGGCACTGCTCAAAACGGCGCCTTTTGATGACCCCGTGCAGAGCGCGGGGCAGTGGGGAAGCCCGGGGAACACAACCCTCGCACTAAAAAGGTGCTGGACCAGACAAAACCGACGTCATTTTAAAAGTGGGGAAACGGCCAATGACAAAGCATGAGAATTACAGAGTGTGTGTGTGGTGGTTATTTACATTATTGGAATACTAAAGAAGTCAGGATCAAGGGGGATTGTTTCCTTGTGTTACGAAAATTTAAAAAAATGTCCCATAACGGAAAGGGGTGGGAATAACTCTCTGAAGCTGCCAAAGGTTTGCGGGCCATCTAAATCAGTAAGTAACAAACTATTTGTATATTACCAGGAAATTGAAATCATGGGGTTAAACACTGACTAAAGAATAAAGAAAAATTATGGAAATTTATGCATTTGTCTGTTATTTGGAACAACAAATCTGTTACGCAACTTGATGTGGAAATCTGTAAACAATTTGATACAGTGACAACAGTAGAAAAAAACAGGAGACACAAGAAGATGGAAAATATATTGCCTAATAGTTAGGGACTGGATTAAGAAATAAGTAGAATCCAGGAGCAGATGAAGTCGACTGGATCAAAATAAAATGCAGACGAAGGCCTCAATGCAGTGTAGTTACATGTAACTAAGCCCCACTGAACTCTGTCGGAGTTGCTTCTGAATAGATATGTACAAGGCTGTATTTTGTTTAAAGCTAAGGAAGAAGTTATACAAACAAAAGAATTTGAATGTTTTCCACTACTTGCAGACAGGAGAACCAGAAACCAAATACACAAAAAGGAATGAGAAAGACTGAAATAATATCAGAACAGAATAACTTGACGTACTATTAAGACCCACGCAGGACTGAGAGACAAAGTGCTACAGAAATAATGGATAATGGAAGGAAATAACTGATTTGACCGAGACAGAGGTGTTGCTAATAGGAAAGACGGAAACCCTGGAGGGAATTGATTTGCCTCTATTTGATAGTGTGAAATGATCATTAGCTGGCTCTGTTAGGAGCCCAAGTGCAATTCGGTGCAGTTTCTCCAGTCAATGGGCTTAGTCCAGAGTTACACCTGCAAAGAACTGCCTTGTTGGAGTCTTTATTTATTTATTTATTTAAACCATTTGCATGCCACCTTTCCAGGCAAAGTAGGGAACCACAAGGCTGTAGTCAAATCAATACAACAATTAAAGGAAACATATGAACACAAACACAGACAAACAGAGAGGAATGCCAATGAGAGTAAGTGAGGGGACGTCAAATGAAAGCAGTCTTCGCCCACAGGAAGAAGACAACGATAGAAGGAGAAAAAGAAACCTTCCAATGGATGAAGTTCCAGAGCTTTCACTCCTTAGCCAAAAAGGCTACAGTATTAGATCCTATTTCATGGGGTGGAACAAGATTTCCTTTCTCACATCTACCAGATTCTTATCAACCCGCTCCCTCCAATACCGTCACAGTTCAGCTAGCGTATCATTCTGTACACAAAGATGTCTTTGAAGACAACCTGGAAGCTTCTGTGAGTTGAACACATGACACCGCTGTCTACTGACTCAATCTATTGGACTATCAAGTTCAATCTATTGGACTATCAAGTTCAAAACAAAGCGACGTGACGGCGGCATGAGGTACCTGAGGTTTCTTGTGCCTCTTTGTGTTCCTTGTTCCCGCTGCCTCCCTCGCCCTTGTTGTTGCGGGGCTTTCTGCTTTCCTCGTCGCCTCCATTACGGGGCTCATCCCGCTGGACTGGACGAGCCGATGCCTTGGGAAGGAGTGCTTGGGCAACGGCGTAGTTGGGGGTTGGTGCCAGTAACCCCCACCAACGTTCTAACTGGGCCCCCACCGGTCCGGGAGCCCCGCAGCCGGAGAGTGGCGGATGTGGTCGGAGCCTGGTCGGGTGTGGTCAGAGCCTGGAGATCGCGACATCGGGGTTTGGTGGCAACCCCCCCCCCTTGTTTTTCGGCCCGGATTTCGCCGTCCCAGGAGTCCTGCTGGTGGAGAGAGCTGGGTGTGGCGACTGCGCCCGGGCTTGCTGAGGGAGACAGCGAAGCAGCTGGCCCTGCAGGTGGCGCTGTGGAGGCCGTATCTGCGATACAACCGTCTCTCCTCTGGGGGCAGCTTTGGAAATCTATTCTGTCGCAGCAAAGACCACACCTGTGTAACCGCAGGCAACAGAGGGGAGCATTGGAGGCGATTTGGGAGATCGGATGCCCGCTACGGCACAGTCGACGGGATCCACCTGAGCAGTCGGCTGAATGGTGGGGAGTCTCGTGGGAGCGGGCACTCAGTAACATTACTGCCAGCATCACGTCAGGAAAGTCAGTTGTGAGAGAACTGATTGAACTACATTATAACAGACAAATTCTGAATGCGGAGTCTTCCATCTGGGAGCTGTCTAGGGTGGCTGGTGGCAGCAATACCCTAGCCGCTACTCGAGCTACACTTCCGTGTTGCCGCCCCCTAATGCCCTGTCCTACCAACTCGGATATCCTGCACATGAACAATCGATCTGGGTGGTGTGAGTCCCATACCCATGGCCAGTGCAGTAGAAACTACATCATTGTTCCATTGACTTTGCCGGTAGACTATGCAGTAGTAATATCGCTTGATTTAAAGAGGGCGTGGAGATCTGGTGGCAGCAGCTCCTTTTGTCATCTAATGCCCTCTTTTGGCTTTTGGCTTCTGGCCTATTTCTCTTCTTAACTCCCTGATTGTATTAAATTGTGTTTAATCTAGATGAGTATATTAAGAGGGTAGTGTAATAAGAGTGTAATAGCTGACTTGTCATAGATTATATTGATTGTATTAGTTGAGAGGTTTAGTTTAGACTAGCAATATTTTATTTATTTAATTATTTATTTTTTCAATTTATATACCGCCCGATCCCCGATATTATTAACAAAGCTGGGCTTACCTTTAGTAAGGAGTTTAGTTTAGTCAGGCTTTGGGTGGAGGGAAGTGGGCAGAGTCATGGGGGCACCAACCCTGGGGCTAGGGATCCCAGTGCTGATGGGACGGGGTAGATATTGCGGTAGGCGGTGGCCATATGGTAGAAGGCGCCCGAGATATGGCTATGCTCGCTCGCCTTCTGACCTCCGACCTATCCCGAAGAACGATGGTGGCTGGGATCAGGGACACTCTGCTTCGTCTTTGGTGTTGATTAACGCCAGGTCCATTAATAATAAGACCAAGGTTCTCCAGGATTTTCTTGGAGCCCAGCAGGTGGACCTGGCGTGTGTCACCAAAACCTGGGTGCGCGAAGGCGAGACCGTTGCCTTGTGTGAGGTCGCACCACCAAGTTTCGAGTGCCTCCACCGATCGCGAACACAGGGCCGGGGGGGGTGGGGTGGCTTTGTTCGCCCGTGAATCTATCCCCTTTAGGGCAGTCCCCGTCCCGGAGATCGCCGGCATGGAATGCGTCGGCCTCGAGTGGTTGGCCGTGGAGAGACTGGCCGTCCTCCTGGTGTACCGGTCGCCTAGCGCACCAGGAGACAGCCTGCCGCGGCTGCTAGAGGTGGTGTCGGACTGGGCGTTGCGGTTCCCCAGGCTTATTGTCTTGGGGGACTTCAACGTCCATGTCGACGCCTCCTCATGTACGGTGGCGGCGGAACTAGTGTCATCCATGGCGACGCTAGGCCTCTCCTTAATAAATTCTGGCCCCACTCATGAGGCCGGGCATACGCTGGACCTGGTCTTCGGGTCGGGGGTTAACTTGGTCATATCCTCTGTTAACAGAGTGCCATGGTCCGACCATTATGCCCTGAAGGTTCGGGTGGACTTGCCGCAACACCCCTGTCTAGGCGACGGGCTAATTTATGCCCGCCCGCGGAGACTTATGGATCCACTTGGTTTCCTGAATGCTCTACGGGACCCTGAACCCGCCGGCACACTCGATGAGCAGGTGGAGGACTGGAATTCCCGGCTCTCCGATGCCATCGAGGCTGTTGCACCCCGGAGTCCTCTACGCCCCCGTTCTCGGCGTGCTCCCTGGTATACTGAGGAGTTGCGCCATATGAAACGGGTGCTTAGACGTCTAGAGCGAGTGTGGAGGAAATCTCGTGACGAGGCTGCGCGAACATCTTATAGGACGTTTATGAAAGCCTATGAGGTGGCGACGAAGGAGGCGAAGAGGGTTTTCTTCTCCTCCTCCCTCGAATCCGCTAGCTCCCGCCCGGCACAATTATTTCGTATAATTCGATCCTTAACCTCCCTATCGGAGAGGTCCTCAAATTCACAATTGAGCATTAGCTGTGAGGCTTTTATGAGCTTTTTTGCGGATAAGGTTGCGTCGCTCCGCCAGGATCTTCCCCCCACGTTGGCTACAATTAGTGAACTGGAGGCTCCCTTGCCGTCTTCAGGCCCTTGTTTGGCCCAGTTTTCCTTGCTCTCCGAAGCCGCTGTTGACAGGACCTTAGCTGCTGTTAGACCTACTACCTGTCCTCTGGATCCGTGCCCATCCTGGCTTGTAAAAACTTGCAGGGTGGAGCTACGACCCCATCTGTTGAGTATCATCAATGGCTCCCTTGAGCAAGGAGTCTTCCCGGATGGGTTGAAGGAGGCAGTGGTCCGTCCACTCTTCAAAAGACCACCGTTAGATCCGAGGGATCTGGCCAATTACCGCCCCGTCTCAAACCTTTCGTTTCTGGGGAAGGTAATTGAGAGAGTGGTGCTGGAGCAGCTTCAAGGTTTCCTGGATGACACATCGGCCTTCGACCCCTTCCAGTCCGGCTTCCGTGCTGGGCATGGGATGGAGACCGTTCTCGTCGCCATCACAGATACACTCCGTATTCAGCTCGACTGAGGCGGATCGGCGCTGCTGGTTTTGTTAGATCTTACCGCAGCGTTTGATGTGGTCAACCACGACCTTTTGACCCACCGCCTGGCAGCCTCCGGGGTGCGGGGCACCGTCCTTCAGTGGATTGCCTCGTTTCTCCGGGGTCGTAGCCAGCAAGTGAGGTGCGGGGACCAGGCCTCCCGGAAGTGCCCGCTTGACTGCGGTGTACCCCAAGGGGCTCTATTATCCCCGCTGCTATTTAACATCTATATGCAACCCCTTGCTCGACTGGTACGGAGTTTTGGGCTGGCCTGCCATCAGTACGCTGATGACACACAGCTCATTCTGTTGATGGAGGGGGGAGCGGCCGCCGCCCCTGCGGCTCTCCAGCACTGTTTGGAGGCGGTTGCTGGTTGGTTGCGGCAGAGCAGGTTAAAACTGAACCCATCGAAGACGGAGATCCTCTGGCTTGGCCGCAGGGGGGGGGATGGGATTTTCCAGCCACCGGTGTGGGAGGGGGCCACATTGGCGCCGACCCCCTCCGTGCGCAACCTGGGGGTCCACCTGGATTCGTCTCTTTCAATGGAGACCCAGGTGGCCCATGTAACCCGGGTTGCCTTTTTCCACCTCCACCAAGCCCGACGGCTGGCTCCTTTCCTCTCCCAAGCGGACCTAGCCACTGTGATCCACGCAACGGTCACCTCCAGATTAGACTATTGTAACTCGCTCTACGCGGGCCTTCCCTTGCGTTTGATCCGGAGACTAAAGCTGGTCCAACATGCAGCGGCGCGCTTACTTACAGGCAGCGCCGTTTACGATCATATTCAGCCTGTGTTGCGCCAGCTGCATTGGCTCCCGGTAGAGTTCCGGATCATCTTCAAGGTGCTGGTGTTGACCTTTAAGGCCCTACGCGGCCTGGGACCCTCGTATCTTCAGGACCACATCACCCCATATGTCCCTGCGCGGCCTCTACGGTCAGTAGAGGCCAATTTATTAGTGGTCCCTGGCCCCTCAATGATGCGGCTGGCCTCCACACGGGCCAGGGCCTTTACGGCTCTGGCCCCGGCCTGGTGGAACACTCTGCCTCCGGCTGTCCGGGCCCTGCGGGACCTTGGCGAGTTCCGCAGGGCCTGTAAAACGGAGCTGTTCCACCGGGCCTTTGGAGGGACCAGCCGCTGAATGGTGCCCCCCTCCAACTGGCCTTCCATCTAGGCCACTACTCAATACGTCTCGCAGCCTTCTCCCCCCTTTTTCCTTCCTGGGGAGAATTTTTAAAAGTAGGGTTGGCTGGACGCCTCCCATTATTATTATTATCATTGTCACTGTTATCGCTGTTTTAAAGATTTTAGTAATTTTTCTTATTTATATTATGTTGTACACCGCCCAGAGCCCTTCGGGGATGGGGCGGTATAAAAGTTCTAACAAACAAACAAACAAACAAACAAACAAATAAATAAAATATTGTCTTCTCTGATTGGCAATGGCTCTCCCGGGCCTCAGGCACAGGTCTTTCACATTATCTACTATAGATAGGAGACCACCAAGGAATGCCAGGGGTGATGTGCAGAGGATGGCAATGACAAATCACCTGTTGGTCACCTGCCTTGAAAACCCTACAGGGTTAGCATAAGTTAGTTGCAACTTGACAGCACTTTACACACACACTAATAGCGGAACCTTTTAAGTGAAGGTGCTCGAGATGAAATCTGGGTGTGTCTGCATGCAAAATAATTGCTCTTCCACTGAGCCATGCCTTCTGCCTCTGTGTTTAAGGAAGAAAGTATCTGCTTATTTGTTAATGGGGGAGGGTCACCCTGTGGCACTGCTTCTCCAACGGATCTCACTGGCTTTCAGGAGCAGCAGTGGTGTAGTGGTTAAGAGCAGTGGCTAAGAGCAGGCGCATTCTGATCTGGAGGAACCGGGTTTGATTCCCAGCTCTGCCGCTTGAGCTGTGGAGGCTTATCTGGGGAATTCAGATTAGCCTGTACACTCCCACACACGCCAGCTGGGTGACCTGGGGCTAGTCACAGCTTCTCGGAGCTCTCTCAGCCCCACCAACCTCACAGGGTGTTTGTTGTGAGGGGGGAAGGGCAAGGAGATTTTAAGACCCTTTGAGTCTCCTACAGGAGAGAAAGGGGGGATATAAATCCAAACTTCTTCTTCTTTCATTGTGTTTCCAGGTTCACTTCCTCAGCAGCCCAAATAGCCCAAGCTTGTCAAATCTTGACTGCTAAGCAGGACCAACCACAGTTAGTTAGGACGGGAGACTACCAAGGAAAGCCAGGGTTGCTATGCAGAGGCAGGCAATGGCAAACTACTTCTGCTCATTTCTTGCCTGGAATGCCCTGCAGATGGGGTCTCCATGAACCAGTTGTGACTCAACAGCAGGTTCTTCTTCAATTCATCATGGTGGGTCCGGTCCACTTTAAGCCACACACTTGAAGGTCCTTCTCAGACTTCATGAACACACATCAGTTACATTCTGCCGATCGATGCTTTGCTAATCATGTCTTTCCCTTACATCAAATGGTTAGTCGTGACCGGCTCATATGCCTTCTCCATTGTTGCCTCACAACTGTGGAATCAGCACTCCCTGGAGGATCACAGGTTTTCATCATAGCTTACTTTCAGGGATATAAAGACCTTTATAGTTTCAAGAGTGTTTAAAGGACGTTTCTCAGAAATATCCAGAAACCAAGCTGCAGCTCTGCATATTACAATTTAAACTTTTGCTTGTTTCATGGGACTGTGGGCTTATAAATGGTGAATGAATGAATGAATGAATGAATGAATGAATGAATGAATGAATGAATGAATGAATGAATGAATGAATGAATGAATAGCCACAAATCAAATCTAAAAACTTAGCAAGGTGAGAGGAACCAGCAGAAGGTCGACAGCCCAATAGACAATTATTGGGAACGTGAAGCGGAGCCCGACACCAGGAATAAACACAGGACTTTTTAATGAAGGGTGAGCAGAGGACAAGAGCTTGAAGAAAAGTTACACTCATGAGAAGAACTTTTACACAATGGGATATAAAGAGATGAAGCCAATGAAAACAAGAGAAAAAGGAGGCCTTGAATCCTTATCCTGGAATTTGTCAAAGTTTGAGAACAGAGAAGAAATGTCAGCAGCACATAATATCCCAGTAAAAAAGCCAGAAATGGCTTCAAAGCACTTCTAGGTGAATTGATCAAAGAAATGAACAACGAGCAGAGATACCACCAAATTTAGGCATATACATAACCTTATCTATCCCCATAAAAGAATGTGTACAGAAAAGCAAACAGCAGGGTAATGTAAACTTATTCAGCCACACTCCACAAAGATATTGAGATATAAAGGAACACTGAGGACTACAGTTAAATGAACTGAGGATCATTTTGGTTGTAAGAAATACACTGCACTGTTAGACTGTCCTGCTTTGTTAGCTAATCGCTCTCTTTTAGCAAGTGCTTGTCATGAAGACGCAATGCAAAAGGGATAAAAATGCAAGCGATAACAGATAGAAACTAAGCAGGAAAATAGAATCAAAGGATCATAGGCAGATTCTGCATGGGAGAAAAACAGTGTGTGAAAATTGTGTAAAATGGTTTAAAACGGCGTAAAAGGGTTTTTGGCCCATGTGGAATCCGCCACAGAGTTGGAAGAGACCCCAAGGGCCATCAAGTCCAACTCCCTGCAATGCAGGAACACACAATCAAAGCACTCCTGGCAGACGGCCATCCAGCCTCTCGTTAAAAACCTCCAAAGAAGGAGACTCCACCACACTCTGAGATGGTGCATTCCACAGCCAAACAGCCCTTACTGTCAGGAATTTTTCCTGATGTTTAGGTGGAATCTCTTTTCCTTCACCTTGAACCCAGTACTGCTGGTCCTAATCTCTGGAGCAGGAGAAAACAAGCTTGCTCCCTCACCAACATGACATCCCTTCAAATATCTAAACATGGCTATCATGTCACCTCTTAACCTGCTCCACATGGGAGCAGCAGTGGAGTAGTGGCTAAGAGCAGTGGCTAAGAGCAGGTGCACTCTGATCTGGAGGAACCGGGTTTGATTCCCAGCTCTGCCGCTTGAGTTGTGGAGGCTTATCTGGGGAATTCAGATTAGCCTGTATACTCCTACACATGCCAGCTGGGTGACCTTGGGCTAGTCACAGCTTTTCGGAGCTCTCTCAGCCCCACTTACCTCACAGGGTGTTTGTTGTGAGGGGGGAAGGGAAAGGAGATTGTAAGCCCCTTTGAGTCTCTTTACAGGAGAGAAAGGGGGGATATAAATCCAAACTCTTCTTCTTCTTCTCTTCACCAAACTAAACATACCCAACTCCCTAAGTCTCTCCTCATAGGGCACAGATTCCAGACCTTTTACATTCTGGTTGCCCTCCTCTAGACATATATTTATATCACATTTATGTATATTTATTTCACATTTGCCAAAAAGGAAGATGACCATCCTAAAAAAAAAGTTATACAAAAGCTTTATTATAGTATGTAACTGCAAGGTGTTTGTGAAATTAAGACGGTTTCTTCTTTTCTGAAGGGAAAATATGGGAAACAATCTAGTCTTCCCTTAAAGAAGTGCTTCCTCACCAGAAGCTACAATTAGTAAATTATATTAAACAAAGAACCAGTATTTCTAAAAGAGTCGATCAAAGATATTCCTTGCCTCTGGATTTGCTTCTTATATTTACAGAAGATTAAGCCAATAAGACAAATACGACTCTGGCATTTAATGGAAAGGAAATAAATTGGCAATGCTTTGATGCTGGTATAGAGGTACAGGCAGAAGCAGAAGGAAAAGCTGCAGAACACATTACGTACCCTAAAATATGGCCTAACAATAAATGAGAATAAAAGGTATCTGCTACAGCAGATCCATGAGTAAATGGGAAGCACAGAAACTCCACAGAAACAAGAAAACAGAAAAATGGAGCTCCAGAGTGGAAATTATTGAATTGCTGTGAAACAGACATTTTGTAAGGAGCACTTGCTGACTGAAGAAGCGTTTAACTCCGAAAGAGACATTCATAAAAAGATTTATACATGCCTAGTACAGCTTCGTAAGAGCGGGAAGCACAGACAAGAGGTAAAGGAGAATGGAAACAGGGAGGCGGAGAAAAGAAAGAAGACGGATCACAGAAGGACCACGAGAGTCAAGTGTCAAGAGACTGAGTATGCCAGTATATTTGAAAGGAAGCTGGAAGGAAGAAAAGCAAGGAGTCACCTCAGGATTCTGACAGAAAGCATTTTGAGGAATAAAAACAACATTCACTGAGCTGCAAACAGAAATCTTGGCAGAGCGGAGGGGAGGAAGTTTAGTGCTATACGCTATTTCACAGAAAGGATAGTTTCATCAGTTGAGGTGCAGAAGTGGAGCAAATAGTACGCTTCCACCTTAGAATATAATGTGGATATTATGTGGATATTAGAATATAATGTGGATATGCCGAATGGATATGAGAATTTGATACATTTTTACCCACTGTCAGAACCATTATTTTGTGCACTGTGGAACACAGTACTTTGACACAAGAGCATTTATGCCAAAATATATTTTTGCTTTCAAACTTTCAAATGGATGGGGGAAGCAGGGCTAGGTAGGCCCTTGTACCTACCTAGAGGAGCATTCTACAACAAAGAAGATCTGGCATGCTTTGTTCTGAGGAAGAGGAATATACAACCCTACTATCATCTTTCTGTGGAACAGAGTATAGATAAAATGTTAATTCTCATTATGGGAGGCTTACAAAGAAGGGCACCCAAATCAGAGGCCTCCTCTGGGGGACTAAGCCCAAGCAACTTTCCTTTGAGATATTTATTTATTCAGAAAATCTGGACGCTGACCAATTGGAGGCAGCTCGTAACAAAATCAATCAAAAGCAAGCATATAGTAAAAACAAGTCAATAAAAACAAATCACGTCAATAAAGAAAAACAAGTCAATAAAATAAATAAATACAGACAAGCCAGGGCAGAAAAGCACATAAAACAAACACAGCAGTCTAAAATAATACCAGCAAAGTAGTCTTCAGACTAGGAGGAGACCATAAAACAGCTAAAAAAAGATGGAACCCCTGAGTTAAAAGAAACGTTTTCGTCTGGTGGCTAAAAGAAAAGTGTACGCCATTGAAGCTCAAGGGCGAGGTGGGGGGCATCCTAAAGATGAAGTGTCACTACTGAAAGGATACCATCTCTGGTAACTGCAGGGTTACCCCTGCTGCTGGTGGGGGGCCACCGAGAACTGGGCTTCAGAAGAGGATCTTAACTGGTAGTCTGAACAATCCAGAAGGAAGTAGTCATTCAAGTACCCCAGCTATGCCTGAAGCAAATCAACAAGTCTTTCCCCCTTACAGGAATCCTCAGCTTGGATTTTAGACTGCCATCCTGCATCCTCGTAGCAGTTGCTTTCAGATGAACATGGAATGACTTTAATTAGTGCCTGACCTCAAAAAATGCATTTTTATCTCCCTCGCATTATTCTAAGATGAGACAGGCCTCAGCGGAACAGACGAAAACATATTCTTCCATTCCATATAAGGCTCACGTTCACATTCTAGACTTGTGTAGCGCAAACAGGAGGACACCCTTTGCAAACCTATTTTAATCCGCCACGGAAGCTCTGCCATCTGCTAGCAACTGAAGGTTTAACAGCCCAGGATGGATGGTGGTGGTTCAAAGGAAATAGAGCAGTGCCCTCCCGGAAACACCGTATCCCTGCTGCCGCCTAAATCACTGGCAGCCATTCTGGCTTTTTTATCTAGTCAGGCGTTCCTAGAAATCCCTCCTAAGGAGCGGATGAAATGTCACAACAGATAGCAGTACAGTGTCAATAAAAGGCGGTTTAGAATCAATCTATACATTTGCAGAAAGCAGGGCGGTGAGAAGGCCGAAATACTTCCTCCATGTCAAATAGTCGCCGCCTACAGAAAGCTAGCATGTTACAGAAAACTAGCATGGATGGATGTTGGCAACCAGCATGCTTCTAGCTCTTTTTTTATCCGACTCTGCTCCAAAGAGCGTAGGGATGGTGTTCATCATTACCCCACCCTCTATTTTTTCCTCACAACAATCCGATGAATTCAGTTATGCTGAGGGAGAGTCCACAGTCCTTGGCCATTATCTGCCCTTCCCATGTCTTCAGCTGGGTGCCTGGAGAAGAGACAGAAAACCCCACGGCCACAGGTTCACTTTTGTTGTGGGCACTCTACAGGTCAGAAAAAGCTGGCCAGCCTGAAGGAGAGAAGGAATACAAAGCCCATCTTCTTGCCAAAACCTGCCCTCTGGCTCTTGTCTCCAACATTACTGATGTGGTCGGGACAAAAGTGTGCTAGCCCAAACGGGAAGGCAAAGAAATGCTCCTCGTCCCACTCCAAGCCTGTTGCCCGAAGGCCCCTTCCACACATGCAGAATAATGCACTTTGCAGCTGGATTTTACCGTGCGGAATTGCAAAATCCACTTCCAACAATTGTGAAAGCGGACTGAAAGTGCATTAGTCTGCATGTGCGGAAGGGGCTCAAGCGATGCAGCTGCCAACCTGGATGTACTCAAGACATGGATCGCCACGCCCAGATTATGCTTTTCAGTGAGTGGATACAGTGGCCATGTCAGTTGAGTTGCCAGCTCCACGTTGAGAAATTCCTGAAGATTTTGAAGATGGAGCCTAGAGAAGGCAGGATTTGTGGAGAAGTGGGACCCCGGTAGGATATAATGCCAAAGGGAGCAGCAGTGGCATAGTGATTAAGAGCAGGTGCACTCTAATCTGGAGAACTGGGTTTGATTCCCCATTCTGCCACTTGAGCTGTGGAGGCTTATCTGGGGAACTAGATTAGCTTGTGCACTCCAACACATGCCAGCTGGGTGACCTGGGGCTACTCACAGTTCTTTGGAGCTCTCTCAGCCCCACCCACCTCACAGGGTGCTCGTTGTGGGGAAGGGGAAGGAAAAAGAGATTGTAAGGCCCTTTGAGTCTCCTTGCAGGAGAGAAAGGAGGTGTGTAAATCCAAACTCTTCTTCTTCAGGGAGGAAGACTGCTGTGCAGCAGGGTGGATAGTACCCCAACAGTATCCCTGTCCCAAATCCCCAACATCAGATACTCAAAACTGGAACTCCGGTGAGTGCCAGAGAGGACCAACAGACCACAGCCACTCCACCCCCTCACCCACCAAGCCTTCCAAATGTTTGGCCTCCTTGCATATTCAAGCAACGAGAGCCCAGCAAGAGTCACGGAGGAATAATGCATACTTGGGGCCAATCACTGAAACAGCTTTGCGGGTGACCTGAACAGCAGATCAAATTATGCCTGTAGATGTAATGCAAACTGATAGCGCGAGAAGCACGTTGCTGCAGGGGGTGGGGTTATCACCGCCTGCTGCTAGCCCCAGCAGAAAGCAGTCTGTCTGGAAGCTGGCAAACAAGAGACCTGCCAAGAGGGATTCTCTGTCTGCACAGTGGCACGGAACACAACAGGGGCAGAAGTTTACCTTCCAGAAGAAAAGAAATAGCTTGGCCCCAACTGTATGAAACACAAAGTCATATTTCTCTGGCCTCCAGGAGTTATCTTCTGGCCTGCCTGTCCATCTTAACTGGGGGGGGGGGGGGGCGGTCCATTTACAATCTTAGCATGCTACCATGCCCTTTCTACTCCCTTTACCCTTGGAATATTGATTTTATCATTGCCATTGTTCCGGTTTTGGAGAAAGGCAGGTTGAAAATGCTCTGAATAATAGTAAACCCCCCTAGTTTCTACTGTGGTTAATGTCAACATAAAACAAGTCAACAGGATCACAAACCTGTTTGAACTCCATCACTGGAAGCCATCCTAAACAAAGTCTTGAAGAATTCCCAGAAAATGTTCCAAGATCAAAGAGCTGCAAATGCTCTCCTCCATTGTTGATCATGGATACAAACTGAAACTGACCCATGTTAAACCTCCAGGTGCTGAAATTGACCCATGTTAAACTTTCAGTTGCTGAAATTGACCCATGTTAAACCTCCAGGGTGAAAACACTAGTACAGTAATTCCAGCGCAGAAAGATGGTAGATCAGGGGCAGAGGCTCGATGGCCATCTGTCCGGAGTGCTTTGATTGTGTCTTCCTGCACTGCAGGGAGTTGGACTTGATGGCCCTTGGGGTCTCTTCCAGCTCTACGATTCTATGATTCCCAGGGCCAAAAAAGTCCCCTGTGTGGGCTCAGAGAGTTTACTTGCAAGCTGGTAGTTTCAGGTGGTTAGCCATGTTCGTCTGCAACAGAAGAGAAGATACGAATCCAGAAGCACCTTAAAGATCAACAAGATGTCCAGGATATAGGCTTTTGGGGCTCAAAGCGCCTTTCCTCCTTGGCATCTGGAAATCATTATTGGATTAAAAGGTGCTATTGGACTTGAATCTTTGTACTTGCTTGTTCAGTAAAGAATCTGTAACCAGGCCCTTCAACATTATCAGAATTAAATCTGAAGTCTGCTTGACACAGCTTTGATTCAGAACATTTGGTTCCTTGGAACACATAAATAGGGTGGCTTCTGAGCACAAGCAGAATATCTTTGCCTTATCCCTGAACACACACAGCACACCCTTATAATCTCATATTTTGCAGACATCTGCTGTATGCAGCCTTGAGCATACAGTTATAAATCCTCGAAATAAACAAATTGTATCTGGGGTGGAAGATACAATGGTGAATTTATTAAAAGCTGCTTTTTAATTTAAAAATGTGCATGGGAAAACATCTGCCAGCCACCATATAGCATAGTTCAGGGGTCTGCAACCTGCGGCTCTCCAGATGTTCATGGACTACAAATCCCATCAGCCCCTGGGGCTGATGGGAATTGTAGTCCATGAACATCTGGAGAGCTGCAGGTTGCAGACCCCTGGCATATGTTGTTCATGGGCTCATATTATGACTTGATGTGGGGAGGGTGCTTGCTCATCATCCCAGGAGTTACCTACAAGAGTGCGAGTTTTTATTCCCGATTTGCTCAGTAACTACCCACCAGCCCCTGCTTCAGAGTAAGATTTCCCATTTCAAGTTGGAAATGGAGTTTGCCAAGGCAGATGGGCAGTGTAATCCTAAAAGGAGTTTCACCCTTCTAAGCCCAATGACTTCAATGGATTTAGAAGAGTTTATGCTTAGGACTGCACTCTAAAAGCAGTCGGGAACACAGGGAAAAAGAAATCCCTTCTGCTGTTGATTCCAAAAAGCATCTCCCTACAAAAACATGACATGGCTGCAGGTTATCAAAGAGACACTATCTGAGGCCATTAGCCTCAACTAAAAAGATTTTTAAAAATAGTAAGCTTATTAAATTTAATAAGATTTAAATACTTGAGAAATTTACAGCTGTATGAAGACTCTTCTCAGTCTGAAATCTACATCTGAAATCAGGTTGTAACAAATACAGCTTTATTTAAGAAGTACGTAATAATATCGAGAAGTTCCAACTTCAAATCAGTGCTCTTATCCAGCTTCTTTTCCTTGATAATTTAAATACTGATTTAAATTGCTTTTTGAGATGCAGTACAATTTTCAATAGATTATAGGTCTATTTGCATTGGCTGGTACATAATATACTGCAGATATTAGTGCAGATCAAGAAGAATGGATTTTTATCAAAATGATGTGTAGAGGGAACACCTAGGGTTGATTTCTGGATTTCTGCCAGGATGCCAAACCTTTAACCTGGTTGCTCCCTGTCTTGTAATGCTTGCTATGGTTATTTGTTGCTGAAGAAAGGCACTCTGCATATGTTCCATGGCCATTCTGAGTCACCCTACCAGCTTTTTTCCTAAAAACAAAAGCAAGCAAGGAAACTCCACAACCTCCCCATGGGCGGGCAGGAAGAGGTTCATTGCACATTTGCCTTTCCTTCCTACAGACCATTTTCCTCCCTACAGACCATTTCCCCTTCCTACCTTCCAATAGAAAACCAATTAACATAAGAAGCCAAACCGACATGGCTGTCATCAGAGCTAGAGCAACTGTTCTGCAGAAATTTGGAGGGGGTTCAGAGGAAGGGTCCACAACGCCCTCCCCTCAGTGCTATTGGGAAGCCACCAGGGGTCCCAAAGATCCTGTATGCCCCCTAATAACATTCACATCCAAACTAAGTATCATACGAAAACAAATCATATGACTCTGCACGTAATACACCACCTAAAATTAATCTCCGGCTTTGCTAGTAAAGGACAACTGCTGTGCTGTTTTTTCTGTTCCTCCGTTCCACTTTATAAGAGATTGTGATCCAGTTCACAACAGGGCACATCCAAATTATTATTTTTTCAAAGGGAGAACATAGTTCTACTTCGTTGTCCAGGCACTCTTTGGTGAGACATGATGTCTTTTCACAGCAAGCACAATTGATTGGATACAGGCTGCAATCCTACGCATGCTTACTCGGGGGAAGACGTGGATCTTACTTCTGCCTGAACATGCATATGGCTCCATTAAAATGCTAAATCTCATTCTGCGCAAAACTATTACAAATTGCAGGCTGAGGCTTTTTGAACATCGTGTCCAGCAATATTTCTCTTCGCCACTTTTTCTGTTTTCTTGCTTAGCGTACACCCTAATGAAAAACTCAAATGAACCCAAAAACTTGCTGACTACATAAACGACTATGTCATTCATAACCTGCTTTTCTCCCTAATGAGGATCCAAAGAGGCTTACATCGTTCTCTCCTCAATTTTATCTTCACAAAAAAAGAGAGAGGTAAGTTAGGCTGAGAACATGTCCCTGGACCCATGTCACCCAGCAAGATTCCACAGCAGAGCAGGGATCTGAGTTCAGGTCTCCCAGATCCTAGTCTGATACTGTACACACCACACCACACTGTATTTACATTAGTCCTAAAATGACTATTGCGTTACTGCAGTTTATTTACTTGCAAATGTGCCAGTTTAAAAAAGAAATCTATTTAACTGCTTCTCACCATTTAGGGAAGTGCAGGACTCATGCAGCTTCGCTGGGCGTAGTGTGGAGTTTGATCTTTCCTCCCCATAGATATAAACCCTATATAAATATAGATATATTCTATATAGAGATATATGTTATAGTGGGCAGGAAGGATTCCACCAAGCAACTAGCTAGGTCTTTGCCAGCGTGCCCAAACTTTTGGAGCCTGTAGGCTTTTTTGGAATTCTGGCACAGCATGAAGGGCATAGCTCCAAAATGGTTGTTGCAGTGGGTGGAGCCAGTCACAAAATGGTTGCTGAAGGAGGTGGAGCCATCCACAAAATGTCATGGATCAAGGTTATATATAACCAATAGAAACACTTTAATAATGCAGGCAGAAACGCTGTTCAACAGGGTGTCTTTTGATCTACACAGGTAATCAGAAACCTTGCTGGGCAAAAGCTGCACCTAGCCTCTCCCACTTTGTACAAGCATTTGGCAAGCGCCAGGCAGGCATAAGATGTCAACGGACACCATTTTGAGGACCCCAGGCCTATGTTCTCCCTCTACCACTTTGGCCTTTTTTTTGGAAAACAGAAACAAAAAGCAACTCCTTAGAGTGAATTGTTTTACAGAGAACAGGTTTTCCTTGCTGCAGCCATCTGGGAAGGGCTGGAACTTGGAACTTTGCTCTGGAACGTACCTCACAAGTACACACTCACTCTACTCCCAGGTATGGATTTATTTCATCTATGTTCCAGGAGAATTTGGAAACAGGCATGCTGTTTGCTTGTTTATTTATTTATTCCTTGATTTCTCTCCCAATAGGGACCCAAAGTAGCTTATAATATGGTTCCCCCCTTCTTCGTTTGAGCCTCACAACAATTACACTTGTGTGGTAGGTAGGTCAGGTTGTAAGTTAATGACTGGTCTAGACAGCTTGCATGGCATAGTTCACATTTGAACCCAGACTTTACTACACCAGCTGCATTCCAGTTCCCTGGTGCCTTCCAGCTGAGTCAGGGTCATATGAATTTTGCCCCCAGTTCCCATCTCCATCTTGGCAGCCCCCTGCTTTTAAATGAAGCCGTGTCAAGCAGAGCTCAGAGCAGCAGTACATGGAATCCCAGCATTAGCTGTAAAGCCAGTTCACGGGGTCTGGCCCACTTCCTGTCTTAGCATTCCCTCCATTTTCCTTTACTCTTATCTCTTCAAATTATTGCAAAGAACTGTGCTGGAATCATTTTCCACTGCGGTTCCCAAGCCTCAGTCTAAATCCTTTTGTTTGAGGCTTTCACAATTCGGCCTTGGCCTTCACCCTCCCCTCCACGTTCCTACCAGATGCTGTAGGTTTCAAGTTATTTAAGCCAAGACAGATTTTTTTTAAAAAAAATCCATCCATCTGACAGATCAGACTGTTCCTGCCAAGCCAGCCAAAGCGATACTTCGAAAGTCAATAAGCAACAAGTGCAAAAAATGAAGTCATCTTCCCACCAAACCAGCTACAGCCTTCTGCAGGATGGTGAAGGGAAATCAAGGCCAATACATGTCTTTATTTTCTTATTTTCTCTTTCTTGCACACACACATTTTTACTGCCTGGCTTCAGTAAACTCAAATTATCATTGAGCTGCTTTTCATTTCTGGGCAGAAAGGAGGAAGCGAATTCTCCAAGTGACGTGTGTGGATTGCAAACAACTCCTGTGGGCTGATGGGCCTTTTAATCCCTCCTATTTACCCATGCAAGAGGAGAGGAAAAGACACACAAAGAAGTTAAAGATAGGCAAAGCATCAGTCAGCTAAGGAAGGTCTGCATGGGTATAGCAGGGGAGCAGCTTACGTTGGCAGCGTACCACAAAGCTTTCTACTCAGAAAACAAAAGAATTGGAAGGTGTCGCTTCTGAAGAGAGGCGCCAGTCTGCCAGAGTCCATTCCTACTAACTTGGATGCTACCAGTGAAGGGCAGCTTTGAGATTTGGGGCAGACTATGGGAATGGACTGAGAGACAGAAATAGTAGAGTTATGGAGGGACTGAGAGACAGAAATACTAGAGTTATGATCCTCACATGGTGCCCACGATGGATTTTCTTCTTCTCCGAAGTACCTCTTTCCTGAACCAAAGTACCGCTCTTGCCTTTCTTGCAACCAACTGGAGCTTCAGAAGAACCTGCAAGGAATTACCTATGTGTAGGCAGATAATACCTGCTCAAAAACAGGTGTGCCCATCATAAAAGGCTGGCTGGCTTGGAACCTTGGTTGGGGAAATTATCAGAAAAAAGAAAATGTCTTTTAGAAAATGGAAGTCCAGTTTGGCTGATGAAGAATATGAGAGGGAACACAAATGGTGGCAAAAGAGAAGCAAGTTAGCTGTAAGGGAGGCAAAAAAGGATTATGAGGAATGCATGGCTGTGAACATCAAGACCAGCAACAAACAGTTCTTCAAGTACATCAAAAGCAGGAAGCCAGCAAGGGAAGCGGTAGGCCCGTTAGATGACAAAGTGTAAAGGAACAAAGGGTGTGCTAAAAAGATGGCAGGGAGATTGCAGAGAAGCTGAGATGAATTCTTTGCATCTGTCTTCACCCAAGAGGAGGTGAGGGAACATTCCTGCACCTGAACTACAAGCTTCTTAGGAAGGCTTAATCCAAGGAACTAAGCTGGAAGATAGTGATGGACAAGGAAGAAGTTCTAGGCAGCCATTGATAAACTAAATGTTACTGCAAATCCCCTGGCCCAGGATTGCATCTCACCCAAGAGTTCTTAAAGAGCTCAAGCATGAAATTGCTTGATCTTCTACTCTTTAATATGCAACTTATCCCTGAAATCAGGGCTCCATCCCTGAAGACTGGAAGATGGCCAATGTCACCACCAATCTTTAAGAAAGGATCTAGGGGACCCGGGAAATTACAAGGCCAGTCAGTTTGACATCTGTTCCTGAGTAGAATTAGTAGAGATCTATCATTAAAAATAAAATTATAAAACAACATGTAGAAAAGCAAGACCTGCTGAGAAAGAGTCAGCATGAAAAAAAAAAACTTTTGCAGAGGGCAAATCCTGTCTTACAAACTTCTACTAGAGCGTTCCTTTTGAGGGTGTAAACAGGCATGTGGACAGGGGTGAACCGGTGGACATTGTCTACTCTGGATTTCCAAAAGGCTTTTGACAAAGTTCCTCACCAGGAGACTGTTGAGAAAACTCAGCAATGAAGAAGGAATAAGAGGGGAAGTCCTCCTATGGATTAAAAACTGGCTTTTGGAGAAACAGGAAAACAAAGAGTGGGTGTAAATGGGAAGTTCTCACAATGGAGAGATGTCGGAGTGGTGTCCCCAAGGATCCGTTCTGGGACCAGTGCTCTTTAACCTATTCATAAATGATGGACCTGGAAGCTAGGGGTGGTGGGTAAGCGTGAGTGACCAAGTTTGCAGATGATACCAAATTATGTAGGTGGTGAGAACCACAAAGGAGTTATGAAGAGCTCCAAGCGGACCTTGATAAATTAGGTAGAG
This sequence comes from Sphaerodactylus townsendi, assembly GCF_021028975.2. Classification (NCBI taxonomy): domain Eukaryota; kingdom Metazoa; phylum Chordata; class Lepidosauria; order Squamata; family Sphaerodactylidae; genus Sphaerodactylus; species Sphaerodactylus townsendi. Next base: position 19,313,835 of record NC_059440.1, on the reverse strand, counting down.
TGGGCTCAGAAATGGCAAATGCAGTTCAATGTAACAAAATGTAAGGAGAGTGATGCACATAGGGGCAAAAAATCCAAACTTCACATACACTGCGCTTACAGGGGTCAGTGCTATCAGTCACAGACCAGGAAAGGGATTTAGGCGTCTTAGTTGATAGTTCCATGGGAATGTCAACTCAATGCGGCTGGCAGCTGGTGAAAAAGGCAAACTCTATGCTGGGGATCATTAGAAAAGGAATTGAGAATAAGAAACTGCAAAGATTGTCATGCCCTTATATATAAAAGCAATTAGTGCGACCCAAGCACTTAGAGCACTGTGTCCAGTTCTTACCAGTGCGCATCTCAAAAAAAGGATATTGGAGGGAGGGCCTAGAAAAAAGTGCAGAGAGAAGGGCAAACAAGGATGATTGAGGGACTGGAGCACCTTCCCTATGAGGAGAGGCTGCAGCGTTTGGGACTCTTTAGTTTGGAGAGGAGGCGGCTGAGGGGGGGATATGATTGAAGTCTATGCAAAGAGTATGCATGGGGTAGAAAATGTGTTGACAGAGAGAAATTTTTCTCTCTTTCTCACAATACACTAGAACCAGGGGCATCCATTGAAAAAAATGCTGGGGAAGAATTAGGGACTAATAAAAGGAAACACTTCTTCAATGCTAACGTGTGATTGGTGTTTGGAATATGCTGCCACAGGAGGTGAGTGATGGCCACTCAACCTGGATAGCTTTAAAAGGGGCTTGGACAGATTTTATGGGAGGAGAAGTCGATTTATGGCTACCAATCTTGATCCTCTTTGATCTGAGATTGCAAATGCCTTAACAGACCAGGTGATCGGGAGCAACAGCCGCAGAAGGCCATTGCTTTCACATCCTACATGTGAGCTCCCAAAGGCACCTGGTGGGCCACTGCGAGTAGCAGAGAGCTGGACTAGATGGACTTTGGTCTGATCCAGCAGGCTAGTTCTTATATTCTTATGTTCTTAACCTTCCAATGTTTTGTGAATAGTCCCAGCTTCCACAGTAGCAGGTATTCTATAACTGGCCCCAGCGGCAGCCATTTTGTGACAGCACTCATCCCTTACAGCAGCAGTCATTTTGTGGTCAAGCCTACCTTTCAAAAATTCGAAAGGCATCTACAGACTCACAAGAGAGGAGGGGGGGCTTTATTACACATTCCTGTCTCTCCAGTTTGATTTCAGAAATCCCAGAAAAAGGAAAAAAGGCACAGTAGAGTGTGTGGGGCTGGCCATGATTAGTGGCGGCTTGCTGTGCGCTCAGTTGTGCAAGATAGTTAGCATGGCTGACCGCACTCTAATGACCTCTGCACATTCACTTAGCATTCCCCACTCCCTCTCATGGCTACAGTACATAACACTGCTTATCTAATACCACAGTGGGACCCAGGAATCCTGCCAGCCTTTGCAGATTGGGAATATTTTGCTAGCCCTGTTTACAAGGTTTTCCACTTCAGGGCAACCCTGATTTAAAAAAAAAAAACAGGCCCAGAAGGGAAAACTGCCAAGCAACCCCAGTGCCAGCAGGAATACGCATCTCTATCGCGAACAGTGTTATTAGACTTTTTAGGGCCACTTAATCTAAAACTGAGATTTGTAATGTGATGCTGGGAAGAGAGCCCTGACTAATGCACTGTAATCAGCAACGATATAATGCAGTCACAGCAGGTATGGAACAGCCAAGCGACAAATGACAGACTCGCGCAAACAAGTGTTCATTCCACTCAAACGCCAGGAAACACAAAATATTATCGAAAGCATCTTTAGCCAATCCTACAAGGCAGGTGCAGAAATCCATAATCCCGACAACAGTCTAGCATGTCAGTAACAAGAGATTAGAATGCAGGGATTTGGTCTGCCGACAGATGCCTGAAAAATAGGCAGACGGAGAGGTTCCCCCAGGCAAGAAAGGATTTTTAAGCACCCTGAGAAATGCAAATAACTGTTGCATCAGGATATTACATTTTTATATCCGAAGGATGGCATCTGGCAAACGGGAGTCTCAATCACCTAATAAATCATGCATTCCAAGATTCTTGTCATTGGTTTGGATTATGAACACAAGCGAGAGCTCCACAGCAGACTCCACGGGGGAAGGGAGGAGAGCATGAAAATACCAATACATGAATCACTAATTTTCATGCAAAATATACTCTCAAGAGCAGAGATTATAGGACAACACAATTTGGTGTCAGAGACCGCAAAGAGAAGGAAATGCCCGATGGTTACTTTTGATATGAATGCTCTGTAGATATGTGGGGGAAGGGGGCTGGAAAATTCAAGAAAAGGGGTGTATTAAGACAATGTTTTCCTCATTCACCAAATGCACTACAAAGCTTTTTATGTAAGACAACACATATCGTTCTTGTGGCTAACGCAGGCGTACATCATCTATTTTCAAGAATGTTCATACTTTACATGCAACCAGTTTGGGCCAAAATTAATACTGAATGGAAAACAGTACTAAACAGTTCAATGTTTTCAAAGTTGGAACATTTAACTTGGTCTCAAGTAACTGACTACTGTCAGGACAGTTTGTTCAACTAATAAATATCCTTTTGTTTATTGCAAAATCTGTGTTTCTGATTACAATTTTTCCTTCTGAAATGGCAACATTTGCCAAGAACAGAAGTCTGCTAATCTAGTGCAAAATACATAGGACTTCGCAATTTTTTTGACTTTCCAGGTTTCACTGTAGAAGACCGGCAGCGCAATCCGGAGGGGTGGGGGGTGTAAGTGTGCTGAGGCCAGGGAAGGCACAGCCACGGTGCAACTGTGCCTCCTCCTAAAAGGCTTGCTAGCTGCAGCCAGAAATGCAACAGTGACACTTCCCCATCTCTGGAAAGCACCCTATGCAGCACAAGGGGGTGAGACATTGTTCCTTGCTGGCATTCATGCTGGGAAATTCATGGAGGCATTAATGGACCGTAAGGCCCCAGTGTTAAGGCTGACGCCACCCTGGCAATGCCTCCTTGTTATGAGATTCTGTGCCAGTGCTGTATGAGATTCTGCACCAATTGACCATGCTGGCAGGGGCTGATGGGAATTGTAGTCCATAACATCTGGAGTGCCAAAGGTTCGCCACCACTGCCCTACACCATCACTATAGTCTGTGCCACAGAAAGATGTTAGTGCGGTTGTATGTTCCTCTGCCACAGAACAAAGCATGCCAGACCTTCTTTGTTGTAGAGTGCTCCGCCTGAGATCTGATATGATCATAATGATTCGGTCTTTATCTGCCCCACCAAACTCCTGGCCCTTATTCATGCCCCCATGTAGTTGCCCAACCTCCCCTTCAGCCATTTTCTCTTTGCCCTCCTCCATTTTTAGGGTGAATCAGTACAGATTTGTCGTTTTCACACAGAGCTCCAGAAACTGACATTCAAGGAGCAGCAGTGGCGTAGGAGGTTAAGAGCTCGTGTATCTAATCTGGAGGAACCGGGTTTGATTCTCCGCTCTGCTGCCTGAGCTGTGGAGGCTTATCTGGGGAATTCAGATTAGCCTGTGCAATCCCACACATGCCAGCTGGGTGACCTTGGGCTAGTCACAGCTTTTCGGAGCTCTCTCAGCCCCACCCACCTCACAGGGTGTTTGTTGTGAGGGGGGAAGGGCAAGGAGATTGTAAGCCCCTACAGGAGAGAAAGGGGGGATACAAATCCAAACTCTTCTTCTTCTTCTTCAATCAGAGAAGAGGCTTGGTGGATTTGATCAGCTTTGTCAATTTCACATAGAATTTTCCCTCATTGCAGCCTATCCTCTGTTTCAGCCATTTTCTCTTTCCTTTGGTCAGCCATCTCCCCCTCTCCTGCCAATTCCATTTCCCCCCTCCGTTTTAATTTTCCCCCCCTATTGATACAGCACTGGTATGAATACAGAGTGAGTGCTAAGTTAACCTAACCCTGCTACCCTATCCATTTGAAAGCAAAAATACATTTTGGCATGGCATAAACGCTCTTATATCAAAGCACCATGTTCAATAACGCACAAAATAAAGGTTTTGACAAAGGAAGCGTAAAAATGAATGATAATTCTCATATTCTTTCGGGACTATAGTCTGATGCGGAAGTATACAATTCCCTCAACTGCTGTACCTCAACTGACCAAACTATCATATTTCTGTGGAACAGAGTATAGTGCCATTTATGCTGGCATCAGGGTAATGCTGCTCCCTGAGTCCTTTCAGTCCCACCCACCCCTCTTTGTGGATTGCATTGTTAGGCACTCCAATTTCATGAACATGCCAAATAACTCAATTTGATACGCTAAGCTTAAGCAATGCATTCTCTGAAAAAGCAATTGTATATTTCAATTTTCCCTCAAATATTACTTTTTCCACAATTGCCTCTCAATCCCCGCCCCCCATTTCAGCATTTCCAAAAATGCAGCATCTCTAAACCTCTTCCCAGATGAAAGGAGCAGACAGTGGAAAAACGCAACCCCTATTTTCACAAAAGACTCTGAAGGAAGCCATAGCTTCCAGCCCAGCTGGAACACGCATTCCATTGATGGAGGAACACGGCAAGAACCAACAAGAAGTCTTTTAGCTGGCTAAACAATTAAAAACAGGAAATCCTGAACGCCCAAAGAACCCTTGCGAGTCTCCATCATCTGAGGTGCCCACAAATGGAAATGCTCTCCTCAGCCACAGGTTCCAGCACATAGCTTGAGAAGGGCATTTCAGAACTGAACCAGAAGGGAGTCTTGACATCAGCACTGCACTTAAACTCAACATCTCCTCCTTCAACTGCTTCGGAAGGTCCCAGATACTCTCTTAACACATTCGCTATTAGCCATACAAGCAGGGGTGGGCTAGGAGGAAAAAAACACCTCTGGAAATGGGCTTCACCTTCCAAAGAAGCGACTGTTTCTGCCTGTTTATAACATTAATGATTTCAGCAGATGCCTCCTCTCCTTTGTCAGGCTCCATTGAGTATCTCCTTCCCTACCTTGAGGTGAGGAGCATCCCCCACTTGAGGGTGAGGTGGCTCCTGAAGTCATTGGACCACCAGGACTTCCTGGTGGTCAATGAATTTGAGAGACGACATGGACGGCCTTTGATAATGAACAACACAGCTTTGGTGATGATTGGTTTTCTCCAGCATCAGTACAGAGGAGGATAACGAAGATGATTATAGGCTGGAGAAGCTTTTTGCTGACGAAAGGCTGAAGAACCTGGGACTTTTAGGCTGATTCCGCATGGGCCAAAAACAGCGGTGTGAAAATGGTGTGAAAACATTATAAACCCTTTTACACCATTTTCACACCGTTTTCACACTGCTGTTTTTGGCCCATGCGAAATCTGCCTATGTTTAGAAAAAAGACAGCTACGGGGGAATATGATAGAGATTTACAGAATTTAATAGGGGGTTGAGAAAGTGTGCAGAGGGAACTTTTTTTTATTCTTCACCTTAATCGCAGAGGAACTCAAGTAAATTGATGGAAAATAGGTATAAGGCAGATAATATCCCTTTACTCAATGAGTAACTGCTTTGTGCCAGTGATGGTAATGATGGCAATGAGAACAGGTGGTTTTAAAAGGAGGCTGGGACAGATTTAGCAAGGAGACATCCGTCCATGGCTACTTACCACGGTTGGAAAAAGGGAATCTCCAGCAAACCTCTAAAACCCAGCTCCAAGAGGCAACATTGGCCCTTTCCCCACTTACCTTAAGCCCCATGCTACTCTCCTAAAGTAGCGTGGGGTCCAGCTGCACTCCCCACTTCAGGGGCGGCAAGAACGCAGCCGCCCCGACGCTGCCTCTCTCGCACTCCTCAGTGCATGTAATTCCTGGTGCCTTTTCAAATGGAGCCTTTTGATGACCCCGCACAGAGCGCGGGGTTGTGGGGAAGCCGGGGCGCGTGCCAGGAATTGCGCGCGCTGGGAATTGCGTGCAGCAACCCCCCGACAAGGGTAAGTGGGGAAAGGGCCACTGAAGGACGGCCTTAGCCTCTAAATCTTAGTTTATTGGCCCTCAGGACAATTGGATGGCCACTGTGCACCAGAATGATGGAGAAGATGAACCATCGGTTTGATCCAGCAGAACTGTTCTTAACATAACTCAAGGGCATAGGTACCTCACAGACTGTGTGTGTGTTAAATGCCATAAAAGTCACTTCCAACATATGATGGCTCGATGAATGAACGACCTCCAAAACATCAGATCGTGGGCTGCAAACTAAAGCCTGTGGCATCCTTGACTGAGTCGATCCACCTCATGCCGAGTCTTCCTCTTTCCCTGCCGCCTTTAACTTTTCCTGGTTTAATAATAATTTGTTCTCGAGAGGAATTGCCGTGGCTTTATTGAGCTGGGGAGGCCATGTCTACCAGCGAATTCTCAACACCTTCACCAAACTATCATTCCCATGATTCTCTGAGGGAAGCCAATAGAGTCCAACCAACTGAAACAATCTGGTGTTCTAGTGAGGTTCCTTCCACTGAAAACTGAACTGGAAATGCCCCTCCTCCTCTTCCATGAAGGAAATATGCCAAGTTCTTCACTGGGCTCCTGAGGCCAGGCCAGGCTCTCTGGCTTCCTATAATTAATTCTAAGCAAATGTAACTCAATTACCATCGAGAATCACTCATGCAATGCATTAACATTCTTCGCTGGCCAGTACACTGTACACTGTTACAAAAACACACAGAGAGAGATAACAGCACCTCTGCAAATCCAGCAACGGAGAACACACAGCGGCCTGTGTGCTTTGTTTTATTTTATTTTCCTGAAAGCAGAACCAGACAGTGAAAAGATAAGGCCTGGGCCCCTAATTGGGGACCAGTTTTGCCAGGGGTCAGCAACCGTTTAAAAACCAACGAGCCAACATTTAGAGCAACAGACCAACAAAAAAAAGCCAGCCTGAGAAAGCCCATTAATATAACTGGAACTGTACAACGATGTTACCGATCGCTGACGTGTTAATAATCCATATTTCTGCTGTCAAACACGGGTTGTTGCAAGCCTTTTATCAGGAAGCGGCATATGTGTGATCTGACAGTAAATAAAAAATATGTCTCACAGGCACCCTGTGCGGTTGTTTTAACATACTGGCATAAATCTGTGCCTCACGGAAGATTGTATATTTATTACTTACTGTGAGGCCTCGAGTGTTTTGTTTCCTGTTAAGAGAGTTGCCACAAACACTGTTTCGATTGGAGAAACCTTACGGATTATTGATCAACAAGTCATTTATTGGTAAAGCTGAGCTGTAGAGAGTCAGCACTGTGTCAGACTGGGATCTGGGGAACCAGGTTCGAATCTCACTGGGTGAATCCTGGCAGCCCGCCCCTTTCTCTCAGCTTAAGGCCTAAGCCCGTGGTGGCGAACCTTTGGCACTCCAGATGTTATGGACTACAATTCCCATCAGCCCCTGCCAGCATGGCCAATTGGCAGGGGCTGATGGGAATTGTAGTCCATAACATCTGGAGTGCCAAAGGTTCGCCACCACTGGCCTAAGCTATGTTGCAGGGTGGGTTAACTGAAGAAATGAAGCAGGGAAGAACAGTGTTGTAAGCCCTTTTGGGGCCCCACTGGGAAGGAAAGCAGGGAATTATATCTACATTATATTTATAACAGTTATAAAAATGTATATTTTCAGTTATGCAGAGAGCCTCTTTTACAGTGGCTCTTTGTTGATCTCTTGCTCTGAGTTCTGACGTCAAACGGCTTTTTCATTATAAAAGGTTACTGACCCCGGTTCCAGTTTTGAATGATGTCTGTTTTTATGACCTGTTTTCACCAGCCGGAAGGGAAATGCCTCCCAGACAATTCCCTCAAGAAAGCTCCAGGAAGAGAAATGGAGAATCTTTTGAACAACCCTCAGTGTGGCCTGATGGGCGCTGTTAGTTTTCAGCTAACATAGCATGTCACTGGCTCAGAAAGACAAGCTGACAGCCAGTTGCTGAGAAGAGAAACTATCCCACGTAGCAAGAAAGCCAGTCCAGTATTACAAGTGACGGAGGGAAGAAGAAGAAGAAGAAGAAGAAGAAGAAGAAGAAGAATAGAATAGAATAGAATAGAATAGAATAGAATAGAATAGAATAGAATAGAATAGAATAGAATAGAATCTTTATTGGCCAAGTGTGATTGGACACACAAGGAATTTGTCTCCGGTGCATATGCTCTCAGTGTACATAAAAGAAAAATACATTTGTCAAGAATCATAAGGTACAACACTTAATGATTGTCATATAGGTCTAGTAAGCAATCAGGAAACAATCAATAGTAATGAAAACATAAAATGTAAAATCATAAAATAAATGAAATGAAATGTCAGCACAGGCTATAGTCATACAGTCATAAGTGGGAGGAGATGGGTAATAGGAATGATGAAAAAAGTAGTGCAGTAATTATATAATAAATATATAATAAATAGTTTGACATTATCGAGGGAATTATTTGTTTAGCAGAGTGATGGCATTCGGGAAAAAACTGCTCTTATGTCTAGTTGTCTGGGAGGCATTTCCCTTCTGGCTGGTGAAAACAGGTCATAAAAACAGGCATCATTCAAAACTGGAAGAAGAAGAAGAAGAAGAAGAAGAAGAAGAAGAAGAAGAAGAAGAAGAAGAAGAAGAAGAAGAAGAAGAAGAAGAAGAAGAAGAAGAAGAAGAAGAAGAAGAAGAAGAAGAAGAAGAAGAAGAAGAAGAAGAAGAAGAAGAAGAAGAAGAAGAAGAAGAAGAAGAAGAAGAAGAAGAGGAGGAGGAGGAGGAGGAGGAGGAGGAGGAGGAGGAGGAGGAGGAAGAGGAGGAAGAGGAGGAGGAAGAGGAGTTTGGATTTATACCCCACCTTTCTCCCCTGTAAGGAGACTCAAGGTGGCTTACAAACTCCTTTCCCTTCCTCTCCCCACAACAGACACCTTGTGGGGTAGGTGGGGCTGAGAGAGCTATGAACCAACTGTGACTAGCCCAAGGTCACCCAGCAGGAATGCAGGAGTGTGGAAACACTTCTGGTTCACCAGATAAGCCTCTGCCATTGAGGTGGAGGAGTGAGGAATCAAACCCGGTTCTCCAAATTAGAATCCATCTGGCTCTTAACCACTACACCAAGCTGGTCTTAAGGGAGCCATAAAGGAGACCAGAAAGCCATATACTTCATGGTCTCTATACAAGAGTCTAACACCATGACGCTTCAGCCTATTCGCTTGCTGTTTAATTCAGCCCCCTTTTTCTAACTCTCCGCCATTTGACTTCTCTAGAAGCACACAGCCAACATTAACCAACGACATTTCAAGTCGCCTTTGTCCACATTTAATAGAACAGGAAATTACAGCTGAGAAAATGATTAAACTCACTCAAGGCCACAATCAAAAGGCAGAGCTAACGCACGGGCAGCTCTAGAGCGTTTCCCTGAAACTTTGGACAGCATACATTAGGGTTGGACCTGCATTATATTCTTAAGGACCTAAAGCAACCTGCCCTACAGCTCTCAAGGGTTGGGCGGTTTGAGCACTTGAGGACTGAGGCTCAGCCCCACAACCAGTAGCCAACAATATTTTGCTAGACATCCCACAGATCTGTGGTTTCCAAAAAATGCGATTCAAGAACACGAGTAGCAAAACCACCCAGCTCAATAGAAGAGGCAGACTGCAATTTCTTGTGCCCCCAAACGGCTGAGACATTTGGAAATCAAAAGTAAAGGATCCATTTAGACATAACCTGAACCCTTAGCAGTTGCCCAACATTAATTACTTCTGAACCATTGCCACAATCAAGGGTCTACTGAACAAGAAGGAAACCTCTGCCCCAAAGAGATTACACATTTGCTAACATGGCTGTAAAAACTGTTTATACACAAGGCATCCAATTTCTTCACACCACGAAATCTCTGCTGAACATTGGCCCGAGTCTGGTGCCAAGTTTTCTCCACTCTTCTTCCAACTTGTAAGGAAAATGTTTAGCCATGCTTTGCAAAGCGGCCAAGAATGTACTTGAATTCAGATCTCTTGAGGCAGGGCCACCTGAACGGCAAAATGCTTTCTGTGGCTCATAAGCCTCCATAGAAGAAAACATCTCCAAACGATGACCAATAGCAGATAGACTTCTTACATGGGCATACAATATACTCCTAAACAGGATTATGCCTTTCTAAATCTACTGAAGACAATGGGCTTAGAAGGGCATAACTCTGTTTTGGAATGTGCTGCAAGGGTTCCAACTCCTTCTTTTAGAAGCTGACCTACATTTGCGCTGTAGATGCTTTTGTTTTGCTTTTGTTGTGTTTTTGCCAAGTCATAGCTCTCTTGCAGGATCTGGTGAGGTTTGGGAAGAGACAGTCAGAGGTGGTTTGCCTTTCCTCTGTGTCGTGACCTTGGTATATCTCAGAGGTCTCCCATCCAAAAACTTGCCAGGGAAGACCCTGTTTCGCTTCTGAGATCTGCCAAGATCGGGCCAGATTTATGGAGGAGAAGTCGATCTATGGCTACCAATCTTGATCCTCCATGATCTGAGACTGCAAATGCCTTAGCAGACCAGGTGCTCGGGAGCAGCAGCAGCAGAAGGCCATTGCTTTCACATCCCAAAGGCCACTGTGAGTAGCAGAGTGCTGGACTAGATGGACTCTGGTCTGATCCAGCAGGCTCTTGCTTATGTTCCTATGTTCAGGGTTGCAGAGGCTTGCAACGAATCAAAACCTTATTGGGATAGCCTGGGCAGCTCTCAAAAGCCAAGCAGGGTTCGTCCTGGTTAGTAACTGACAGGACACAATCAAGGAAGTCCAGGATAGCTACCCAGAGCCAGGCAACGGCAAACCACCTCTGTTAGTCTCTTCCCTTGAAAACCCTACGAGGTTGCTATAAGTTGGATGCAACTTGACGGCACTTTACGCGCACAAGTAAAGCAGAGGATGGAGCACAGGCTCCATTCCACTCCCGCCAACAGAAGCTTCGTAGCCCTTTCCCATAAAGCGATGCCCAAAGAACACCAAGCTAGTAAAACCAAGGCTGGTTCGCATCTGGCTTCACAGTTTCTGCAGGGCCTCGCCCACGAGAGACTCCGGGGGTAACCCCAGACTCGGCTCAGTTAGCACAAAGATGATGGAGACACCGAGGCTCCCAGAAGGGGCTGCCTCCAGCAGGCGCTTCACGCCACCAGCATAACAATGAAAGGCTCGGAGCCCACAGACGTAGCACGCCAGCACTGTACAGCTTCGGTGGATACTGTGCGGCAGGTACAGGGGCCAGGCACGCAGGCGGAGCTGCCCGTTCTCCAAAACACCAGCCACAGGGAGCATCGGCACAGGCGAGCGCTCCCAGCAGCATCCACAGGGCTTCCGTCACGTTTCAGCAGAGATGCTCACGCCAACAAAGGGCAAAGCAGCACGGAGGATGCCGCCAGCCACCTTGTTTTGGTAAGGGCTGGGCGGCACTCCAGCAGGGGTAGGTAGCACACGGGGGTTAGCCGCACACTGCCACTGCGGTCCTGGGCAAAGGAGCTACTATCCAGAGAAAGCGTTTAGCAGACAGCCAGGGATGTACTGAGATCACCAGGTGTTTTGCCAGGCTGTACCATCGCCCGGCTGAGATGCTGGCACACCCGGGTCTGAACTTGCCCACATCAAGTGCAGTGAGGCGCAGAGGGCAACCCCATGGGGACCTCTCCGCTCCACCCAAGCACAGGTCAAATCGGGTCTGGTCCCCCCAACCTGTAGACCAGGGGGCATATGGGGCTGACCAATGCACCAGTGGGGGGGGGCCCTCCGGGCACGCCTTCTCAAGCCTCCCGGACCGGTTCTTTCTACCGCTGCCCTCCCCGCACATCCTTTCCCTCTAATCCAGAGGAGGGTCCTGAGCGCAGAGAAGGGCCGGGCATCTGTGCCAGCCTGGCTTTGTGGAAGGGGGGGGACTGGTCCCCACCTGCCCCGGCCCGCTTACCTGGCGCAGGTGCCTGAGCAGGTCGGTGGCCTCCTCCTGCCTGCCCTGCTTGACCAAGCGCAGCATGTCCTGGATCATGCCGATGCGGCGGTGGTAGGGCGGGAGGCCGCCCCCCTTGCCGAACTTCTCGCCCGAGCGGGCCACCAGGGACGCCAGCAGGTCCCCCCCGCGCTCCCGGGACGAGGCCGCCACCCCCTTGCGGCGGGCGACGGGGCCCGGCGGCGGGCTGGCCCCCGAGGGCGCCGCGGCGCACCCCTTGGTCTGCTTGGCGCCCATGCCGCCCCAGCCAGGCCTCCCTCAGCAGCAGCAGCAGCAGCAGCAGCAGCAGCACCCAGGCATCCGGCTCTCCGGCCGGCGGGGCGAAGGCGCGCCGCGGCGCCCGGCTCCTGCTCTCCGCGGCGGGCGGCGCCTGGCAGCCGCCTCCCTCCGCCGGGCATCTCCCGCCCCAGCCGCAGTCGCCTCCTCGCCCAGCCGCTGCAGCGACCGGGCGCAACTTTGGAGAAACTGTTGCACGGCGGGCGGCAAGGAGGGCGGAGCGGAGACGCCGAGGAGGACGTGCCCGCCCAGGGGCCCTCCCTGCTTGGCGCGGCTGCGGCCGGCGGGGGGCGCCCCCGAGGCGAGCAGACGGAGCGCGGGCGGCGCCCTCCCCTCTGCGTCTGGCCGGCCCTCCTCGCGCGCGGGGGCGGAGAGAGGCCTTTGCCGCAGGGCGCGCGGTCCTCTGAGCACGTGCAGAGCGTGGCGTCTTTCTCCCGGAGAGGACTCTTCACATGCATGGATTCCAGACTTTTAACCGTTTGGATCCCCCTCCTCTGCACATGCTCCAGCTTCGCAATAGCCTCCTTGAATCGTGGCGCTCAGAACTGGACACGGTGTTGTCCCAGGAGAGGGCTGACCAAAGCAGAATGGTACTGTTGTACTATTACTTGCCTTGATCTAGATCAGGGGTCTCCAAGCTATGGGCCTCCAGATGTTCATGGACCGCGATTCCCATCAGCCCCTGCTAGCATGGCCAATCGGCAGTTGATGGGAATCATAGTCCATGAACATCTGGAAGGCCATTGGTTGGAGACCCTGATCTAGACACTATCCTATGGATACACCCAACAGTTGCTGGTAGAATAGAAACCACCAATTTCTGTAAGCTTTCTATTACATTTCTTCTTAACCCTTTCTGTTCACTGCTACGTTCTGGCTTGTTGCCTCTGGGCAGTGTCACAACAGCTGCCACAGTGGTGTTTGTTCCATTGCAATAGAACTCAATTAAATAATCAGCGCTACTTCTCAGCAGGTGGTTCACATAAGAAGTTTGGATTTATATCCCACCTTTCTCTCCTGTAAGGAAACTCAAGGTGGCTTACAAACTCCTTTCTCTTCCTCTCCCCACAACAGACACCTTGTGAGGTAGGTGGGGCTGAGAGGGTACAGAGAGAAGAGTAACTGGCCCAAGGTCACCCAGCCAGAATGCAGGAGTGCGGAAACACATCTGGTTCACCAGATAAACCTCCATAACTCAGGTGGAGGGGAATCAAATCTGGTTCTCCAGATTAGAATCCACTTGAATTTGGACAGCATGGAATATCAAACTAGAGTTAGCTGAAACTCAGGGGCAGCCTGAGTGGGGCAGATTGTACAAACTGTCCCTGGGAACGAGATGCAGATCGTCTGTTTAGCTGCAGTGTAGTGATAATCATTCAGTGAAGCAATAGTACAAACTAGGTGACTTTTTTTCCCTTTTGAAAGGCGGTGGAAGGATGTGTGCTGTAAATGTTGATGAAGGAGGCAAAGTCACAATGAAACCACCTTACACAGACAGGGTAACCCAGCTGGTGAAGAATTTCAGTGGCACAATATCTACTAACGTCTAGCACCTCTGTTGTATGTCCATATATAGCTGACTGGAAAGGGAACAATTAAGGCAATGCCAAGAGACTGCAGGGAGTAATTGCCCTCAGCATTCCCATTAGTGGTGTGATGGGTCATTTGAAGTACTAGCAACCACATACTTGTGTGTAGCTGAAGCTTAACAAAACTCATACTATTTAGAATTAAAATGTTGATTTTTTAAAAAATTGGCATTTTTGTTGGTTACTAGCTAAATCATCAAACCTGTGTGTGGAATCACTGGGGTGCTTTCACACATACCATGCACTTTCAGTGCACTCTGCAGATGTGTGAAATGGCAAAATCCACTTGCAAATCATGGTTAAAGTGCACTGAAACCGACTGAAAGTGAATTATTCAACATGTGCAAGAGCACCTGGATCACAGACTCTCCAAGCAAACCTAATCCAGCCCTAATTCATCTTCCTACTATGCTTCAATTCTTGCCGATAATAATTGTGCAGGTGAGGGAGTGATGGCAGGTTATACTTTTCAGTGCCCTGAAACACCTCTGTCCTGGTGAGCCGTACCTGGTGTGTTCCTTTCGCACACACAAGAAGAGCACATCAAGATGTCTGCAACAGTCGAGACTTCCAGCAGAGTCTTCCCCCGGGGCCTCTGTGGGTGTCCTCTTGAGGAAAATTACTCCAGAATGGGAGCTGTGCTAATGACTCTTGCAGCAAAAAATAAACAGAAATTGCCACTAGACTTGTTTATTCCTGCGTAAATGAGCTACTGGATCGCAATGGGAGGGGAGCAGAGGTAGCAACTGATCTGTTTTCCACTGCGAAGACAGTGCACAGGTAGTTGCCAGAGGACATTTTTTCCTTGTAACAGAAGAGGAGTTGGATTTATATACCCTCCCCTTCTCTCCTGTAAGGAGACTCAAAGGGGCTTACAAACTCCTTACCCTTCCCCCCCCCACAACAAACACCCTGTGAGGTGGGTGGGTGAGGCTGAGAGAGCTCCGAAGAACTGTGACCAGCCCAAGGTCACCCAGCTGGCATGAGTTGGAGTGCACAGGCTAATCTAGTTCACCAGATAAGCTTCCACAGCTCGTGGCAGAGCGGGGAATCCAACCCGGTTCTCCAGATTAGAGTGCACCTGCTCTTAACCACTACACCACGATGGAAATAGCAAAAATACTGGGTTTTAACTATCTACTACTTTATGGAAGTTTCATGACGGGAGCCACTGAGGTATGACTGGCATTCCCGTCTCTCTTGAAGTCATCCAAGTCATTCTAGTCACAAGAAGAATACACAGAATGAGTGGGAGGAATGCAAAAAAAAAACCATCTTCCCTGTTGCTGGCCGACGCAGCTACACCATAATATTCAGCAGAGAGGAAATAGGCAAAGGCAGTAACAGGTACAAAGACTTTTGAACACCTGCCACAATACCCCCTCTATGATCAAAATTGCTCAGATCACTTTGGTCACTGACCTCGTCCAAAGTGATCCAAGCAAACTGGATCACTGGTGGATTTGGACCTTCAAAAAAACAGGTAAGGCTACTGATTCCCCCTCCTACCCCCCCCCCCCACCTCGTGGCTCAGGGCTTTTCCTTCCCTCCCCTATTCCCACATTTTTCTGCCAATTATTGCTGCCAGTATTTGGCAGAACTAAGTAACACTCTTTCAAAAAGGTAGCTCATATTGATATCAAGTGGAACATTTTGCTTCTGCCAAGGAGAGTATGAAACTGCTGAAGAGCAACGGGGAACATGATAACAGAAAACAAGGCCACTGTTCCTAGAGACAGAAAGCCTCGATAGAACATGGGAACTGGGTGTGAGCTTCGCTACTGGGAATCTTCTACAGGGGACTCTTCTATGAAATCATGGGTATCAGCAGTGCTTTACAACAGTCCCTTTTCCTCAGGTGGATAGATGCCAGTGCCTTGCCATAGGGCAGTGGTGGCGAACCTTTTCGAGACCGAGTGCCCAAATTGCAACCCAAAACCCACTTATTTATCACAAAGTGCCAACACGGCAATTTAACCCGAATACTGAGGTTTTCGTTTAGAAAAACGGTTGGCTCCGAGGTGTGCGTTTCTTAGGAGTAAGCTTGGTGGTAGTCAGTGCAACTCTTCCAATGGGTGAAAACATCAATTCTAGGAGGGTTTTATCTTTCAGAAGCAAGTCCCCATTGCCAGCAACCGGAAAGCTTTACTCCCCAGGTAAAGTTGATCACGCCTTTTAGTTCTTCGTGATGAAAAAATCCTCAGTGCGGGCTTAACAGCGCTTTAAAAAGGGTTACCTACACTGCTTCCCCAAAACTAGGTCTTAGGTTTAATGCTAATAATCGAGCCCAGCAGCACAGGCCAGATTAGATGTGGGGGGGGGGGGGCACTCTGCGCGTGCCCACAGAGAGGGCTCTGAGTGCCACCTCTGGCACCCGTGCCATAGGTTCGGCACCACTGCCATAGGGGCTAACGAACACTGCAAACTTTTATGCAACTGCTCTGAGTGCTTCTTGAACACGGCTTCATTGTTTGCATGGCAAGAGGAAGTGGTTGATCTTCTGCAGTGGGAAACAAGGAGAACTTCGGCCACAGCAATTACCAGGATGGACAAAGCCAATTAAAGTTTTATTTGCAACCTGCTCGCCAGACAGGTGTCTTGTGTAGCTTCCTCTGTTTTTATCAAAAAAGATGTTCCATGAAGCCTCCTGAGGCATATAACAAAGCCTATCTTGGGATTGTGTGGGCTGGATATTCTCCCCATCAGCCTTAGGAAGGGAGGGCTTTCAAGCTCGAGGCATCATGGGGAGTAGCCTTTTTCTTCTGCCCTTGGATAATCACAAGCACCGTGTCTCTAACACAATACATAGGAACATGTTCTTTGAGGCCAAAGATCACATCTGCCACCAATTTTGGGGAAATCAAGTTGATAGGGTCAAAGATCAGGCTTCCTCACCTACTTGGGAATGCACGTTGCCCGATGGCCTGAAAATGTAGCAAAAGAGAGGGTAACACAATTAAGCTGATCAACCACAAACATAAATAGTAGGAGAATGAAGTGCAAAATCCTTGTTCTTGGAGAAGGAGGTCTCCAGGCGCAGTACTGGCATTCCGCTCCTCATGAATGGGCGATTCCCTTGGTCGCCAAATTCTAGTGACACAGCGCCTCTATAAATGGGGCCAAGCAGTTCCTCAAACTATTTCCCAGGGATCCGATTCTACACCTATCTCACATCTTGGGCTGTTTCTAACCCCCAAAAGTGCAGAAAAAATAAAGGCAGAGTAGGAAATCAAGCTCCTTCATCAACGGCCGGCTTCCTGATTTGCCAAGCCTAAAAATGTCAAGGTCTGCAGCAACATGCTGTATCGCACTGAAGCCTTCAAAGAAAGGCTTAGGTTACCAAGTGAAAGAGGGAAAGCCCACTGAAGTGGTCGGTGTTCCTCTTTCAGCCCTCCCAGGAGCTCCCACTGGGAACTCCGAAGCCTAGTTCACTTGGTAGCCCCCCCTCCCCTCCCCGACCATGCTCCATATTCTCATCAAAGTTAGAGCCTTGTGCAAGTTAAAAGTATGTTCAAGAGGATTTAAGAGACAATAGAGAAAAGCCACCTGCGTCAAATGAAATGCTTCACGCAGCAAATATTTTCAAGGGGACTGATAGTAATAAACTTTATTTTTGCAAAGCAATATCCACATCTCACAAACACACAAATAAAATTAAAAGAGAGAAATGTCATTACCAAAGTCAGTTACTGACCATCAGGCCCAGAGGCAAGTAAATAGCCATCTTAACCATACATCTCCTGCAGAGGAGTTGTTTTGGGGGAAGGGGGGGGCACAGGAAGAAAAATAAAGCTGTGAATCTTCATATAATGCCAAAAGAACAACACAACAGGAATGGAAGAGTTTCTAACAAGAAAACACAAACAGAATCAAAACTGATTCAAGTAATAGTGAAAAACGAAAACAGGAAAAAAAAAGTTAAGATCAATATGATCCGAACAAGCACTGTGATATTCCATTTGAATCATTCTGTTTGGATACGTTTTAGCTTCTGCGCACCCACACACCCCTCTATGACTGTCCCCCAATTCCCCTCTCTCTGTTATCATGACTGAACCATCGCTATCTAATGTCTGGAACGGACCATAAAAGCAAAAGGAAAGAGGAGTACAAGATTTTTTTCCCCCAAAGCCCACAATTCCAGGCCAGGACACTTAAAACTTCATTTCGTTAACAGTTTTCTTCAAAGAGGATGCTTTTTTTAAACTTCACTCCCAGACTTTTACCCAATATTAAAACCTGAAGGTTCCTGGATATAATCCTATCTGGGAGACATGACAACGTAACAAAAAGTAATCCAGAGAATGAATAAAGGAACTCCGACATGAAAGCAATCTACAAGCTTTGTTAATTTGTGTAAACACTAAAAGAAGCCACTTACAAACTACTCGAGGAGGAAGAAGAACCCAAGACAATGTTGCTATCAGATAGGGAAAGCAGAACAGGAGAGTCATTAAGGCAACCAGCAATGTCTTCAACGCAGTGGCAACAAGTGTGTTCAGGAATTCTCTGTTATGTTTAAGTGACACTGAAGAATGGATTCAAAAATAGTTGTGCAAACAAGAAAGCTGAAGGAAGGGCAGAGAAAGGAAAGCTGTGCATAATCAACAGAACTCCCAACAAGCAAATGACTGAGCAGAGTCCAAATCTGAATGCAGGGACTACCCAGGTGGAGGTCTGTCTGTCCAGATGGATTCCTCCACAGCGCAAGTTTCCTGCTGTTTTCTTTTTGCAGACAATGAATAAGCCAAAAAAAAAAAAGTTAAAAAAGGCTGGATCAACGGGACTACTTGCCCAGACTGCATGAGTCTGGCTTCTTTCTCCTTTTGTTAAAGATCCCCAAATCCCAAATGGAATTTCAGTTTTCACACAGTGACCAAGACACGCAGATCAACCACAGGGCACAGGCGGCCCAGGACAAGGCTCCTTCAGATAAAAGAAGAGGCATTGCATGTTTGAACAGCTCACCCCTCCCGACACACACTCAAACAAACAAACAAAAATACCTGCATACTGAAAAGTAGCATGTCAGGAACAAGGCTAATCTACCTCCTGAAATGCAAGAGACTGTTCTACACCTCAAGATATTTCCCCCCCCTCTTCTTGCAGGGAAGCATTGGAAAATTGTCCTCCCTGCCTTCAGCCTGAAATGAGACAGTTCCAAGAACTCCGTATTCTATCATTTCCCTGCATGCACAGATTATCATTAAAAGCTGTGCTACAGGGACTCCTCTGATTCAAGATCCAGGATGAAACCAACAAAGAGGCAGCCTGAAGCAACTTCAACATTTTAGCACTTTTGACGGAAGTTTTGCTTTTCTGAATCTAAAATGACAAGCACGCTATCTTTCCTAGCTACAGCCAGTAGTAAAACAGGAATATGGTGTTGTTGTTTCCACCCCTATACATCTAGGGGTGTCTAGATATATATATATCTAGGGATATTGGTATCTTTCTGCAAGCATGGTGTGAATGGAAAAGAAGAAACTGTCTCTCTCGCACACTGAGTCCATGTAGAGTTGCAGTATTGTAGCAGAGATGCAGATCGTCTCCAACACGCTGTACATACCACTGGGAAAATAAGGTGCTTTTTTTCCTTTTGAGATGCTTGCAAAAGGCATCTTAACTGTCCCAATGCAGCAAATAATAATAATAATAATAATTAAAAGAGACACCCCCTCTGGCTCTGACCACACAGAGCCTCACCGTCACAAAACAGTCCAACACGAACAGGGAAAATGGTTCCAAACAGTACCAGCTGCACTACAAATGTGATCGAGTGCCCTGGCTTTAACCGGTTCCAAGTACACTTTATATAAATATCCATTACAGGCACTTAAAAAGTCTTTGGTTGGAATAACCCAACGTCACAAGATACTGAAACCGTAAAGAATGAGGGCCCAGTTCTGGGTTCAGCAGGCAACGATTGCAGACTCGGTCGCTTTTGGAGGAAGGTACTGGCGGATCACGCTTCTGTAAAAGCGGCCTGAAGAAATCAAAGCAAGAAGATTAATTACCAAATTAAAGAAATGATCATAGCTACCCCATCAGCGTGTGGCTTGAGCAGAGAAGGTGCTCACGGTGTAGTGCCAGACTCAGGGGTTTCTGGTTGTGGTGGGTTTTCCGGACTGTGTGGCCGTGGTCTGGTAGATCTTGTTCCTAACGTTTCGCCTGCATCTGTGGCTGGCATCTTCAGAGGTGTATCACAGAGAGAAGTCTGTTACACACTGCGTCTGTGTCAGGGGTTTCTGTTTCTAAGCAACCGTCAGCAGGGTACAGTGTACAGCTTAATAGATGGCAATGGTCTGGGTTCAAGTACTGAAGCTCGTGGCACATCCTTTGGTAATTCAGTAGCTGTCTCAGCCTGGATATCCTTTGCATGGGATACCCTGAGATCCATGAAAGCATAGGATACGAGGCTAATAAAAAGTAAGCTAGCAGAGGCTGAAGTATGTTCAAAGCCACCACAATGAGAGGCAGATACAGCCAACTGGAGGTGTGGTATGAAATCCTTTACAGCTGTCCCCTGAGTATGAAGACCAAGAAGATACCTGAGCCTGCTTGTTCTTGCATGTTGCCACTGGCTGCAAGAGCAGGTACTCCCCACTGGATGGTTTGGAGTCAACCGATGACTGGCTTTTGTGCCAGTGGGGAAACCAAACTGGAGTGTTTTAGGGGGGTTTAAGCGTCCCATAATATCATCCTCACTTCATCTACTTTTCTTTCTCAAGCCTGTTTTGCTACATGTTCTGAAAGACCACGGTCACACATTAACAGCTGTATGGATGAAAAGGTACACTGTTTCGAAACTCTGCCTAGGATTAGCACCATTGTGTTGTCATTATCCCTCACACCCATTTCCCTCTACTGAACCACTGGAGGGCTTTTTGACTGCTTTTAAAAACAATGGCATTTGCTATCGCTTAACAGCGATATACCAAGAATCTTTTCAGTCAACAAAAAGCCCTCTAGAAATGAGAGGAAATGGCGAGCACAAGGGGATGATGAAAGAAAGCACAGAGCAAATCCCATGAGAATGGTCTGCCACTGATGCAAATGTCTCCACAGTTGGTATTTGGTCATTGACCGTAAATAAAACTTCACTTCACTTCCATAGTTGTAGCAGCAATGGCTGCCAAACAGAAGTGTCGTGCGTGGAAGTAATCTAATATGAAAGCACATGGGCGTCTTTTTCAACTGATGTCAATGCTCTTGTTCAGGACCAGGAACTGTTTTCCACACCTACCTTCTCAGGGCAGAACTCTGAATTGCTTTGCCGTAGTTTGCTTGGTCTGCCTTTGATGACAGCGTAGCAGAACATGGTGATGACCATCACAAAGAGGAAGTAACTGGTGTGCATTAAGTGCAGGTTAATTAGGGAGCGGTCATCCTGTGAGGAAGAGATACAAACAATTTCCTGAGCCCATAGGATAAGCTTCAAGAAAACCATATACAGTCACTGCCATGGTGGCAAGAGACATACCACACTCCCAAGAGAGAGCAAGCATAATATAGTGGTTAAGAGCAGGTGCACTCTAATATGGAGAACCAGGTTTGATTCCCCACTCTGCCACTTGAGCTGTGGAGGCTTATCTAGTGAACTACATTAGCCTGCGCTCTCCAACACATGCCAACTGGAAGACCTTGGGGTAGTCACATTCTTTGGCGCTCTCTCAGCTCCACCCACCTCACAGGGTGTTTGTTTGAAGGGGGGAAGGAGTTTGTAAGCCCCCCTGAGTCTCCTACAGGAGATAAAGGGGGGAATATAAATCCAAACTCTTCTTTTTCAAGGTAGAATTTCTCAGTCTATCCCTCTATGCTGCATCCCACAAATTTACACCAACAGGATCTGTCCAGTGCTGCATCCACAAATTTACACCAACAGGATCTGTCCAGTACTGAAATGTCCCTGAACCCTATTAAGTCACAGACTGAAACAAAGACATTGAGAAGATGATTCAAAGCAACTAAAAGATAAGGAGGTGACTTACATCTGGAACAATAACAGTCAGTTTAGGATTTAATGCGTGATAGACTTTTCCAATAGCTCCTTTGTAACACCAGAAAGGGTTGTAATCTTGGGCGTATTTTGTGTTGGAGTCCCGTGCAGTGGTAAAGATCTTGTACCAGAAAGTGGCGTTAATGTACGTTTCCGGAATGCAATGAGGCGGCTGACTGTGGAGCAAAACATCAGGCTTAGTTGCACACTGAAGCTCTCACTAGTTTCCCCCCCCACTAGCTAGCTACAAATCAACTGATGGGTGACATAAAAACATAAAGATAGACTGAAACCTAATAGTGCTACCAACATCCTAATTAAGGCTCCAATTTGGATATTCATAGTGTGATACTATGTTCCTATATGACACGAGAAGCTGTAAATCTCACTTTGCAGACAAAAGGGCACACAAACACCACACACTAGTACCAGACAGACACTGGCCTCCAGTGTTTTCTGAACACTTAAAAACTTGCTCTCCTCCCAATGAGCTCCACCCACATCTACGCCGCTACTCTCAGTAACTCCAACTACACTCAGTTTGTTTATGTACACAAAAAATCCATGCAGGAGTCAAGATGGCTCTCAAAATCCAGTGGTGGTACTCAAATTCCTGTATTTGGTGACAGGAGGGGTCAAATGGCAGTGGGGCGGGGCGGGGGCGTAAAATTGCCCTCCACCCCCAGGGCCTGGGGGGGGGGGGACAGGAGGCAGCCTGAAGGGAAGTGGACGGGTGGCTTAGTCCACTGTGGTGCCCATCTGAGCTGCCCCCGTCCCTGAGCGCAGAGGAGGCGCGGGGGTGCCCGGAGCAGGTGTTGTCCCCGAATGCCATTCCCCCCCGATACGCCTCTGCTGCAAACCCATAGCCGTAGACTGTGGAGGAGGAAAAAAAGGGCTCTGCAGATGTACTGTCAAAGGTTTTCACGGCCGGATCCAACTGGCTGTTGTGGGTTTTTTGAGCCACGCAGCCTGGAAAACCCACAACAGCCATAGACGTTTTTAGCAAGACAGTTCTCTGCTTTTCCTCCCCATTGGCCCTCCCGCCCCACCCCCGTTTTCTTGTCCAGCACTTGCTCATTTGGGGAAGGTGGCATGAGTGCGTGGATGAATTAAAAATCTGCATTTGCAACTTTTCAATATGTGAAGCTCAACTAAATATAGTCTTTAAAAAACAACCACCACACAGTATGCATGGATAGCCAGCTTTCCACCGCACTGACTGTCTCACTGCTTCAAAGCAAGCCCACCGGCCCGAAAGCAATGGTGAGAAGTCAGCCCGGCAGGAAGCAGTATGGAGAGACCCTTACACTGTGACTGGAAAGACAGTGCTGGCTGCTGTAACCGTCATGCAGGTGGTGAAGCTGACTTGCTCGCAACGAGCGTGGAGAATGCAGTCGTCTGAGTTCCAGGCGGCGGGCAGGGTAAATGTGATGTTGATTTCCTCGTGAGCTTCTCTGCCTTCAAGCGGGAGGGGGGGAAAACATTTTACATCAGTTGGCTAGAACTGCACTTCCCTTGAAAGAGTCCGGCTATGTCTGGTACATTCCCCACAGTTATTAAAGTGCCTTTGTTGTACAAACTGCACATTTTTTAAAAGACAGAAAAGAGTGTAAGAGCGTGTCATGGGCCTGCAGTTTCCAACCTACCAGGCTGAATGGAGTTTTGCACAGTAAAGAATGGCAGCCCTTTGGTATGTCCCCTGCTCTTCTCCTGCCATGAATCATGAAGAAACAAGAGGCAGGCCCATTGGGCTTAGCAGGCTACAAAACTGGCAGATCTGTGACATATATCAGGGCAGTGTAGCCCCGAGGTTCATATTGACACGTGCCCCATTTTAAATGCTCTACTTTAACAATACTTGTGAGATCTGGGATTTTTGCATCATGTGGATTGGGACTATCCCCTCCTCCTCCTCCTCCAACCAATCAGAAAGACACCTTTTCCCAGAAGCAGACTCGTGCAGCTCCCAGTCTTCAGGACTAAGGTTAATACAGATTGCTGGCAATTTCTAGTGACATTTATGCTCGTGGAACTATCCTCCTGCAGGCTGTAATATTTTGGAACACTAACTTCAGAAATGCAATTTAGAATAAGATGTACCTGAGAGCCCAATTTGGTGTCCAAAAAAGGTGGAACTCAAGTGTGTGACGTTTCGGGAAAAGCCACCAAAGGGTTTGAGGGGGTCCAGAGTCAGAGTGATGACTACTGAGATGTTGATTGGACCAGAATCCTCAAGAGTCTGCGGCGACGGTGTGGAAGGCCTGGCTTGGCTACTGGTCATGGCACTTTCCGGAGTCGTGGTGTCATTAATTAGATGCTTTAACGTTTCGTTCTCCGAAATACAGAAGTCCAAGTCATTAAACCGCAGAAGGAAAGTATTCCAGTCCTTAAAGGCAAACAAGAACTTTACTGCTTCTCTCTGTCAAGGTAGATACTAGGTCTTGCTATATCAGGGTGCATTCAAACATCACTGGGTAAGCAGTTCACAATGACCGGGCTTTGTCCAAAAGCCAACTGTAATATGGGTCTAAGAAATACCACCATTGAGAAATTCTGCATGAATTTCAAGGCAGCAGGCCACTCAAATATTATAAATGTTTACGAGACTAATTACTCTTTGAAGACTACAGAAGATATCCAACATCCTTTCCCAACCTTGTGACAAAGACAATAAAATAAAATTCAGCAAAAGCTGGGCAATGATGCAGGGACATCTTGGTAATTGCTGTTTAAAAACTGAATGTCCAGGATTTATTGCATAAGAAGAGAGAGAGAATAGGGTCTTGGCCTGGTGGAAACTTCGGCCTCAGCATTTTGAATGTCTCCTCCTAGGCTCCAGGCAGTCTACAATCAGACTTGGTCTGATCAGCCTAAATTAGTATCATAGTCAGCATACAGTATCAGTTTAGAACTTGGGTGAGCCAGGTTTGAATCCCTGTTCTGCCATGGAAGCATGCTGGGTGACCTCAGACCACTCAAACACTCTCAGCTTAACCTCCTTTGCAGGGTAATTAATAGGGTAAAAGGAGAGGATTTTGTGAACCACTTTGGGTCACCGCTGGGGAGAAAAGAGGGATATAAATAAAGTGTTGTGCACTCAAGAGGGCCCTGGCTTGTGTCTACTGAACAGAAAACTGCAGTGTCACTTGGCAAACTGCTTTGATTATGTGCTTTGATTGTGTGTTCCTGCATAGCAGGGGGTTGGACTTGATGGCCCTTGGGGTCTCTTTCAACTCTATGATTCTATGGCTCTATGAAACCATTTCTTATACCAGTGGGATTTTCAAAAGCTGCCAGAGACTTGAGGAGATGCAGACACGTTTCTACTTGGGCTATTCTTTGGCTTCTGACCCTTCACCCATGAAATATTACAACTCAAGCCAATAAACCAGAGAGTCTGTTCCAACCATTTATAGTCATATTTATTTTATTTTATTATTTCTATTCCGCCCTAGACTGATTTTAGACTGTCGAGGATATAAAGCTAGCAGGAAATTACAGGGCAACCCACACCCTTCCTACCCTCAGCAAGAATGTGCAAATATGTACACTGTTTCATATTTTACCTCTGCCATTTCAGGTGACTTGATCTCCTTAATCTTAAAGAAATAGCCCAGGGTCAGGAAGGCAATCGCCATTGCACTGACGCTGATCATAAACACCACAAGCGGAGGTCGGCTGCTGATGTAAACCTTGAGGTTCTCCAGAGGATGGATGTTCAACATTATTCTTACAAGGCCCACCTGTGAAACAGCAACAGCAGAAACTGGAGATATGACCACACTTCCTGAGAAGCACCCCTGATCAAGCTAGTTGGCAAGCACCTGCAAGACTAAGAAAACTCAGCACTGTTCTCAGATATAAAACACTCAACAGCCAGAAAACCTTTGAGAACGCTAGAGGGCCAAGCAAGGCGATCAGGAATCTGAACTGAGTCCAGCACAGGGCACACACCTGCTGGGTTCCAGCACACACAAAGGCTCTGTGTCCTGTTATTGTGAGCACTGCATTTCACCTCTGCAGCCGGAAGAAATGTGCTCCCTCATCCCTCCTCAGGTCAACTGGCAAGATCCGTGTTTGCTTTGTAATTCCTTACTACTCCCTTTGTTAGGCATCAGTAACACCTGCTGGCATTTGGTGGCTCCCGGAAGAACACACCCATACTATAGGGCCATTCAAGGGAATTTTTAAAAAGCGAAGGGGGGGAGCATATGCACACAATGGCACAGTCAAGACAGGGCATGATCCAAACCTGCTACAATGGTTCCTACCCTGACATGCGCACCACAGCGGTGTTCCTTTTTGGGTCTGGCCCCAGCCTGGTGGAACTCTCTGTCAATTGATACCAGGGCCCTGTGGGATTTAGCTCACTTCCACAGGGCCTGCCAGACAGAAATGTTCCACTGGGATTGTGGTTGAGGCAGTGATGGCTTTTCTAACTTTGCTGGCCTCCAAATCTCCCCCTCCCCTCCTTATTTGATATAAATTTGGAAGAGCGGGACAGGAGTGCATTAATCTGGCCATGGATGCCATTCCCTTGCTGGCACTAAATAACTGTTTAAACGCCAAGTGGAATAGGAATTTTAATGTTTTATTGTTGTTGCTATTTTGTGATTGTTGATGCTAATGTGGCAGAAGGCATTAATGCCCTGTGTCCTAATAAAATATCTGTGGCTCCACAAAACTCCTGCACACTATTTTTTTTCTAAACAGAAACACAGGAAATTCACATTGGAGTATGGAGACAGCCTGTGAAAGTCGCAGTTTTTCCGGTGAGCAGCCAGCCACCAATGGGTCTCCGCTGCATTCTTTTTGTGTTCTTTCTGTTCCCGATGTTTTAAGGCGTATTTCAAATATGGAGCTAGCCAGTTTTATACCGCTAGAACATGAAAAGGGAGTCTAGCCATCAGCAGATTTGCCTCCGTTCTGGAACTATTCTCAGCCTAGAGAACCCTGGTTTGAAAGAAATACAACCCACTTTTACACTTATAGTAGATCAGCTGCTGTTTTATATACAAGTTAAGAGCCTCACTGGATGGACCGGTTCTAATCAAATTTGTCCTAAATGTCAGGAATTGAGCAGCATAGGAATTGTGAAACAGCCACATTTACAGGCTTTCCTGAGTTAAGTTATTGAGAATGTGACAGAGTCATAAGAACATAAAAGAAACCTAGCAGAGCTGCTCTCTCACATGACTCAAGACGAGAGGATGACATGAATTCATTCCAAAAATAATTACAAGTTCCTTGACTCTGAAAGAATGTTAGCATATGAAATATTTTTGATCTGAACAGTTTGCGTAACTTCCCTGTTGAAAACACTGGGTCACAAGGTAGTGAATGGCCAAGAACACAAGCTACATAGCCCCAAGACACGTCAGTACAGCTTACTGATGGAAGAGATAGCGATTTTGCTCTCCTGCCCAGTTCAACTCCATTCAACCTGTATGGCTATTAATATACATGGGCCCTACAAGCTCTCAGAATCGTGTTTCTACAGGTCGGAATGTAGGGGAAAGAGAATACAGTAAAGATCTGCCCTCCAACAACTGGCAGTAGTTAAGATTGAAGATGTGAAATATTCAGAAATGTTTAAGCCATAGGAAAATGCAATGTTGGGGAAAAATTTTGATACACGCAAAAAAGCAACATGAGCAATCTGACCCAAAAAGGAAAAGGTAACTTCAGCCCTAAGAAAATTCTTCTCTGTAATTATTAGACCAATTTATGAAACAGAAGGTACAGGTGTGTGTGCATGGCTGTCAATTTTTAGAAAGAAACTAACAAGCAGTGATCAATACATCTTAATCCACTAAAACAAACATCCCTACATAACTGGTTGTGGTGGGTTTCTGGGCTGGTAGATCTTGTTCCTAACGTCTCACTTTCAGGGCTTCAGGGAAGGAAATTCTCTGCCTTCATTTTTCCTTTCTTGATATAGAAGGAAAGAAAAAGGAAGCATACTTCTGGCATTGAGGCGCAAGACTACACAGATTAGAAGCCAGGTTCAGTTACCAAAACCACCTACTCCACCACTTCTCTCAGAACTCAGAGCATAATAGGGTAGCTCACCTGCAGCATGCAGGCCACAAGTTTGCTTCCTGCAGTAGCTTTCTTTCTAAACAGCTTGGCAATGGGAAATTAAACACAGTCCAGTTTTCACCCAAAACAAACAATTCAATTAACATCTGGTGGAGCAGGAGGGACCAGTTCAAGAGCTCCATCTCTGAACACCAGAAATAAATCTAACAAAGCCAACTTGAAGCACATCCTGTGTTCAAGAGGCTGTTCTGATTTTTGCCAGACTTTTCAGAGCTTTTCCTTCTTGGGGTGAATTTTTACACCTGCCTCTTCCTGGAAAAATGTTTGGGTGAGAATGTATTTCCAAAACAAGCTTGCCAGCCAGGCTTCTTTGCACAACCACTTTCAAGTGGCAAATACTGAATGTTGGAGAGGTGAAAACAGAGACAAGCATTTCCCAGGACAGACCAGCTCTACATGATCCTGTCTAAAACATTCCCCTCTACAAAAAAAAGGCCCAAGTTGGCCTTCACCAACATCAATACCCCTTAAAATATCACAAATCGTTGGACATACTCTCACCATTGAAATTTACTTCAGTTGCCAATGAATCAAGAGCCACTGACCTGCAGTGAAAAAATGTGCGGAAGCGAGTAAGCTTGCAGCAATTCTTACAGCTCTATAAAGATGGAATCAGAGATGTTGAGGGAGGAGCATAGCTGGCATAAAGGTTCATAAAGGACTCCTTTATGCACCCAACAGTGTTAAATCAGCCAACAGGATATAGGATTTTCCCAGTCAGTCACTTGTTCATTACATTCAGAAACGTTTGGAGAGCCTAGCTTAAAACTCGACTTATCTTCTGTCTGTCTCTGCCTAAGAGTGCCAAATCTCCACTCACTGAGTGACCCGTTGACCTTGAGTCCAGTCATAAACTCACAACAGGATTGTTAAAAGGGAAACCCTGAATGCTGCCCCAAACTCCCTAAAGGAATGGGTAGGATAAACATATATTAAAGAAATAAAATGAAAACACTTTTCACTTCTACCAAAAAGCAAATGTAAATCCAGTGTCTACGCCAGTATTACTCTGGGCCAACAATGAAATGAAGCAGCCAAAGAGAATGAGGAAAAGAAAAATGAGTTAATTGTAATGCTTCTTGTTCACAAGCCAATCCACTGCGCCAACCCTAGGCTTCCTAGATTATCAAGATGAGCAGGAATAGAGAATAAACAACAAATCCAGCATACATACATACTCACTAAAGGCTGGGCTTCCACCAGAAGATGCCACATCATCATTAGAAAATGGATTTAATCTCTCAATGACTTGAAGCTTAGGGTTTAGAAACTGGAATACCACAACCTATGTATAAGGGCAATACTGGCAGAAGCCAATAGTTAATCTTTATGTGCATGATGGGATGTTGGGATGAGGGATTTTAGGCTAAGATACCTGACCAGTCGCCATCTTATTGTTCTATTGTATTTTATTACAATTAATTAGTTAATGCTTTAAGTTAAATTATTACAATTGCATGTGTGAAATGTTTTTATTATTATGTGTATAAGATGCCCTGAGTATCAGTCAGGTAAGGATGTTGTATCAAATTTAATAAAATAATAGTAATAATAACCAACATCATGACAGATAAAGTGTTGGCGCATAATACACCGGACATCACAGTGGTCGAAGACAAGAAAGTGACCATCATTGATGTGGCAATTCCTGGTGACAGCAAGATACATGAAAAAGAACATGAGAAGGTCACTAAATACTGTGATTTGAAAACTAAGACTCAATTACTATGGCACAAACCAGCTGAGGTCATCCCAGTGGTACTTGGCACCCTGGGTGCCATTCCAAAAACACTAGGGCTGCATTTGAAACATCTTCAAATTGACAAAATCAACATCTGTCAGATTCAAAAGGCAGCCCTGCTGGGATCTGCACGAATACTACGTCAATATATTACAACACCCTGGGCCTCTGGGAGAGGCTCGCATTGTATTGGAAGGCCAACAACCAGCGAAAGCTGTGAAATTAATAATTACCCCACATTACCTGTACAGACGCATCTGAGAAGATGCACAAAGGCCCGCACAGAAACAGAATGACCAGTCATGAATGGTGAGATTCCCAACAGCAGTTCTAGAGTCTCTGGGAATTCCACCAACCATAGCGGGATTCCCTCAACACTTGGAAACAATGAATCCCTTCAGCCCAATGAAAGGCAGGAACCATTCTCAATCCAACAGGCCCTACCTCTCAGCCTCAGGTAATCTGGGGAGAAGGAATGGGCATCAGAAATAGGGCTTCCTCGGTGGCGGCCCCTTGCCTTTGCAATGTCTTCCCCATTGATGCTCCGCTGACTCGTGCTTCACTGTCCTCCAGAAGCCAGACCAACATTTTTCAATCCACTTTCACAATTGTTTGCAAGTGGATTTTGCTATTCTGCACAGTAAAATCCAGCTGCAAAGTGGATTGAAAGTGGATTGTTCTGCAGTATGAGTGCGTTTTATGCCTGATTTTTTTTTTGTCGCCTGTTATCTTTTAATCGTTTAACGGGGGAATTTTTTTTTTTTGGTCATCTTGTGAACTGCCTCGAGCAAAGCTCTAAAACGGCAGCAGCAGCACCTCAACTGTCTAAGCAACGGGATCGACAGATCACCCGGCGCCCCAAGCTCCAGCCGAGAAACTTCGTGTGATAAGAAGGAAAAGGAACCGAGCCCGGAAGTCGAAGTAGCTCTCGGCATACTCGGGCGCCACTGAAGCCCCGGAAGGCTGACCGGGCAGGGCTGCTAGACCCGGGAGGCTCAAGGCCCGGCGGGCGAGGGAAGAGCGGCCTGAGACATCACCTCCGGGTGAGGCGAGGGGGGGACCTCAAGTCACGTGGTCACGTGTGGCAGGGAGGCTCGCAATTCTGTCAGGCCTAAAGTCTGAGGGAAAGAAGAAGCGAAACTGAGTCTTCCACCACCACCACCACCCCACGAGCTTCCCCACGGACCGTCTGCACACGCTCAGAGGCACCACGGCTGAGTCCTGCTTACCACCGGCGGGCTCAACGTGAGCGGCGTCGGGGCTGCAGCATCGTCCTGGCGGCGGCGGCGGCGGCGTCTCCCTCGGCCTGTCAGGAGGGCGCGCGGAGCCTCCTCAGCTACCCCGCCCGCAGTGGGCAAGAGCGTGCGCAGAGCAGAGCAGCGGCTGGGAACGGAAGCGCCGGTGGGACAAACTTCCTCGCCGCCGACTTCCCGCGAAGGGCTCGACGCGCGGAGTGACGTCGACGCGACGCGCCAATACTTGAAGTGCGATTACCGGCCGCGTTGGGTTGCCAGCCTCCAGGTGGGGTCTGGAGATGCTAGAACTTGTCTTCTCTAAAAGTTTGTTGTTAATACTAATAGGAAAGAAAAAACTGTCATCGGAGCACCCCTTCTAAGGGGCGATGGCGCAGCTACACCTCTGAGCAGGTGCCCAGTGTTTCTTGAGCTTGCTGGATAAAAATGCTCAGTCACGATGTGTAGTAAGGGGGCTGCATTCACTGCCTCTGCATTGGACTCTGGTCCCACGGAAGTTTAGCCTACAATAAGTCTTCACAGTGCGCCAAGAGCAAGGCTCTTGTTCGCTATTGCTGTTAAGAACCTCACCACGTCTTTCTGCTCCAATCCGTTCTTTGGCATGAATTGATCGTTTCCAAACTTAACTCAAAGCTAATCAGGATCTGCCAGGCTGGGAAAGGTGTACATTGAGAAGGCTGGGCTGTCCCTCGCCCAGGCAATTCTCAGTTATACCTCATCATTCATATGCTCCCATCCCTTCCAAAGAGTAAATAATGTCCCTGCAATCAGAATGCCTTCTCATGCCCGTAGTAGCACCCTAACTGAGCCATGAGGATACCCAGGGTGACAAACATGGTGCCTGATGATACATTACACGTCTATAGACTACTTTTGAGCTAGCAAGTGCACAGCCACACAGATTTCCTCACAGCACTTGCCTATACGAATGGTTCAAGCAGGTCAGTTTGTTGCAGTCCTTTGCTGCATAGCAACAGCCAGGTTGTAGCTGCCTTTGGCTAAAGAGAAATGTATTATCAATTGAAGCTGGACATACATAGGTGGTACACTGGGTTTGCAGCAGGAATTGAAGTATCAGATCTGCTTCAAAGTCTACAGGTGAAACACATCTCTTGTACAACATACACGAAAGAGAGCAGGGGTGTGTGTGTTAGGTTTACTCCTCTTTTTCATCTACTGTTAGCCCAGCTCTTCATTTGTGGTTATTCACAAGGCAGAGGCTTAAGGGTAACTGTTACTGCTAGTAGTAAATCTCAGTTTGCTGAATTTAGCTGCTCTGTGAAGATTAGATTTCACCACCCATTTCTTCCACACTTCCAGGCTCAACTTGAGATCTGGAAGCCTGCCTGCTGAACCTGTTGAATTGTGGTCAAAGCTCTTCATACTTACTTAGTGAAAACTCTGCGTATACTTAGAAAGGCAGTTCTCAGTACTTTCCGGGCAGAAATTAGAGCAGAAAGTGCAAATTTCAGAACAAGAAAAAGTGTAATCTACACAGGTGGGCTAGGACAGGACTAGAACCCACCACATTAGTGCTTCGGGTCAGTACAAGAGTTAAGGGTTGCCATTTTTTAAAATAGAAACTTTAATTGTAACAGGAACCTTTGATAGAATAGTAATTGAATATGATAATAGTTATATATTCCAGGCTTCAGATAAATAAAATGCATCAACACAGTCTATTACAGTGATCAAACATTGTGTTTACTTGCTTTCACTGACAGTCTTCAGAAGACGTACTTAACAAATGAGGGTCAATATTGAACAGGGAAGTTGAGACCAAATAGTTTTCATTCCTCCTCCTTGTTGTCTTCTTGTTATTCCCTGCATTGTTCTTCTCAGACAAAAAGCTCACAGCTGATCAGCTCTTAGTTTTCCAAAGCCTCAAAACATTTGTTGCATACAAAAAAAATGGGGAGAGGGAGAGGATACGGGTCCCCAGAGGAATGAAAAGAAAAGAAGGAAGACAGAAGAGATGACTTGACACATTGCCAGATAGAAACTGAAAATGCTCCTGGCAGAATTCTTCTAGGGCAAGAAGCTCTATAAATTCTGTCCAAATAACATAGCAAGTGTCTCCTATACCACAACACGGAATGAAGGAATCCACTGAACAGCATTAACTTGCCTGACAAAAAACAAATGGTCAGATGGTGGGGGAAGAAAACAGGTCATACACATCCACATACCAGGACAATAAGAAATCAGGACAGGAAGCAATTGCTCTGCCTTGTAAGAGTCAATATCCCCCCCAAAACGTCTCCTGTTACATACTTGAACTGCACGGATGAAATCTACCTATTAAAATGTTCACTGTAGGCAACAGCAAAAAAATTCAAAATATATAAAAGAATTAACATTTCCATTGCTTAATTTTTTTCCAAACATTATACAGACTGTAGATAATTTTAAAGTTAATTTCAACAACAAACAGAAAGCACCTTAGAGGACTCTGTGTACCCAGCTGCTCAATCTTCATTTCAGATTTTAAAAAGTTCTGAAAATGTAGGAAGCTAGTTCTGGTGGGTTATAATCCAGAATTGCTTGCATGGGATGGCAGAGAAGACTACTGCTTTAGAATCAGCCATTTTACACTTGGGCCAGTTCTGGAGGAGAAGCCGGCGTTGGCCCACAGAGATGACATGTGCTAGCCACCCGGAGAAGGACCAGGAAGGCAAAGGTGAGTTATTAGCAAGAACAGTACCATGTCCCAAAAGGAGGGGGCGACCAACAATTTTTCCTTCTTCTTAGAGACACAACCTGTGAAAATATAACACCACAGAAGTCTCCTACACACACACCTGGCCAGACAGTTCTTGATGGCTTCCAGGGAAACACACCTCCCCCTGCCCCCAGTAATGTCTCCTCCACCACACTCTAGATGAAACAGGATTAGCCATGCCGCAGAGCACAGCTCCTGGTCCTAGACTTTCCACTTTGTGGCCACCAGCAAAGTCACTAGGCTCCAGAGAATGCCAAGGGCTGTCATGATTCTGTGTCAGAGCCAGAGCTGCTCTCCCGGCTGATTTCGATTTGGAGCGAGGGCAGGTTATCTAGGCGGCTTTTCTTCTGACGTGACTGTTCCTTCTCCTTGATCAGGGCCCCCCATGCCCGCTGGAGTTCAGAGTCATCCTCCTCAGGAGACGTGGCCGACTTTTCCGCTTTATCAGGGGTCTTCTCCGGCATCTTGGATGCTGACCCTAAGCGAGTCCACAAGTTTGCTGAGAAGGTAACAAAAAAACAAAAAAAGAAGAGAAATCTTAATGTGAACCGTAGATAAGGAATGCTCTGGAAAAAGCAGGAAGCC
Source organism: Sphaerodactylus townsendi (assembly GCF_021028975.2). Taxonomy (NCBI): domain Eukaryota; kingdom Metazoa; phylum Chordata; class Lepidosauria; order Squamata; family Sphaerodactylidae; genus Sphaerodactylus; species Sphaerodactylus townsendi. Next base: position 19,279,656 of record NC_059440.1, on the reverse strand, counting down.
ACAGGTGGCAGACATTTCCTACACTGGAATTTTACTATCTTCTGAATACTCAAGGTTGAAGGAGCATTCAAGGATGTCTCTTCATAAAACACTTCTGGCTTTTCAGCAGTGTTGTCTTGCCTCTATGCATTTAGATGACAGACATCTCTCCTTTGAGGCACTCTGCAATGCTGCCTCGCCTCACTTGCGTAGGATAGAACTATAGGAACCAAGATGCTTATACCATGCAAAGAAGAACCCGTCCCCCAGGAAAATTACAGTATTTGCTTCCAGCAGAACAGGGATCTGCAACCTGCAGGTCTCCAGGTGTTCATGGACTACAATTCCCATCAGCCCCTGCCAGCATGGCCATTGCAGACCCATGCAGCAAAATATTGTTGCCTCGCATGGTTTTATTTACTGTAAATTATTTCTTGAAACCTTTAAATTAAAGAACATATATAAGTTTTTTTATTTTGTTAAATGTAATCTGGAATCCCACGCTAGTAATTTCCTCAGGACCACGCAGCCCTTCAAAACTGCTTTAAAGTTTAAGCACACTACTTCAGGAGAAATTATAAGGGGGTTGGAATTAAATTCCTGGTGGCAGTGAAATATAGAGAAAGAAAGTAATAAACAAACATTATTTTGCATCTATTGTATTAATTTACTAAGAAATAAGAGAGTGGGTACTGGATTTTTTGGGTATTTCCCAGCAGTGGACAATATACCCATCTAGAAACAGAGGAAAGGCAGACCAAAATACAATACTCCACTTCTGGAACACTGGGGCTGACCTGATTTTTTCTCCCTGGTGTCCGAGTACAGGCCTTTCACATCTTGCTTGGGTATGCCTAACCGGCTGTGCACATCAGAGATGGGCTCGCGATGAGAAACAGAGGTGCCGCTGAGCTGTTTGGGTTCTGGAGAATGGGGTCTCTTGCCAAGCCTCTGCCGAACATCTGGAAACAACAGTAATGCACTGAATTTAATTTTTTAATATTCAATCTTCACCCCAGTTCCCAACCCCTACTCATTTCATATAGCCTTTCATCAAAGAGTCAATGGGTAGAAGAGCATTGTTGGAGATCGAGCAATGGCCTAAGCCACTAGGTCAGAGGTCGGGAACCTTTGGCACCCAGGGAGCCATTTGGACCCGTTTTCCATGGAGGGGAGGGCACTTGGAGCCGCAGATATTTTTGGCATTTGAAATGAGGATATCACTGTATATGTTGTTTTTTGCCTTCATACTTTGTATAGAGTAGACAGTTGTAGTGTGTTGTTATGGAGTCCATGCGGTGCTACAGGTGAGAAAATCTTTCGAATTTTACTATGTATGGGAGTAACAGTGGATTTTGAACATTTTTTGTGGGGGTGTGCGGGTAAAGGGTGGAGAGCCTCATGGGAACACGTGCAACTGGGGAGAGAAAAGTGGGGAGGGGATCCCTTTTGTAGCGGATGAAGCTCTGTAGTGGCAGCTGCATGCTTGCTTGCCTGGGCAGCTGGGGTGAGGCTTGGGACACCAGGACCTCTGAGTTTCTGGCTTTCCCTGGCACCACCTCCTCCTCCATTTTTCCCACCTTCTGTCCTTTTTTCCTTCTCCCGGTCTCTCATGCCCTCCTCCCTCTTTGTCCCCTCCTCCAGCACACACACACACACCTGATTTCCATGCGGGCGCTCCGACAAGTTGAGAGCGCCGGTGGAGATGTAGCTGCCGCCCTCGTCCATCTGCCAAAGGTCGACAGCGATGGCGAGCGAGCGTTAAAGGCTACCGTCAGCTGCCCAAGCCGGTGCTGGCGGGGACCGAGGAGGAAGGGGCTGGCGACGGAGATGCAGCGTAAGCGCAGCATAGAGCCTGTGATCTGGTCGACAGCAGCAGGCGGCAGCGGGAAGCCTGCGCCGGCGCAGCTGATCTCGAAAACCCCACAGAGGGCCCCAACGCGAAGGCGCCGGAATCGATGCGCCCGGACAGGCGAGAAGGAGGGGAGCAGAAGGAGGAACCGACACCCGGACGGGGCCGAGGTGGAGAGGGGGAACTTTATGGATTCGACAAGCTCTGGAAGTGAAAAAAGGTGGAGGGCTGGTCGCAGAAGAGGGCGGTGTGCTCTTCTGCGACCAGTCCTCCACCTTTTTTCGCTTCCGGAGCTTGTCGGATCCATAAAGTTCCCCCTCTCCACCTCGGCCCCGTCCGGGCGTCGGTTCCTCCTTCTGCTTCTCTGCTTCTCGCCTGTCTGGGCATCAGTTCCGGCGCCTGCTGGGGCCCTCTGCAGCTGGGGCCGCTCGGCCTAGGCTTGCGCGGGCGCAGCTCCCTTTGCCGCCTGCTGCCCTGGCTGATCCGGCCAGGTCCGCGGGCTCTATGCTGCGCCGCTGCCATCTCCGTCGCCATCTCCATCCTCCCTCCGGTCCCACCCAGCCGGCTTGGGCGGCTCGGTAGCCGCCTAACGCCTCGACGCTGCTGACCTTGGCAGAAGGATGAGGGCTGTCGCCAGCCATCTCCACGGCGCTCTCACTCGTCGGAGCGCCCGCGGTCAGGGGCTGGCTGGGGCTCTCTGCGAGGTCCAGGAAGGGGAGAGTCCCCACTCCCGGACAACTGTGTTGTGCCCGGGCGGAGCCGCTGTGCAGGGGTGAGGGAGCCGCATGTGGCTCGCGAGCCGCAGGTTCCCGACCCCTGCACTAGGTATACAGAAGCGCTGACCCAGGATTTATTCATGTCAGTGTGAGATATGCTCTGGCCATGGCTGTGAGGCCCCCACCTTAACGAGACTCTGAAATACCACAGCTTCAGAACCTTCCCCTCCTCCCAACACACAGATATATCAAAATGGCTAACCAGGAAAAAAATTCCTGCAGCTTCACTGGATCTCTCAAAAGATGTACAAAATGATCCTAAGCAATACTACTGTTGTGGCATCGAGGCAGCAGAGGAGACACAAACTTCTACTTCAGAGTGTGAATGTTTATTTATGTAGAACAGGAGAGTCCAACTCTGGCCCTCCAGATGTTCATGGACTATGATTCCCATCAGCCTGTGCCAGCACTACGCTGGCAAGGTCTGCTGAGAATGGTAGTCCATGAACATCTGGAGGGCCAGAGTTGGACACCCCAGATGAAGCACTTTACAGCGTTCAAAGCACTTTATATCAATCAATCATTAATTCTTACAGATCTGCACCCCCACCAAAGGAAGCTCAAAAAAAAGCAAGTCCAGTCTGCCACACTACCTGATTTCACCAAGCTGGGCGGCTGGTGCTTCCCAGTACTCCCGTGCCGTTTTTCCTCTAACAATAATCGAACATCAGCAACTTTCTCTGAAGGTCCTTTGCTTCCGATTCGGTTTTTCACATTGCTGAGTGCTACAGTGTCTGCTCTCATCGAATTCCTGTAGTGTTGAAGAAAACAAAAACCCCAATTAGGATGTCCATTAGCTCCTTACATTAGCTATGAGCATGAGAAGAAAGAGGTTTTGCTTTGACAGAAAAAAAACACAGGATACTTTAAGGGTGAATCCCAAGCATCTGCAGAAAGAGAGTAAAATTTTCCTGCCCACTGTTCCTGGATGTTCATGATTTACAGGGATACAGAAGGCCACTGTGCAATGGGTGAAGTGCAGAAATGGGCTGCTGTGAACACTATTCCACAAATGTTAGACAAGACCTATCCCACTGCTGTTTATTAAAATTTGCACTCTGCAAAAGATGCATTTAGGACATTAAGAGGGGAAGGCAAAATGGCCAAGAAGCTTATTGCAGACAGCCTGGCAGCAGGTTAGGCCACATACCAAAAGAAGGGCTCCCTGCAGCTTAGAACAGGCAATCTCAGCCCTGTCCTTAAGAAGAAGAATTTGGATTTATATCCCCCCCTTCCTCTCCTGTAAGGAGACTCAAGGAGGCTTACAATCTCCTTTCCCTCCCGCCAACACCAAACACACTATGAGGTGGGGGGGGGGGGGGCTGAGAGAGCTCCAAAGAACTGTGACTAGCCCCAGCTGGCATGTGTTGGAATGCACAAGCTAATCTAGTTCACCAGATAAGCCTCCACAGCTCAAGTGGCAGAGTGGGGAACCAAACCCGGTTCTCCATATTAGAGTGCACCTGCTCTTAACCACTACACCACACTGGCTCTTAACCTTCCCTCAACACAGCCAAGGAAGTCCTCAGAGTCTCTCCACCATCATGACTGTAATTTCCTTATCTGAGAAGGATTTGGGGGTCTTGATCAACACTGGCCGACAGGCAAGAAAAACAAAGGAGGACACTCCTGCCTTCTTGACCCCAAAGGAGCGAGCTAGACATTGGGGATCCCTGCCAAAACCGCTGCTGCAGAGAAGAGCACGGGCGCTTGACCTGGGAGGCGAATGACCAGCCAGGCAGACCAGACAGCATCAGACTTACCTAATGCTTTTCAACTGAGACTCCACTGCATCTGCGTACATGGTCATTTTCATGGTCTTCTTAGGCGAGGGAGTAGAAATCATCTTCAACTCAAGGTCGTAGTCCATTTCGTCTGAGTCCGATTCGCTGGCGCTGGACCGCCGAGCAGCGCTCCGCTCTCGGGACTGCTTGAAAGCCTGCAGTTCGTCTCTGTATTCAACAACCACCCTGTCATCTTCATCCATATCCTGGTCATCGTTGTCGTCTTCCTCCTCTTCCTCCTCCTCCTCCTCTTCAATGGGCTCCTCAGGAACATTCACTAAACCTGCAGGGCAGAAAAGACCATTTTGACAGGCTATAAATCAATATGTGTGTGTGTGTATGTCCCACCTACAACGAAAAACTTAACATGGATAGCAAAGTTCTATTTCCTTCAAGACTCCCTATGTTGAGACAGGTCTCACTCTTCTGTCTGTTACTCTGGAAAGCACCACGTACATCAGCAACGTGATCTCTGCTTTCCAAAGATCATAGCAGTGAGTGGAAAGATCGTGGGGAGCAACTCTTGAAGTTCATTTAGTTTATGCAGACAGGAATGGCCATCCTGCTGCAATTCAATGAAACTGGGGCCACACCAACACCACAGACAGATGCAGATGGCAAGGCCACTCCCTCCTCCCCTGCACGATGATTTTCACAAGGTTCTGCCACCACGCAAGAACCGCTTTCGACACACATAGGTTGCACTGCCGCTATCACCAAGCCCTTCTTGAGCATGACCACAGAACGAAAACTCAATGAGCAACCTAAAGAGGGATAACACCGACTCCCAAGACAAGTGAAAACAAAGGTGACAGAAAACATCCCACTTCACCACTTTGGCAAGACCCACATGCCAGCACTATGGGAAGTCATGCGCAACTCCATGGGCGGGCGGGCGCGGCAGAGAAGCAAGTTGCCAGTTACCTGAGTGGCGATGTTTGTAAGGTGACGCCAAGCCAACATCGTCCCCGATGAGAGTCCTTTTCTTAATCACGTCACGGTGGACTCGGCGTGAATGGTACCTCCGCTTCCTGAGATGATGCGACACGGGAATAAGGGAAGGCAGTCGTCACTCACAGCAGCACTAAGGACGAGGCAGAAGAACCCGCCTGCCCACACCCTTCAGTGGCTTCAGAGACATAGCAAGCAGAAGGACAATTCCACTCTCCCCTATTTCCCCCACAAATCAAAGAATCAAACAACGGATTTAAGAAAACCTAGAAATGAAGTTACGTGCTAAATGTATGGGGAGCTGATGGAGCCTGAGGATGAAGAGTTGTGCGATCCAGGAGGCCTCTGCCATGAACTCTCTAGGTGGTCTGAGACAAGACACTCCAGCCAAATCTCATCCCCTCACCTGTGATGTACTGAACATTGTATGGAGTACAAGCAAGACAGCACATGGAAAAGGACTTTCAACACTGAAGGCACCGTAGCAGGGGTGCAAAACTAATTTGTTACAAAGGCCTGAATTTATTATGCTGTCAATGCATTCACAACTCCTTGGGGCTTGGCAGAAGCATGTACAATTATCTAGCGCTGGTTCATATCTATGGCTGGGAGAGGAGAAAAGAGGCCAAACTCTTAAAATAGAAAGGGGTCCCATGATAAGAGAATCAGATCAACAGTCTGGCAAAGATTCCAGGTGCCCCATTTGCCACTGCTACTCACCATGAGTTGCTCAAGATTCCTTTCATGCCGCCATAGTTGGGATTCCCATATTTCATGTAATACTGGCTCCTCCTGGCAGCTCCGAGCTCCTTCTTGTCATCTGCAGAAGGAATATAACAAAGAGATCAAAGCTCTCCTTGCAGGAAAAATTTTCATGGCAAAAAACTGTGGGCCATATAAGAGATGGGAAAACAAGGTTCTAAAAGTTGTGTGTATGTGATAAACCTAGACTGTAACAGCCCACTTGTGCTTCTGTCACAGCTGGTTTATTCTTTACCTTGTGTAGCAAACCTCATGAAGAGTTTGTTTCCTTTGGCCAGCTTGCAGGCAGGACGAAGGTCATTGCGCAGGAGGGAGTCTTCTTCCGCCTGGGAGAGCGTGTCCAGCTATGGAAAGAATACCTTTCACGGTTCAGTACTGCAGTTGGCATGTAGGCCCGCCACTGTCCTAAAAGAGGCATCTACTCCAGCTCAGCTTAGGGAGCAGTGGATCATTATAGAGTGGCCTGCCTGCCTGCCATCAATTCAGCATAAGGCTCTGCTGCTCCCACGCCAGACCCTTACAGTAAAATCCTAAGCAGAGATGCCCTCCTTTATGTTCAAGGGATGAGAAAGGGGCAACTTTGCTCAGAGCTGCCCTGCGAGATGGGCAGGGTTGGCCAAACAAGGTTGACAGGAGTCGCCATCAGTGGGTTCTGCAAGCATGAGCAGACGGCCAGCTGGGCAAGGTCCAACTCAAGTAATAACAGTGACAGGAACGCAGGGCTGCAGTCAGAATTTTTCGCTCTGTATCAGGTGTCACAAGTCAAGCATTTGTAGTTTCCCGAGAGGTTTCTCCATTCATGCACTGACTAGACAGGGCCCTCGATGGACACAAAAAGAGTAAATATTTTCTGAGAATCAGACTAAATAACAGCAGCAATTAAGAAACTCAACAGAGTAACAAATGGACACTGGCTATTGTCGTCACACTGAAATGCCCATTGTTCTTTAGACAGGGAGATTCCCTCCCAGTGGCCATGACCGCAGTGTTCTTTGTTTCTTCTAAAGAACTGCATTTTCCTCTACAAAATGAACACAGTTTTCCCCATGATCACATACCCAAACTTATAACCCCTGTATAATAAACCTGAGGCGCACCTCTGTGTCACTTGGGTGGTCATCCTCTACTTCCCCTTCTTCAGTTTCATCATCTGAGCTCTCCTCTTCTTTCTCTAAAGAGAAGCAAAAAAATGTTTACATTTCCAAGCTTCCCTGTGAGTCTGGCTTTCCTTAGAGGACTGTATTTGGTGCGTGTTGGTAATGAAATTACTTCATCAAAACTATAATCGACAGGGCACTGGTATGAGAAGGAGTGGAACATTTTAATCGAAGAAAAGGTATCTCACAACTGAAAATATCAAATCACTTATCTTGACAAACTTTTGAAATAAACAACTTCCCATTCTAGAAGACATGGAGAAGAGGGCATCGCAAAGGAAACGATGCCCACGAAACTACTGTACCATTTACATTTATTATGTACTGCTAAGCGAATACAACAAAAAGTATAATTTCTGTAAAAGCATTAATGTACAGTAGACCAAGTACTGGAACATACGGACAGTACTGGCATGTTTAACCTACTGCTGTTCAATTTTTATTTTCTTAGTGTCGTACGCTAAACTTAAAATGAAGTAATGGGGGGGGGGGGGGGAACTGTAATCCACAAGTATCCTGCCACATGGCTGGAGCAGACAGGAAGCTACAGTTGCAATAAAACCAGCACTCCAGACCCCCAAGCACAGGGACACGTAGAAACAATATGAAGGGAAAGAACAGCAGTGACAACAATAACTGAAATGGAAAGTATTGTGGATGCAGTGCTTTGGTTTGATATGAAGAAAGACACCTTTGGGAACAGCCCATCAATCAGTAGAAAAGTCCACGCTTTGCTCATCGAAGGCCACAGGTTCAATGTACTGTTGATGGTTTTTACAGCCAGAATCAACTCGTTGTGTCATGGAGAAGAACGCATCTTACCGTGACATGCCTCTGAAGATGCCAGCCACAGATGTGGGAGAACCATTAGGAGCTAAAATCTCCAGACCATGGCCACACAGCCCAGAAAATTCACAACCGTCAGCCATAGGTTCAATTGGCATTCCCATCTTAAGAACATAAGAAAGAGCCTGCTGGATCAGACCAGAGTCCATCTAGTCCAGCACTCTGCTACTCGCAGTGGCCCACCAGATGCCTTTGGGAGCTCACATGGAGGATGTGAAAGCAATGGCCTTCTGCTGCTGCTGCTGCTCCAGAGCACCTGGTCTGTTAAGGCATTTGCAATCTCAGATCAAGGAGGATCAAGATTGGTAGCCATAAATCGACTTCTCCTCCATAAATCTGTCCAAGTCCCTTTTAAAGCTATCCAGGTTATTGGCCATCACCACCTCCTGTGGCAGAATGTTCCAATATCTTCAATGAGAGACTGAACCCCAGACTCAAACCAAGTGCTCTGCAACTGGGCTCTAAGGTTTGAATTTATATCCTGCCTTTTCTCCAAATGGAACCATAAGAATAGAGAACATGTGTCTGGCAGATTGATACCTTTCTTGCTCTTCTCCCCTGCTTTCTTGCTCTTTTCTTGGGGCTTCATCTTCTCTTCCTCAGGCATGGAGCTCATGTTGATGAGAGCTCGTGTTGCTGTCACTTCGTCAAGCCAGACGACGTTGCCTGGAAAGGAAGCAGAGATCCAGCTGGCTGCAGAGCTGGGGAAAGCTCCAATGACACCCGATTCTAAAAAGCTCAACTCATAGGTAAGAACACCATCACAAAGACAGACAAAGAAATATCCAGGCAAAAAAGGAGTCGCTTTTTTCTATCCTAACATAGTTGTCCCCTTTCTACAAGAATGTTGTTCTATTCATCTGACAGATGGGAAACTGAGTCTGAGAAAGAGCGATTTAGTAAGTCCACTTGGTGAGTCTACAGGAGAGATCACCTCAAACTTATTCCAGTTTTTTAGTGGCTGGACAGCCATAGCTCTCTCCCCCTTCAACCAGATATAGATTCTGTGGTCCCTGTCTTGTGGCACTTACTGTAAAGACACCATTTCTCTAGTACTTTGAAAATGCCTCAGAAGTGGGAGCCAAGCTACCCTGTATGACTGAAGCAGTGCCTACAAATGACCCACACACTTCAGAGGTGAAGGATTCCCCGCCTCAAATCTCACATGAGAGCAGCGATGAAGAATATACAGAATAAAAGCATATTTGCTCAGCATTCTTTTCCAAAATAAAGTTTCATAGGTTAAAAAGAACAAGTGGGAACATTACAGCCAGGGGTAGAAAATAAATTCTAAAAATGGGGGAAAGGACTGTGATTGTTCACTGGGATATTCCAAACAAGGTAGCACGTGAAAGGAACAAGGCAAAGAGGATAAGTTACAAAGTTTTTGTGAGTGCACATACCAATCTGTTTGCAGTGTACACTTGATTAACTATGTGCATTGAGTATGTCTCGTGTTACATTCAATACACATGCAGCTTAAAGTGTGATACAAACTCCACATTTATTTAGGAACTGGTCCCTGTTTTCAATTGCAAAGTGATTGCATGTTGCCTTTTCCTTAACAAACAGATGCACATATGTTCACTGTAACACACAAACATGGCTGGTGTGTGCACCCAGAAACGGAAGAAAAAAAGACAGACACTGAGCTGACCCAAAGCCACAAAAGGATGCCTGCGGGTTATGAGTCCCAAAGGTACTTACATGATGTGTCGTCCAACCACTCAATATGAGCAGAGGGGTACTCTTTGAAATAAGCAAAGATATCCTGAGTGCTCATTTCATCTACGCCGCAAACATATAAGGTGTCCAGGCGCACTTTTGGAATAGCTGCAAAAAAAGTCCCCAATCTGGTTTAGACATCAGTGACAGGTTGGATTAAAACAAACAAATGTGAAAGCATGCATACATACACAAAAACATTTTGAAAAGTAAAGAAGAGCATCACAAGATGGCAGCAATGAGGCATCACTTGCCCATTCCACCTCCCACAATCCATTGTCAAAGTCCAGAACTGAAGCACGAGAGCCCAGACAGAAGCACCAAAGGACAGGTAACCCAACATCTCAGACTGAAACATCAAACAGATTTGGAGGCACCAAGCCACACTTCTTAATTATCTAATTTGTACTTTAGTTATTTGTAACCTGAGTCACTTTGGTTTATGTGACAGGCAGCATGTAAATATTTTATTAAATAAACCAATGAGGGGCAATTTGATGATAATGTGATGCACTTGAGGGCAGAGTGGTAGTGGAGTAAAGGTCAAGAACCACAGAGCCAAACTACTTGGTAAAAGCAAGCAACAGGCAACTTTTCGTACCTTTCTTCATCATGTCCCGATCCAACGCCACATTTCTCTGGGACAGATTCACCTCCGCTCGAAAATGGAAGCGTTTTGCTCTTTGCTCCTTCTTCTCAATTGCTTCCTACAAAAGGAAACGGTACCCAAAGGAGAACACGTGAACTTGCTTTGCCCAAACTAGACGCTACAGCAGTTTGCAGGAAGCAAATAACACTTGTAGGAAAATTAAACGAATGCTTTGTGATTTTTTTTAAAACAGGGTTGCAACATTCTTTGACACAGAAGAGAAACCATGCAGTTTAACAGGACTAGCAGCTTGCTACCTTCTATGAACTCACTAGGTAATCAGGCAAATTCTAAATCTCCATTTTAATTGGGGTGACGAAATTCAACGCTAGCATAAAGCAAACCCTGCAGAGAAGTAAAAACTCAAAGCTGATTTTGTTGTAGCTGGAAGTGACTACATGAACTACTTAAAAAAAGGAAAATAAACAACTGGAAAGTTTCAGGGTCTAAAAAATGTAAGGTTTCTTGGTCAGATTGAGCCAGCATGGTGTAATGGTTAAGAGAAATGGACTCGAAACTGGAGAACCGGGTTTGATTCCTCACCCCTCCACATGAGCAAGAGACTCTAATCTGGTGAACTGGGTTTGTTTTCTTGCTCCTGCACATGATGCCTGCAGAGTGACCTTGGGCTAGTACCAATTAGTTCAGAGGTCTTAGCCCCACCTACCTCACAAGGTGTTTGTTTTGGGGAAGGGAAGTAGTTTTCAAGCCACTTTGAGACTCTTTACAGGAAAGAAAAGGGGTATGAATTCAAATTCTTTCACTCTTTGGCAGGAACTGTATTATGAAAGCATAGATTACTGCCATCACTACCCTCATGTATCTACAAACTAATGGAAGTTCACCCTCCCAAACACAGGCTTGTCTTTCTGTCTGACTCAGTTTGGTTAGTTTTGCATGGAGATTTCAGGGCTACGTAAAGGAATTCCCCGCATTTGTTTCTTTGCCCCTGGCAAACATGCACTTCCAGACACAGTACTCTAATCTCTTGGCAAAATACAACTTTTTTGTAGGCTGGAAACAAAACTTTGGCTACAGATCCATAGAAAGACACTGCATTCAGTTCCTCCACAAACCTGCTTCAATGAAACATCACAACATACTTAAATTACATCTGACACAAAAAGGAAATCATGACAGCACTGGGGCACTGTGTACCATTTATCAATTAAACTCTTCTGAAAAGTCAACTCCAGAAAAGAAAGCAAACTGTAACAATACTGTCTGCTTTCTATATTTCAAAGTTGTACAGAAAACCCTAGACTCTTCAACCAAATACATACCTTTGAATTGACATCTATGCCAGTGATAAAGCTTCCAGCTTTGTTTTCATATCTTCTGCTCATATCCTTAAAAAAATCACAATAGATTGCAACAAGTCTAGCAAGCTAGGTTGTTGTTATATAGTTTCCAGTACTGACAACAGGAACGCACAGTTTGAAAGACTAGGCTAGACCATAATATGTAAAACAGAAAAGGGGTGTGCAACAGAAATAACAAACCAGCAATAGTTGCACACAACATGGCTAGCAGTTGTAGATCTGTGAGTTATTAAGTCTACAATTTGTGCATTTAAAGGGCTTGTGTCTCAGTGATGCCCCAATACACCTTCAAGTGTTTCTCTCATACAGACATAAGTACATTCACAAACACTAGTTAACACTATTACAATACCACTATTACACACAATTGCTTCCCTAGTCTCCTCAAGGACAGCTATTAAGTAAATATTGAAAACCCAACAGGAACTGTCCAGCTTTTGGATATGTTGCGGCTTTGAAAGTCTTCAAGGGCTCGTGAGTACTTGGCATTTTCAATTTTGACCAGGAAGTCACATATAAGCTTGTTCTTACAGAAATCAAGCCAGATTTCATTTGTTTCTACAAAGCTTTCTCTTGCTGAAAAAAACATCCTTCAAATTTTCAAACTGCAAAGGATGCAAGAGGGTTTTCGCTTTCCGTGCATCTCAACCATTATACACAGAAACCTACTCCTTTGCTGCAAATCCTTCTCCCTCCTTTCCAATATTATTCATTCTTAGGGCCTTTCACAGGATCAAATCACACAATCGCTTGTTCCTTGCTGTCCCACACTGATGTTTTCTGCTGGATAAGAAACGTGTGGGGGGAAACACCACATGCCCAGTTTTCGATTGCCCTGTCACTCTTAACTTACATAAGTTTTAAATTGAATCCTCAAAATTCTTAACAGCCCACTAGTTTCCCCCCTCCTAAGATCTGAATCCTCGATCAAGGGATGCCTGTGTAAATGAACTTTCCGCATCTTGTCTGTCTTCCTGAATGTAGCAGACATGTAGCAGAATGTAGCCGACATCTGCCACCCTTCCTGTGGAGGCTTGTCAACGTCCAAGCCTTTTTGGGAACCATTTCCCACCCCCCTTTCCTTACTGAAGGCTATTCCCGTTCTGGGGTAGGCGGCCATGCTAATGGGTGGCCAAGGAAGAAGAAGAGTTTGGATTTATATTCCCCTTTCTTTCCTGTAAGGGGGTTTACAAACTCTTTTCCCTCCCCCCCCTTCACAACAAACACCCTGTGAGGTAGGTGGGCCTGAGAGCTCCTAAGAACTATGACCAGCTAGCCGAAGGTTATCCAGCTGGCATGTGTTGGAGTGCACAAGCTAATCTGGTTCACCAGATAAGCCTCCACAGCTCAAGTGGCAGAGCAGGGAATCAAACCCGGTTTCCCAGATTAGAGTGCACCTGCTCTTAACCACTACACCGCACTGGAAGAAAAGACATTTCCCAGTACTGACAGTGGGAACAGTGTTCGGCCTCTCCCGCCTCGCAGGCCTGTCCCTGCCCTCCACCCGTGGGGACTCTGACTCCTTTTGCGCTCTGCACCTACTCAGAGGCACTTTCGCCCAATCTGACTTGTGGCGGCGCCCAGGTGGGGCTGGTGGCCTTTTCCCGCCTACGGCGAGGATCGAGCCCAAAGAGGCGCGGGGGGACTAGGAGCCCCTCCCTTCTCCTTCAGTTACCGGCAACAGCTCCCGCAGCGAGCGCCGCACCGGGACTGGGCCCGCGGCGGCATCGGAGGACTCGTCGGGAGGCGGCGGCGGCGGCGCGGCTCCGGCTTGCAGCTCGCCTTCCTCCACTTCCATGGGCTCCGGGTCAGCCGCCTTGACCGAGATGCGGAGACCCCGAACGGCCGCCATCGCCTCCCGGGAAAAAGGAGAGGAAACGGCCGGAAACAGGAAACACTGGAGCGGAAGTGGATGCTGTAGAGTCGGAGGCACAGAGCGTCGCCGGAAGTTGCTGCCTTCCTCGCTGAAGGGACCTTCTTCCGAGGTGGCGCAGGCGGTTTACCGTGAACTGGTGGCACGTGGGCGAGAAGTCGGGATGACAACACGAAAGGAGAAGCCCTCCTGGTCCCGACCTTCCCTGAGCTGGGGGAGAGACATGGACAGGCCTTATGCCCGAAGCCGTCGCGGGTTCCAGCAGATCGCCAAGAAAATGAATGGGGCTGGAAGCAATGCTGGGGAAAGCGAAACCCCTGCGTAGAGGATGCAAGAAATGTGTGAATCGCCACCATCACTTAGGATCTGGATGAAAAAGAGAAAAGCCTTGCACAGAGGCCACAAAATATGTGTGGATTGCAACCACCATTCAGGATGCAGATGAAAGAGTGAAAGTCCTTCCTTTCCCCAGACTTCTTAATCTGGAGTAGTGGGGTGGGGACGACGACTATCTGAACACTTCAGGCCCATCATGCTGTTTTACTATGTGTAAGAAAAGAGGCCAGATGCTGGAGAAACACCAGCCCCCTGAAAGAATTAATTGGGATGCTTATTATGTAAAGCCACATTGGAAGCTTATCTGAATTCACATCCAACTGCAAGTCAGTAAGTCAAGATCCTCTGGAGATGCCAGCCACAGATGCAGGCGAAACGTCAGGAGAAAAAAATACTGCTAGAACACATCCATACAGCCCAGAAACTACACAACACCCCACCAAAAAGAGAGCCGTTTTTCCATTTGGCTGGAGGGTTTAGAGGTGGTGGATATTGGGTCTTTTGTGAGACATTGTCTACCTGCATACTTGCTTCTGTGCCTGCCCTGTAACATTTTCATGAATGTACATCAATTTATAATTGGTAATATTGCAAATTCACTGGGCTGCTTCCACTCAGAACATTATCTGTGCCTTGGCTTCCAAATTGGAACATTTTTTTGGTGTTATATTCAGCCTGCTTCTAGGTTTCTACCCTTCCTCAACATACTGTTCCCCAAACTGGCTTAACTCTTTTTGGGAAGAATGCAACTGAAGTTCATTAGCACACAATCTGTAAGGAATGGTGTACTTTTCCCTGCCAACATCTGCACCATGTCAGCCACACTGTTTTCTTGCCATCATGCTCTTGTGGGTGTCATTTTCCCAGCAGGGTTTTTTTTTTTAAAAAAAAGGTAACGTTTATAGTGTTATAGTGCTATAACGTTCCATTGCCACTTATTTCTACTGCTATAGCGATTGTTACAGTGCTATCGCACATGCAAGAAGAACAAAAAAGGAGTGGCCAGTCACCATGATGGCTGTGATGACCACAGCCTCAACCAAAGCAGAGTTACTGTAGAACATACATGGAAGGGAAAAGTTAGAAACGAAGAAGAGGAGTTTGGATTTATATCCCCCCTTTCTCTCCTATAGGAGACTCAAAGGGGCCTACAATCTCCTTGCCCTTCCCCCCTCACAACACACCCTGTGAGGTGGGTGGGGCTGAGAGAGCTCCGAAAAGCTGTGACTAGCCCAAGGTCACCCAGCTGGTGTGTGTGGGAGTGCACAAGCTAATCTGAATTCCCCAGATAAGCCTCCCCAACTCAAGCGGCAGAGCTGCGAATCAAACCCGGTTCCTCCAGATCTGAGTGCACCTGCTCTTAACCTCCTACCCCACTGCTGCTCCAGGAACAGGAACATGCACACAAACACTGCACATGTGAAAATTCCTTTGCTAACATACATGCCTCTGCATTTGGTGACAAAAGTAATATGGAGAATTTTTGCCATGTGGAAACAGCTTTATTATTCAGTGTCCTCTATTCCTGTAAAAGTAGCCCTGGGCTCCCCACCATTTTCAAAGAGCAGGCATGCCAAGCAGGGAATTGCTCCAAGCTGCAGATCATGCACTTGTTCATACTGTGCTTTATATTCTTGGCTCCTTTCCTGATTTCTGAGCTCTGGGCTAGGAA
Organism: Sphaerodactylus townsendi; assembly: GCF_021028975.2. NCBI lineage: Eukaryota > Metazoa > Chordata > Lepidosauria > Squamata > Sphaerodactylidae > Sphaerodactylus > Sphaerodactylus townsendi. Next base: position 19,263,972 of record NC_059440.1, on the reverse strand, counting down.
ACGTTCTTCGCTCCCCTCCCCGCTGAAATGTTTTCAGTGATATTTTGAGAGCGGGAAAGGCCAGCAGGCCCCAGCCAGTGGAAATGTCACCTCTTCATTTAACTCCTAACTGCGGGTCATTTGGCATTTCAAGCTGAGAGTCGGTTTGTCTTTGCTGATGAGCCTTTAAGGATGTTTAGTCCATTAAGTTCTGTGATGCCACAGCTGGCCCTTAGCTCTTTGCCCTGACATTTTCTTGCCCTCTGCCAAACACTTTAATTCTGTATGTTCCCCACTTAGACGACCCCACCCCAGAGACTTCTTCAGCATACCTCCTCCCTTTCAGATTGCAAAGAGGTACTATGATTGATGAGTCTGTCATAGTGAAATAAAAGTCCTCCATTGCAGGCTTTCCTCTGCCTGGAAAAGCAAGCCCCCGGTTCTCTCTCTGTGTGTTGGATTTCCTCTATAGCCACTCAGAAATCCTCCTGCAAACATTGCGTTTGTTTAGATTTTTTAATTTGCCCTTCCCTCTTTGGGCTTAGGGCAGCTTCCATCCAATAGTCAAACTAACAGCTCATAAAATACTATAATAAATATAATTTAAAACAATAGCTTTATAACATTCTCCTGCTGCACCCTGCACACTGTTCATCAGAGCCTCCTTTGGGGGCACCCCAAGTATTCCAGTCTCTTCTGCATATTCTATGAGCCAGATGCTCCTTCGGTAGCCTATTGTCTTGTGAATTCTGTGCTCTACCTTTTGGAGGGGCCATTGGCCAACCAGCAATCATTAAATTTTTATGGCAGTTAACACATTGAAGAAAAAGAGTTTGGATTCTATACCCCCTTTCTCTCCTGTAAGGAGACTCAAAGGGGCTTACAATCTCCTCCCCGCCCCTCCCCACAACAAACACCCTGTGAGGTAGGTGGGGCTGAGAGAGCTCCAAAGAACTATGACTAGCACAAGGTCATCCAGCTGGCATGAGTTGGAGTGCACAAGCTAATCTGGTTGCCCAGATAAACCTCCATAGCTCAAGTGGCAGAGCAGGGAATCAAACCCAGCTCTCCAGATTGGAGTGTACCTGCTTTTAACCACTACATTATATCGCTACTTCAAAGACAATGTTGCTGTTTATGTCCGGCAAGGAAGGGGTTGAATTATTTCCATCGAAATCCCATTTTTTCAGCCATGCCCTGCTGGGAGCAGCATGTGTGTATGTGAAGTGCCATCAGGTCACGGCTGACTTGCAGCAACGTCAAGGCAAGTGAGAAGCAGAGGGGATTTGCCATTGCGTTTTTCTGTAGAGCCTTGCTTGGCATCTCCCTTCCACGTACTGACTCTGCTTAATTGCGGAGAGAGATCTGACGAGATTGGGCTATACCATGCCGCCTTCCCTCCTTAAAACAGCATACAACAGAATTAAAAACATTAAAAGCATCAATGAATTATATGACTGGTGAGACAATGAGAAATAATAATGCAAACAATCTATATTATTGACAACTGCTGCTTAAGATGAGAAGAGCTGTTATCGCATGCAGACACCCTTTGTTCCCGTCTCTATTCCTTTTGCTGGTGGGTTTGCTTTGCTTCCAATTGCTGATGAAAGATGGGAGGGCTTCTTCTCTGGAAACTATACAGTAAGCACAGAGTCTCTGGAAACTATACAGTAAGCACAGAGTCAGGTATTCCTTTAAAGCTCCCGTTCCTTTGAAGACGGTAAGGCCGCGCTAGCAAGGATGAGTGGAATAGGATGGTGTTAGGCTTAGCTCTTGTGCCATTCAAACCTGCCTAACTGGAAACAATTCAACAGACGGAGCTTTTCCGCAACCCAGGAAAAGTGCAGCTGCCAAATTATGTCTGTCATGCTGCTGTTAAAAACGTAGGAGCCCTGTCATTACCAGGGAAATGCTGGCAACCATACTGAGTGTAGAAAACAGGGCTTCCTGTTCAGAAATCAAATGAAGTTCAGTGCCCTTTATGTGGCAGTGCTCAGAAGTAACACTTAACAGGCTCTCATAAGTTTTCCACCCAGGATGAGTCCCTCCAGACATAAGCACAGCTGGCTCTGCAGGGGAGGCCGTCTTCCAGTCCTTCCCAACAGGCAACAAATCTGCAGGGGGAGGATGGGGGGAGAATAACCCCAGGTGAGAAGGGAAAGAGAAGGAGAACGGGGAGACCAAAGAGGCCAACTCTGTCCCTATCAGCATGCCAAGAATGCTTATATCTCGCCTCAGGAATGTGCTAGAGGATTGGTTAGACTACTTGAGGAGTGTGGCTATCCATGTGTTATCAGGCAGGAAAACCACTATCAGCTGGAGACCCAATAGACACCAGAAGAGCCCCCAAGAATGTCCTATCATGGCAGCTGGAGTGTTTTGTGGAATGCAGAAAGAGCACTCTCAAGCCGAAGGGAGATGAAGGAGTCAGGAAGAGGAGGGAACTCATAGAAGAAATGCTGGAGCCTGAGGGGAGCAAATTCCCAGAGGGCTAGGTAGTGGAAGGCACACATTCAGAGAGTTTGAGCCAACTAAAGGTTATCAAGACTAAAGTCCCTCAGAAACCTACAGAACGCCTCAACTCCCACTGCTTGGATAGGGCTGAGGTACTTCTCATACACATGTGCAACAGCATGAGAGGAAATTTGGCAGAGTTGTGTGATGTAGATATATGTCTAATGTGATTGTATGAGCAAATCCTGGGGAATAGTGACCCCAAGTTATTCACACGTGTCCCTGCAGCATTGAAGAGGCTCTCATGTATGTAAAAGGTGATCTAGTATTACCTGGATCACAGCCAGAGAACCCGCTTGCTCAGTATTTGGTTGAGCCATGCAAGTCGTGGGATTGCTCCATGAAACCAAAGCTGAACTTTGCAGAACGCTGGATTCCGTTCAGACACAGATGTCACACGTTCGTGCCACAATCAGCTAAAAGCTGGTACAGCAATGCTATCATGTAGCAACCCTCCAGGTTTTAGAAGAAGAAGAGTAGAAGAGAAGAGTTTTGGATTTATACCCCATCTTTCTCTCCTGTAAGGAGACTCAAGGTGGCTGACAAGTTCTTTTCCCTTGCTCTCCCCACAACAGACACCTGGTGAGGTAGGTGGAGCTGAGAGAGTTCCAAAGAACTGTGACTAGCCCAAGGTCACCCAGCAGGAATGTAGGAGTGCGGAAACACATCTGGTTTTCACAAGATAAGTCTCTGCCAGACTGCCACTCAGGTGGAGTGAGAAATCAAACCCGGTTCTCCAGATTAGAATCCACCTGCCCCTAACCACTACACCAGCATGGGGTGCTCTGCAGCCCTGCTGCTTTCTCTGGTTTGGGGTCTCTTCCCTTTGGTGCCACTGTATGGTTGTACCTGGCCCTCTCATCGACTTTCTGTCTTCCCATTTTAGGAGAGCATCCTATGGCCACACACAGCTTGGGGTAACTGGGAGTTGTTCTAAGGTTTTGGCCTTTCTCTTACTGTATGCACGTGCACTTTCAATTCACTTCCAATGCACTTTAAATTACTGTCTGCAAGTGGATTTTGCCATTTCACAATAAAATCCAGCTGCAGCGTGCATTGAAAGTGCATTATTGGGCAGGTGTGAAAGTGGCATTAGTCTTCCTTTCCCCCTTTGCTTGCTCAGAATTATGCAACCATGCCTTTGACAGCATGGTGTTTACCACTACAATATTTGGTTTCTCATCATGGAAACAAGCCATAATTGTAGCAAAGCTAGAGATCAGATTGGAAAGTGAGTGGGGTGAAGAGTCAGGTCGGGACAAAGCGTAGACTGTTTATCTTACCGGGCTGGATGCTTCATTCCTTCGCCTTTCCCCAGATAGCGTTCAACGTCCTGAGCAAAGTGATAGTCCCATCCAGACGCCTCTTCTCTCCAGTGATGCTGTTTTACTGTCTTTGCTACACACAAAAGATAAAATATCATACACTCAGATATCTGAAGGGGGGAAGAAAGAACACAGAGTTGATCTTTTCAGAGATGTTTTGGTTTTCTTTGCTTACATGACTGACTGACTTTCTAAATGTTTACTGGTGGAAGTTTTCTCTCTGGCATCCCAGATCAACTCCCGAAGGCAATTTGAGAATGATTAATCCCAATCCGGCATGTGGCCATTGCAGAGAATGAATCATGGGCCTAGGGCAGTGATGGCAAACCTTTTTGAGACAGAGTGCCCAAATTGCAACCCCAAACCCACTTATTTATCACAAAGTGCCAACACGGCAATTTAACCTGAATACTGAGGTTTTAGTTTAGAAAAAACGGTTGGCTCCGAGGCACGCATTACTCAGGAGTAAGCTTAGTGAAGCAACTGCAATGCTTCCAACGGGTGAATCACGATCCTAGGAGGGTTTACTCAGAAGCAAGTCCCATTGCCAGCAACCAAACTAACTTCCAGGTAAAGGATCATGCCCAGGCCAGCCTAGATGTGTGTGTGTGGGGGGGGTGATTTTCCACCCCCCTCCCACATGATGAACTTTGTGCGTGAGTGCCCACAGAGAGGGCTCTGAGTGCCACCGCTGGCACCCGTGCCATAGGTTCGCCACCACTGGCCTAGGGTGTTAGCTCCCCCCTCCACACCATGACCAGTGTGTGGGGGGAGGGGGTACAGGATGCCCTCCAATGTTCAAAACTGCACTATTGGTTTCTGTGCTACGTTGCCACATTTGCTATGCTGCTTTGTTTTACAAGCGGCTCTCAAGATAATGTTTAAATTCTAAAAAGCAGATTGAAATAAACACTTCACTTGGGGGGCTCTTCATTGAATTAGGGTATATTTATTTCATTGAATAAAATGGACTTCTGGGACTAATCTTATTCACACTCAGTGGAGACCAGCTAAATGCAACAGTGGTGGGAATTTGCCTTGGGGTTCTCTGGCCGTTGGTTTCTTTGTTTTACAAAATGCACACCTCGCCTTTGTGCCCTCACAAGATCCACCAGATGGCTGACAAATAATAACATCACATTTTAAAACCATTAACCTCTCCCCCCAATACACATAATTAAAACGCTTTTTTAAAACAACTAAAATACATACAAAGGCATTAAAAAAGAACACTTTTAAGCATGGGTCAGAAAGAAGGGATCACTGAGGAAAAACAAAACATCTTCACCCACTAGTGGAAGATTTGTGGCAGAAGGGAACAGAGGAATCTCTCTAGGCAGAGAGTTCCTGAGCTGGGTGCCGTGAATCTCGAGAAGGTTTCTCTCTCTGGTTTGGAGCACCTTCCTAGTACCGCATAAGTTACCCCAGTGGCTTGACATCCGAAAATGACTGTTGTGTTTTCTTGATCCATAACACGAGCTCTCCACTGCTCTCTGACACAGCAATTATGATCTTGGGCTGCCAAAAAGATACCTGTCTTGAAAGATGGCAGGACAACAATAATGTCTTAAAACAGGTTTATTTACAGCTAAAAATAAGAACTCCTAGAACAGCTAACCGAAGCTCTTAGTCTTAACTCTCTCAGGTCTCAGTTCGAACTGCTTTTCCTGGGTCCCTAAACTCTGCCCCTCAACTCAAACTCTTAAGGGCATATCATCACAATACCCACTAAGTAACGTCAGCAGTGCAGTTCTACCTTGCAGTCCTCTGTTCTCTAGATTACTGATATAAGTTATCTGCTGCTCTTGTCTGGAGCAACAATGGTCCAAGGCTACCAAGCAGACATACTGGAGACTTATTAAATAAGGTGTCCCAGTTATGGATCTGCTTTTGGGACACCACAATGGTTTGTTCGATTCTGAGCACAGGTTCTCTGCTGCACTGTTCCAAAGCAACGCAAAAATATAAGTGGACATGCAAAGTTTTTGTTGTTGTTGTTGTTGTTATTATTATTATTTATTGGGTTTATAGACCGCCCTTCCAAGTTCCACAATGGAAGAGGGTACAGTTGCTTTAAAAAAAATGAACGCTGGGTATTCACAGAATCAATTACACTTATTGTTATAATAGTATGTAGATTTACGATTAAAATGGGGAAAGTCCCAGTGGCCCAAAGAGGGACAGAAGGTCACTGCTTGGGACTGAGGCAGAGAATCTGCAGGGAAAACTGTTGTGTGGAAGCCCGGTTGGCACTATGCTGTATTGGCACTAACAAGAGGGAACCACACAAGCGTGGGAGCAAAGAGGCAGCCAGAAGGATTTGAGGCACTGAATAAATGCAAGAACTCTGCAAACAAAAATCAGCTAATGAGGAGTCCCACTGCAAGATGGAGCAGATGCCAAGGAAGCTGTCTTTAAGGGAGGAAGGCTGGGGAAGCGACTGTATTTCCCACCTCTTCTGCAGCAAATCTCTGAAAGACCACAAAAGCCCCATATCCCCTCACCAAGCCAACTGACCTTCTCCTCCCTCCCTCCCCACCCTCCAGCCCTCTGCCATGGGGGTGTCATATTGCCTTAACACTGCAAACAGCTAGAACTTTGATCTGGAAAGAATGGGAGCCACCCCAGGAATGCTGTCAAGACCCTGGTCAGATAACCGTTTTGCTGAAAAGAGGGCAGCCAGCCCCTGCTGTTGCCTGGAGCCAGTATTGGGGAAACAAAGTTTGCAGCCATGGCAACAGCCACTGGCTGCTTGCTCACCCCCAGGCATACCAGGGACTTGAGGCTCTGAGGGGGACTCGGCCACAGAGAGTCGGAGGCTGTCAGGTCAAGCCGGAGAAAGAGCAGAAGCCCAGAACAGAAAGAGGAATCCAATGTTTCCCATGCCAGTGTTTGGAACTGGGTTGCCAAACCTTTCTTCAAAAACAACTGAAAAGCCAATTGAAGGGTCAGATGCAGGATGCTGGTGCTTTTCATTGTAAACGGTTGGATCATGGTTGGAAAGCATAGTTTATACCCCTGTTCGGTCACGTGGCTGCACTGGGAGGCCTTGGCCAAGCTAGACTGCTAATTTTGCCACCTCTGAGTTGAGAAATTCTTGGGAGTTTCTTGGAGGGGGGAGCCTGGGAGAGTGGGTTTTAGGGAGCGGGGGGACCTCAGTGGAATATAAAGCTATACAGTCCACCTTCCAAAGCAGCCCTGATCCCCGTAACCTGGGGACCATTTGTAATTCGGCTACCACCTGGAGACTGGCAACGCTACTCAGGGTGTTCAAGACAACATAGGGCTACTTTTCGACATAGGGTCATTTCCTCACTTACCATCGACCACCCTTTGCTGCGCGCGTCATTTCTGGAGCTCTCCTGGGCTTCCCCATGACCCCGCGCAGACATCAAAAGGCGCCGTTTTGAGGAGCGCCAGGAATGACGCGCGCTGAGGGGGCACGAGAGCGGCAGCATCGGGGCGGCTGCGTTGTCGCTGCCCCTGTAGTGGGGAGTGCCACGGGACTCCGCGCTACTTGGCGAGAGTAGCGCGCAGCAGATGGTAAGTGGGGAAACGACCCTAGATACACCTCTGGACAACACCAGGCCAGTCTCTATGCAAAGCCCTAGAGAGGCTATGGGAGGCTGCAGCGGCTCCAAGTCGTCTTCATCAATACTTGCAGAAGCTGTTTAATGTTCCTCCTTCCTTTTTAATCTGGTTCTCAGCGCTGAGTGGAAATAGCCTCCTCCCTAGAGATGGGGTTGTGGCGCACAAAGGGGGAACCAGCTTGATAAAGAACAAGAGATCCAAAGCGTCTCCAAATGACCCTGGTCTTGAAGGAAAACATGATTCACAGGGACCTCCTGGGAGTTAAACAGCTGCAGCCAAAAACATTTCGGAGTTAACTTCACATGGATATTTTTAATGCTGCACTGGCTGCAGCGTTCAACCACATCACAGTGCAAAACGGGGGTAAAACTAATATCCTTGGATCTGGGCCACATAAAGACACATCCCTTCCAGGATCTGAAGATCCTCAGAAGCAGACTGCGCAAAAGGCATGGGAAACAGTTGCACGGGCAGATTTCCTGACGAGATTCTCCTTGCAACGGAAGTAGACTTTTCGTCCTGCCTTTATCGCTAGGTTGGTTTGGATTGTGATGAGTTGCGCATGGGAAGGGGCCGGGGGTCCCCACGTCTTTCTCACAGTTTCTCTATCTGGTGCAAAAACAACTCTTGTTTCCTGAGCGCTGAAAATCCCAGTAGTTGGGAAAAGGATAAGCCCTTTTGGTTATGCATGCGTGCACGCACAAGTTAATCTGCAAAGAGCAATCGTTACTCCAGCTAGTTGGCTAGAAACGCCGCAGTCCTCGAGTGTTTATTGAGGAGCGAATAAAACAAGCCTTGACATTTTTTTTCCTCAGGGGGTACACGCAATCTCTGTTGCCTTTGGAGTCTGTCTGACAGAGGCACGTACCAGCAGTTCAAACACTGGTTCCGTCACCTTCCTTAAATTCACCCAGCTGTGCCGCAGAGCCCTTTTTAAGATTGTTTATAAGATTATTCAGTGGAATGTTTGCTTGTCACTCTATTTAAACACACACACATTACTTTCAAGATGCTGAATACCGCTCCATGGACAAGGGGAAACGTGTTAGTGACGGAGTCGGTATCAACCAGTCAGTGCTGTGCAGAGCCAAACACACAGACCCAGTTTCCCCTGAGATACAGAGAAGATGTTAATCTGAACATAATATAGCTGCTTTTTAAATTGCATATACATTAGTATGCACATAAGTAGTAGAAGAAGAAGAGTTGGATTTATATCCCCCCTTTTCTTTTATAGGAGACTCAAAGGGGCTTACAAACTCCTTTCCCTTCCCCCCTCACAACAAACACCCTTTGAGGTGGGTGTGGCTGAGAGAGCTCCGAAGAGCTGTGACTAGCCCAAGGTCACCCAGCTGGCGTGTGTTGGAGTGTACAGGCTAATCTGAATTCCCCAGATAAGCCTCCACAGCTCAGGTGGCAAAGTGGGGAATCAAACCCGGTTCCTCCAGATTAGAGTACACCTGCTCTTAACCACTATGCCACTGCTGCTCCCTTGAGAAGAGAAGGTTTATGCAAATCATCAGGAGAGTAGTTACAGTTCTGGACTTTTCACCCAGTTATGGCCAACTGAAAATCTTCAGCCACCGTCTGGACCACTAAAAGTTTGATAGGTTTGCATAACCCTTCGCTATGCAAGGAGCTGGGTGTCTCCAATGAAATGACAGATATATACAAGCCCCAGATCCAACACTGTTGACCCCTTCTTCCGTACCACTTCAGGAAAATAGTCTTTTTGTATGAAAACAGCTTATGTGTAATTCGGTTTGGGGATTCTTATCCTTCCAGTCTCGAGTGTGTAGGAGCTACCCATGCAATCTAAACATGCTTAGGATCACTCTTTTCCTCAGTGCCGCTCCCCAGGTTTCAAATGGGAGTTCTGACACCAATCTATGAAAGCAAATTCTGGAGCTAAATCCTGGCTCCCATCAAGCCCAGAATAAAGAGAAGAAGAGTTTGGATTTATGCCCCACTTTTCACAACCATAAGAAGTCTCAAAGTGACCTCTTCCCTCCCTCTCCCCACAACAGACTCCTGGTGAAGAGAGTTCCGAGAGAACTGTGACTAGCATTGGTCACCCAGCAGACTTCATGGAGAAGAGAGGGGAAACAAATCCAGTGCACCAGGTAAGACTCTGCCGCTCATGTGGAGGAGCGGGGAAACAAACCTGGTTCACCAGATTAGAGTCTACCACTCTTAACCACTACACCACGCTGGCTCTCAAATATTGCTACTTGTTCAACCTGGTCCTTCCCCTGTGCCTAAGACACAAAAGTGAAGCTTTTCCCCAATAAGACTTTCAAGGAACACTCATGTGTGTTCTTCAAAGCCCATGAGTAGGGATCATTAGAACACTTGCTACCCATAAGCCGCAGAGGAAATACATGCTTGCAGGATAGCCAAGTGCTTGTTTCCATTACATGCACAAAGAAAAGCAGAGCCAAGTCTGGAAGGCAGCAATCCCCGCTGCAGATAAGCTCCCAGTCTTCCAACCAGATAAAGCATGAGAAAGCGAGGTGGAGCTATGGAAAATGTAAGCCAGCTCCGGGACCGGGAGCCTGTCACGACCAGCCAGCGTCCTCCTCTTGCACGTTGCCAGAAGGAGCACTGGTGCGCTCCCCCGATGTTGCGCCGACTCCATTCTCAGTGGCTAAGGAAGAATGACGCATACGATTTGTGACACTGACCAGGCTAAAGGCTCACATCCTCTTTGTGCCGTGTCCGTCTTTGGGAGTATGAAAAAGAAAGGACGTGTGGATTGTGACTGATCACAGCTCTCGGCCCAGTCCTGCTGGTCAGTTGTTGATCCTGCAAAGCACAATTTTCAGTCAGGTGTTCTTTGCCTCTGGTCGGTGGTGAGTGATCTGGGCTGCCTTAGATGAGGCCTTTCCCCACTTACCTTCTGCTGCGCGCTACTCGGGCCAAGTAGTGCGGAGTCCCCCAGCACTCCCCACTACAGGGGCGGCGACAACGCAGCCGCGACGCTGCCGCTCTCGTGCTCCCTCAGCACGCGTCATTCCTGGCACTCCTCAAAATGGCGCCTTTTGATGACCCCGTGCAGAGCCCGGGAAGCCCGGGCGCGCGCCAGAAATGACGCGCCCAGTGAGTCGCGCAGCGAAGGTGGTAGAAAGAAAAGTGGGGAAATGGCCATGGATAACTTGGCTGGGGTGTGGGAAGGGGATCTGAATTCTCACCGCAATACTCTTTTGCCAAACATGCTCCATTAAGAGGGGCAAAACCTAGCATCCCAGTTAAACCAGTGTCACTGAAACCGCTCTTTCCAGTATTTTGTAGTCTATGCTGGTCTCCTCAACCAGGAGCCCAACATGCTACTGGGGTGTTGTGGGGTCTCCAGGCTGTATGGCCGTGTTCCAGTAGCATTTTCTCCTGACGTTTCACCTGCATCCGTGGCTGGCATCTTCAGAGGATCTGATGGAAGCAAAGCAAGTGGAGTATATATGCCTGTGGAATGTCCAGGGTGGGAGAAAGAACTATTTGCAATGGTTAACAAGTGTAAAGGGTCCAATTACCAAGTGTGATTTTTCAGTCAAGTGTGAATCACACTTGCTAATTGCACCCTTTACACTTGTTAACTTGTTAACCAATGCAAATAGTTCTTTCTCCCACACTGGACATTCCACAAGTATATATACTGCACTTGCTTTACTACCATCAGATCCTTTGAAGATGCCAGCCACAGTTGCAGGAGCAACATCAGGAGAAAATGCTACTAGAACACGGCCATACAGCCCGGGGACCACACAACACCCCAGTGATTCCGGCCATGAAAGCCTTCGACAATGCAATCAACACGCTATCGTTCCTTTATTCTGCTCGTATTTCTTTATTTCATTTCATTGGGAGTTTGGAACACTATGAACATTAGCAGGAATGCCTTTTCCATCTTTCGCAGCAGTCTTGGCCTGCTAGGCTAAAAATAGGGGCTCTCCAAGGCAGGCATGTGCCTCACGGTGTAGGTTAAATATGAGGTGTAGCTTAGCCCGGTAGTTAATTGTCATCTAGGCTGTGGGCCAAGTTCAAATCTGGCAAGCAAGGCAGCAAACTCGCTCCGTGCCCTTTGTCAGTGTTTAAGTCCTTTCCTTGGTGTAGGCTGGTTTCTCTTTAGTAACGATCTAGCAGCAGAATCCCACTGATAATAAGAGCCAGCGTCACCTCTGGATTTGCAAATGGCATTAGGAAAACCCAGGCCCAGTGGGCTTCTGCCTTCGAGAGTCACCGGTTGCATCAGTTTTCATCTATGAATGGAAATCTGCAAATGTAAATTGTGTCCTTTGTTGAGGTGCTCTTCAACACCTCTCCCAGTTTACTCAGCCAACAATCCCAGGACAATTTGCCACAAACCACCCAATGGCTGCCAACTATAGGATGGGGAACTCCGAGAGATTGCCAGGGTGCCAAAGGGTTGCCAACCTCCAGGTTGGGCCTGGATATCTCCTGGAATTGCATCAGATCTCCAGACTACAGAGATTATGTTCCCAGGAGAAAATGGCTGCTCTGGATGGTGGACACTATAGTATTTTACCCTACTAAGATCCCACAGTTCCCCAAGCCTCATCCTTCCCAGCATGCATCCCAAATCCCCAAGTGTTTCCCAACCCAGTGTTGGCAACCTAGAGAGAGGGGGGGTTTCGGGATGTGATGCCATGGAGCAAGGGTTGGTCCCCAACTGTTTCGAACCTGCAGGCATCTTTGCAGAGACATAGCCAGGAAAAATGTACCCCAGGGCAAAATCTGAGGGGGGCCCCCGGTGTGGACGGCTGCCCTCCCCCACCACAACCAAAAAACTTTTTTGCACCAGATCTTGAAGTCAATGTACGGACCTGGGGGGAAGGAGGAGGGGGGTTGGGGCAATTTTCTGCTCCCCATGTGACTTAATGGCAGCAGCCCAGGGACATTTGACCCCGTACGTTCCTCTGGGTGGTACGCGTACGTCCCTGCATCTTTGGAATTCTGACAAAGGACAGTAGGCCTAATTGCAAAAATGGGTGCCACAGGAAGCAAAGCCGACCAAAAATGTCAGGGATCAAGGTTATATAACAGTAACAGCATTTCAGACTGAAACTTTGTTTAACAAGATTCCTGTTCATCTACACAGCCAATCAGAAGTCCTGCTGGGGAAAAAGCCCCACCTAGCCCCACCAACCTTCTAAAAGCCAGGAAAAATGTTGACAGGCACCGTGGTGCCCACACTGGAGACCCCTGCCATGATATAGTCCACCTTCTAAACTGGCCATTTTCTCCAGGGGAATCTGATCTCTGAAGTCTGGAGATTATCTGTATTTCTGGGAAATCTCCATGCCCCACCTGCAGGTTACAAATTCTAAACTATACCCATTCTGTGTTCTCCTTTTTGCCAAGTGGGAAATTCTGAAGCACCTCAAATTGTTATCTGGAGATTCCGGAGCCTTCTCCTCATCATTCTTGGCTGCCCTACGTAATGTTCTGTCAGGAAAACAAGATAAGAGGAAGAAAGTGTGTTACTCAAAGCCTGGCCGGCAGCCAAAGCCAATGACCTCACTCTTCTGCTAATTAATCTCTACCTGTTGCAAAGCGCAGCGGGAGCCAGGGGAAACAAAGGAAGGCAGCTGGATCTGGGAAGGGTTGTGCCGTCATCCACCAAGCCAGGTAGCCATGTTATGTAGATGTTACACCTGCATGAATAAATCACATATTTTTTAAAAAAGAGGCACCCCATAGAATGTGGAAGGCAAATGATATTCACAGCAGATTGAAAGGGTGCATATACCACACCAGGCAGTTCTCCTTCCTTTTCTCTCATTCTCTAACAACTCCCACAAACACACACACACAACTTTCAGGGCTTCTTTTGACAGCTTGTTAAAAAGAATCCATAGGGGATATGTAGCAAAAATGTTGCACCCAGCCAAAAAAAATCAGAAGAAGTGAACAACAAGCACTTTTAGGTCAGCAAACAGGGTCTTTTTGGCAGGGAGTCAGGTGGCCTGGCACTTTTCTTCCATATAACCTCTGGGGCCAGCTGGTACCACTCTTCAGGTACCCAGGTGGAGCCTGGGCACGTCCCACAATTACAGCTGGTCTCCAAATGGCAGACATCAGTTCCTCTGGATAAGGTGGCAGTTTCAGAGGGTGAACTCCAGTGGTTCGCACCACTTTGGCAGAACCAGTTGTTAAAATAGTGCTTGCAAACAACCAGTTGTTAAATTATTTGAATCCTACCACTGGCATGGCAATTATACCCCACTAAAGTCCCTTCCTCCCCACACCAAACTTCACTTTTTCCAAGCTCTACCCATAAATCTACAGGGATTTCCCAAAGTTTGCAATCCTATCACTTGGTTATTTGTGGGTACCTTCCTGACAACGCCTTATGCCTGCTTTCCCAGTTGAGCCCACTGTGACACCTGGTATCTTTCCTATCTATATCCAACCCCTGTCCATGGGCTTCTTCTCATCCACTAGTACGCTTTTTATCCCATCCATCGTCTAAGAAGCTCAGTGCAGCATCCGTGGTTCCTTCTTCCCTACTTATCCTCACAACAGTCCTGTGAGGTAGGCTATATTCACAGAAAGCAAGTAGCCAGAGATCACCCAGTGAACTACATGGCCGCGTGGGTTTTTAAGCCTGGATTTCCCAGATGTTAGTCTGACACTCTAACCACTAACCACCTTATCCTTTCATAGCCTGAGCTTGTTCCACGGCCTGCCCCACTAACCCAAACTTCTCAGCTGTGGCAGATCTACTTTGTTGTTTAGAAGAACACAACCACAAACATGCAGGGCTCTGCCATGGATGAGTAGCTGGAAAGGCATTATGGGAAAGGTGCATGCTGGTCTTGGTCTAGAAAATCTTATTTAAAAGCAGGCTCGTTTTTTGACACCAGAGCCCACTGGGGCCGCTGTAAGCAGCATGCGAGGAGAAAGATGAAAGAGCCCGAGATGCTTGGCCCGCTAAAGGCCTGAAAAAGTTTCTTTTGCGGCTTGAACTGGTTTCGTAAAGAGCTTAGCTGCAAACCCTGGGTGATCCCGCTGTATATATCCCCCTTGGAAGCGAGATGGCCACAGGGGGTGCCCCCCACCGTTGGAATGCCCCCCAGCACTCACAGGGCAAGCTGATTTTAACTTTTCTCTGTTGTACTTGGCAACCTCTGGTAAATATTGACTCCCGAACGCAGGGCTCTGCGTGCTGGGAAGGCAGCCCAGTTCAGCATCTGTCATCAAGCAGGGTTGGCATTAGAGAGGAGAAAGGGAGGGGGAGAGGTGAGAGGTGAGAGAGATCTCTGCGGGCCGAAGGCATCTACCTAACTGCCAGGAATAATCTCTTCTCACCTCCTTCAGGTTTTCCTGCCCAGGAGAAAATGACTACTCTGGGCTGTTGTCTCATTGAGCAAGGGTTAGAGCCTGACAGATTTACTATTCTTTGTTTAGATAAATATACCCACTTTTCTTCCCTTTCCATACATGCAGAATGATGCACTTTCAATCCACTTTCAAGCTGGATTTTACTGTGCAGAATAGCAAAATCCACTTTCACACAATTGTTAAAGTGGATTGAAAGTGCATTATTCTGCATGCACAGAAAGGGCCTGAAAGAGAGCAACCAGCCTGGCAAAGAGGGAATCCGAAACTGGGTTTCCAGGTCCTAGTCTGGAGACTAGTGAAATCCTAACACTTTGGGGTCATTGCTTTTAGGATTCAGGCAGAAGTTATGTTGATGCATGGCTGACATCTTTTGTCCCTATGCCCTGTCCCCTCCAAGTTTTCTGTGAGTCCCAGGCCATTTCCCCAGTCACACAGGAGAAATTTAAAAAAATTACTGTTGTGCCAGTGACATTATGTTATTTCAGGGGCAAAACAGAAGCACCATCATTGCCATACCAGAATTCAGGGGAAACTGACATCATGCCACCATAGGATTCAGCAGGAACTCTATGGTAAAACCATAGGATTTCCACTGAATCCAAGAACAGCACGATGTCCCTTGCAGGTTCACCCCAGAAATAATGTCATGCTGTCAGCATGGTAGCACTCTCCCATGTCCCAGCTACCCCCCAGTCTCCCACCAGATGCTAGGGGTTGCTTAGCAACCGTCGTGGCAACCCTAAAAGTGGATTCTACGTGAAATCCTTCCCACAATTCCCCCATTCTCAGGTGCCAACCCCACATTTCCAGGAATTTAACTGAGTTCACGGGGCGACCCTAGCTTGCACAGTTTTCTGAAGAAAACTTGCACAGTTTTCTGAATGCTCCCAATGGCGACTATTGACTGGTCCCAACTCCCATGACAGCCCATTTTGTGGTGGTGTTCACTGCCTTTTCTCAACATTATACAGGTGTCCACAGGTTCAGCAGTGATGGAGGTGACCTGTAATAGAGCAACTGAGCAACTGAAGTAAGTCTAAACGAGGGGCGAGAAGGCTGAGAGACTGTGTCATGTAACCAGTAGATGAGTTGGGATCATGGCGGAAATAGGCAGAGTTCAAAAAACCTTACATAGCCCTGTATAATTTTTGAGATGAAGTTGGATCCATTTTCCTGATGGCATGAGAATCCTTTGATGCTATTCCTGCCTGTCCTGGCCTTTCTTTCTTCTTCTGCAATGGTCCGAAAGGCAGAATCTTAATCTGTATTTAGTTTAAATTTTTTAAAAACCCATAAACTATGTTGTACTCACTAAGGAAATCAAGGCTGGGTTAAGATGTCAGGAAAAGGACCACGGAGCTCCTTCCAGCTTATTGAGCATACCATCTCAGGTTGACATGTTCCTTAAGCATTCCTCTGGCAGCGTTTATCAGAGTGGCCAATGTCCTTTACATTTCACCCCGTGGCCTTTCAGACATCCTCAGCAAAGGGACATCGATTAGCATAAAGAAAGGCCTGGGCACTTCATTCAAAGGCCAATTGGATCACAGCTGAATTTTCTTGTCAGTTCAAGCTGCAGTTTAATTTCAGTTGTTTATTTCACAGCAAGGCAACCCAAACAACTAGGCGTGAATTTCCCTTTTTCAAATGCAAATCTGCTCTGCCCCCTCGGGTAAAAGCCTTAGAAATGTGACCGCCATACTACCATAAAGTTTTTATCTCAGGGCTCCTTTTGACCACGCAGCATCTTATCTTGAATGGTTCAGGCTTCCTTGAGCACATCAAACTTTAGAAGTAAGCAGGGTTTGTCCTGGTGAGCGCTTGGATGGGAGATTATACTATGGAGTGTGTCAAGACACTCCCACACATTTGAAAACAATGTTTTCTGCACGATATTTTAATGCAACAAGACAAGGTTTAGCACTAAATCTCCCTAAACTGTAAACAGGCTCAAGTCCACGGTCAAATGTGGCTATTTTGGGAGCTTCCATCCATGATGTCTATTGTTAGCTCAGATAGAATGCAAGGGTAGCGGTACAGCGGTATGAACATTCCCCAAATGAAGGCCACCTCCACCACAGAACTCAGGGCTTCCAGGGGAGATAATGATTTTCAGGAGGTTTTCCCTCACAGCGAGGCATTTGTGGCAGAGGCCAACAAAGGTCTTTGCCAGCAGTTCAGGCAAACGGGGTCTAGGGATATGAGATGATCCGTGCAGACAGGTGGAAACTTGTGCCGCTAAACTGGCGGGTGGATATTTTGGAAGCAATTTCCACACAAACAAATGGGATTCATTTCAGTCAGAGGGTTTAGGAGGAGGATTCCTCGCTGGCTGCAATCTGAAACACATGCAGTCCCAGCATGCGCATTTACTCGGAAGGAAGTCCCACTGAATTCAACAGGACTCGTATCCAGCTAGTAGACGGATGCAGAAAGTCATCCCAGTGACCTCAAACTGAACTTGCTTCCAAATGTGTATGCCTATGAAAGGGGTGTTACAAATAGGATGAGTTAGAAGCTCCGTGTGGTAGACTGATTCTGCAGACATCTTGTAGAAAAATAGATTCCAGGCTCCAAACCTGTAGACATACAGTTCATTTAGATGAAGAACAAGATTCAAATCAAATAACACTTGAAAGTCCAGCAAGAATTCCAAGGCATAAGCTTTAGAGAGTTAAAGCTCTCTTCATCGGATAGCTTTGACTCTCAAACGCTTACATCCTGGAAATTATGTTGACCTTTTGGGTGCTATTGGACTTTAATCTTGTTCTTCCTCTGCAGACCAACAAGGCTATCAACCTGAAACGTAGGCCCCTTCCGCACATGCAGAATAATGCACTTTCAAACGTAGGTCCCTTCCGCACATGCAGAATAATGCACTTTCAATTTACTTTCACTATTGTTCGCAAGTGGATTTTGCAGAGCTACAAAGTGCATTGAAAGTGGATTGAAAATGCATTATTCTGCATGTGCGGAAGGGGCAATTACTCCCAGATGGGGGCTCATGATCTGGGGTTGCTCACTGGTCGGGGCATGGCACTTTGCCCATGCTTAGCTGCGCTCTTTTGCCATCATTCCATCACATTCCAAGCCAGAGGCCTGCCGTTGCAAAACAAGTGTTGAAGCAGAGGCTGGCCAAGGGAAGTCCGAGCCACAAAAGAGGATAGGAATTTCTAGGTAGTTAATTCCAGGCACCACACGTTGCCCAACACATATTATTTATGATTACACAGTTCCCAAGAGCAGGAGCTGAGTCTCATTCTGTCTGGGAAACACAGGCTCAAGCTTTTCTCTCCAAGGTGTCCAAACATTATGACCACTTAAAATGCATTTGGAGGATTAGTAAGCAGTCCCCTTAGAGCTTTTAAACAAGGGCAGCACTCTCAGGGGGCCTCTCTCTGGCCAATGAGAGCTGACTGAATTCACACTGGCTCCAGTTCTATGTTCCTCTGCTGATTGAATAACAGCCTGGTTTTGCTGTTCTGCCAACAGGCTCATAAAGATTCCAAGACTAGATGTCAGTTGATAGCAACTGAGGGTAAGTGCATGGGAATTGAAATAGGTTCGGGGGATTTAGGACATGCTGGATTTTCATTCCTGAGTCTCCAAAAGAAAACATTTTAGGATCAGAGCATAAAAATAAGGCAGCAAGCTCTGCCTAACAATGCCATGAATCAGTACGACGCTGATATCTGAGATTCCAGACAGTGTAAAAATAGGGCTGTAGGTGAGCCCAGCCATGCCAAAAGAGATTATTTCTTTACAAAAACGTTATGTGCACTGTTTAAAAAAAATGCTGGCATTGAAATCAAATGTGAAGTCATTTTTGGAAGCATGCGGAGTTGGAATCAATGGCTCTAGTTCCCTAATCAAGCTTCCATAGGCCAGTACTCAAGAGTTTTCTATATACAAGCTGCATACAAACACGACATGCTTTCACCATATTCTGATCTGTCAGCTTTATCTGCTGAACTGAGGAAAATACTTCTGCACATTCACAGCGTAATGCATAGCACTGACTGGCTAGTGGTCGTTGTGTAGATACTCTTGTCCCCAAAGCAATTTTGCAACGTTATGAGACCAGTCTGGGCATGTTTAAATGACTAGATGTTTAGTTACGCAAATGTGCATGTGGCATGTTTACAAACAAAGAAGGCCAATATCCAATCAAAAGCATGGGTATAGATAAAACTTAATTGCTAGTCACAGACACTTCTGTTTGGCAGGATGAACCTGGAATTTGCCCCCAATGGTTTGTGCCTTAAAGCACTGCAGAATAGTAAGCTGCAGTACTGCAGTCCAAACTCTGCTCATGACGTGAGTTCGATCCCAATGGCAGTCAGTTTTAGGTAGCCGGCTCAAGGTTGACTCAGCCTTCTGTCCTTCTGAGGTTGGTAAAGTGTAGATGGCTGGGAAAGGCAATGACAAACCACCCCATCATGACCCAGTGCTTGCACAGGGGACTCCCTTTTGAACCTTAACGCATCTCTGGTGGGTGCCTGAAGGTGAAATCCTGGGCAACCCAATTAAACAATGCCAGATCTAACACAACTTCTTGTGGAACCCCACTGCTTACTCCCCCGCCCCCCCATTGTGAGAACCAACCATTTATTTTGCTTCCTCTCATTTCCCGATGAGGGGGAGGGGAAGTGTTTCTCGGCTAGATTTAAAGCACCATCTATCCTGTAGCTCCAGTGTTGTAGAAATGCAATTTATCTTTCACTAAAGTACCGGTACTTTCTAGATCCAAGGTTTGGGGGGTGGGGAGGAGTACTCACCTGTACTGAATACCTGCATCTTTTCTGGGGAAACTAACTTCTAAGGGGGAAACTGGCGCAAATCAGGGTAACCTTATACATGAATACTGGCACGAGAAAGAAAAAAAAACTAAAAAGGACTCTCTAGATCTTTGCAATAAGAATACAAGCATTTGCAATTCATACCCAAAAATACATACAATACTTCCAGCTGGAAAGGCACAGACGGTTCCAATTTCTAGGGGCCACTTTGCCTGAAAATGACCCTGTGTCAAAACCTATTTGAGGAATTTTGTCCAAAACCCACAGCTCAGAGCCTATTTATTTATTTACTTATTGACTTATTTGCCATTCTGGCAAAAGAAAAAGCAAGGCTGTTGTGACGGAGAGGCAAGGAGGCTGAATTACTTCTAAGGGGAAGGTGTAACCCCTGTGTCAGAATGGGATGACCCAGAAAGGGGTGGAGTCTGAAATGAAGTAGAATGCTGCAGAACTCATGAGGTTGGAGGAAGCGAGACTACCAGGCTGGGACCTTGATTGATTTTATTAAGCCCTTAACACCTTGTTTAAGGGTTTTTGTGTATGTAAATGGTGAGAGTTTTCTGGGAACCTTCATCATCTTGAAGCCCATTCACCAAGCCTCAGAAGTCTTCAAAACCAACCACCAGCAAAGAAGAATTGGACTTGGCAATATCAGTAGACTGTAAATAAGGACTTGAAAATGCAAACTTAACAGGACTGCAAAGTGTAAATGTTAAATGTTTTAAAAGTGTTATTTGTTAAGTAAAGTAAACTGTTTTGTTTAAATTTGGTTCTTTGCAACTCCTTCCAAGTACTGCCCCACAGAACCCACAAGCTGAGGTTACAAAGGCACGGTGCTGCCACCAGACATTTGTATCTGTCCTAATTCACAAAAGCTACAATACCCAATTAAGATAAATGTCTCTTCTCCCTACTGATAAGAAAGACTGAAAGAGCAGTAACTCTTGCCTGTGATTTCCTTAAAGAAATGAAAAGTTTTTTGTATTGTCGAAGGCTTTCATGGCTGGATTCAACTGGTTGTTGTGGGTTTTCCGGGCTGTGTGGCTGTGGTCTGGTAGATCTTGTTCCTAATGTTTCGCCAGCAACATTTCGCCAGCATCTACCAGACCACGACCACACAGCCTGGAAAACCCACAATAACCAGCAAAGTTTGTGTTGTTGTTGTTGTTGTTTTAAAAAAAGGAATAAAGAATGAAAGGCCACTGTGATCCAGTTCACATAGTGTGGAGGGCATAGGAGAAATGATGGTCTCGGAGTTCAAGTATCTTTCAATCCATCAATGATGTCTTCTTTCTGGTCTCAGACTGATTCCAATGCAGCTTTCTGAGGAACTGGGCTCTGACTCATAAAAGCTCACTTTGAAATAAACATTGACAATCTGTAATGTATCCCTGGGCTTTTGTCTTATTTTGGTTCACACCTGCTGGACAATGAGGTGACAGAAATGGGCTACATCGCTTTGGGCTGTAGGAGGGGGAATCACGTTTCAGAACACTACACTGTATGAAGATCTCTCTGCAGACAGAAAGCTATCCCAGCAAGCAGCCTTTCTCCCAGCGATGCTAGTTTTCTGTTGGCAGAGAGGGACATTCAAAGATGAAACCCACTGTATGCGTTTGGCAGTGGTGTGATCCATTTTACCTCTTCCACACTGAGGGGCATACTGTCTAGTACCATCTCATTCTCTCTTTAGGTAAGGGGTATCAAAAACAAGGCCGTTTAGGGATTGCCAAAGCAGTTCACACCACTGTTATGGAATTGTAGTTAGGGCCATGCTATTCCCTATTACTATGTATGACTGTGAAAGCTGGATAATGAAGAAAGCTAACAGGAAGTAGATTCCTTTGAATTGTGGTATTGGAACAGAGTGTTAAAGATGCTGGGGACCACTAAAAAAACACCCCAAAACAAATATGGGTTCTAGCTCAAATCAAGGCTGAACTGTCTAGAAGCTAAAACGACTAAACTGAGTACCGAATTTTGCATTATGAGAAGAGTCACTGGAAAAGACAACAATGCTAGGAAAAGTTGAAAGCAGTAAAAAAAAAAGCAAGTTACAAGACAGAGTGACTTGATAAAGGACGTCTCAGGCCCCTTCCGCACATGCAGAATAATGCACTTTCAATTCACTTTCCATGCCCTTTGCCACTGTGCGGAATAGCAAAATCCACTTGCAAACAATTGTGAAAGTGGATTGAAAGTGCAAGACCTGAACAAGGCTGTTGACGATAGAGGACAGGGCGTTTCGGAGGACATTGATTCAGAGGGTCGCCATGAATTGGAAGTGACTTGAAAACATACACATTCAGGGCTTGATCGCTGAGGACTGGAAGCAGAAAGGTTGTTGCCTGCCAGAGCAAAATACCATGTGCAAACAGGTCTACTTGCCTGCCATAGCTGCAGGAGCCCCGGTGTCTAATTGGAATTATTATATGGGTGTTAAATTATGGGTGGAGCCGCATGTCTCAGAGGATAAGCGAGCGTGGCCTGCTATGCTTTGGCAGCCTTCCTGTTTCTCGAGAAAGCTGCTTTGTTTCCATCCCAGTTTGGCTCCGCTAAATCCCCTGCCCCAAGGAGCATCCGAGAGAACCAGTGTGGTGCGGTTAAGGTGCTAGATTAGGATCTGGGAAATCCAGGTTTGAATCCCCAGTCTGCCATGGAAACCTGCTGGGTGTTCTCGGGCCAGTCACACACGCTCCAGCCTCGACCCTGGCAAGTGTTGGGATGGGAAATGGCAAACTACCGACCTCCCAAAGTCTCTTTGCCTTGAACACCCTGCAGGGTTGTCATAAGCCAGCTGTGAATGGAGGGCAAAAAAAAAAAGGGAACACTTGTGATTTCCACCTTCACATCCGTTTTTGATCACTGTAGTCTAAAATGCAGTAAACAAGGATAGTATAACCAGTTCAATATTCTGTACAGTGCTTCAGACCCCGTTTGCCAGAGCATCAGCCTAAGAACCACTGGAACAATTTCCCTGTTAAGGAGACAGTGTTGAAACCCTCCCCTCCAAGTTCTCCGGGGTAACCTTGCCCATTCTTGGTGTAACTGAGGTCTACCCTGCAGGGCTGTTGTGAAAACCTCAAGGCACTCCCCCTCCCCGCTTAAGAGGCCAAATGCAGGTTTTGTGTTCTAACCAACCATTACCTGCAAAGTAAAGCATCACCCCAACCAAAGATGCATAAGCCAAGCCACGTGTGCCGCCTGTCCCAACCTTGCCCATTCTTGGTGTACCAGAGGTCTACCCTGCCGGGCTGTTGTGAGAACTTCAAGGCATCCTCTGCTTAAGAGGCTAAAGGCAGGTTTTGGCTAATAACCAAACCTTACCTGTAAAGTCAAGCATCATCACCCCAGCCCCCCCCCCCCCCACCGAAGATGCGTGAAAGGCCAACCCAGACGCGCTGCCTGTTCTGTTCCCACTGTTTGCATGCAACTCCAGGCGGGTCGTATTGACACCCCTCGACGCTCCCAGGACCCCGGGCCGCCTCTTCCTCTCCCCGCCCCCGCCCCCCAAGGGAGCGATAAGGGCTGTTTGCTTTGGCAGCGCGCCCCGGCAGCGCAGGAAAGAAAGCCCAGGGACGCTGCTCTCCCCTCTCCATCCGCGTTCCTCCCCCGAGGTCTGCGAAGTAGCAGCCGGGCAAGCCCCCTCGTCGAGGGTCTGCTGCGGCGCCTTCGCTCGCTTCTCTCCCCACCCCCCAGCCAGGCGCTGGAGCCGCAGCTGCCTCCCTCCCTCCCTCCCGCGCCCTCCCACTTACCCCCCCCCCCCCGCCGCCCAGCCGTCTATAAAAAGCAAAGTCCGGCTTGGCAGACAGAGACGCCAGCGAAGGGGCCCGGGCGAGCCAGGCGCAGCATTGTTGGACGTGCGATCCCTGGAGGCTGCTCGAGCCGATCCACAGCGGGGGGCTCCGGAGGGCGGGACCGGAGGGGCCGATTTGGTGGGCAAGCGGGTGAGGGGCGCCCCCTCGGACGGGCCACCATGGACCTGAGCACGGCGCGGCCGTCGGCCGGCGACCTCGCCGACCTCACCAGCCAGGACGCGCAGACGGTGTGCGAGGCGCTGGGCCGCTACGAGGAGACGCTGCGCGGCGCCGTCCGGGAGATCCACGTGGACATCCAGGTGTTCAAGAGCGGCGTGGACCGGCAGGTGGCCGAGGTGCTGCGCCTGGCCAGCCCCCTGGCCCACACCGTGGCCGAGCTGCAGCAGGAGAACCGGCTCTTGCGGGCGCAGGTGGAGCGCCTGGCCAGGCAGGTGGACGCCCTCCGCGGCGCCGCCGGGCTGAGCGACGACGGGACGGGCGAGCTGGGCGGCGCGCCCCCGGGCCGGCTGAGCGGCGGCGCCCGGTTCTCCAGCCACGCCCGCCTGGCCTTGTCGACCAAGAGCCAGGTAAGAGGCAGCCCCCGACCTGGTCTGTGAAGGGCAGCCACGAGGCCCGGGGCTCGGCCCCTTCCGCGTCCCCGTCCCCGCCCTGCTGCCAGCCAAGGAGACCCCCGCAGACTCTTCGCTTCGGCTCCCTTCTTTGCAATCGGTCGATCAGAACCTGCTGGCATTTCTGGCGGGGTTTTTAGATTGTTTGATTAGATTGTGAAACGGGGTTTTTGTTGCATCGCCTCTGCAAGCAGCCCGCAGTTGCAACTTGCAAGGTGCTCTAGCAGTGAGCGAAAGGATGGGAATCGAGTGGGTTGCAGAGACAGGGCAGCCGCTGCCGGGCGGGGGTCTCGGGGTGGGGGTCCGAGCAGAAGCGGGCCTCCGTGGCAGAGCCGGTTGCAAGCCTGGGAGAATCGAGGGGCGGCTGCTGGGGAGCTCTGCAGGGGCGGCTTTCTCTTCTTCCTCTACCCTCGCCCCCCGCCGCCGCCGCCGCCGCCGCCGCCTCCCAAACCGGCCCGCCTGCCGTGCAAGGCGCTTGTTTGCATTGTGGAGCCGCTGCTGGATAGAGAGGGGGGTGGGGAGAAGGACTCCCCCCCCACACACACCCGGTGCCTATTAAAGACCATCGGGGGGCTACAAAAGGCAGAGGCGGGGTTCGCTCTCTGTACGCCCCCACGTTCAGAGGCCCGGGCTGAACTCTCGTTCAGAAAACCTTAGCTGGGGGCGGGGGCCTTATTTGCCTGGCTTGGTGGAAAACTTTGGGGGGAGGTGAAGGAAAAAGGAGGCGTTGACCCTTCCCTTGCTGGGAACAAAGAGGAGAGGGAGGCTTTTGCTCAGCCTGAAAGCAAAGGTCAGGTCAGGGGAATCTGCCTTAGTCTCTTATCTGAGTAAAATGCCACGTTTGAAACCCCCCCCCCCCCATTTTAAGAGACAAGTTTCAGACGCGCCCTGGAGCGTGTGCAGAACATGTCCCTGTGGTTGCTGAATAACAGAATCAGCCCCCTTTTCTTTGGGCCGAGATCTTGGGTGGATGGGGGTGGCCTGAGGCACCGCTCCGAAACCCTGGTGCCACCCTGGAGAAGTTAAACCATTGAGAAGAGCTGCTTCCATCTTGTAACTTGACCGGCTTGCTGGAGCTGATCGGTCTGCAGGTGCCTTCCCAGAATGCCTTTGCCTGCGGCGTGGTGGGGAAGGGAAGGCGTTGGTTTGAACCTAACTCTGGCCTACTTGGGTGCTGTAAGGCTTATTGAGAGGAAGTATCTTTCAATCCTACAGCATTCCCCTTGGAAAAGATTCTTGGAGTTGGGTTGAGCGGAAACATCGTCCGTTTCTGGTGCCAGGGATATAGCAAAGGAGACTGCATCTGAGCATGTGCAGAATCAACCTTCCTATCCATGAAACAGACCTCAGTGGTCCCCACCAGTCGCAGATGGGAAAGGCTGGTTCTCTTGTGGAGCTTTGAAACACAGACGTTTATTGGAGGAGATTTTGACAGTCTGGGCTCATAGAGAGCTTCTTCTTGACATCGAGCTTTGGCCCAGGATGAGATCTTTGGCTGATGGAAGGGTCACATTTGATGCATGGCCCCAGATAGAATCAAGTTAGCTAGCTACAGTCAAGGAAGGGCACTCTGCACATGCTCAGATTCTCCTCCCTTTTTTAATTTATTCAAGGACTCTAAAACAGATCGGCCCCTTTTAAAAGAAGACACGGGGAAGGTATTTTTGCTCCTGTTTCAAGGCATGGAAACGCGGGAGCTGTGCTCGGATTTTGACTAGTATAGGAATCAAGAGGCTTGGGGGGTGGGGAGAGACAAGGCCAATTTTAGGGACAAACAACTTCATCAGCCTCTTTAAATAGACGACTGAGTGTCTGGCCCAGGTGTTGTGTTCCAGTTTTTTACGGAGCTACACTCTCCTCGAAGCAGCTGAGAGTTACCCAACCTGGGTAGCTGAGAGAGCCACGCAGTTCCCTCTGGGAGATCAGTTTGTTCTCTTGGAGAGCATGTGCCAACCCTTCCTACATTGAAGGCTGGGGGATGCGAGTATTAACATCTTGCCAACAGATTGCATATATTGGGCACTCTTTTGACACATCCAACAGATCCTTGGGGCCAGAAAGTTGGTTTTGTTCAACCCCGGAAACGGTATGCAGAGATATGAAGCCAGGGCTTATTTCTGCTGCCTTAGAGACCAGGACACCAGAGTCATGGGGTCAAGGGGCAGGAAAAGAGATTCCACTTAAACATTAGGAAGAATTTCCTGACTGTCAGGGCTGTTCGACAGTGGAATTCACTGTCTCGGAGAGTGGTGGAGTCTCCTTCTTCGCAGTTTTTAAGGCTGGATGAACATATGAGTGCTTTGATTGTGTGTTCCTGCATGGTGGGAGTTGGACAATAGCCTCTGTGGTCTCTTCCAACTCTATGATTCTTTGAATGGGCAGTACGGATGTAGGGAGAGTGCTGCAGGGCTGATAAAAGGGCCCAGCTATTCCCAGCATCCTGACCATCAAGGTACTTCTGGGAAATTCAAAGGGCAGGACATGAAAGTGCTAGCCACCTTCTTTTTATTATCTCCCGAAGCTGGGATCCAGTGGTAGACTGTTTCTGAGCAGGGGCTTGTCTTACGCTGTCCTGGTGGATAGTTGTTGATATCATTGTCTTTGCGCTCCAAAACTGTCTCACGCTCTTTTCAAAGCCATCTAAGCTAGCGACCGCACTCACATCCTGCATAAACAAACTCCGTATGTTAGTTAGGCATGGACTTCCTGGAGTTGTTTTGGTTCTGTGAAACTGACGGCCCTAAAAAAACCAAAGATGTCACCACGCACAACTTTAGGGGATGTTGCAAACACCAAAGTCTGTTTGGGTCACTACCTATTTGGCTTTTGGTCAGCATGCACGTTTGAGGCAGGGGGTTTCTTTCTAGACTAGCATAAATACGGCCGGGTCCCCTCCCCGTTGAAGCAGATGATAAGTGAGGGTGAGAACGAGATACTGCCCCACCAGTAGCTATTAGGGAAAGGGAAAGATAGTCGCCTGTGCAAGCACCCGTAGTGTGACATAATATCACAACACTTACTAGGCAGACTGCGTTTCCCATTACCACTTCCAGTTGTCCACACTTTTCTCATCGGCAAACTTATTTTACCGATCTCAGAAGGAGAGAAGGCTGAGTTGACCTTGAGTTAGCTATGTGAAACTGATTTCCCGTCAGGACTGAACTCGGGTCATGAGCGTTGACTTTATTATCATGGGGCTCCTTCTTTGTAGCCGTTCGCTGCATAATTAACCAGAGATGATAACCCTTATACTGATATAAAAAGAGGTGACTCGGGAGTCCCTGTTCTTGCCAGGACAGCTGACTCTGTCTCTTGTAGGTCTCTTGAACCTGGATCCAGTCCAGATGCATGGTTATACATCTGGTAGAGCACAGCTAACAATGCAAACAGGCCCTTGGTAGCAGCTGTGCCACCAGGATTTGTTGAAAGGCCTCAGTTGCGCTGTAAGCAAGCACTGCAAATGCTTTCCAAAACCAAACAAATGCCTTGTAGGACCCGCTCCAGCCTTTTTTCATTTGGTTGCATTTGGGGTTATATTTAGGGCTCCCTGTTCCCCTTGTCTGGACCTGTGGGGTTACCTCAGCTTGTCCCAATAAGCCTTGCAGACGGACAGTCCTCTAGCATGGGCTCTGCAGTCTAGACAGCTGGTTTCTCACCACCAGTACAGGACTGGAAGGTATGTTTGGGGTGGGGGTGGGGGGAATACTCTCAATTGTGCCTGATCAGCAGCAGGGGTGGTGGAGGGGAGGGTGCTGGACAGATCTCATCTGAGTCGTCGAGCAGCATCTGCTGCTTTTGCGCCGCCAGCCTCTAAATCCAGGTCAGCGTCCACTTCTTGGCGCAGCTTGCGTCTCCGTTTATATATCTCCATAACCAGAGCGTTCCCTTTACCCCCGTCCCCCCTCCCCCAAGCAGCTGCTGCTCCTAACTCCTCGATGGTAGGAAACCGGCACGGCTGTTTGAGTTCAAGTGAAGGCAGCGTGCCGGTGGTGTGGTGTGTTCCAGGCGGCTTTCGCTCAGAGCTGTCATGACTACTTAGCAGTCACGTCATCCCGGCAGCTGGGCCTCCCAACCGCTCCGGGGACAGGGGAGAAGAGCGCTTGCAGCTGGAGTTGTCTTAAACTGCCATCAGGCTCCACCACGGCCGGCATTTCCATCATGAAGATGAATCGCTTTTGTGCAGAGCGGCGCTGGCTTGTATCACGCCGAGCAGCTGCAGCTTGGCTCTCGCGCAGGGGTCTGGGTTTTGTTTCCCGCATCCGCTGCAGCGTTGGTGATCCCGAGTGGGTTTCTGGTGGTCAGAGCTTGCCAGGGCTTTGCTGCGAGGGCTGAATATGAGCCCTGTGGCCTCATCATGTAACGGGACACGTGCCATGTTTGGAGTGGTAGCGAAACCTTTTGTCCCGGACTGAAAAAAAGGTCAGGCTGACTTGGAAACTCAGGACACGTGACGGCAGAGCCAGCCCTGTTCTCCTCAAGCTCCTTCAAGATGGGGTCACACTAGTTGGTAATGGTTAACAGTCTGCGGGGGCCTTCTGACATCATCCAAGACTCCCTTTGGTGTTTCTGTTTCCATCAAGGGATGGGACAGAGATGGGGAAACAGTTGGCTTGGATCTTGCTTGTTTTTTCTTTCCTGCCTAGCCTTAAGATTGTTTCTTTGGGATGACATCACTTGGGAACTGAATTCAGACCAGGTCAAGTCTGGCTGGCTGCTGTCAGCTCTGGCGTTGTGGCTTCTGTGATAGCCCCCCCGTCCCACTTGTATCCCAAGCAAGAAAGGCTACTCAAGGGTTCAGTATCTGACGATTGCTCTTGCATGTGCAGAAGCCAGTAGTCCATTTTATGATAACAGCTTTGAGTCCGCTCTTCTCGGCATGCATCTGTTGACAGTATGGAAAGCATCTCCAGGGACAGTTGGGAGCCTGGTTTCCGGACTGTATGATCGTAGATTCTAGCAGCATTCTCTCCTGACAGCATTTCATCTGTGGCTGGCATCTTCAGAGGATCTGATAGTGAAGATGCCAGCCACAGATGCAGGTGAAACGTCAAGAGAGAATGCTTCTAGAACACGACCATACAACCCGGAAACCACACAGCACCCAATGATTCCGGCCGTGAAAGCCTTCGACAATACATTCCAGTAACTGTCCTGTCCTTGTTTTGCCAGAACCCACTAACACCCCACCCCCTCTGCTTTTCTTATCCCGGATATGAAGAGAAAGTTCTACCATGCTTGGAAATCCTTTTTGCATCTTCTACTTTGGGGGTTGAATCCTATAAACAGAATCTCGAACAAAGACCTCTGGGTTGGATTCGAACTGTAGGAGTGCAGATATTTGGTGCATTCTTCTTTTTTCTGCATTCCTTTCTGACCCATGCAATCTAGATTCAGGGAGCTGCAAGACCTTATGAATCGATTGCTGCTTCCAGATCAGATAACTTCAATGGTGGCAGGGGAAAGGGCTGTTAAGTTACAGCTGCATGATGGTGACCTGAAGGGTTTTCAAGGCAAGAGAAGAGATGACTATGCAAAGGACTAATTGGCAGCATCTACGATGTTTTGAGGTCATGTCCCTCTGACGAAAGAGAGAGCAAAAAGTGATTATGACCCCTCACTAGTGAGGTGCCTCATAAGAACATAAGAACTAGCCTGCTGGATCAGACCAGAGTCCATCTAGTCTAGCACTCTGCTACTCGCAGTGGCCCACCAGGTGCCTTTGGGAGCTCACATGCAGGAGGTGAAAGCAATGGCCTTCTGCTGCTCCTCCTCCAGAGCACCTGGTCTGCTAAGGCATTTGCAATCTGAGATCAAGGAGGATCAAGATTGGTAGCCATAGATCGACTTCTCCATAAATATGTCCAAGCCCTTTTTAAAGCTATCCAGGTTAGTGGCCATCACCACCACCAGTGGCAGCATATTCCAAACACCAATCACACGTTGCGTGAAGAAGTGTTTCCTTTTATTAGTCCTAATTCTTCCCCCCAGCATTTTCAATGAATGCCTCAACCTGGATAGTCCAGGCGAGCCTAACCTTATCAAATCTTGGAAGCTAAGCAGGGTTGGCCCTGGTTAGTTCTTGGATGGGAGACCATCAATGACGTCACAAACACAGGTAAATCACCACTTCCGCTGCAAATCAGCAGAACCACTTTTCCTGAACATGATCATGGTGAGAAAATTGTTCATTTGAACACAACAAAGTGAGAAAGCTTCCACTGAGGCTACTCTGGTTATGTCTGTATACAGACCCAGGTACATAACTGACCTCTTTCCTGACCACTATTGGTGGAGAAACTGGACTTTTGATAGCACCATGTGACTGACTCCCAAAAGTCCTCGGATGTGTCCATCAACAGCAGACCCCATTCCACTCAATCTGCAGTTCCATTTGTTTAGAGGCGAATGAAAGCCATATTTGCAAATCAAAGCGTTACATTGGTGTGGACTTTTTTAAATTAACATCTGGCCGAGGCTGCCTGTTGACTGCTGGGAACCAGAAACACCGTCAGTGCCTGTTCCGTACAGATAATCCAGGATGCTCGACAGTCACAGAGGAGCAGCTGTGTTTTCATTTTGGCAAGAAAGAAATCGAGCGCTGGATCGGTGGGGCCGATTGGATTGTTTAAGCTTGGTGTTTGCTGTGATAGCTCCTTGACAAGAGACCTTCCTGCTATGGATTTCTGTGTGTGTTCATTAGTCTGAGAAGTCCTTTGCTGGCGGGGATCCCCGAGGCCTGATCTCGAACAAACAAAATTGTCAATAAGACCGTTCCCTCTCCTAAAAGCAGAGGCTAGAATCCTGGTTGACAAACCGTCAGACAACAGTTCCCTCTGGGGCCCCCCGCACGTTCGGAAAAATACGCAGAAGAAGCTTAATTTAGAATAGGTATGCTGCTAATATGCCCCAGGGAAACTCAGTTCCTTGGAATGTTGTACTGCTTTCAGCAACCCAGTCTGCAAACCTTTGCTTTGGTGGCAAGCAGTCACCACACAGTTTGTCGCTCCAGTATACAAAGCCAAGTCATCCTGGTGCTGTCAAGAGCATTTGCTTGGCATGTAGAAGAAGAGGAGCTTGGATGTATACCCCCTTTTTTCTTCTGTAAAGAGACTCAAAGGGGCTTACAAAACTCCTTTCCCTTCCTCTCTGAGGTAGGTGGGGTTGAAAGAGTTCCAAAGAACTGTGACTGACCCAAGGTCACCCAGCAGGAATGTAGTCGTGGGGAAACACATCTGGTTCACCAGATAAGAGTCTGCTGCTCGTGTGTAGGAGCTACCCTGTTTCCCCGAATATAAGACATCCCCGGGAAATAAGACGTAGTAGAGGTTTTGCGAAAGTGTGAAATATAAGGCATCCCCCAAAAGTAAGACGTAGCAAAGTTTTTGTTTGGAAGCATGTCCGACGAACAGAACACAGAAAAATAAGACATCCCCTGAAAATAAGACATAGTGCATCTTTGGGAGCAAAAATTAATATAAGACACTGTCTTATTTTCGGGGAAACACGATAGGAATCAAACCCGATTCTCCAGATTAGAGAACAACCACTATATTACACTGCATTGTTTTCCAATTTGAAATGGTCTTAGGGAGCCACTCTCAGCCTGTTTCGGTAAACTTACACATAGAGACCATCAGTAAACATAAGTTTCCCAAATGATACAAATAGCAGCTCTGTGGGGCCATTTCTAAGTCAGGAAAACAGTGTGGGAAGAAGGTTTGCGGTCCTGATCTAACAATGCGTCTGGGGGTTTGAATTTCAACCAGGAACACCTGCAACATGTCTGCTTGGTGGGGCCCAGGGTAGATCTCAGAAGAGTATATGGTGTAGTGAATTCCAGCGTGTGATCATTGGCAAACTTGTATAGTAAGAGCCTTATTATAAATCAGTGAATAGCAGATGCATTGATTCCACCCCTGGAGAGAGTTCACAGAGCCCCCTGCCTTTCCGAGTTGCAGAGTCTTAAAATGGGACGAGGGCAAGAAGCCTGAGCGTTCTTCCTCTCCTGCGGTGATTGTACACAGATCTACTGTGGGGTTCTCACGCTGTATATTTTTAACATGTTCTAAATGATATATTTAGACCCTGCCTGTGACCCATTCAGTTCTCCACACAGTTTCCAACAACAACAAAGGAAGCGCACATTTACATCAATAGTCACTAAAATCAAAATTCTCGTTAAAAAAAATCAAGACAGACGCACAGCAGCTAAGTTCGTAATTCAATAACTGGAAAGAATAGTTAAAAGATGACATGATGGAGAATGCTGTCAAGTCACACCCCATTTTTATTGACCCTGTGGGGTTTCCTAGGCAAGAGAGGAGCAGAGGTGGTTTGCCATTGCCTTAGATTTCCTTGGCGGTCTCCCATACAAATACTAACCAGGACTCACCCTGCTTAGCTCCTGAGATCTGATAAAATCAAAAACAAGGTATTTCCTTGCTGCCAACAACCTTCCTGGTTCTGTGTATCACTGAAGGGAACGAAGTCCACAACTGGGTGTCGCATCAGAAGATTGATCTCTTTGTGCAAGGTTTCTTTTCTAAGGACTAAAGTAGAAGGACCTTATTGGTTTGGAAGAAAAGTGTGTTTAAGCTTAGCATCCACCAGTGGCGTAGCGCCAAGGGGACAGGGGTGTGTGCAATGCACCAGGAGCACGCCCCTGCAGAGGCTTATGGGGGCGGGGTATTCCTGGGGCTTGGAGGGGCGTGGGGCGCACTCACGCACCAGGCGCAGTCCCCCCCTTTCTCCGTCCCTGTCATCCACTCCACTGAGGGATACGATTTCTGTACTGGATTCTGAACTGATGCTTAAGTGGTGAACTGTGCCATGCATTCTCATCTCCTTACATACAAGAGGTGGTGGATCAGGACAGGCGTTTTGGACGCAAAAGGTCTTTTGTTCCTAGTGGAGCACCACTGCTAGTCTGAGTAAGCAGTATTGGAGCTGATCAGGCAATTTAGTGTATTTGTTGCATGGATGAACATCTCCAAACAGAGGCTGCTTGAATAAACAACATAGACCTGGGTGTCTCTGCTGGTTGAATCTTTTGCTGCCTGATAGTTTTCATTCTGCATAATCAATATATTCAATCTTCATCCCCCCCCGCCCCCCCCCTTCTCATGTTCTGTTATCCCTTTTTCCAGAGTTTGGACTTGGAGGATCAGAATGACTCGGAGAGCAAGAACGTTTCTGATTTCCCCATAATTGAAAACGGACATCAACCATTAGGAAGTAAGACGAAAAACTCTTCAGGTGAAATGGACAGGCTTTCTGAACCCTTGAATTGGGGTGGGTCCCAGACTTGAGAACATCAATACAATCTTTGCAGTGATGAAACAACTTGGCTCGTAAATGTTATTGCAAGGTTCCTCCCAAGCGCGGGGTGCAGGATACCGCTCTGTCACCATGCTTTCTCTGATCCCCACTTCTGTTCTGAAGAGGAGATCGCAATTGGTGGCTTCCTATATTGTTGTTTGGGATTTTGAATGTTTATCACACCTTCCTTTGACTTTAAAATCAAGGTATACATTTCCCAAATGGCCACTTGGCACACTACCTGTATTGCTTAATAAACCCTGTTCAAAGGAGAGCCATAATGCTCGCCAGGTTTAATTTTATGCCTTCTGCCTTGTTACATGGCAGATTTAATAAGCAAGAAAAGGCTAAAAGATTGTGCCCATGTAACGATGGCTCAGTTGAATCTCTGGCCCACCAATTACTTCACTGTCTCAGATTCAAGGAAATCAGATCCAAGTATGTGAATCTCACTCCTTTACATTTACCCGATCTCCCCAATTTATTTAGATTACACTACTTGTTGGACAACCCTGATCCTTCTCTCTGTAGGATAGTGGCAGACTTTCTTCTGGAAATTACTAAATGCCAGTAGATTTCCTTCGTCCTAACATGTATATCCTGTATTGTATATGCTTTTTAATCTGTTTTTATTATTGTTGTACTGCTGTCTATGCCAATAAAGGCTTGCTTAAAAACATTTCCCAAACCTCTCAGAAAGTTAATGAAAAGTTTTTAAAAGGCCACAACTAGGGTTTTTTTTCTGTTGTATTGTAAACACGAAGCAAAAGGCCATTCAAATGTGAGAAAGTGGCCCTTCTTTTCTGTGGCTCGCAGTTGAATTCCTGAACTGGAAAATGTCATGTGTGAAGAAAGCGACTCTTGCAAGTCGGGATGGAGTTTTTGTGCCGCTTTGCTGCTGTGTTTTCCACAAATGTTCATAAACGGCGACATTGTAGCAGAAGACAAATGCAAAAAAAAAAAAGAAAGAAGTGAAACAGAACCTTTAAAAATAAATGTAGAGTGAATGTAGAGCACAGTCAGGCGCTGGATTCTCACATGTCTCCCTACTGGCTTTGTTTTTAATTTTCAGGCCTGGCGAAGCTTGCTCCGGAACCAGCCTCACCTCTTCGCTCGCCTAACGCGCCCCCTGAGGCACACGCTCCAGCTGTGAGCTCACGGATGCCGCACCTTCCGGTTACCTCGGTAACCAGAGTATCAGAAACTTTTTCAGGAGAAACCTCTGGGGAGCCGACCGCCCCGAGCGTCCCTGGCGGGCAGCAGAACAAAAGCCACAGTGAAGCAGTGTCGAAAACGTCAAATCAAGCAGGTGAAAAGGCAAGGGGCCCCCAAAGGGAGAGTCAAACAGGTGTAATCCTGGTTCGTTGCAACCCGCCCCCTGCCCCCCCCAGAAGCTTTCTGATCTCTCTCCTTGACAAGGAGTTGGTACATTCTTAGGTATGGGGGTAATTTCCCCTTTGATGTTCCCAGGCAGTATTACAGTGTGATCCCAAGTGGAGTTGCATCTTTATAAATCTATTGCAAATGAGTTGGTTTAGGATGGTGTAACTCTGCTCTAGGCAGTAGTGTTAGTGTAACAAACTGAACAAGTACAGCTGCAGCGGGAGGGGATTTCCACACCTCATTTTCTCAATAAACTAAATCCAAAAAACTACTGGAGGGGATTAGAAATTAGATCCGATGTCGTCAGGGCTTTGCTGTAGAGAGGAAAAGGTAGCCTCTGGAGAAATTTGAAAGGACAGGGTTTTTGCATTATGGAACTGCTGATGGGAAAAGCCAGGCCTGTAGGCTGATGTCTGTAAAAGTGAGGCTATATTTAAGGGACAATATTATCTAGGCACACTTTGTCCACAAGGTGCCAGCCGGAATGGTCCCACAATCCCTCCGCTGGTGGCATAACTGAGGAACCGCTCCCAAATGCTTGTTGGATATTGTTTGCTCATGCAGTGCCTTCTTCAGCAACCAATTTGCTGCACCCCAAACCACCTACCTCTGAGACAATTATTTGCTGCAGTGTGGGGCAGTATCCTGACAGTAGGTCAGAGGAGTGTGGGATGCAAATGAAAGTACTACCCTGCTTGAGGGCCAGCTGGAAAGGTCCGCCCAGGAGAAAAGTTGCATGTGTTAGAATTCTGTTTTGTACCAAAATCTCAAATTTACACACTTGAACAAAATTTTAAACACACTGGGAAGTTAGTTACTTTTCCTGTTCCCTACCCACAGTGAGTGCTGTGAAAAGCTGGAGTTCAAGCTCTGTTCGGACAAGCGCCTCCATCACCTCAGGTAAGATTATTTGTTTTGCTCCCCCTTTCATGGCCCTCCAAAATGCTGTTTCCAGGGCTGCATCTTGGCGACGAATGCATGTACTAGTCTGGAGGAAGGGCCAAAGGGACCAGTGATTTTTGCAGTGATTTTAGATTTTTGCCAACATCCATTTCTTTATGCTGTTTATCTTCTACTTTCTCCAGCGTTGAATGCAGCTATCTTGCAAATATGTAAAGTCATTCTTCTTAATCACTAAAACGAGCTGATTCAGATGAGCTGTGAATAAACCTGACCACCTTGCAGCGATTTTAGATGTTTAAGAAGTCAGCTAGCAGCCTGGTAGTCCAGCCTATCCTGATCGCGTCAGATCTCAGAAGCTAAGCAGGGTCAGTCCTGGTTAGTGCTTGGATGGGAGACCACCGAGGAAGCGTAGGGTTGCTGTGGAGAGGCAGATACTGCCAAACCACCTCTGCTCATCTCTTGCCTTGAAAACTCCATGGTCTTGGGTTGGTGGTGACTTGATGGCAAATTATTATTATTAGGGACTCTGCTCAAAGTAGCTGGCTGTCCTTCAACACACCAAATTTATGAGTTCAGTCAAAAACTGCAACATAAACAACCCTCTGCCGGGCACCTTTGCTCAAACAGAATAGATGCCAGTCCAAGCTGAAGGAGGGAGAGTCCTCAGATTGGGCACCATTATTGAGATGCTCCTAGCCTTGGTCACCACTGCCTGCTTCCTCTCCAAGGGGGCCCCACCCAGAGAAGGCTCTTTGTACAATGTTGTAACAGACAGGCTGGTTCATACTGCAGGAAATGGTGTTGAACCTAAAAAGTTGACCAACACTTTGTGCTGTGCCCAAAACCATAACTGTCTTTTAGTACAGGAGTGGTAATGATCACTACAGCATGTCTCTATCAGCAATGTGGCGAGACCATCTGGTGTCCCCGAAGTCTTCTAAGGCAGCCCCACACAGAGCGCGTTACAGCAGTCAGGCCTCAATGTGACCTCAGTGTGGGTTGCTGTAGCCAGGTCATGTCTTTCCAGGATAGGTTGCAGTTGTTTAGCTGGTGAAGTTGTTGGCTTTGAGACACAGGTGTTACTCAGCTGTCCAAAGTTAGAGACAACTATAAAAGCACCTCCAAGCTGTGTAGGTATTCATAAGGTGGGAAATCTCCCACTTTACAGCACCTCCAAACTGGAAGAGCCAGATTTTTGCACAAGCATTTAGGGCAGCTGTTCCAAAACCACAGCAGAAAAACTTCTGGCCAAGGGCAACCACATGTCCCTCTAGGAATTTGTTAGGCTGACCTAAGCTATACATGGGCCTGCCCTCCTACATAGAAGAAGAAGAGTTTGGATTTATATCCTCCCTTTCTCTCCTGTAGGAGACTCAAAGGGGCTTACAATCTCCTTACCCTTCCCCCCTCACAACAAACACCCTGTGAGGTGGGTGGGGCTGAGAGAGCTCAGAAGAACTGCGACTAGCCCAAGGTCACCCAGCTGGCGTGTGTGGGAGTGCACAGGCTAATGTGAATTCCCCAGATAAGCCTTCACAACTCAAGCGGCAGAGCTGGGAATCAAACCCGGTTCCTCCAGATAAGAGTGCACCTGCTCTTAGCCACTACGCCACTGCTGCTCCCTGGTTCCACTGTCAGTGAATGAATGATTTAATCTAGTCTAAAACCACCATCTCAGAAGTTCCATTGCAAACTTTACAGCACATAGCAATATCCAGAAGCAGAGTCCCCCAAGGACACGGCGGGAGGGAACTCATTCCTTTCTTTTGTTTCTTGTGCAGAAAAATTCTCTTCCGTCACAAAGTCCATGTCGGCTGTGAGCTACGGAGTGACTGGTGGAACCCAAGCTAGTGAGAGGTGAGCCTTCTTGGATGGGCAAGTAGCAGCTTCTGTGGGGGCTGGAATTGTCTGAACCTTAATGCAGGCTTGTATGCACACATGTAACCTTCTCCTTTTATGCGACTTCTGTAAAGCCAGAGGCGGAGCTACCAGAGGGGGGAAGAAAATCGGTGCGTGTTGCACTGGGTACGTGCCCGGGGGTGGGGGGGAGAGAAAATCGCGCCCCCCTTCTGCTCCCC
The DNA here is from genome assembly GCF_021028975.2 of Sphaerodactylus townsendi. Taxonomy (NCBI): domain Eukaryota; kingdom Metazoa; phylum Chordata; class Lepidosauria; order Squamata; family Sphaerodactylidae; genus Sphaerodactylus; species Sphaerodactylus townsendi. The sequence continues at coordinate 19,226,294 of NC_059440.1, read as the reverse complement.
CGTGGCACCCCCCCTTACCTTAATGAAACAGTGCAGGCTGGACTTTTGTGGGTATTTCATCAGTCTGAGAAGTCCTATGCTTAATACCCGTCCCTTCAGACTGAAAATGGCCGGATGGGAACTACACTTCCCAGGAGACCTTGTGAGCCCCAGGTCTCATGGGAAGTGTAGTTCCCAGCAGGCCGTTTTTAGCCTGAAGGGAACAGGCCGCTTTTCCCAACTGAACTAAGGAAAGGGGCGGGGCAGGGAGGCAGGGCGCCATGGAGGTCGGGGGCAGAAAACACTGAGTGTGCATTGGCGCACTCTGGCCCAGCTATGCCTCTGTGTAAAGCACTCTAAGATCTTCTGCCGCTGCTTTGTTTTCCTGGAAGTTTTGTTGATTTTTTAATCATTTTTTGTACAGCGTGACCGCCAGCCAGCAGGACACAGTCCCCAAATCCCATTCCTCGCCTCCGACGGCCCACCGGCCAGTGGAAAAACGGAGAGAGTTGGTGAGGTCTCAGACGTTGCCTCGCACTTCGGGAACACAGGCCAGGAAGGCGCTTTTTGAGAAGTTTGACCAGGACCGTGGAAAGTATGTGGCTTCTGGGAGTCTTAAATTGGGGGTGGCGTGGAAGGTTCTGAGAGCGGCATGGAGTTTGGGGCAGAACTGCACAATGGTAGAGGGTGGGGGCAAGTTTGTGAGAGCATTCCCTGGTACAACCACCACCACCACCACACAGTTTTCGTAGTCATTTGGATAAGTCCAGGATCAGAGCTTGTGTGTTTCCACTATTTGGTATAGTGTAAATGCTGGAGTAAGACTAGGGAATTTAGGTCTCCAGTTGACCATAGAGGTCACAGAGTGACCTTGGGCCCTTCTTTGCAGTCTAACCTACCTCATAGCGTTGTGAGCATAAAATGGAGGAGGGGAGAAATGGAACATAAACAGGAAGAGGAATGGCAAGATAAAAAAATGTGATGAATAATAACTCTTGCAAACTATGTAAGCAAAGCCAAACTTCCTTAAAAGACGGGCTGGTAATCTCCTGTTCTGCACCAAGGCCAGTGCAAACCAAACACACGTGCATACCACAACATAGCCTCAGTGTGAATAGTTTAGCACATCAGCAAGCCACAGCTAGAGGTATTTGGAGGTTTTTTGTTTTGTTTTTGCCAGAATAGGGAGATGTAGTTTGAGGCCAGGCTAGCTGGCAAAAGGAAAGAGGCGTTGTGTGGTTATCCTGACAGATGTCAAGAGATATCCAGAAGTGGAGAAAGAACAGAAGCAGAAGATACCCCCAAGGCGGGCGGACACTTCCGCAGGGTCCCTGTGCCAGAGGCATCCATGGTTATGTCGGGAACTGAAGGACGGCCAGCTGGACACTTGTGAACAAACACAGCTGTGCTGTTGACATCTAGTCCCAGCTGAAGACTCCCAGGGCTGTTCCTTCTGTCCCTTCCTCACAATGACCTTTTCTTATGCAAGCCGAAGTACTGGGGAGCAGAAGAGAGAACGTGCATCACGGGAATAGGCAATGCTTGCACTCTGACCTTCCTTTCTACTGCTTATGTCTAGGGGCAAAGGGGAGGTCAGGCCTAAGCTGAAACGGTCGCAGAGCTTTGGGGTTGCCAGCGCAAGCAGCATCAAGCAGATCCTCTTGGAATGGTGCCGCTCCAAAACCATTGGCTACAAGGTAGAGAATCCCCTGGCCTGTTTCCTGCTAGGCCTCCTGCTCGAGACTTCATGGGAATGGAGGTGGGGGTAGAGCTCCGCAGCATCTGCCCTGCGCAGTTTCAGGGCAGGGCGCCTTCCCAGTGGGATCGGCAACCTTTCATTTGGTCGGAGTAATCATGCTTGACCTCCCCCTGCCTTTTCACAGCATATCGACCTGCAGAACTTCTCGTCCAGCTGGAGCGACGGGATGGCTTTTTGCGCCCTCGTCCACTCATTTTTCCCTGAAGCGTTTGATTACAACGCTCTCGACCCTGCCAAGCACAAGGAGAACTTTGAAACGGCGTTCACCACGGCAGAGTGAGTATTCCATCGCCCTTGCGGAGATAGCCGGCTGGCCAGCTGGTTTACGGCAAATTCCCAGGGGGTCACATCAGCAAAGCAAAAACAGAGTGTGAAACCAAGCTCATAAAACCCCTTTTTCAAAAGGGGGCATTTAGTGCATTCTTGTGGAGTCTATGTGTGGTTTTGGAATGTTGAAAATGGGAGGTGGGAACCACCGCTAGGAGGCTCCCATTGGAGGGCTGGGGCTAGTCACAGAATGTTGGGAGGTTCCAAGCCATGTATTTTCTTGTGATGGAGGCGGTTCTTTCTCAATGTGTGCTCCTGGATAGGTGAGCTTCCTGGATTCTTCTGAGCACCTCCTGTTCCCATGAGGTAGAGGAAGGACAGGAATGGCTCATTCCAGTGCTTTGGGAAAGGAGCAAATAGGCACTAGGAAATGCATTGGCAGGTGTCATGGTGCCGTTGGGGATTGCTGATTTGTAGCATGCTGGTTTGATTTGTTGCATACTGTTAGGGGTTGCTGATTTATAGCATATTGTTGGGGATTGCTGATTTGTAGCATACAGGTGCCATTGGGAAATGGGATGAAATAAGGCTCCAAGGAAACCCTCTTACGGTGGCGTCCTTGTAGACAGCCTGTCTAATCAAGCTCCCCTCCTTTGCAAATTACCCAGTTTCTCTCTGGACCTGCCGCGTATGGCTGCCACTGACCAGTTACCTCCTTTTGTAGGAAAATGGCCAATTGTGACCGCCTGATAGAAGTGGAGGACATGATGGTGATGGGCCGCAAGCCGGACCCCATGTGCGTCTTTACCTACGTGCAGTCCCTCTACAACCACCTCCGCCGATTTGAATGAAGCCGGGAAGGTCCTCCTCCGCCCCGAGAGGACTGTGACGGTGAGGACGGGGCTCGTTCCTCTTGTTCCCGGCGCTTGCTGTTGCTCCGCCGCTTGTGTCGCTGACATGACAGCCACAGGGGAGGCTCCCATATGGCTGGACGCCGGTACTAGCCGACGGGAAGTCAGGCGCACGGCTCCAGGGCTGGTCAAAGCAGGATCTCCAGAACCAGAACCGATCCATTCTCTGAAATGGATTCCAATAAGCAAACTGAGTGGATGCTGAATAGAAGCTGAATGGGGTCTGCTGAACCTGGCAGCTTCAGTTCTCTGACTAGGGAACAGGACCGTTTCCTAATCCTCTTTCTTACGTAGCAAAGCAGGGAGAGCTGGCTGCACAGGGGAGCCCTCATTATGTTGGACAGGGACAAGCACAACTGCATGCTGAAGTTCCTGGAAGTTGCTCTGCCGTGTGCCAAAAACTGCCTCTTGGAGCATTACAAAGACTCACAACCGGCCATTGAATCCTCACTTCCATGCCAGGGAAGTGTTCCTTGAGACTAGCTATTGACAAAATGGGTTACAAAATGCAAACAGGGAGGGTGTTGCATGTCAGGCAAAAAATCCTTGCCCCAAGCTGGGCTTGCTGATGAATTACATCCCCTCCCCTCCGCTGCTTTCAGGAATGAGCAGTTGGTTTGTTGGTGGAGTCGTCCCTCACTTTGTAAGTGTCTGGGGGGGAGGGAGCACGCTAGCTTACTCCCTTTCAGACACACTAAACTTGGAAGGTGCAAGGAAGCTATCAACAGCCCATATCCCAATGCACAGGAAGCCCTACCTGCCCTTCTGTGCAGCTATAACCTGCGCTTTGAAAAACCCAAGCAGAAAGACACAGATTTGCTCTCTGAATAAATTATGCCAATCAAACAATATGTTATGAAAATAAGCAACCCTGCTTATGCTAGCTGCAGGGAGGAATAAAAAGCTAAGCAGTCTTTTGAACTCACCCCCTGCCCCACCAAATTGGGAATTCTGTTCTGACTCCTGCAGCTTTACCTTTTGACCTTTCCCATGTTCACCTCCATAGCCACAAGGACTAGAGGTGTAGAGGTTTATCCAGAGTGGAGGTTCTGTATCTCTCGATTTCTGCATTAGAAAGACTGTGATTGCGCGGTGCCACCAGAGCGGGCAGAAAACAGGGGCTTGTTTTCCACTTTGCCACACAGCCCAGCCTACCAAAGACCCTATAAAGAACGGGGTGCACCATTTTCAGTCACCCGTAATCCAAACCACGCAGGTGATGGGAAAGGCTGCAAACTTTTGCCCCTAATTTCAGATTGGGGTGGGGAGGATGACTAATCAATGAGGGAAAGGATTCCGGTGCTCTTTCGGAAATGTTGAAGTGGCAGCTTTTGTTGCACGTGTTCCACAGCTGGGATTCAGACTGGGAGAGGTTTGGCTGCCGTGGCTGTAAAGTGCTGGAGTGTTCCATACGCCTCCTTTGGTGCCCAAGCATGCCCCTTTTCCAGCCGTGATTCCAGCAGGACACTGTGCCCAGCCCAGGTTGCTCTGCCAAGCACTGCTGGGCTGGGCAGGGCTCTGCCAGAGGCTTTGGATGAAATCTGTACATCAGCGTGCTGCAATATCAGGCTAAGATCACGTTACCTGCTTTGCAGCTTTGAAAGCAGCCCTAATGGCACAGGTGGGCAGAGGGGGGTGCTTGTGGGCCTGGGAATCTCTGGCTATTAGCCCATGTGCAACATGTTCGAAGAAAACCAGGCCCAATCCCACTGTCGTTTGAGCCAGGTGGGCAAAGGTGCTCCCTGAGAAGCCAGCCAAGCTTGCTCAGGCTACCAGGAGCCATTCCTGAGTTTTGGCTCCGTGTTTCGTTGCTGTTATTTATAAACCGAAACGACTTCTGGTTCTGTACCGAGGGCCATTTCTAATAAAAAGTTATCAAAGACAGCTGTATGTATAAGACTTTGTTTATCCTTGAAAGTGAAACGTGTGAACCTGTACACCATGAACAGTGCTTCAAAAGTAACACAACGACAAAAAAGCAGCAGCAAATCAGAGAGAAAGTTCAAAAGGCCGATGTTAGAAAGGCACAAACAGAAGAAATTCTTTTCTCAGGCCAAGGATGCAGTGAGGTGCATCTGTGTCGAGAACAAACCCAAGGGACGATCCCAAGGACAAATCCAAGGAACAATCCTTGGATCGACTTCTCTGACCACTGGCTTCTCCTTTTTAACACTGACGGTCAGCCAAGTGGAGTGGTTGCATTTGACCTCAGAAACAAGCACCATCTCTTCTTCAAATGCTTTGGGGGGGCAGGGATTAAACCAGTCTGCAATAGTTTTGCTACAGGTTCTTGCAAGGGAGTTGGACGTCTGCAGTGCAGCAAAGGAACTTGGAATCAGCTCTCAGATGGGCTTCACCAAGATTTTCCGAGCCCAAGATTTAGCTGGGAGCCGCAGCAACAAGTATGAAATGAGTTTAAACAAGCGGAGCACAGACAGGCTAAGGCCCAAGTTGCCTGAAACCGGAGCCAAGGGCAGCTCAGGGCAAGCTCACAAAGTGGCAAAATATTATAGTGGCACAAAACAGCTTCTTCGCATGCTGTATCTAAAGAGAAGGCAGCCAATACATCTCTCTGTGCCTTCTGTCTTAAGACATTTGTGGGGGGACGGAGAGCCAGATGTTGGGTTTAGCTGCACTGATAAGAAAAAAGGCAACTTAAGGGCATTAAAGGTCCTCGACCCGGAAAAGCCCCAGCTCTCTGGGATTTTACACTACTGCCTAATCTTGCAAGGATTTGCACAGAGAGGATTTCCAAGGGCAGGGTGGAAGATGCATGTCTTCCCCTCTGTAAAGGCTTCAGAAGTCTATGTTTAAGACCAGTATTGTGTTAAAGAAACAGCAGCTGAACTGTACATATGAAGTTCAGTTTGTCAACCCGGACGCCATTTGCCACTTAATTCTCCCAGACCCCTCATGGATCAAAAGGTTGCTCCCTTCCCCTGCTCACAAAAGCTGTAATGCATCACTCTCCATACTATCAAATAGTAGTGTATGGTGGTCCTTTGCCATGAAAGGACAAAATAGCATTCGGTAATGTTTTAAGAGGAGTTTGTAAGCATACAAGTTAGTTGGAGTAAATCTGTTAGCCCTAGTTTGGTTTATGCTAGAGCAGCCCCTGCAGATTCTGGTAGCAAATGGGTTTCAATCATGTTTCCCGTTAAGTACTGCATAAGGAGTGTATCCACGGGAGCTTAAACCACATTGGACTGCATTTCAGTGCTCCGAAAATGATACTACCGAACAAAGCTTGGCTGCATTGCCACCCTCAGGAGGTGAGATACATTGCGTTCTTCAAGCATCTGTGGGCCTATACAGTGCCACAGTCCTGAAGTAGATGGATGGGGGGATATCACCAGTTCTTTGCTTAGCCTTTTCATTTAAAATGTTCCCACAAGTAGTCCACTGCAGCGATCAAGAGTCCTTTGGTGCCAGCGGCTGGCACAGTTGGCCCCACAAACAAAAACATTGCTTTTCCTAGTATTTTGAGAATCCATCAGCCTTCTCAGATCCTTTTTTGGTCAAGTCCATCAAATGGTTTTCCAGACCTTGTTGAGAAGTTTTACCACTTCTTCGTAAATCACAAACACAATGGCCACATCCAGACAAACCCGGCCGAGACGTGGAATGGTCCCTTTGTAGAATCTGCCAGGTGGGAAGATGCAGAGTAAGAAAAAAACTTTTGTTTTCTGGTTTGTGAAACCAGAAAGTACACACACACACACAGACACAGAGAGAGAAAGTACACACTGACAAAACCTAAACAAAAAGGGTATTGTGGCCTGCTGTCCATTCAGTGCACCTACTAATTCACCCAATGAGAGTCACAAGAATCCTACATGGAGAGAAAATTGTTCCCAATGATTCAAGCATATGAGCTAAAAATACCTGATGAACTGGCCTTCCTATTTGCAAATATGGATGATCACCCTAAGAATTAGAAAAAAAAGCCCAACTATCAAGTGTGGCTGTACCCAATATCCTGTCCTGTATTTTATTTAAAATACCAACTATCTCACAAATTCCAGGCCTCCTACCGTGTTTCCCCGAAAATAAGACAGGGTCTTATATTAATTTTTACTCCAAAAGATGCGTTAGGGCTTATTTTCAGGGGATGTCTTATTTTTTTCCATAACTTTGCGGGGGGAGGGGGGGGGCACGTGACCAGATCAGCTGCGCCGGGGAATCTGTAACTAGGGCTTATTTTTGGAGTAGGGCTTATACATCAAGCATCCTCCAAAAATCCCGAAAAATTATGCTAGGGCTTATTTTCGGGGGAACAGGGCAGCTTATGCCAACAACAAAAAATAAAAAAGGGGATTAGACCAGGGACCCTCTACATGTGAAATACATTCTCTTCCACTATAAGGTAGGTGCGTACTGTGCAATGCAGTACTCCTAACAGAAATGTTACAAATGAATAGATAACAGTGACAAGATTAGATTCTTGCAAGAAGGAGGTTGGGCTAGTTGCTGAAAGACTCAGCAAAAACCACGGGTGCCATCTGTGTACTCAAGTACAAGGCCAGACCGAACAGCACTCCAGAGCTGAGAATTTTCTCTTTTCTGGGGAAGGGCAGCCAAAAGAAGCTGAATGCCAACTTGCAAATCAACCTCTATCAACAAAACTTCCACCTCATGCCACACTTCTGTTTATAAGCACCGATTTAGCCTGCTATTGTGCTGCTCCCCATAAGGCGAAGTAACATCACACCAGTGAATCTGCAGTGAATAAACCAAGTTGTGAGTACAATCCCTAAAGCCCATCCCTAAAGCCCAGCACAGTGTGGGGTCTGGCCTTGGACACAGGATGACCTGCCCAGCAGCCAAGTTCATGCACTGGCTTTAGGGAAATCAGTCCCACACAGACGGACCTCCCTTGAAGAGTTGTCATGAAGCTAAGATACCACACTGGGCACTTTGGGAAAGGGTGGGATCTAAAGGTTACAAGCATATGCTATTTTCATGTAAGTCACTGCGAGACCCTCTGGGCAAGTGGTGACTTTGAAAATCTGATAAAACAATAAAGATTTAAATAAATTAAAAGCAATAAATAACAAAATAAAGATTTATCAGGGGCAAGGTTAGGGTTAGCAAACGTGAATTGACTTACGCCACGGGGCCCTCGTTTTTAAGGATCTGGTAAGCACAATCCAGCGTGCTCTTATATTTGTGGGCTTCCAATCCCTTGAAAGAAAAAGAAGAGAGGAGCAAGTGAGTGCAAACTCTTGCCAACTAGTTTTGCTTTCCAGCAAGGGCAGACCAGCTGTTTGAAATGTCCCCCCTCCCCCAGCAAGCTGCTCCTCCCCCTTCTGTGAGTTGCTGGCGATTCAGAAATAGGATTCTGAGTGAAGAGGACACCAGAAGCCAAACCAAGATACAGGGGGTGGATCATCTTACTTAAAGTTGAGCCCTGTTCCCAGATTAGCTGGGAGGTACGTGAGAAGGGATGAGCAGGGACCACAAAGCCACAGGAGAACAGTCTTTCAAAACATAAGAGCTCTGGGAGAGCTGTTAAAAATGATGAGACAGCTGTTGTAAGTTATGCCTGAGGATATCCATCACTTGTCCAGCTTCTAAAACTCACTGCCAAAAAGGAATTCAACAACAAGCAGTTCTAGCAGTAGGTAGTAAGTACAAGAGCTTAGATGCTGAGCCTTCATGTTGAAAGATAGGCTGTTCGACAGTGGAATTCACTGCCTCGGAGAGTGGTGGAGTCTCCTTCTTTGGAGGTTTTTAAAGAGAGGCTGGATGAACATATGTCAGGAGTGCTTTGATTGTGTGTTCCTGCATGGCAGGGAGTTGGACTTGATGGCCCTTGTGGTCTCTTCCAACTCTATGATTCTATGATTCACTATGGGGATTACTGGCACATTCGCGTGGAGCTGTAAGGAACTGCAGGAGCTCCATTTCGGAAGGCTGTTTTTGGCAGTCTCAAAATATGGAATTCAGTCTCTCATTTCAACTACGTGAGGTTTCATTACCTGCATCCTGGTTTTGATGACATCTAGGGGAGTGTTGCCAAAGACGCTGACGGCACCTGCAGTTGCCCCGAACATAGCTGTGACAAAGGGATTCATCTCCTTGTGGGGACTGTCCCCTGGTGGGCCAGTGGGTAGACAAAATGAAGATTATAAAACCAGGATCCACAGCATTGGGGTTATTTATTTATTTTATTACATATTCCACCCTCCCTGTCTGAAGTCTGGCTCAGGACAGTGTACAAACGTATTTAAAACATTCTACTATTACATAAAATTCACTATTCAGACATATCGTTAAAAACTCAAGATGGCAAGAGCCTATACGAAACTATCCAGCCAAACTTGAACATAAACCCCTGCTAAAGAACTGTCTGAGCCTGGGAGAAGTCAGGGTCCTGCAGAGTGACAAGACGTGTTGATAGTTCATTGTTGTAGGGAGACTGGTGTATGACATCTGGACATATGAGTGGCCTCAACCAAGGTTATTCAGAAAAATAACCTTGGGAAACCACCCATGAGGAGCTACCACCAGTACAAAATGGTTTCCTTGCATTAGCAGACTCAGACATTTATTTATTTCAAGTTTATATCCTGCCCTATCCCCGCAGGGCTCATCCGAGTTCTGCGCCCAGGGATGAACAACGGATCCCCCGCTCCTTACCTAAATACCAGTTACGGAAAGAAGTCATCACAAAGAATCGGATGGCCTGGTTGGAACCTTGTTTGAGGACAGTGGCTGTGAGGCCTTGATATGTCCCACGCAGACCTACAAGAGAGAGGATCCTCTACACTTTGCTGGCTGGTTTACTAAGGGTTACCAATAGCTGAATCTCCAGTGACTCTGGACAAGGGCTACTTGGAAACTATAGGGATTCCGGATCAAGAGTGAAACTGACCAGTACTGGGTACTCACACTCACAAATTACCCGGGTTCAATTCCCTACATATTCATTATCCAACGTTTGCAAGAATGGCCATGCCTGCAGCTGAAAGCAAAACCCCTCCAGTTCAAACAGAAGCTCAAACCATCCTCTTTAAAGCCATCACAGTGGCCACATTGCTGGAAGTGGATGGGGCAAAACCTTAGTTCCAATCTCCACTCAGCAGGGGAATTTAGAGCCGTCTTGGGCAAGTCATGCTTTCAGCCTAATCCTACCTTACAGGGTGGAAGGCCAACCGTGCCATTTTAAGCACTGCTACGCCCTTCTTAGCCCATTGACTTTAGTTGGGTTAGAAGGGTATAACTTTGCTTTGGATTGCACTGTAGCATGCTGTCAGGATCAGAGTGCAGATCCACAAAACAAGTCAATAAACTCTCGTATCTCTAGAACTAACGTATCATCTGTGGACACCAATACTCTGACATCTATTCCCTTAAGGAAAATTAATCAGGAAAGAGTTTTCCCCCTCGGTCACTGCAAAGACTGAAGCTTATCTGCGTTTCAGCAAGACCTTACCTTGTTCTTGCACAATTTCACGCACCCCGTGGAAAAATCCTCGGTATTTGGGATTGGGAGAGCCTTGATCATGGATAAACTTCACCTGAACCAAATGCAGAAATTATTTCAGCATAAAAACTTGGAGGGAGGAAATGATTCAGGGGGGAGAGAGAAGAGGCATTTCTGGGAAAATATGTTGGCAAAAGTCTTACCAATGTGAAGTGACAAACAGACACACCTGATGCTGCCTTATAATGAACCAGTCCATTGGTCCATCAGGGTCAATATAGCCTACTCTGATTGGAAGTGAGTGACTCAAGTCTTTTCCATCAAGTGACACTCTTGTAACTGGAGATGTGCAAGATTAAACCTGGGCCCTTGCGCATCTAAAGCAGATGCTCTGCCATTAAGCCATGGACCCATCCATATAAGCAGTAGTGGTATGGCATAATAAAGATCCCTAGGTCTCGTGCTGATGGAGGAAGCGCTCATCACTGAGCGCTGCATCCAGGCTGATGGCAAGCAGGGATATCACTGAGGCTGCATCCAGGCTGATGGCAAGCAGGGGTTTTCAGAACCATGGTGCCCATAACCCACTTCAAACTCTGGATTTCAAATACTGATTAGTGCTTGGGACATGTTAGCATTCAGCTCAGTTAGCATCAGTGGCATATGTTATATGAAATTATAGCGATGCCAAGAAAGAGGGGGATTTATTTGCCTGCAGAGTTCTCAGACATAAAATGTTTGAGTTCCCTTGAGCTCCAGGCAATGTTCCTCACACTAGGGGTGAGTGGGGGGTGGAGACTATTCTCTCAGCTGATGCCAAGCAGTGAGGAAGGGGGTCACTGACATGGTTTAGGAAGCCCTCTCCACTGTGTGCAAAGCAAAGAGGGCCCTTGTCTGGCTGTACAGTGTCCCTTGCTTGCTGAGGTGTCTGGTTCCTTCTCCCTTCAAGACAGACTGTCGACGTTCATTGTATTAACCAGAGTTGGTGAAAAATGCATTGCTGCAGTCCAATTGAGAAAGGCCTTCTCTGTGGAATGTTGTTCCTATTCCTATTCCACTCCATACAAGCAAAACCTAACGCTCCAGATGATGATCCGCAAAGGGAAACCAACAAGATTCTCTGATCAACAGAGCTCTGAACGCAACCGGTCGCATTTGGCCTAGCAACTGAAAGGAGAGAGATCTCAGAGAGCAGCCCTTGAGAATTTGCTTGCCCTACCTTGACAGTCTCCATGGGACAGACAACCACCACGGCCTCTGCCACGCCTGCTCCAAGGCCACAGAATAAACTCTTCTTGCTGTCCAGTTTTCCATTTGAATCCTTGGCATAACTGCTGAGGAACTCAAAGACTCCAAATCTGCAGGAAACCAGGATTTTGTCAGTGCATCTTCCTTTAGATAATGGCCGGGGGTGGGGGATGTACTTAGATGCTGCATAGATTGTGAGCCTCATGGCCACACCCAATCCAGATCCAAAAAAGCCAACATGAGCAAGAAAGCTGGGATAAATGGCATTGACAGGGACTAAGTCCTCTGCCCATAAGTTAGTTTCAAAGGATAAATAGATGTAAGAATGTGGAGCATCCTACCTGACTGCAGATTTTGGAATGGATCCATAGAGCAGAGAGCTGAGGCCCCGGTACAGCCCTCGAAAGCCGTGATCTTGTACAGTCAGCCTCACGCAGTGACCTGCAAGGCATTACCCAAACCTTAATGAATACAGTGAACATGCACGTAGCTTGGCTCATTTGCCTTGAGCAGTTAACCTCTTGGGCATTCTGTACTTTCTCAGAAACTGACTTTTTCATTCCTACCTGATGGGGCCAGAATGCATTTCCTGGTCTCAACCCAGCCACAAGGGGAGAGCCTGAGGCTCAGTGATAACGCAGCTGCTTTGCATGCAGAAGGCAGTGGGGTTCAATCTTGGAAATTATTTCAGGTATTTGGAAGGAGATTTTGGAGAGTTTCTGCCAGTCAGAGCTTCATAGCCTCATGCTTTATGAGGCAGCTCCGCCTATCCAAGCCCTGCTTTCTCTAAAGAAGAGGATCAGGTACTACTACAGGTATCTGTGGCATATTTGTTTGGGGTAGGTTGTGTGGCAAAGGGCTTGCACATGATTGGACGAAAGGGGGGCTTGCACAGAAGAGAAAGATCATTATAACAGACTACGTGATAAACTGACAGGTAATTAATCTTAACAACGCAGAGGTGCAAATACTACATCCATAATTTAAACTTAGTGTTTAGGTAGCTGAGCGCATGCACTAGAATCACTGAGATATTGCTTCACATCTAATTGCGTGTCTTAATAACTTGGAAAGGAGAATTTTGCATGTTCACAAGCATGACATTAATGGATATCTGAAGAAATGAGAGAGTCTATAAACTACAAAACAGGCATAGAATTTTGGGGCCCCATTAATAACAGCATTATCTATATCCTGATGCTGGCATAACAGTTTGGACTTTGGAGATTTTTGCATGTCTGCTTGCATGAAAACTGTATCTTCGTGACGTTGTTGAACCGACATGTGAATCTTTATTGTGAATGTATTAAATTATAGTTGTAGTATTTGAACCGCTGTGTTGGTAAGATTCATTACCAGTCTGTTTATCGTGTAGCCTGCTACAGTGTTCTCTCTCTCGGGTCGGATTTTTGTGCTATAACTGTTGTTTGGTGATTGTGGGGTACAGAACAGGACAGCCAACATGACCGGATGGCAAGACAGGGTGAACCCAAATGGGCCCTGAACCTTTGCCATGATGTCATTGGTATCAGCGAGGGGCGAGAGGCTTCCCTGCCTGCTGTCTGCACCTTCCATTCGCTCTTGCACTAGACAAAATCTCACCAATGCCTCTGTACCGAGGAGGGTTGGCCCTTTCGTCCAGTTGCAACTGTGTTTTGACATATTCCGTAGGGAAAGTGATGCAGATCTCAATACCTCCAGCGATGCCACCTGTGCGGAAGAGAAAAGGAGATGTGCTGGCCTGGGGGCAGACAGGCTTCATTTGGTATGAGAAAGAATTGGCACAGGCCACATTCATGGCACAGAATGTGCAGGTGACTGATGCGTTGCATGAAGAACTCCACCCTTTTGTCTGCGTTGAATTTACTGCTGGTCAATTGCACGGGAGTTTGGTCGGCCAGTTCAAATGGGAGGATTCAAACACCGCTGCAAAAGATTCCCGGGGTGCAACTGATGCACACGAACGTATCTCATGCAAAGCTGGCGGGGGGGTCCACAGGTTGCAAAGTGCAAACTCCCCCACCGGCCCGCCCATCCTGGCTACAAGACTGAACTGTCAAGCAAAAGGATGCCACGCGCATGCGCACCTCTGTCCCTCCCCTCCCCCCCTCCCTCAGCGTTCTGCGCCCCTTTGAATAGCGAAGAGGGGAGAAACGGCTCGCGACGCCTCACCTGCCAGGATGGCCTTCCCCGGGTGGGTCAGCTTGGCCCGGCCTGCGGGGGCTGCGGCTGCGGCTGGGGCTCGGCCCCCCCTGGGCTGAGACGCGGCCATTCCTCCCCACCAGCCGGTCTGAGGCGGCAGCTGGTCCCTCACTGTTTTTCAACATTCATGAGCGCTTATGAATATTAGCGTATGGCGCGGCGGGACCGAGTCGGGCTCGAGACGGTCTCACGAGGACACTGATTGGCTGCGGCGGGCTGGTGTGGCTCCGCGATTGGCTGTGGCCGGAGGTGAGGCGAGATGGGTGGGGCCAAGCGGTTCCTTTGATGCGGCGTAGGGCATGCGCAGAAGGGACCTACGGTGGGGACAAAGGGGTTTCCTGCAGACCTTGGTGGGTGGGTCTGCGCTCAACGCCTTGAGTGATTGTTAGCTGGGTCTAGTGCTTCTGCCATGTAGACAGTCTGTTATTGCCCGTAGGCAAAAAGGAAGTCACTGCCCCGAGTAGCTTCCCATGCAATATTGCAAATTGTGGGAGAGGTCAGGTGCCCCTGAGGATGAGGCAGAGAAGTGGCTACTCCATGTCTTTTAGGGAAGAGGGGAGGGAAGAACACCACAAGCACATTTGAACGGGAAGCCTCCAGGAAGAAAAGTTTGGATTTCTCTCCTGTAAGGAGACTGAAGGCGGTTTACAACAGCCCTGTAAAGTAGGTCAGCAGTGTTGCCTAAGCCTTCCCACCAATGAGGTTCACTGTATTCAACCCGAGGACCCTCCAACTTCTCTTCGCAACAATTTCAGCCACGTGGAACCGCTGCTGAAACAGAGATGTGTCGGGGCTCTTATGCCCGGCACCAGCTCCCAACCTAGTCCTTCCAAAATTCAGCAATCTCGCAGTGGCCCCCTGACAAAGGACTGAGGGCGGGATTCTTGGCCTGGCCCCATTCAAAGCCATGCGCGGGTTCCCGTTCATTCATTCTTTCTTTCTTCCTCCCCGCCTCCGAATGCGGCAGCCAATCAGGGCCGCGTTCTGAAGTCCCGCCCCGTCACCGCGGCGAAGCGTCTCTATGACGACGGGTTTGTTTTAGATCCTAGGCTCCGGAGCAGAAGTCGCGCGCTGGGCTCTTGCTTGCCTGTCTACGAGGGCCACGGGAAAAGGACTGGCTGCAAAGGGGTGCGTCGCCGGCGGGAGGGACTGGCGTGTGTTTCCGCTTGGTTTGTCCACAAAGGCAATGAAATGGGGGAAGTTGCATTTTGCGGTGGGTCCGGGGACCCCCTTTTTTGAGCTAGGAAAGGGTGCCTCGGAGCTCGTGCAGAGTTCCTGCTGGGAAAAGACCACTCACCCCCTCAAGGTGCGGCGATGTATAATCCCCTTCCGCACTTTCAATCCACTTTCAGTGTACTTTGCAGCTGCATTCTACTGTGCAAAATAGCAGAATCCACATGCAAACAATTGTGAAAGTGGATTGGAAGTTCATTGTTCTGCCTGTGCGGAAGGGGCCTAGATAAAGGAACCACCAAGCCTTTTTGCAGGCTGCTATTCTGCTTCAGTTGTTGCTCGGAGATGCTTTTGGGGATGCATATTCTGTGATAATGCTTAGCATGCTTTTAGCCACATGTCCATTGGTTGGGAAAGGATGGGATATAAATCCAATGAATAATAAAAATAGGGTATAGGACTCAAAGCTCCCATTGTCGCATAGGAGCTCTGAAAGCAGAGCATGAGATGTTATACTACAATCAGAGAGAAATCAAGAATGAGAAGGGAAAAATAGCATCCCCCCCAGTGGTGGGATCCAAAATTTTTAGTAACAGGTTCCCATGGTGGTGGGATTCAAACTGTGGTGTAGCGCCAATGGGACTGGGCGGGGCACAACAGGGGCATGGCCGGACATTCCGGGGGCGGGGCATTCCTGGGTGGGGCTGTGGCAAGGACGCAGCTGCTGCGCCGGTCCTTGGGCAGGAAACGAATGCACACGGGCGCAGGCTGCCACGCACGCCGGCATACCTCCTGCTAGACTGCTTCAAGTTCTGCGTGCTACTGCTGAGAGGAGGGCGTAACTAAGGCAAAAATCACATGGCAAAATCACCAATTAGTAACCCCCTCTCAGCACACACAAATAATTAGTAACCTACTCTCGGGAACCTGTGAGAACCTGCTGGATCCCACCTCTGATCCCCCCCCCCAATTATTTTATTTAGTACTTGGACTTCTTGCTAAAGCAGCCTGGGTCTTCTCTTTGCTTCTGTCTCCCACGCAGGTTGGCTTCGCCAGATCTCCAGGTTCTTCCAATTCCCGGCTTGTCTCCCGAGTTCTTTCAGAAAAGGCCATGGCCAAGCTGTTGCAGGTGCCCCCCAGGTTTCTCCCCCCAGAATGGTACATTGCCAACAAGACCCAGTATTCCACTGCTGAGGCCCAGCAATCCCGCTCAGAGCGCCTCGTGGATGAGAGCCAGCGGCTGGTGGATGAGATTGACAGGACGACGCAGAAGACCCAAAGTGATGTGAACAAGAGAATAGGTGCGGACTGGCTGAGCAGCTCTCGAACTCAAGCCTCGGGTCATGAGGAGCTGGATTCACGTCTCTGATGGGTCACCACCAGACCAGTTATCTGCTGCCCAAACTTAGCAGTATAGTGCAGACAAGCAGGTTGATCCTTGAAGTTATTTATTGAGAAAAGCAGTTATTTGAAATTAACAACATTTGCAGTAAATTGACACAACTGGTTCCATTTCACAAGTGAATGCAGCATTTGAGGGTTGATGGGAGCTTCCATCCATAGGGACAGTATATCTGCTACTAGGACCAAAAGTGTTTTGTGCCTTGCTTGTAGGTTCCCAGGGTCATCTGGCTAGCCCTTTTTGGCAAGAGTACTAGACTGTGTCTTCTTTAGCAAGGCTTTTCTTACACTCTCAATAACAGAGGGGTAAATGGAAGATCCAAAACTGAGATTTTTAGCCCCGTCACACAGAAGTAATGATCATCTTTGAGTGCTGTGTGGTTTCCGGGCTGTATGGAAACCATACAGCCCGGAAACCACACAGCACCCAAGTGATTCTGGCCGTGAAAGCCTTCGATCATCTTTGAGTTTATCCACCATCTTGTTCTCCATTTTAGTTTCTAGTCACGAGGGACAGTTGCTTACATTTGCCAGGACAGTTCTAGTTATACCAAAAGCTCTGAGTTCTAGTTACCTCTTGCCAGGCCTGGCCTTTTCCTTTTGGGGAGAGGTGATCTAATGTTCTTTCACTGCTCCTCTTGCAGAGCAGAGGCTAGAAGAGATAAAATTCTGGAAGCAGCAGCTGGATGACAAACTCGACCAGGTTGTGAAAGAGACAGAGGTGCTTTTGACCTTTAGAACTCGGCTGGAGAAGGCCTTGGAAGGCTGCAAAGAGCCGCTCTTCATTGTACAAGAGTGTCTCCTAAACCGGTGAGAAGGCAAAGGGGTGGGGATTCTCTCCCATCAGTAGATCCCAGCTTGGTATGGGCCAGGAAGAATCCAGTGGATTTGGTCCCACTGCTTGTGGTTATTTATATATGTGTAGCCCACCCACCTGACCTGGATGGCCCAGGCTAGACTGATCTCATCAGATCTCTGAAACCGAACAGGGTTGGCCCTGGTTAGTACTTGGATGGGAGACCACCAAGTCGAGGGTTGCTATGCACAGGCAGGCAGAGGCAAACCACCTCATCTCTTACCAAAGAAGAGAGCCAGCGTGGTGTGGTGGTTAAGAGCAGGTGCTCTCTAATCTGGAGAACCAGGTTTGATTTCCTGCTCTGCCACTTGAACTGTGGAGACTTATCTGGTGAACCAAATTAGCTTGTGCACTCCAACACATGCCAGCTGGGTGACCTTGGGCTAGTCACAGTTCTTCGGAGCTCTGTCAGCCTCAACCACCTCACAGGGTGTTTGTTGGGGGGGAAGGAAAAGAGATTGTCAGCCCCTTTGAGTTTCCTTACAAGAGATAAATCCAACTCTTCTTCTTCATCATCATCAAATCCCCTGCCTTGTCCTCAGGGATGCCTGCTTGAAATCCTGCTATCATGAAACCAAGCCCGGGAGAGCCAGGCCTGTTTCAATAAATTCTGGGTCCTTTTCTCCAATAACTCCAACCAGCTGAGTTCTCAAAGATTTATTGGAAAACAGAAATCAAAGAAATAAAATAAAATGCAGTTACAGAGATTTGCTCAGCTGAATAAATTCTTATGGATCTCTTGGGACATCCAGCCCAGAGGTGCTTCTCTTTGCTTAGCCCATGATAGAGTCACCTAGTCTTTGTTCTCTTACTTTCCAAGAAAACTTTCCCCCTTGCCATGCGGTCCCCACAATGTTTGAAGTGCCTTATTTGGGCATCTTCCTGTCCTGGGTAATTTCCATGGCCTTTTGGTGTCTCCATCTGGAGGTCTTGAGATCAAAGGCCGATTTTAACATGTAGGTGTGATTCTGCTAGTTTACCTGCCTATGACTGTGTTGGCACTTTTGAATTTCTCCTGATGTACCGGAGAGGAAAACCCACAATGTCACCCCTTTCTCCATCCTTTATTTTAGGGAGCGGCGGGTTGGGATCGATCTGGTCCATGACGAGGTGGAACAGGAGCTGATCAAAGAAGCCGAGGTCCTCCAAGGTGTGATTGCTCTGCTGGAACGCACCCTGGAACAAGCCAACGAGCAGATTCGGTATGGGGGTGGCTGAGGAGCAAGAAAGTAGCTCGGGTTTTACAGGTGGGGTGGGCGGGAGAAGAATGCTAGATCTGGGGGGTGGGGTGTATAGGCAGAGGCAGAGCTGCAAACTAGGTGGCCGTGAGCATGTGGCCGTGCTGGGGCACACCAGTATAGGGTTGCCAGCTTCCAGGTGGGACCTGGAGACCCCCCCTCCGGAATTGCAGCTCATCTCCAGACTATAGAGATAATTTCCCCTGGAGGAAATGGATGCTTTGGCAGGACGCAGCAACTCAGTGTGGGACGATTTACCGCATTTCCATTTCTAGGCTAAATCGCGCTGCCAAATACAACCTGGAAATGGACCTGAAGGACAAATATACTGCATTGACCATTGACAATTACTGCTCCAGCTTGAACAATAACACGCCGGATATCCGATATGCCCAGAATGTCACGACGGTGGATGACAGGCAAGCCCCTCCCCAAAAGCCCTGGTTCTGGATCTGAACCATGTCCTTACTTGAGAGTAAGGTAGTGCCAAGGTGAGCCAGTGGAGTATAGTAAGCCTCTCCATGTAAAGAGAAAGCATGGGGCATTTTCTGGAGCTTCTGAGTGGGAGGGAAGTCAAACCCGAGGGACCAGCTGAATTGTCAGACGGTCGCAGGAAGGCAATGGAAAACCATTAGTCTCTTGCCTTGAAAACCCTACTGGGCCTTCATGAACGGGCTGCCACTTGCTGGCACTTTATGCACATAGACATACACAGAAAGCACAACTGTATGGCCAAAGCCCATTGGGCTTCGACAGAGTAATGCTACATATGGGTGCTGTGTGGTTTCCAGGCTTTATGGCCATGTTCTAGCAGCATTCTCTCCTGACGTTTCGCCTGCATCTGTGGCTGGCATCTTCAGAGGATCTGATGTTGGGAAAGCAATATATCTGTTGGAGTGTCCAGGGTGGGTGAAGAAACATTGTCTGTGAGTATCAAAGAAGGCAACCAGGTCAATAGTTGAGGGCATCTGAATAGAAGTATGAGTAACAATGAAGTCTATAGCATGGGAGTAACAATGGAGATAGCAAGGTCACTGGTGGGAGCATCTGAAAAGAAGTATCCTGGCCTTTGTTTCCTTTGTCTATGGTCATCCTGTGTTTGGATGGAGCTGGTTAGACACTGTCTTGACCTGCTCTTAACCACTACACCATGCTGGCTCTCCACATAACATCTCCACATTTTTAAAAATAATATCAGCTACTTTCTGTACTGCATCGCCCAGAAACCTCAGAAGCGGCTCTTTTCTATTCAGATGCCTTCATTTCTCAGTTTCGGCATCCAGAGTCAATCTAATCTCACTCCACCCTCTTTCATTTTCTCGATAGCTCAGTGAGCCCTGAGGAATGGCTCGAGTTCTCAAATGCGAATGTCGAAAAGGCCGACAAACAGCGGAACAATTCCTTGGCCCTCCGTGCCTTGATCGACAGCATCCTGTCCCAGACGGCGAGCGACATGCGCAAACAGAACAAGACGGTGAACGTTGCTTTTCAGAACAGGGTGAAGGAGACGAAGGATGCGAAAGCCAAGCTAGAGATGCACCTGGCAGAGGTGAGCACTATGCAAACAAATACCCAGTACAAATGATAAGAAGCAGAGCTAACTCAGCATGCCTTGTGTGTGCTGGCACAATCAAACAATAAATTGCAGTGCACCTGTGCATAAAGTTAATATACCTTTGTTGCAATAATAGCAAAAAGCCGTGGAGGCTTATCTAGTGAACTAGATCAGCTTGTGAACTCCCAACACATGCCAGCTGGGTGACCTTGGGCTAGTCACAGTTCTTCGGAGCTCTCTCAGCCCCGCACACCTCACAGGGTGTTTGGTGTGTGTGTTGGGGGGGGGGGAGATGGTTGTAAGACCTTTGAGTCTCCTTACAGGAGAGAAAGGGGGGATATACATCCAGTTCATCTTCTTCTTCTTCTACTACCACTACCACCACCACCACCTTGCTGGGGTTTAACCCTGCATGAAACAGCAGAGAGCTGACCCTGGGAACTGGCTGCTGGAGCCTTGGATGGAGCAAATGCGATTGGCTGCTGCTGAGCCATCTGCCTAAGCTCCTAACGGGATGAGTGTGAGTGACGGGCAGTGGGAGCTTGCTGGATTTTTCCCCTTGTCCATCAAGGGGGTGTGGCCTTGGTGGGCCCCAAGGCAGCTGTTCCTGTTGCCCACTGGCTAAGACCAGCCTCATTTTCCTGTATCTCGTCCTCCTAATTTCTGCAATCACCATGTTATGAGCTTCATCTTTGGCTTTGGTCACAGGTGATGGAGCAGATCAGTTCCCAAGAGAAGAATATTGCTGCCCTGAAGAAAGCCATCCTCGACAAGGAAGGGCCGGCGAAGGTGGCGGCGACGCGCCTGGAGACTCGGACTCACCGGCCCAACGTGGAGCTCTGCCGAGACCCGGTGCAGTACCGACTCATCAAAGAGGTGCACGAAATCAACCACAACATTCAGAGGTGAGTGAAATGCAGAAAGGCAGCTGCAGCTGGGCCTGGTTTGAAGACCTTTCTCACTTGGGCCCCACCTACCTCGCAGGGTGTTTGTTGTGAGGGGGGGAAGGGAAAGGAGTCTGTAAGCCCCTTTGAGTCTCCTTACAGGAGAGAAAGGGGGGATTACAAATCCAACTCTTTTTCACCTGCATGCCCTTTCCTCAATGGCACTGGGCAATGTGTGTGGCTGGGACTACCACCGTTGCGACCAGGTTTTCATCACTTTTCCCTGGTGGTGTTGAGCAACCAGAAGCACAGGAAGTTGCACACTTGCAAGTGGGCAAGGGAAGGGCATGCAGACAGCTGGCAGACAAGGTGTGCAGGCAAGGGTCAGGGTCAATGGACCCTGCCAAAATCCCTGGCAGATGCCCCACCTCCAGATATGCTGCCACCAGCCTTGATTTGAACACCCTGTGCTGTCTAACAGGGTCTGAAACAGATCGTCCGACACGGCACCCGCTGTCCTGAGCATCAAAACTTCTCTGTTGTCTTTCAAAGCCTGCTTCTGGCCCTTCTTTGCTCAGCAGCCGCCCTTGAACATAACATAGCATCAGCACTCCCTCAAGAAATCACAGGCTAGAATGGGACCAAGCAGGACTCCCAGGGGCCACCAAGCATTGATGCCCTGAATTACTGTGTACCTCCTCCTGCAAAAAAAAAAGCATGCAAACCTGGTTGATCAAGTTAATCAAGTTATACATTTGCTTTTTGTGGCACCATTTTTGTCAAAAGCAGAGGGAATGCCTCCCATTGACAGCTGTCAGATAGGACTGCTAGAAGGCATTATGAGGATGTTGAGGGCCTGTTTGTCCACTTTGGCTCAAATAAGAAGAGTTTGGATTTATACCCCACCTTTCTCTCCTGTAAAGAGGCTCAAGGTGGCTTAACAAGCTCCTTTACTCTCCCCACAACAGACACCTTGTGAGGTGGGTGAGGCTGAGGGAGTTCTGAAGAACTGTGACTAGCCCAAGGTCACCAGGCAGGAGTGCGGAAACACAGCTGGTTCACCAGATAAGCCTCCGCCACTCAGGTGGAGGAGTAGGGAATCAAACCCTGTTCTCCGGATTAGAATCCACCACTCTTAACCACTGCACCACACTGACTCTTGGCCCCTTGGAAGACCACGGGATGCTGTCCTTAAAAGTCTTTTCCTTTGCTCCTCCCTCCTTTAGGCTGACGGACACACTGGCTCAGGCTAAAGTAGAACTGAAAGGGCTGTGCCGGCAGCAGCTTTCCCTGGAAGAGGAGATCCAAGTCAAAGCAAACACCCTGTACATTGACGAAGTGCTTTGCATGCAAATGAGGGAGTCCATCTGCATCCACAACTTCTAACGCCTCAATGCCACCCGGGCCTTAGTTAGCCCTACACAGAACTGCTTGGATTGACCGCTTGAAACTGCCTAAATTTCACCCCCGCCTTTGCATTGACTGAATGCCTGCTGTACGCTTGAAATAGAAAAAAATAAATTAGGGAACATCAGTGGCCCACTGGCTCGTGTTAGGAGTCAGCACCCACCTCTCCTGTAGCCATTAGGTCCCCATTACAGGGAGCTGGTCCAGAGAGGGCTGGAGGGTAGGAAACCCAATGGGACTAGAACCTGCAACCAAGTTCCAGTTTGCACCTGAACATATAAGAAGGGTTTGGATTTATACCCCACTTTTCTCAAATTTATGGAGTCTCAAAGCGGCTTACAAACGCCTTCCCTTCCTCTCCCCACAGCAGACACTTTGTGAGAGAGTTCTGAGAGAACTGTGATTGGCCCAAGGTCACCCAGCAATGTCGAAGTGGGGAAATAAACCCGATTCACCAGATTAGAGTTCGCCACTCATGCAGAGGAGTGGGGAATCAAAGCTGGCCCTCCAGATTATAGTCTGCCACTCTTAACCACTACACCACGCCGGCTCTCTATACCACACTGGTTCCTAACTATACACATCTATCTATTTGCATAATAAGAGTCTACACTGGAAAACACTGTTTGTGCCAATTCCTTTTGTATGGCTCCACTCCATCCATTGCTAACTCACAGGGCTTGTTTGAAACTCTACTGCTTGTTTGAGAGTAAAAAGAGAAACAAAAGCAAACAGGCTGAAATACTCAACGAGGCCTCTCAAGCAGTCATCTGCAAACTGTCCTTCAACTGGTTGTGGTGGGTTTCCCGGGCTGTGTGGCCGTGGTCTGGTGGATCTTGTTCCTAACGTTTCCCCTGCATCTGTGGCTGGCATCTTCAAAGGTGTATCACAGAGGAAGTCTGTTACACACACTGTTACGCAAACTGTCAGTGTGTAACAGACTTCCCTCTGTGATACACCTCTGAAGATGCCGGCCACAGATGCAGGCGAAACGTTAGGAACAAGATCCACCAGACCACGGCCACACAGCCCGGGAAACCCACCACAACCAGTTGAATCCGGCCGTGAAAGCCTTCGACAATACACTCTCCTTCAAGCGTCACAGAGACCTCTTACGATGAAATGCCTCTAAAGATGTTAGAAATAGATGCAGGCGAAATGTTAGGAGCAAAACCAACAGCCACGCAGCCCGGAGAATCCACAACAGGCTGTCCAAGTTTCCAAAGGCAACTCTTATGTGACAAGGTAAATTTCAGAGCGGCTTTTTGTTCTCAGGTGCAAATCATAGCTCTTTTATTCTCAGTAAGGCAGATTCACGCTGATGTGATGCAAAGGACTTTACTATACGGGGCTGCTGGGAAAGAGAAGAAAGTTCTGGCTGCCGCCATGCTTCTTTGCCAGCTTTTCTCCAGAAGGGATTACATCGTCTCCTCTGCAAGACAAGGAAAGGGCATCAGCTTCGGAACTGGAAAGCAGGAGCACTTCCCCTTCCTGCCGGGCTTCTGGGAAGGAGGGGGGCCCCTTCTCCCTGATTCTCTTTGCGAAAAGCTAGGACGTCAAGGGACATGCAATTCCCCCCACCCCTATACAGCAATTGGTGTAGCAGAAAATGCATCATCTGCCCACCCCATATGAACATTTGAAGCTGCTTTACACTGAATCAGAATTGGCTCACTGGGGACAGTCTTGCCTACACCGATTGGCAGAGGGTCTCAGACAGAATCATAGAGTTGAAAGAGACCACAAGGGCCATCCAGTCCAACCCCCTGCCATGCAGGAAAACACAGTCAAAGCATTCCTGACATATGTCCATCCAGCCTCTGTTTAAAAACCTCCAAAGAAGGAGACTCCACCACTCTCCAAGGAAGTGAATTTCATTGTCCAACAACCCTGACAGTCAGAAAGTTCTTCTTAGTGTTTAGGTGGAATCTCTTTTCCTGCAGCTTGAACCCATTACTCTGTGTCCTAGTCTCTTAGGCAGCAGAAAACAAGCTTGCTCCCTCTTCATGGCATCCCTTCAAATATTTAAACATAGCTATCATGTCTTCCCTTAACCTTCGCTTCTCCAGACTAAACATCCCCAGCTCCTTAAGCCTCTCTTCGTAGGACATGGATTCCATACCTTTTACCATTTAGTTTCATATCACCAGCTACCAAAGCCTTTTTAACTGGAGATGCCAGCAACTGAACCTGCCATGCAGAAGTTCTGCCACTGAGAAATGCTTCCTCCTCCCCTTTCAAAATCAGGGCTTGGGATAAATGGAGGAAACTGTGCTGGCCCATTGCCCTGTCTGTTTTCTACCCATAAGCAAGTGTGTGAGATACAATTTCCACATCAGACATGAGGGTGCTAGCCAAGTGACCTAGTTGCCTACAACTTCAACCTCATAGAGCTAATATTAAAGGGCAAGGGGGAACAAAGGAGTCTTTAGTGGTGGGTAAACATGGCTCCCCACACCCCCAGCTGAATTTTGAAGCTGCTATCACAGTTGTCCCACAATGGGCTGGTGTCATTAAAAGGGTGCCACGTGACTCTTCCACCAACCACGGTGTCAGAAGTGACAAAGTACCTCCTTTGTCCATCTGGCGAGGACTTCGACGAAGCATCTGCAAAGAAGTCCGTCCCTGACACTTTTTCTGAAACAAGGAAGAAAACAAGGAAGAAAACCAGGGTGAAGATGTGTGTTTATTTTACATTTATTCATTTACTTGCCCCCATTTATTATCTGGCATCCACATTTCTCTTTGAGACTCAAGGTGATGTAGATTGAGGCATTTGTCTTTATGTATATCCCACTTTTCTCCCACAGCTGGGACTCAAAAAAGTGCCTTAGAGTATTGTTCTCCACACCTCTGCTTTCTCAGGCCAAAAATCCTGTGAGGTAGGCCAGGCTGAGAGTCTGTGCTGGGCTTAAAAATCACTCAGTGAGCTTACATGGTAGAAGCAGAGATTCAAACATAGGTTACGCAGGGTCCTAGTCCACCTTTCTATCCACTACACAACTCTGGCTCTCAAGGAGAATTCACACCTCGTATCTGACTCTTCTTGGGACCTTAGACCCAACCTGTGTGTAATACGGTATTTAAGTACTGAGGACGAAGAAGAGTTTTGGATTTATAGCCCCCTTTGTCTCCTGTAAGGAGACTCAAGGCGACTTACAAACTCCTTTCCCTTCCTCTCTCCACAACAGACACCTTGTGAGGCAGGTGGAGCTGAGAGAGTTCTGAGAGAACTGTGGCTAGCCCAAGGTCACCCAGCAGGCTCCGTGTGTAAAAGCAGGGAAACCAATCCAGTCCCCTAGAGAGGAGTCTGCCACTCAGGTGGCGGAGAGCGGAATCAGACCCAGTTCTTCAAATCAGAGTCCACTGCTCTTAACCACTACCTGACAGACATTTTCCCCTTCCTCACCTCATGTTTCTTCAGAGTTGGGCTGGGCAGGAGGATGTTGCACTGAGAACAAGTCACCAGCGTGTCATAAAGAGAGTCCTCCAGGGCCTGGGGTGCAGCAGAGGCCAGAGTGCTCACGAAGGCCAGCTTTCTGCTCCTCGGAGGCTTCAGCGAGGGCCTTCCGGTGGAAGCCAGCTCCTTCTTCTTGGGGTGGGCACCTCGCTCCACGGCCTCAGAAGTGGGAGTCGGAGGGTGCTGAGGAGATGTGGGAGAGCCAGGACGCTTGGGTGAGTGAGTGGTGAGGTCCCCCAGAAGCCGAGGGAGCGGAAAGCATTCATTCTGTGGAGGAAAGAAAAACACCGCTTGGGATGAGCATGGGGATGTACTCCATAAAATGCCCCCCAAACGTACAAACAAGCAAGTTACCACACTGATAAGACAATCTGTATTAGCCAGCCCCCCTAGTATATTTTTATCCTGCCCTGCGTCAAGGGGTTCAAAGCAGTGCACACAGTTCATTCTCACTTGGCCTTTATCCTCAAATCAACCCTGTGAACTAGGTTAGGCTGAGAGGGAGAGAATGGCATCACCCACAGAGCCATCCCAAGCACAGTTGCACCGCTGAATTCAATGGATTCAGGAGTGTGTTGACTCAGTTTTGGATTCTACTCCCAGCCTACATCGTGGCATTCGAACCCAGGTCTCTCCGATGCATTTCAACAACGTTTCCAAATTGGCTGATCTATACACACAGAGGCGAGGGCAAAATCTATGACGGGGCATCCTCTGAAATATGGTGATTATAGGTGGGATGGGGTATACCATTGGAAGGGGGTATACCACCTCTCATATTTCCACAGCAGGGCAGAACTGTCCACAAACAGGTGGAGGGGAGAGATCCACTGCTGAGGCAAGGGTGAATTCACCCCCGCAATGACCCATAGTTCTTGACAGGGCAGTTCCGGCCTTCCCACTACGCTGGGTGAGGTGGAGGGTCCTAAACTACCATGAAAAGGACCCAGATACCTGGTCCTTTGCAAAAAGCAGAAAGCCTCCATTGTTGTGATTGTCAGTCATAATTCAGCCACTATGGGGACAATGTGCAAAAGAGCTTACCAAGTGCTGGAGGAATTTCTCATCAGGGAACGACCTATGGCAGTGTTGGCATAAGTTGGCACTGGAGTCTAAGGAAGATGGAAAGAGAGAGTAGAGAGCTCAAAGCAAAGAAATGGCCACTTGGCCATGCTGGCAGGGGCTGGTGGGAATTGCAGTCCATGAATATCTGGAGCACCATAGGTTGGCCACTCCCTGCCCTAAGGCCTCTTAAATGATAGGAAAGGGAAAAATCTT
This sequence comes from Sphaerodactylus townsendi, assembly GCF_021028975.2. Taxonomy (NCBI): domain Eukaryota; kingdom Metazoa; phylum Chordata; class Lepidosauria; order Squamata; family Sphaerodactylidae; genus Sphaerodactylus; species Sphaerodactylus townsendi. The sequence continues at coordinate 19,199,247 of NC_059440.1, read as the reverse complement.
ACTGGTTTACATTAAGTAAATGTTACATTAGCTTTAAAAGGGGCTTGGACAGATTTATGGGGGAGAAGTCGATTTATGGTTACCAATCTTGATCCTCCTTGATCTGAGGTTGCAAATGCCTTAGCAGACCAGGTGCTCGGGAGCAGCAGCAGCAGAATGCCATTGTTTTCACATCCTACATGTGAGCTCCCAAAGGCACCTGGTGGGCCACTGCGAGTAGCAGAGAGCTGGACTAGATGGACTTTGGTCTGATCCAGCTGGCTTGTTCTATATGTTCAACACTTGTTGCTTAAAGTGAAGCTTTAGAGAAGAAGAGAGAGGAGTGTTTGATTTATATCCCCCCTTGCTCTCCTGCAGGGAGACTCAAAGGGGCTTAAGCAAGCCTCCCTTGCCCTCCCCCCCTCGGGCAACAAACACCCTGTGAGGTAGGCAGGTGGGGCTGAGGAGAGTCTCCCGGTGAAGCTGTGGGATCTCAAGCCCAAGGTCACCCAGCTGGCATGTGTGGGAGTGCACAGGCTAATCTGAATTCCCCAGATAAGCCTCCACAGCTCAGGCGGCAGAGCTGAGAATCAAACCCGGTTCCTCCAGATTAGATACACGAGCTCTTAACCTCCTACGCCACGGCTGCTCCTTTAGGTATTAAATTACAGCTGCTTCAATATAATAAAAGAGTTCATTAGGAATGATGGGTTATTTTATTTGTATGTATGCATAAGTGTCTTACAACACCATTCTTCCCTTCTCCATTTTTATCTCCTCAGCCACACTTTGAGGTACAGCAACCAGCCCAAGAGGAGTTTCTAAGGCATTTGTATCTGGGTGTCCCAGATCCTACTTTAACCCCTAGGATAACCTATACAAAAACTACTATGCTAAATTATTAAGAACAAGCTGTTCTCTGTGCAAGGCAGCACAGCCACTGCAGGTCCGAGCTCCTGTTGCAGACAGGAAAATCTGGGTCTGGGATGGGGGGATAAGATTTGAACTCACCGTGGCTCCTCCCTTGAGCTTTCGCTTTGCAGATGACTTTGTGCTCCTTCAAAGCTTTGTACATGACGTACTTGCCGCAGTGCCAGCACGATGTGGTCCGGCTACCACAGGTATCCAGGTGAGCCTGCAGCTTGTGGTCGGGAAGGTCCAGTTCGCAGAATTGACACCGGACTGTCCGCTCGGGGCATTCCTCAGCCTGCGGTCAAGGGGAGAGAAGGAAGCCAGTGTGAAGCGCGTGAGGCAAAAAGTGGAAGGCAGGGAGAAGGACCGCTGGGCCGGCAGGATGCTGGAAGAAGTATAACACAGGCCTCCGCTCCCAGACGCTCTCGTGAGCAAGTAGGGGAAAAGAGAGAAATCCAGGTAAGTGCTGCAGAGACAAGGAGTTACCAGGTATGTCAGCCATGTCCCGTCGTCCGTCTCAGCTCACTCGTGCCTCAGGGCCAAACAACATCATACATTTTTTAATGAGCTGGGTCTATCCTCTGGCAGAAATATGGCCTATTCTCCTAGTCTTACCTCATGCCGTTCCAGTAGGTACTGCTGCGTCAGCTGATGGCAGAGATTACATCTTACCTGTGGGTGGGAAAAGCAGGGAGGGGAGGACGCTGTTTGATAGAAATATCCACAGGTTGTACCGGGGGAAGCCCCCTGGTCCTGCTCTGATTCATGATGCAGTCTGCAATGCTGACCACAGAGTAGGGGGCTTCCTCTTGTCCAGGGGTAGGGAACCTGCAGCTCGAGAGCCGCATGCGGCTCTTCTGCCCTTGCACTGTGGCTCCACGAGCCGAGCTGCCGGCCCCATCCTTGCCCGCCCTGCAGCGCACCAACTGCCCACGGTTGGCTGGGCCGCGCTGCGGGCTTCCCCTCTTGCCCACCCCATTGGAGTGGGGCAGACGCTTTCCCAGCGGCCGGCGAGGCCAAGCCACCAGCTTCATCCTTGCTCACCCTGCAGGCAGCAGGGCGGGCGCATCCATGCGCTTCTCAGAATGAGCGGAGTAAAAGATAAAAAAACCCCTATATATATAGTGTTATCTTTATTTTAAATGTCAAAAATTATTTGCAGCTCCAAGTGTTTTCTTTTCCCGTGGAAAACGGGTCCAAATGGCTCTTTGAGTGTTAAAGGTTCCCTATCCCTGCTCTTGTCTAACTTCCACCAAACAACCCTGTACAAAAAAAATGTTCTTCAGATGCAGTTAGAGATGTGAAGCTCTGGCAGGAGAGAGGGAACCCTGGGAAAATGTGAGGAATCTTATCCATTTCCCCCCATTTTTCCAGGGGGTGAGGCAGGAGGAACCCAACAGCATTTAGTTTGTCCTCATCAGGTATCATCTGCCTCGGGCATAAATGCCACAACAACGTCTAAGTATATTCCTTGCCCCTGTCGCCTCCGGTGGTTTTCAGAGAGAGACCCTTAGCCTTGGAGGTGGGGAACGGCACCTACCTCCTTGTGGGCTTTGGCAAAGTGCTCCTTCATGTCCTTTAATGCGATGGGTTCATCACACTTGGGGCAGACGGCCAGAAAACGCACACAGTGAGCCTCATGGAGGGAGAAGTTGCTAGCTGTCACCTCATGCTTGCTGAGCAGGAAGGAAGGAAAGAAGGAAGGAAGATCCAGTCAGACGCCAAGGCTACAAAGCTGATTTCTGGAACAGTTTTCTGGGTTTATAAGATTCTCTGCTGAATTCTTGCGTATTTTTATGCTGGTGTTTTTTCTTTGTGTTTTGTTGCTATTATTGTGCATTATTTTCAATGGTCTGTGTCGGTGTGCGGTATGGGCAGCAGCCCTCCCCCACCATGACCAAACGACTTTTTTTGCACCAAGTCTTGAAATCAGTGTATGGAGCCTGGGGGAAGGAGAAGGGGTGTGGGGAACAATTTTCGGGGGGGGGGGGGGCATGACTAAATAGCCAAAGCCCAGGGACATTTGACCCCATATGTCCCACTGGGCGGTGCACCCCTGGTCCTGAGAAGGGGAACAGTGGAAGGGAAACTCACCAACCAGCGCCCTCCCTTCACATAAGAACCCTCCTCCCAAAGCACACACAACTGTTATCATTCATGGCAATTACACTTTCTATGCAACAAAAGCATCAAGTTTCATCATGAAACTTCGCAAGTGGTCCTTTAAAAAAAAACCTTTACAAAAAATGAAATTAGATCCACATACAATATAATTCTTGCTTGTTGTCAGCTAGCCTGATCTCCAGATCTCCAAAGCTAACCTGGGTGGTACCTGGGTGGAAAACCACTGAGGAATACCAGGATCATTATGCAGAGGCAGACAATGGCAAACCACCCTGTTCATCTCTTGCCCTGAAAACCCTACTGGGTTGTCCAAAGTCGGTTGCGACTTGGGCACTTTTTACACAAACAAACGTAGAAGAGTGGCTTACAAACTCCTTTCTCTTCCTCTCCCCACAACAGACACCTCGTGAAGTAGATGGGGCTGAGAAAGTTCGGAGAGAACTGTGACTAGCCCAAAGTCACCCAGCAGGCTTCACATGTAGGAGTGGGGAAACAGATTCAGTTCACCAGATAAAGAGTCCGCCACTCAGGTGGAGGAGTGGGGAATCAAACGTGGTTCTCCAGATTAGAATCCACCTGCTCTTAAGTACTACACCACACTGGCAATGGGGCCGATGCAAATGAAGTCAGTACACAAATACTGCCTTGATGCCTCCCTCCTCCCTTTATATTTTGGAGGCATCTTTACAGGGAGATATTTCTTTTCAAAGGCAAACAAACGTTGCCTCTCCCTCCCACACAACTATTTTATGTTTGCTCTCGAAACTGGAAGCTCTTAATAATCCCCAAAGAGAAGAGGTGGGTGAATGATCATTCCAGAGGAGAAGCGTTTGAATTTGCAGCAGGTTTTGTCAAATCTTTAAGGTGGCGCTAAGCCTCTGCAGGATTTTTGTCAGCGAAAGAGAAGATCTAGGAAACGCAGGCTCGCCCACCGGCCAGGAACTGCTTACCAGTTTTTGCAGAGCTTTCTCTCCTCCATCTCTTCCCTCGGCTCCTCTTTCACTTTCATTTCTGCAATATTCTGCAAGGAAAGGAAACCAAAGTCATCCAGCTGACTCACCAGCGCCCATAAGTGCTTGGAGGCCGCTGGAGGGCAGCAGAGGACTTCTTTTGACCCCTTCACTGCCCCAAGGCGAGTGTTAAACCCTACTCACAGAAGGTGCCTGATGCCGGGCAAAAGCAGAGCTGGAGCCTTTGGACTGTTCACACTGAAACTGACAGATGATTTGGTCAAGGCCCCTGAGAGATCTCTTGTACCTTTACAAGTTCAGAGGAGGGAGAATCCTGCTCATTGCCACTTCTCTTTTCACGCCGCCACCCCCCCTTCCGCACATGCAGAATAATGCACTTTCAATCCACTTTGCAGCTGGATTTTACTGTGCAGAATAGCAAAAACCACTTGCAAACTATTGTGAGAGTGGATTGAAAGTGCATTATTCTCAGAGCAAGGGGGAAATGTGCCCGGTGCACGGGTGCGTCCTCCGCCCCCGCCCTGCCCCAGAACGCCCCCGCCACACCCCTGGAATGCCCCCACCACGCCCTCGCCACGCCCCCACAGGGGTGCACGCCCGGTGCATCACGTACCCCTACCCCCCACCCCCTTGGAGTTTCGCCTCTGATTATTCTGCATGCGCGGAAGGGGCCTGAGAGCCCAGCAGACAAACCCATGAGCTCTGAACTATTTGGAGTCAGCAGACAGCCCGGGGAAGGCAGCCAGGCAGAGAAATCTACCTTTTCCTTGGGTCACTGTCATGATGTCTGGACCCTTTCTGAAGGAAACAAAACACCTGGTCACTTAATCTCCTTTGCCCGTGACCAGGTCACAATAGCCCTTGTCGAGCCAGCCAATCACGGCTTTGGTGACCAGTCACCAGAGGTGGGATCCAACCAGGTCTCACCACTTCTCTAGAAGTGGTTACTAATTTTTTTCTGAGTGCCGAGAAGGGGTTACTAAAGCAACCTCCCTGCCCAATAGAGACTGGAGGTGCGTGTGTGCGGCGGCGCCACTGTTTGAATCCCACCACCATCGGAATCTGTTATTAAAATTTTTGGATCCCACCACTGCCGGTCACACCTCTTTGGATGGAACTCGGCCAGAAAGGGACACTTTCTCATAAAGAGGTGCTGGGGCTCGGCCGCATGGGAAGTCTTTCCTTTCTTATGGGATTCTGCGCATGTTCAGATGCAATCGGTCCACTGTTATTTTGTCGTACGCTACGGGCCTGAGCGCTGGCACCAAACACAGGCCTGGGCCATCACTATGGAGATCAAACCTAATACAAAAGGTGGGATGCTGCTGCATATTCTTTCTCCCCTGTGTGGCAGGGGAGGGGAATTCTTGTGTTTTCCACACTCCTACATTCCTGCTGAGTGACCTTGGGCTAGTCCAGGGGTCTGCAACCTGCGGCTCTCCAGATGTTCACGGACTACAATTCCCATCAGCCCCAATTGGCCATGGTGGCAGGGGCTGATGGGAATTGTAGTCCATGAACATCTGGAGAGCCGCAGGTTGCAGACCCTGGGGCTAGTCACAGTTCTCTCTGAACTCTCTCAGCCCCACCTACTTCACAAGGTGTCTGTTGTGGGGAGAGGAAAGGAAAGGAGCTTGTAAGCCACCTTGAGTCTCCTTACAGAAGAGAAAGGTGGGGTATAAATCCAAACTCCTCCTCCTCTTCTTCTTCTAAGTCTGGATGTGGCCAGAGGAAAGGCCCAAAGGCTCTTAACGTCTCCAAGACAGACTATGCCTCCAAGACAGACTGTCTTGGAGGCATAGGTTACAAACTGTGCATCAAGAGCCCTTGGGCCTTTCCAAAAAGTCCGTGCCTCTGGCATGAATTCGGGATATACTCTGTGCTTTTTTGTGTTAGTTATTTATCTGTTCTGCATTTTGGTCCTCCCTCCGCCCCAAGGAGAAAAATCAACAAACACACCCACCCACACAAACAACTGAAAATAACACGCAACAATATTAACAAACAGATTTGTGCTATTTGTTTAGTACATTTCCTCCAAAGAGATTAGGACAGCGAGCATGCTTATCTCTAACCATTATGCAACACTCTCTCATCACACATTTTGTTGCGGATTTCAACACACGTTGCAACTTATGGACAGACAACACAAATTAATCCTGCTACAAAGTGCTCCTTATCAAAATGGCAGCTGACGAATGGTGGACTTAAAATGCTTGATTTTTCTGCCACAAGTCAACTTTACCTTCTCTTGAGGAGTGCTGAGTTCCATTTGCTTTTTGGCTCACCTCTCAGGGCTTGCTTTGAATTCTCCTTCTTCTCCAACAGCTGTCAATCAGCATGTCATTTGCTGTTGACCTGACATTTTTCAATCTAAAACAGAAGCAGGTGGAGGCACGAGGCCTATATTCCCAGTGTAAATGGGCATCAGACAGTAGAAAGTCTGGCTTTTCACAGGAGTCCTGGAGATGGCACTGCTGTTCAGGGGAAATGAATCATAGAATCATAGAGTTGGAAGAGACCCCAAGGGCCATCAAGTCCAACCCCTTACCATGCAGGGACACACAATCAAAGCACTCCCAACATATGTTCATTCAGCCGCTGTTTAAAAAACTCCAAAGAAGGAGACTCCATCACTCTCTGAGGCAGTGAATTCCACTGTCAAACAGCCCTGACAGCCAGGAAGTTCTTCCTAATGTTTATGTGGAATCTCTTTTCCTGCCCCTTGAATCCATTACTCTGTGTCCTAGGCTCATTCTGCACATGCAGAATAATGCACTTTCAAACTGCTTTTAGTGCTCTTTGAAGCTGTGGGGAATAGCAAAATCCACTTGCAAACAGTTGTGAAAGTGGTTTGAAAATGCATTATTTTGCGTGTGCGGAAGGGGCCCTAGTCTCTGAGGCAGCAGAAAACAAACTTGCTCCCGCACCAACATGACATCCCTCATAAGATCTGCTCTCTCCAATGTTATTTTTGTTACAAGTGAACCTATTGAGAATTCTTTAACCACATATTGGCTGTCACTTCCAGAGCTGAAACAAAGCTCAACCCCCACCCACTCCCACATGACCCGGGTTCAAATCCAGGTATAGTGGCTAGAGTGTAGGTTCGAATCCCCGCTGTGCCCAGGAAGCTTGCTGAGTGATCTTCGACCAGTTATTCTCTCTCAGTCGAACCTATCTGCGAGGATAGAAAGGAGGCAAGGGAACTGAGGTAAGACCCCATTGCCAATAAAGGTGGGATATGCATTAAATAAATAATTTTGGCTTTTTGCCTCCACACTTAGGGAGGGAGGGCCTGAATTCCATAAGCCCCCTAAGTCACTCTTTTCACCAAAGGCTTGGGTGAGTTGCCCCAGAGTCCGTTGCCTGGAATTATTTATCCCTCAGCCCAAGTCTAGGAAAAAGCCCTCTGCAATATAAGCAGTCGGACCCCCACCCTCCTGCTAAGGCAGGGGTGGGCAATTATTTTTTCCATGGGGCCGCATAAGAAACAGAAAATATTGTAGAGGGCCGGGCCAAAAGGCAGGGGGGGCGAGGTGCTTTTGAAAGCCCCGCAGAAGCTGGCAGCCAAGGCAACCGGCTTCTGCGGGGCTTTCAAAGACGCCTCGCTCCCCAGCACGGCAGGGGGGCCAGTCAGGGTCATCCGACGGGCCGGATGTGGCCCCCGGGCCGTATAATGCCCAGGTCTGTGCTAAGGGGTGCCATAACAGCATGGGGACCAGAGTCCGGCACAAGAATGCGACACCGCTCCCCACAAACGCGTGCATCTCAGATTGTTTTGGGACCCATCTGGAGTGTCATGCTTGGGCAGGAAGTGATTGGCCCCTGAACTTTCCCCCTGGCACTAAGATGTGCCTGGCTGGACAATGGGGCTAGCTAATCCCCACTGTGTCACCCTAAGGTAATTATTAGCACTCGGGGCAGACCATTATTTACTCTACTTGCACCCATCCCAACAATCAATCACTATTCAAGAGATTAGTCCAGGCATTTTCTTGGATCCTGACCACTCTTCAAGCCTCTCCTATCTTTTTGTTGGAAGAAATAAATCCTTTGTCTCTGGCTTTTCTGGCCACTTACCTCATGCTGCCTCAGGATCAATTTTGGGGTATATATATTGGTCCTTCGGCCATTCATAGTGTGTTTGTGTTCTGCATCCATCCGCGCACCCCCCACTTGTGCGTGGGCTCGTTCCTTTGCTCCTGAAAATGCTGGCCGTTGTCCTATTCAGTCTGGTTTTCCCAGAATGTCCCATCAAGACTGGTAACTGTTATCCATCCCTGAAACCCTCCCTTTTCTCAGAGGAGTATCTAGGGAAAATGTAGCCTGGTGAAAAAGCTGAGTTTTCTGTGCCCTCCCCCACCACGACCAAACAACTTTTTTTGCTCCAGGGCTTGAAGTCAGTGTATGGACCCGGGAGGAAGGAGGAGGGGTGTGGGCACGATTTTCCACCCCCCACGTGACTAAATGGCTGCAGCCCGGGGACATTTGACACCGATGTCCCCCTGAGCGGTACGCCCCTGCCTTTTCTCCTAGCCAGCTCTTTTATGCTTTGTGTGAGTTACGTTCTTGGCTGAAAATATATTTCTTGTTTTGCTGTTTTTAGTCTTCAATGAGACCATATTTTACTTATACAACCGCCTGCTTGTTTAAGAGCTTTTACCCAGGTACACATGGGACATAAATCTCAGTTACCCTCTCACCTTCTGTCTCCAGTTGATTCTCCCAACTAAATTGCCTACTTAGGATAAAAGCACGTGCTCCAAAATACTCTCTCCCCTCTGGTCTGGGAGCACTCCAAGATCCTCTTGGTGTTCCTCGCAGGTGGTCCAGTATCACCCCTGGCTCTGTCGCAGCTCAGCAGGCCAACACAATTGCGCCTTCTCCAAAGAAACTCTGAGAACATTCTACAGGGACATTCTGCTCAGGCGCTACCACACCCCACCGTTTTTTCCCTTGAGTTGCTGAAAAGTCCCTCCCTGCCTGGCTCACCTTCCTTTCTGACTAAGGCTGGTTTGACCCTTAAGAAAACTCTTCTGAACTGGGGCTGGGGGGCGGGTTCAAGGTTTGCAAACTGACCAGAGCTGGTTGATTCCTTTCCACATCATCATAGCAAGACGGGAAGCAGAATCTCAGCAGTTGGAGGTGTCTAAGTGACTATGAAAATGATCTGTAGCTTAGTTATGGGAAGGCACCTGATGGCAGCGACATGATATAGTGTGGTTCAGGTGCCAGACGAAGATCTGAGAGACCAAGGTCCTTTCCGCACATGCAGAATAATTTGCCCTGGCGGCTAGGAAATTGCGAGCAAAGCATTTAAAGCGCTGTTTGAACTGATGTTCCAAAGTACTGGAGATTAACTTAGACTAGCTGAAGAAGCTGCAAAAACATCTGACGTACTTGATGGGGCATTTTAATTTAGAGATTGCGAACACTAATAATTTATATTTTAATGTAAAACTAAATTATTGTTTTAATTTAAATTATTGTCTTAACTAAGGTATTGTTTTAACTGCATGTATCTCTGTATTGTTATAGCCAATGGCTCAAACAATAAATACTTGACTGACTGACATGCAGAATAATGCACTTTCAATCCACTTTCAATGCACTTTGCAGCTGGATTTTACTGTGCAGAATTGCAAAATTCACTGGCAAACAATTGCAAAAGTGGGTTGAAAGTGCATTATTGGAAGGGGCCCCAGATTCAAATCCCCACTCGGCCGTGGAAACTTGCTGGGTGACTTCGGGCCTTTCACACATTCTCAGCCAAACCTACTTCACAGAGTTGTGAGGATCCCATGGAGGAGAGGAGAAGCATGTGAGCCACTTTGAGTTCCCAGCAGGGTTGCCAGCTCTGGGATGGGAAATTCCTGAAGATTTGGGGGTAAAGGCCTAGGGAGGCCAGGGTTTGGGGAGGGGGACCTCAATGGGATATAATGCCATAGGTGTAGTGGTTAACAGCAGGTGGATTTAATCTGGAAAACCGGGTTTGATTCCCCACTCCTCAACCTGAGTGGCGGAGGCTTATCTAGTGAACCAGATGTGTTTCTGCACTCCTGCATTCCTGCTGGGTGACCTTGGGCTACTCACAGTTCTTCGGGACTCTCTCATCCTCACAAGGTGTCTGTTGTGGGGAGCGGAAGGGAAAGGAGCTTGTCAGCCACTTTGAGTCTCCTTACAAGAGAGAAAGGTGGGATATAAATCCAAACTCTTCTTCTTCAAAGCGGCCATTTTCTCCAGAGGGAACTCTGTTGTCTGGAAATCAGTTATAATTTTGGAGACTGGCATTGCGGAGAGTCCCCACTGAGGAGAAAATGGGGTATAAATGCAGTGAATAAAAATAATTCAGTCAGCCCTTACTGAGGCTAATTTTCTATGCGTGCCAGAAGGTTTCCAGGAACTCACCAGTTACCACCTGGACACTGACAACCTAAATCTCCAGTGAGGAGAAAAACTGGGTATAAATGAAGTAAATACATAAATGAAATAGTCAGCTTCTTCGCAGGCTAATGTCCCCATTGTTCCGATAAGGTTTCCTGTTCTCCCAGGCAGTAGGGCCAGAAATGGACAGGTTGTACCTTGATACACAAACACACACTAGCCACAAATCCCTTGCCCCCTGGGTGGGGGAAAGAGAGTTTGAGAGCAGACTCACGGAGTCTCCCCAGCGATGTGGGTGAGCCAGTTTTTCTGGTAGCCACTTAACACCTGTCTGGGTGACAACTCCCTCATAAAGAAAACACCGTTTCCCAGCGCATGAGGGCAAGCCGTTGCTCCAACAACAGGCGGTCTCACCTTGAACGTTTGGGCATCGCCTGAACAGCCTCCCTGCCTATCAGGGAAGATCATCTCTCATGCTGGCTACAATCCAGGGGGCTGGGTGACAGCCTCTCTTTGTGCTGTACGGGGAAGGGAGGTGTCCTTTTAACAGCCTGGGGATTGGCAGCGTTTCTATTCAGGACAAGCCACGAAAGGTTTGGGTCCCGTGCAGTCCACCGGCACGTTTTTGGCGGTTCAAAGCCTCCTGCTGCCCTGGCTTGGATGGCTTGGGCTGGCCCAGTCTCATCTGATCTCAGAAGCAAAGCAGGATGAGCCTGGCTTGCTGCACACAGGCAGGTAATGGAGATGAGTTAGAGTGGATTTCCAAATGCCAGAGAAAGGACTGTGCCGTTTCAGATCGGGAGATCACATGCTTCAGTGCTCCGGCATTGAAAAATAAATATATACATTCCCAAGCAGAGAACTAGAGAAGAAGTGTTTGGATTTATACCCCACTTTTCTCTACTTTAAAGAGTCTCGAAGCAGCTTATAAACTCCTTCCCTTCCCCTCCCCACAATCAGTGCCAGATTTACCTATAGGCTTGGCAGGCGGAAGCCCAGGGTTTCAAAATCTAGGGGGCCTCCAGCCAAGATGTGTAATATTTTCAACACTGTCCTAGGCCTATCTTACACATGCTGTCACAACGCCTGGTAGTCCCTGAACAACCCTCCAGTAATTTTCCTTGACCTCATTTCAGAATAACACTGTCTTAAGCCACTAACTCGACACTTGCCTTGATTTTGTCCCTCCAGGACTTCCCTGAAGTGGGAATCAAACCCAGATTAGAGTACACCGCTCTTAACCACTACTCCACGCTGTATGTCTTTTGCCCTGTCTTGGATTGCCTGGGCTAGCCAGATCTTGGAAGCTAGGCAGGGTCAGTCCTGGCTAGTACATGGATGGGAGGTCACCAAGGAAGTCCAGAGTCGCTTTGCAGAGGCAGGCAATTGGCAAACAATCTCTCGCATTGAAAACCCAAGTCAAATGTGACTTGACAGCTCTTTGCACACACATGTGCGTTTTCTCAGCAGGTCTCACAAATGATCTTGCAGTCAGAATGATTATCCTTGTATTTTGGTGGTGGAGGAAACTGCCTTCCCTAAGGTAGTTCACGGCTGGTGTGAAATTTGAGGCAGGGACTTTCCCGAAGGCTATTGCTATAAGTTGATTGCACAAGGAGGCGCTTATCTAAAAGAGACAAACTTATTCTTGTTGTATGTGAGCTCCTGTAGGCAGCAATGAATTTGCCTCTTGACAGATGTCCAGGCAAACATGCGATTGCACTTCTCAGGGTTTGCGCAAAACCAGTTCCCGGCAAGAGGCCAACATCTTTTCTCTGGGTCCAGTGAAAAGTCGTAACACAGGTCCTGCATGCAATGTGCCCGTCATACATATGAATCATGGGAAGGGAAAACTACGGTATTTTATTTCTAAAATGTCCCAAGTCGGATGTGTCATGATTGACAGTCTGGACTGCTCTTCCCCACACAGTGAGCTTCAGGAAGAGCACCTCCCCGCTTCATTGGGCCTTGATTTGGGGTTCCAAAGGCATATTTTGTATTTCTGTCATCTTCCATTCATAAGACCGTGTTAATGATGTTCTACCCTCCTTGGCGACGGTCTGCAGTCATTAAAAGGGGCTTGGACAGATTTATGGAGAAGTCGATCTATGGCTACCAATCTTGATCCTCCTTGATCTGAGATTGCAAATGCCTGAGCAGACCAGGTGCTCTGGAGCAGCAGAAGGCCCTTGCTTTCCCATCTTGCAGGTGAGCTCCCAAAGGCACCTGGTGGGCCACTGCAAGTAGCAGAGTGCTGGACTTGATGGACTCTGATCTGATCCAGCAAGGCTCTTTCTTATGTTCTTATGGCTTCTCATATGCCACATGCCTTTCTTGTTGAAGCGCACAGGTATTTATTTTGCCACTGAAATTCGGTCTGTGAGTGTTCGGACCTGCCCTTCTAATAGAATGTATGAGGTATTTGTTGGGAGATTTCAGAAATGCCTCTGATTTCCAATAGCCTCCTGCCAAGTGTGGAGTGACACGTTCCGAGAACCGCTGAGTGAGATTGTGCCATTGGGGGTCAAAGGCCACGACCTGAACACAAAAGCCCCCGTATAAGCAAAGTAGTGTGGCATAGTGGTTAAGAGCAGTGGACTCTAATCCGGAGAACCAGGTTTGATTCCCTGCTCCTCCACGTGAGCAGCGGGTTGTGATGTGGCGAACCAAGTTTGTTCCCCCACTCCTGCATATGAAGCCTGCTGGGTGATCTTGAGCTACTGACAGTTCTCTCCAAACTTTCTCAGCCCCACCTGCAAGGTGTTTGTTGTGGGGAGGGGAAGGAGTTTGCAAGCTGCTGGGATCCTCTTTTAAGGTTGAGATGAGTGGAGTCTAAATGCAAACTCTTCTTCAAAATGTAAGATGACGCCCACAGCAACTGGCCAGACCCCCATGCTCTGGTCTGGCAAGTTCCCCTGGGGTCCCAAAGCCAACACAGGCAGTGCAAAAGAGAAGCAGCCAGTCCTTTACTGTACTACCCTGCCAGGCAGGCACTTAGCCAAACGGAGAGCTGATGCCATTCTAGGCATGAACAGGCAAACCCTCCCTCATCATAGAATCATAGAGTTGGAAGAGACCACAAGGGTCATCAAGCCCAATCCCCTGCCATGCAGGAACACACAACCAAAGCACTCCCGACATATGTCCATCTAGCCTCTGTTTAAAAGCCTCCAAAGAAGGAGACTTTACCACACTCAGAGGCAGTGAATGCCACTGTCAAACAGCCCTGACAGTCAGAAAGTTCTTCCTAATGTGTAGGTGGAATCTCTTTCCCTGCCCTTGAATCCATTACTCCGTGTGCAAGTCTCTGAGGCAGGGGGTCGGAGGTCCACTCAAACTTAGGGCGGAGTGAAGAAGGACACTCTGCACGCGCGCAGCGGCCCCCAGGAGCGCCGGGATCGGCAACGGGATGCGGGGGGGGGGGGCCTTCCCCGGGACGCCGGGAGGAGGAGAGAGGCCGGCGCTGCGCCCAACGGGGAGGGGCCGGAGCCGGGGCTGGCGCTAAGGCGGCCCTCTTTAAAAGCTTCCCGGCCTTCCTACCTCTGTGCCAGCCCGCCGTCCGCCCCGTCCGGGCCGCCTCCCGCCGTGGCCATGGCTCGCATGTCGCTGGTGCTGCGCCCGCTGCTCCGCTGCAAAGACTTGCTCATCCTGGTGGGCACCCCCCTGGCCTTCATGCCACTCCCGCTGCTGGTGCCCACGCCGGTAGGTCCCAGCGTCGGCGAACCCCGACGCCTCCCCTCCGCTCTGGGCTTCCCTGCCTAGTGGGCACAGCGCGGAGCCCCAACGGAGCGCCAGCTGCCAGCCGAGGTGCCCGTCGGGAGCCAGCAGCTTGGAGCAGCCTGCTTCTTCCCCAAGGGGGGCGGGGAAGGATGATGCCAGCCTTACCCAGGGAAGGGTGGGGGGAGAGGAGGAAGGGGGCGTCCCCGCACGCCGCACCGGTTCAGCTTTCAGCACCAGGGAAAAGAACCAGGGCACTGCTATAGGTTCCCCGGCTCGGTTCAAATCCTTTTCTTTCCCCTGAGTATAAAGAACTAACAAGTCGCAGTTAACAGAGGGAGATGCCTGCTGTTCCTGACCGGGTCTGTCAAAGGCAGCAGGAGCTAAATCGAACCTCCATATATATCAGCAGTCTACCTCCTGGGCTTATAGGGGGATGAAAGGACAGCATATGTCCTGGAGTCCCGCTGGGGGTTTTTTCAAGAGGCATGTGGGTGGCCTGTGATGAAGTAGATAGATCTCCACCCTGGTTAGGTCCCTGGGTTTTGGCCTGGGCTCACGCCCCCGCCCCCGCCCCCGCCCCCGCCCCCGCCCCCGCCTTGTCTTTGCCTGGGGCATTTAAATACTTCACAGCAAGAAAGTGTGTCTGTCTAGAACAAGGGGAAGGGGGTGGGGGGAGCCCAACCTGTCATTAATGGGATGTTGAAAGAGAAAGTTAAGCGAAGCTCAAATATTGTGTCATCTGTGTTTGTGTCAGTGCAGTAAAAGTTAACCTTAAATTACAGCGTCCGGTGAATGAGGGCAAATTCCCCGGTTGTGAACTAGTGTTAGGAAAATGTCACCAGGGGTAACAAATGCTGGTTACACAGCAGCTGGAACAGAGTGGTTGGATCCGTAAAATGCCGCTGGAGGGGACAGTTTAACACGGCAGGATCACTGATTGGATCAAATGCAATCGTTTTTAGGGGAAGGCCTTAGCAGATCTAATGATACCCCCGTGCCAAATGCTCAAAATCGTACATTTTTTGATGCAACCAAAACTCATCAAAACCTGGACACTTCACTAATTCTGATACCATATCCGATATCATAGAGAGACAGTGTGGTATAGCGGTGAGAACATCAGACTAGGATCTGGGAGGCCCAGGTTTGAATCCCCACTCTGCCATGGAAACTTCCTGGGTAACCTTGGGCCACTCACTCACACTGTCAGTATAGCCTTCCTCACAGGATTGCTGTGAGGACAAACTGAAGGAGTCGGAAACAGAATGCGAGCCACTTGGGGTTCCCTTTGGGCAGAAAAGGAGAGTATAAATGAATAAAGAAATAAATCTCTTTAGTTGACATCCAGAGACCCGACATACAGTCTTGAATTGCACTGGAAAGTTCTAGACTGGCAATTCCCAATCCAGTGCCTGTGGGTACCACTGTGACTAGCAGTGTGTTCCCTACAGCCTATTTGCTTCTTCTGAAAGCCTCTTGCCACAGTTAAAGCAGTGATGGTTACCCCTGGATACACAACACCTCACCTGGAATATTGTGTGCAGTTCTGGGCAGCGCAATTCAGGAAGGATATTGACAAGCTGGAACGGGTCTAGAGGGCAACCGAAACGTTCAAAGGTCTGGAAGCCATGCCCTGTGAGGAGAGACTTAGGGAGCTGGGGATGTTTAGTTTGGTGAAGAGAAGGTGAAGAGGTGACACGATAGCCATGTTTAGATATTTGAAGGGATGTCATGTTGGTGAGGGAGCAAGCTTGTTTTCTGCTGCTCCAGAGACTAGGACCAGGAGAAATGGGTTCAAGGTGAAAGCAAAGAGATTCCACCTAAACATCAGGAACAACTTCCTGATAGGAAAGGCTGTTCGACAGTGAAATGCACTGCCTCAGAGTGTGGTGGAGTCTCCTTTGGAGGTTTTTAAAGAGAGGCTGGATGGCCATCTGTCAGGAGTGCTTTGCTTGTATGGTCCTGCATTGCAGGGGGTTGGACTTGATGGCCTTTGGGGTCTCTTCCAACTCTATGATTCAAAGAATCCAAGCAAATGGTACTCTGAACAACCAAACTCCAGTCAAGTGCCAGGAAAGAAGGAATTACGATTTTGATGGAGTTTTAATCAGTTAGAGGGTGGACAGTTAGAAATTATAACAAAATGGTATTTAATTACTTGGACAGGAGAATGGATTAAAGATTTGGTTAGGCATTCAGAGACCTTTGCTTAAATTCTACTGCCTGGGTAAAGATATAAAAAGGTGTCGCAATGTTCCAGCAGAGTTTCTCCATCCGAGGAAGTTTCCCGAGACTAGTAAACCCACTGAGTTGCTTGCGAGTAATCTTTTTCTGCTGACTCTGAGCATCCAAAAGAAATACCTCTCTGTAAATACTGCATTCCGGCCAGCAGGTCAGCATTAGTACTATTGCTTTTGTAAAAGTGACTCGATTGTTCTTGGAGAAAGTGATGATGGAAGAGGGCGAGATCCCTCTGGTTTCAGTACAGCGAGGCCTGAAAAATAATGATTTTGGGCACCAGCCAATTAAAAAGCGTTTATACCAAAGAGCCCCGACGCACCCTTTACCTCCAGTTAATTGGCGGTGTCTACCCGCAAGAAAATTGACTTGACAAATTAAAGGCTATTGAACTGTCCTGGTTTAATCAGGTGTGTTTATGCCACCTTCCAAGAAGTCCAGGTTATGGGAGCTTTAACTGTGGTCAAGCGGAGATACGTTCTGATTGCACTCAGTCAGAGGTGTGACTTAGTGGCCTCTTCCGCACATGCAAAATAATGCACTTTCAGTCCACTTTCAGTGCACTTTGTAACTGGATTTTGCTGTGTGGAATAGCAAAATCCAGATTTCAAACAATTGTGAAAGTGGATTATTCTGCATGTGTGGAAGGGGCCAGTATGCAGTACTTCACAAATGCAAAGAGGGACATTCTTGTACACAGAGTGTTCATACTAATTTTATTCTCACAACACCCCTGCGAGGTGGGCTAGGCTGAGAGTATGTGACTGCAAAACGTCTCCCAACAAAGTCTGAAGCACGTATGAGAACTTGAACATGGATCCAAAAGATGCTGGCCTAGTACTCGAGCTCTAACCCTACACTGACTAAATGCCTGTCTGTTTCCCCGCCTCTCTTTTGTCTGGCAGGAGGCCCGATGTGGCTACATAATCATTATCATGGCCGCCTATTGGTGCACAGAGGTGCTGCCTTTGGCAGTCACGGCTCTGCTGCCCGCTGTCTTGTTTCCATTGTTTGGCATCCTGGAATCCCAAAAGGTAAGGAACGAGGGCAGTGGGATTTACTCTGGAGCTGGTCCCGAGTCCCTGTCACATTCTTATCTTCTTTTGTCTCTGTTGAAAACAACAGTCCTGTTGAGGCCACGTGAACAGCACCCAGAAGTAAGCCTGGGAGGGTGTTGGAGAGAGTGGGGCAGAAGGAACTGTTGATGGGGTCCATGATGGGATGGGATCCAAAATTCAAAAGGGAGGCAGAGAGGGGTACATCCCCACAATCCCAAGTGGCTTAGTAGCAGCCTGGCTTGACAGCTTCCAGGTGGGAGATATCCCGGAGTTACAAATTATCTCCAACTCAAACAGATCAGTTCCTCTAGAGAAAATGACTGCTCTGAAGAGTATATTATGGCATTAAAGGCAGTCGTGGCCCTCCCTGTCCCCAAACTCTCTCCATATTGCCCCAGTAGGCCCCTCCGCTCCTCGGAGGAGGACCTGCTCATGATCCCTGGCCCAAAAATGATCAGGCTGGCCTCGACGAGGGGCAGGGCCTTTTCAGCCCTGGCCCCTACCTGGTGGAACAGACTCCCTAGGGAGATCAGGGCCCTGCAGGACTTACAGAGTTTCCGCAGGGCCTGTAAGACAGACCTGTTCCGCCAGGCGTTTGGCCAGCCTGGTTAAAAATTACATCTACCATGTCATCTGGCCTCCCGTGGGCACAAGGGGGGGGGGAGGGGGGTAGCCAGACGCCATCCACATTTTTAAATGGGTTCTGTTTTTATGTAATTGACATTTAAATTATGTTTAATGTTTGTTTTAACCTGTTGTGAACCGCCCTGAGCCCTCAGGGGGAGGGCGGTATATAAATCTAATAGATAGATAGATAGATAGATAGATAGATAGATAGATAGATAGATAGATAGATAGATAGATAGATAGATAGATAGATAGATAGATAGATAGATAGATAGATAGATAGATAGATAGATAGATAGATAGATAGATAGATAGATAGATAGATAGATAGATAGATAGATAGATAGATAGATAAAAACCCACCCTCCTCTCCCAGATCTCTAAGAACTCCCCAACCCAGAGTTGCCAGTCCTAAGCAGAACAAACCCCCTCAGATGCTAACCTCACCTTCCTCCCTTCACAGGTGTGTATGCAGTACCTGAAGGACACAAACATGCTTTTTGTTGGGGGCCTGATCATGGCCGTGGCGGTGGAGCACTGGAACCTTCACAAACGGATTGCGCTGAGGGTGCTGCTGACTGTCGGTGTGAAACCTGCTCTGTAAGAGACTCTCTTCCCCCTTCAGTTGGGCCAGGATCCCTCCCGTCTAAGATGGGCTTGTGCTTAATTTTCGACCCAAGCCTGCTGGCCCAGACCGACCCATCTGTCATGTCTCGGATGGTTACGGCCATTCAGAATGGGAGAGAGGGGCATTCCACAGAGCGACACTTTCATTTGGAAGATGGCCGCCATTTTCCCTGCCTCAGTCTCTGTGGTAGAAGAAAAGTTTGGATTTATACTCCGCCTTTGTCTCCTGTAAGGAGTCTCAAAGCGGCTTACAATCCCTCTCCTTACAACAGGCACCTTGTGAGGCAGGTGGTGCTGAGAGAGTTCTGCGAGAACTGTGACTAGCCCAAGGTCACCCAGCAGGCTTCTTGTGGAAGAGTGGGGGAACCAATCCAGTTCACCAGATAAGAGTCTGCCACTCATGTGGAGGAGTGGAGAGTCAAACCTGGTTCTCTAGATTAGAGTCCACCACTGTTAACCACTACGCCACGCTGGCCATTCTGTTCCCCTCAGCAGGGCGGGGCTTTTTCATGGATTTAAAAATAATAATAATTGACCTAAGATTTGCCATTGTATATCTCTCTCAGTTAACAATAAAAAGAATCTTCATAGACGTCCCTTGAGGAATGTCAGCATCGTGCAGCAAGAAAAGGAAAATGTCGAAACAGAGAGTTTGGATTTATACCCTACCTTTCTCTCCTGTAAGGAGACTCAAGGTGGCTTACAAGCTCCTTTCCCTTCCTCCCCCCACAACAGACATCTTGTGAGGAAGCTGGGGCTGAGAGAGTTCTGAAGAACTGTGACTAGCCCAAGATCACCCAGCAGGGATGTAGGAATGCGGAAACACATCTGGTTCGCCAGATAAGCCTTTGCCACTCAGGGGGAGCAGTGGGGAATCAAACCCTGTTCTCCAGATTAGAATCCACCTGCTGTTAACCACTACACCACACTGTATTACATGTAAATGGGACAAAGGCAGTCTGGACTTTCCCACCTAGATGGCAGGCCTCGAGACTTTGCTGTGACCTTTCCCAAAACTTCACAGCCAAGCAGATTTGGAAAAGATCCAAGAAAAGCCCAGTAAAGCTTAAAAGGTGCACAAACGCATCATGGTGCTGTGAAGAAGGGGGGGGGGGGGAACCTGCTTCCCAGCAATACTGAGTCTGGGGCTAATGATCTGTCTGAAAGAAGGCCAGTCACATGCTACAACATGCATTTCTTACATGCTCTGAGAGATACTTTCCTCTATTAACATTTGACATTGTATTCTCCTCAGAACATGTCAGTCCAAAACCTGAGGACTTGTTGGGGGTGGGGCTGTGGAGAGGGAAATTTGGAGAGGGATTTCACCTAGATTTTTTGAGGGAAACCATGGAGTTTGTCATCAGAATCTATCATGTTCTCCAGGAAAGCTGACTTCTGTATTCCGGAGATCAGTGGAAATATCAGAACTCCAGGTCCCACATAGAAGCTGGCAAAACTGGGTCATAGTCTACTCTGCCACCATGTGGGCTTGGACAGATTTATGGAGGAGAAGTCGATTTATGGCTACCAATCTTGATCCTCTTTGATCTGAGATTGCAAATGCCTTAACAGTCCAGGTGCTCGGGAGCAACAGCCGCAGAAGGCCATTGCTTTCACCTCCTGCATGTGAGCTCCCAAAGGCACCTGGTGGGCCACTGCGAGTAGCAGAGAGCTGGACTAGATGGACTCTGGTCTGATCCAGCTGGCTTGTTCTTATGTTCTTATGTGTGTTCAAAAATCAGCAGCTGTGCCCTTTCCCACCCAAGCCCCTGCACCTCTTGGAGGAAATCCATTGCACGCAACCCTCTCTTTTCCACTCAGCTTGCTTTTTCTTCCCTAGTCCAGTGGGGAAAGAAACCTAAAGACCACCCTTGCTAAGAAGTCAACAAAAGCCTGCTCAACCATGTATTTGTGATCTAAAAGAAGATTTTAAAAACAAACAAAGCAAGCATACATGGTCTTTTAGAGAGAGACATCTCATTTAGAACAGGTGAATATTTTGGTCTTCCAGCTTTCTCATGTCTAGACCTGGATGGCCCAGAGAAGTCTGATCGTGTTGGAAGCTAAGCAGGGTCTGCCCTGGTTAGCATTTGGATGGGAGACGGCCAAGGGAGTCCAGGGTTGCTACACAGAGGCAGGTGATGCCATACCTCCTCTGCTCATGTCTTGCTTTGAAAATCCTTTGGGGTAGCCATAAGTCGGCTGCAACTTGATGGCATTTCCCCACCACCATCAGCTTTCTCACAGCGTCTGTGTGTTCCCCTTCCAGGTTGATGCTGGGCTTCATGGGGGTCACGGCTTTCCTGTCTATGTGGATCAGCAACACGGCCACCACGGCAATGATGGTTCCTATCGTTCAGGCGGTCCTAGACCAGATGAACAGCTCCGAGCAGGACGTAGTGTTCTCGGAGTCCAACGGTGGACATGCCAACACCATCAGTGAACAGGAAAATAAAACCACAGAGGCAATGTCACCCATGCAAGGTAAACGAAGTCCCCTCCCTCCCCTGAGAACAGATTAGGTGGTTCCTCCTCCCACCCCTTAAAAAAAGGACAATTCCAAAACTTGTTGAGGATTCACCCAAATGATGCTCTTGGGGAAAACCACTCAACTTGAGACTAGAACAAGGAGAGCCAAAGAAGTCGGAAGAAAAAGACAAAAAATGGTGCAAATACAATCTGAGTGCCGCCATTCAGTTGAATCCAATTTAAACCTTTTGGTTCTCACTTAGAGAAGGAAGGGTCTGGAGAAGTCTTTCTGCACCTTTTGAGAAGAGTCAGTCTTGTTTATGAGATGGATTGACTCTATAGAGGAAGGCATGGTTTGCAAGACCTGAGCAAAGCTGTTAATGATAGGACATTTGGGAGGACATTGATTGACAGGGGCGCCGTGAGTCGGAAATGCCTTGACAGCACCACACACACAAGTCTTGTTACAGAGTCACAGAGCAATCCTATCCTGTTTCCTATCCTGTGTTCCCATCTAAGGCCACTGCAATTGGGCTGCGTGGTAAACAGCTCTCTTGCAATCCTGCAAATGCACATCTTGTCTTGTTTTATGTACGTACAAGCAGTGGTGGGATTCAAATAATTTAACAACTGGTTCTGGTGGTGAGATTCAAATGATTTAACAACTCATTGTTTACAAGCGCCATTTTAACAACCAGTTCTGCCGAAGTGGTGCAAACCAGCTGAATCCCACCACTGCGTACATGCTGTAAAAATTTTCAAGAGGCCCAGCAATATTTTGTTTCTCAGTCATAGGCAATGGCTACCTTCCCGGCCATACCAAAGAGAAGGATGAACGAACCAGGAAACTAATCAACAAAGGGATGACGCTCTGTGTCTGCTACGCCGCGAGCATTGGTGGGACAGCGACTCTGACCGGGACTGGGCCAAATCTGGTTCTGAAAGGCCAGATGAACCAGTAAGCTCCCTCTGACAATTCCCCCATGGGATCTGGAAATGACCTTGCTGTCCAGCTTACCACATAAACCTTCCTTGTTATTGTTATTACCAGATTGTTTCCCGACAACGGCGACATCTTGAACTTCGCCTCTTGGTTTGGGTTTGCTTTTCCCAACATGATCCTGATGCTGGTATTGGCTTGGTTTTGGCTCCAGTTTTCCTTCATGGGATTCAAGTAAGATTTCGCCATTAATTTTTTAAGAAAGCATTTTATACATTCTTACTTTGCCAATATTGCTACTAGTGCGAACAAAGCCATGCCCGTGCTTGGAATTTTGATCATACAAAGTCCCCAAATCGTTCTAAGTAAGCTGATTTCCATGATGCAAATTTATCAGAAGAGAAGGAAGGGTAATTGAGTGAACAGCCACCGATGGTACAAAGTCTGGATGTAGGGACATTTTTGATCGGTCTGGTTGTGGGAGGGGCTGTGGCTCAGTGGTAGAGCATCTGCTTGGCATGCCAAAGGTTCCAGGATCAATTCCCGGCATGTCCTATGAAAAGGCCAGATGGGAGGTTAGAAAGACCTTTGCTTGAGACAATGGAGAGCTGCTGCCAGTCTGAGTGTTTGTTGTGTGGGCGGGAAGGGAAAGGAGATTGTCAGCCCCTTACAGGAGAGAAAGGGGGGATATAAATCCAAATCCTCCTCCTTCTTCCTATCAAGCTCATCCTCTGTCCTCCAAAGACCTTCTCCAACCTTGGTTGCTCAATGTTCAAGTCCTCTGGCTGGTCACCTCCACAGCAAGCAGCTACTGACCAATCATTTTGTCTCTTCTCTTTCCAGTTTCAAGAAGACTTGGGGCTGTGGAACCCAAAGGACCGAGAAAGAGAAGTCTGCTTTCAATGTGCTGAAAGCTGAATATGGCAAGCTAGGCCCCATCTCCTTTGCAGAGTACAACCTGCTCCTGCTTTTCACACTGCTGGTCATCCTCTGGTTTACAAGAGACCCCGGCTTCATCCCCGGCTGGGCCACTGTCGCCTTCAATAAAGATCACGAGTGAGTGGGTTTTGCAGCTGCTTCTCCTGTCTGAGTCAGGCAACCACCAGGTTCATGCTGGGACAATGCAGATCCCTGCCTGGGTCACCTAAACATTGTGGCTTTTGCGTTCTTGGTGACTACCATGGGCAAATTGCTTGCCACAAGCCCAGTGCAGTCTGCAGAGCAGCTGGATAAAAGCAGATGACCCGAAGCACAGCATGTGTCAGCAGTGACTGACTCTGGCCCAAGCAGCTGGAATGGCTGGATGGTACAGTGTAGCAGTTAGCAAGTCAGAGGAGATATTGACAAGCTGGAATGGGTCCAGAGGAGGGCAACCCGAATGGTAAAAGGTGTGGAATCCATGCCCTATGACCGTGGTGGTGAACCTTTGGCACTCCAGATGTTGTGGACTACAATTCCCACCAGCCCCTGCCAACATGGCCAATTGGCTATGCTGGAAGGGGCTGATGGGAATTGTAGTCCATAACATCTGGAGCGCCAAAGGTTCGCCACCACTGCCCTATGAGGAGAGACTTAGGGAGCTGGGTATGTTTAGTTTGGTGAAGAGAAGGTTAAGAGGTGACATGCTAGCCATGTTTAGATATTTGAAGGGATGTCAATTACAGATTACAGATATTTGAAGGGATGTCAGTTACAGATATTTGAAGGGATGTCAGTTACAGATTACAGTGCACCTGCTCTTAACCACTACACCATGCTGGCACAAAGGCTTCAGTACACTTGGCCCTTCCATTTGAACCAGCTCATTTCTCTTCTGGCTGTGGAGCAGAACAAAACACAGTTTCCTCTTTTCTTTTGTCAACCCCCCCACCCCAACCTATTCCAGGTACGTGACAGATGCCACAGTGGCTATCTTTGTTGCCTTGCTGCTGTTTATTGTTCCTTCCACCAAGCCCAGATGTGGTTCTGGCAGTCAAAGAAGCTGTGATCTAGAAGAAGCAGAGGAAGGTAATGGCATGGAGATTTCTGCAGTCAGTTACAGTAGACGTTGAGTATTCCAGGCTGGTCTTCATAAGAAATTATCCATTTCTACTTTCAGCAGATGGAGCTTTCAGGGGTTAAACTGAGGAATATCAGGAGGGAAGCAACTCTCAAAGGGTTGAGTTTTGGACCATTTTGGACCAAATTTCACCCCAGTGGTCTTCTATGTAGCTGAAAGACTAGAAGAGTACCTGTGTGGGGATAGTCAATAATAATGCCTTTGTACACATCCTAGGTTCCATCCCTGTTGACATTCATTTCATTCTAGGGCAACTGCTTGTGAGAGACTCTTGGTTGGTCAATAAAAGCTATGACAGAGATTTGGGATTTTGCAATTTTCTGTGAACCAGCATGGCTACCTGGAAGATCTTCTACAGCTCCTCGTTAGCCATTCTCTCTCTTACAAACCTTTCTTTTAAATTTTTTTAAAAGCAGTTTTTTTGAAATAAAAAATATATACATATCGGTGTTGTCGCAATCGATTGGTTACAGATATCCAAAAAAAAAGGAAAAATACATAGTATGGTTGCTCTTATTTTACAAACTCAGGAAAAAAGAGTTGAGAAATGCCCCCAACTTCTATTAAACTACTACTAAAGAATAACTTTTAACACTTCTACCACCAAGGATGACTCCATTGTTTCTGACCTATTTTTCCCCCTCGAGGATAGTTAATGAATTCTTCCTGTATTTCTAATACGTTAGCGACAGCAACTTCACTCCTTGTATACTTAAACTTTGCCGGTTCCTTTCATGCTGAAAAACGTATATCAGAAGTGAACCTTTCTTAAGCACTTCTTCTGAAAATATAGAACTCGCTCTCGGATCTTCTGCGATTCTCTTCGAATGGCTACAGATTCAACCAGTAACCTCTGACTTTTCTTTGCAGCTTTGAAGGAGCCGTTTCTCCCACCCCCACTGTTGGACTGGAAGACGGTCCAGGAGAAGATGCCCTGGAGCATCGTGCTACTACTGGGGGGAGGCTTTGCCCTGGCCCACGGGAGCGAAGTACGTTTTTGTGGCGCAACCCTTTCCCTCGGATAACAGTTCAGAAATAGTGACTTTGTATAATCTTGAGAAAGGCCAGATTTGCTTTGGAACCAAGCATCCGTGCATCCTGGCTTTGGTTCATCTCTGAACTGGATGCGGCCACTTTCACAGAGAGTCAGCGTGGTGTCATGGTTAAGAGCAGGTGCACTCTAAGCTGGAGAACTGGGTTTGATTCCCCACTGGAGCTGTGGAGGCTTATCTGGTGAGCCAGATTAGCTTGTGCACTCCAACACATGCCAGCTAGTCACAGTTCTTTGGAGCTCTCTCAGTCCCACCCACCTGACAGGGTGTTTGTTGTGGGGGGTGGTGGGAAGGGAAAAGAGATTGTCAGCCCCTTTGAGTCTTCTTACAGGAGAGAAAAGGGGGGGGGGTATAAATCCAAACTCTTTTTCTCTTCTTCTTCACTGTAATAGTCCTGGAAGGACGCATAACTCTTGAGATGTGAAGCCAGATTTCCACGCTGAACCTAACCCAAAACATCCGAGGGGGTGCCTGTTCCCTGTCTGGGAAAGAGTCAGGGGTAAATGATCAAGAGGACTCTGCAAAGTTATTGTAGTGCAAGACACCCCTTTAGTTTTTCCAGCCTTGGCAGCTCCGAGGAGTGATTCATTCAGTGCTGCCCGTGTGTGGCATTGCTGGCTTTTGGGAAAGTGCCCCCCCCCCCCCATGCTGCCACTTGGCTCGAAACCAAGGTGCTTGTGCTCGAAATGCGAGCGGCTGCAGTTTGTATTCCGATGGCATCAGGACAAGGAGAGCTTGACCCAGTTTGAACTCGTTAGGAAATCTCCTCCCCCAGATATTGTGGCCGCGCCCCGAGACGGATTATTCGGTGCCATTGATCTAGGGAGGCTTTTAAATTGGGAGTTCAAAAACGCAGCGACCAGCCGTTCGGCCGGGACAGCCCCAAGCATCCTCCGACAGACACGTCCTGTGCTTCCAAAAGCCCTTTTGCTTGAGCAAAGAAAGACTGAGCTCAGACAAAGAGGATTTTGTGCCGGGCGGCCCCCTCGCAAAAGGCTGCTTGGCACCAGTGGAACGCAGAGCAAGTGGCAGACAGACAGCCCGGTGTGCTTCAAATCAGGGTGGGGGATGCTTGCTGATTTGGAGAAGGGAGCTGCGGTGGGCGCCTTGCAGTCATCTTCAGGAATGGCCCAAATGGGAAGGGTGCAATCCAGCAAATGGATGTCCTGTACAAGCACCTCTGGAATGAATGGGAGCTGTGTGGGAACTGCAGGAGGACGTCATGCTGCCGGATTGTGCCCTTTGAGCTTCGCAAACTTGGCTGTCTCGAGTGGTAGTTTTTCTTATGTAAATATTATCTCGCTGGGCAAAAATTGCCTTCGTTCAGGCTTTGCCCACCCTTCCAACAGCAACAAAAAAAATGTTGAATGACGTGTGGAAGCCCTGAGAATGGAGCACTTATTACTTGTGGCCTTTGGCAAAGATGGCGCCCGATGTACAGAGCTGGGAAGGGATCTTTTAAACCTAAAAAAACACAACCCCTAGGTGTGTAGTTAATGGGTTAAAGGTTCTGGTCTAGAGGAAGCCTAGGAAATGCAGGACACTCTTAACCTCTGTAAATTACCCATTAAGCAGAGCCCGGCTGGATCAGGCCAAGGTCCATCCAGCCCAGTATCAGATGCCTGTGAGCACAGCAAGAGGTAGTATCCCCCCCCCCCACTTTGTTTCTGCTCCCTCTGTAAAGCGAGCCCTGTGCAGTAGTTGGGAGGCACAAATCCCTCCTGCCGTAAAGCATGCTGGCTGACCCAGGGCCATTCATTACTTCTTGGATTTGCCTGCCTCGTAGGGTTGTTGTGCAGATAACTTGGGAAGGGAAAGAACAATGTAGGCTAACAGGAAGATAGGTGAGATGATAACATAGGAAGCAAAGGGAGACTTTGAAAGATTCTCCAGGTCTCTCCAAGAATTGATTGCAGCCTTGTATGAAGAAACTCAGCACGTTTATTTACATTATACCACTTGGGCCTGTAGGCCCTAACAGTGAGGTTGTTGGGGGGTTTTTTTGGATTTATACCCTGCCTATCTCTTCTGTAAGGAGACTCAAGGTGGCTTACAAGCTCCTTTCCCTTCCTCTCCCCACAACAGGCACCTTGTGAGGCAGGTGGGGCAAAGAGAGTTCTGAGAGAACTGTGACTAGCCCAAGGTCACCCAGCAGGAATGTAGGAGTGCGGAAACACATCTGGTTCACCAGATAAGCCTCTGCCACTCAAGTGGAGGAATCAAACCCGGTTATCCAGATTACAATCCACCTGTTCTTAACCACTACACACCACGCTGGCTCTCTGGACTGACGTAGGGTCGACTGTTATCCTTGAAGTTGATGCTTAGTTGTTTTTAGTTCAAGGGAAGAAGCAAAATTGTCCCCTGTGCCGATGGTGTGGATGATATAGTCCAGGGTGGCATCTAAAGACGGCTTGTTGCGAGAATAAAATGGAGGAAGACAGGAGAGTGTAGGACAGGTGGGAGAATGCCGTGTGAGATAAAGGTGGACTGACACCCTCTGATCATGGAAGCACAGGCCAAGTCACCAGTTTCTGACATGGCGGCGGCGGCGACTTCAGACAGCCTGTGCTGCTTCTAGCAGTGTGGCATCTCATTCTCTTTCTTTCTCTCCAGGCCTCAGGGCTGTCCAAATGGTTGGGCAACCAGATGACTCCGCTACACACAATCCCCGCCTGGGCCATTTCCATCATTCTCTCTCTCGTCATTGCTGTTTTCACCGAATGCACCAGCAACGTGGCCACGGCAACCCTCTTCCTGCCGGTTTTTGCAACTTTGGTAAACAAACAAAACCAATGTTTTGCAATGAAAATCTGAAGGGGGTGGGAGTTGGTTGGCAGTGCCTTTTATCCCCACGGCACCTCATGGTTGCGGCCACAAGCACTGCCTCATACGAAAGGACTGTACAGTTAATTTGGAAGAGACGCTACCTGTTTTGGGAGGATTCTGGGAAGGTGAACAAAGAGACGTAAAACGTTTATGGGAGTGGCTGCTGTTAAAGCATGCTGAGACTAGTTCATTGGGTGAGGAGCTTTCTAAGTTTCCACTGTGAAACTAAAGAATATGAACAGCCAAACTGCTCCAGCAATTCCATCCGGGTGGTGGCTTTTGAGACTCTCTCCTCTTGCATTTCATCCTCAAAACAACCAGCTTATCCCCATATTGTCAGACCTCGGAAGCGAAGCAGGGTCAGCCACGGTTGACACTCGGATGGGAGACCACCAAGGGAGTTCGGGATTGCCACACAGTGGCAAGCAGAGGCAAACCACCTCTGCCCATCTCTTGCCTTCAAATCCCCATGGTCCTGGGAAACACCATGAGTCACTCGTGACTTGACAGCACACAATTATCATTAATTATTTCCTGATTCTAATTCATTGCTCTGGGAAAAAACCTCAGCCTCTGGATTACAGCTGCAGCCCTGATCTCATCTCTGTAAGTGACAGGTAGACCGTGTTCTGTTCTACCAATAATTGCAGATGCACTTCAGACAAGACCTGGTTTGCTTTTTGAAAGCAAAAAAAGAGCAGTTGCAGAGGGAATGAGCAAGTTTTGGCTCTCAGAGACTCTGCACTATGTCTTTCTATCCCAGGACGCTAACTATGGCCCCTTCTGAACATGCAGAATAATGCACTTTCAATCCATTTTGCAGCTGGATTTTACTGTGCAGAATAGCAAAATCCACTTTCAAACAATTCTGCATGTGTGGGAGGGGTCTGAGTGTTAAATTTCCCCTCATGTTGTCCATTTTCAGATGCGCATTATGAGTTCCCCACTGGGAATTGAATCTCTGGGTGTGCGGAGGCCTGATTGAAATGGGGACTGTAGCATATGGTCAAAGGGGGCACTTTAGCCTTCTCTTCCGGGCTGTTTTCCTGACCCGAAACAGCCTCTGGGAGATGGTATTTGCCCTCTGGGCTGTGTGTATTCTAATGGGACCATTTCAGATCATGAGGCTGGCATGGTGGAGTTGCAAGCACCTTTTCCCCATGCTATAGTCCTGATCTAGATCTGGCCCACATATGCTTTGGAATTAAGTTTCCAGCACGGAGCTCTCAACACACATTGGATTGTCAGACTTATGGAGAAGAATATGTAATCTGCATTGAGGGTTTTAACATCTTTCTCTCTCTTTCAGTCTCAGTCAATTGAAGTCAACCCCCTCTACATCATGGTCCCTTGCACGCTCAGCTCTTCCTTTGCCTTCATGCTTCCCGTGGCCACCCCTCCAAACGCCATTGTCTTTTCATACGGCCACCTCCGCGTCTCAGACATGGTAAGCCGGTGGTTTGCTGTTGCAAAATCCTTCCTTTTATCCTGGGCACTGCCTTCCACCGGTCATTCTTAGGGCAGCACACTCTGATTGACCCAGTGAGCAATACTTGTAAAAGACAAATTTTCTGTGGCAGAAGAAGCCCTGTGGCGCAGAGGGGTAAGCTGGGGTATTTTAGTCAAAGCTCTGCTCATGACCTGAGTTCAATCCCAACAGAAGTCGATTTAGGGTAGCTGGCTCAAGGTTGACTCCTCCTTCCATCCTTTTGAGGTCAGTAAAATGAGTACCCAGCTTACTGAGGATAAAATGTAGACAACTGGGGAAGCCAATGGCAAACCACCCTGTAAACAAAAGTCTGCCTACTTAAGGGTGTGGTGTGATGTCACCCCATGGTGTACACCCCATGGTGTTCCACAGGGGGACTACCAGCGTGGTGTAGTGGTTAAGAGCAGCTGGATTCTAATCTGGAGGACCAGGTTTGATTCCCCACTCCTCCACCTGAGTGGCAGAGGCTTATCTGGTGAACCAGATGTGTTTCCGCACTCCTACACCAGAGACAGGAGGGGCTGCAGGCACTTGCATAAAATGGATGGTTGGAGGGGGAAGAGACCAGAGAGTTCAGGGGCAGAAGCCAGGGGATTATAAGGAGCCAATAGAGTCGAGGGGCGCAATATGGGGCTTAGTGTCTCAGCTGTCTATCTTTGCCCAGAGCTCTGCAGCCAAGCACAAGTGGGTTAAGCCCAAGCAGGGAGAGCCTCCATGGCCGTTGTTTCGTGCAAGAATATGAGGTCTGACTTTGGTACCACCAGCTGGTCCCACAGCCAGGCAGGAGGACATACCATGCGCAGCTGGCAGCTCAATAGGCTCATCCTGTCTTTCAAAGCTTCTCAGAAAAGATGGAGAGCAGAGAAAGGATTTCCTCACCAATGCCAACTTGTGTTCTTTCTTCAGTGGTTGCATTCTGACATGCTGATTCTCCCCTCTTGCAAAGGTTTGCTCAGTGACTTGGGCTCCAGCCAGGTACCCAGAGAACTGTCACATTGTCTGTTTTCTCTTCCCCCAGGCAAAAGCTGGAATTGTGATGAACATTATCGGAGTCATTTGCGTCACTCTGGCCATTAACAGCTGGGGCCGTGCCCTGTTCAACCTGGACACATTTCCGTCCTGGGCAAACGCCACAGGGGGGTAACGAAGGCCAAGGCCCGGACGACTCCAGACAGAGGATCTTCTCGCCCCGTTGCTTCATTGCCTTGAGTCTTTTCTTAAGCCCTTAGTCAACCCTATGGGGTGGGCACTTGTATCACATCGTGGCAAATCCACAGGAGCTCATTCTACCTGTCCCTAAACCAGATTTGCTGCGTGTAGACAGACCTCTGAGGAAACATGTTGACATCTCTAGGACCAGAAGTAGCCCAACCATATATTTCCAACCAGTCAGGAGAAGAATACGGGTGACTTTTTTTTTTTAACATGAAGAACATTGGAGAAAGAAATGACTGTGTAAAAAAAAAAAAAGGGACCACAGTAACTGATTTGACAGAACTCAAACTCATTAAGACAATGCCTGTACAGTCCTGGAGCTGATTAACTTTTTTATCTGGCCTGGCACGTTAACCATTGCACAGATGAGTTCTGGACTAATCGCAGGCAAGGCGTGGCAGGAAAACCTGCCAAGAAAGACTGTTCCGCAAATGCAAGGGACAAATATTTGGCAAGGGGACCTGGTTTCCTTTTGCACTAGATGTGGGTCACGTTGGCTAACGCAATAACCCGGCTTCCAAGAGGAGCCCGTTCTATAGGAAGTGAAGGGCACTCAAAGGTAATAGTAGGGAAGCCGACAGACTACGCCTGTTTGGGAGACTCCCCGGGACACGGGACTCGGGTTTCAGGAATGGATTGAAAAGTCACGAAAGAGGTTAAAGTTAAATCTTTACAGGCGGTCTGCAGCCAGAAATCTTGGGAGCAAATAATCCCAAGGGTACCTGGGTGGGGGAGTAAATGCAGAAAAGTAGAATGCCAGTTGCTTGGTGGGGGTAGCAACTTTGGCCTCTGTGTGCTTTCTTCTGGGGCCTCTGGTTACCCACTGTGGGAAACAGAACTACCCTGTTTCCCCGAATATAAGACATCCCCGGAAAATAAGACGTAGTAGAGATTTTGCTGAAGTGCAAAATATAAGGCATCCCCCAAAAGTAAGACGTAGCAAAGTTTTTGTTTGGAAGCATGCCTGACAAACAGAATACAGAAATATAAGACATCCCCTGAAAATAAGACATAGCGCATCTTTGGGAGCAAAAATTAATATAAGACACTGTCTATGTATATCCCCCCCTTTCACTATTCGTGACACTGTCTTATATTCGGGGAAACACGGTAGGTGGACCATTGTCTGGTCCAGTAAGGGTTTCTTCTGAGGGCTTTACATTCAGCACCTAAAAGCAACTATTCTATTACATTTAAAGGTGCTTGTCTTAAGGTAAACGTCTCAAAATTAATACTACATGATGCATCTTTACATTCACTGGCCAGAATATTTGAAGGCAGCAGAAGGTATATTTCTTCAAGTAAACAAGGGAAGGAATAGAGAGAGCTAGACATTTGGGGAAGGGACTTGGGTGACCTTATGGGCATTAAACCTTCATGCTTTTAAGCTTTCCTTCTCCAAGAACACTCCAGGGGGAAATAGATTTTAAAAATATCTGAAATGGCTGGCCGGACTTTAAATATTTATATAATGACTCGCCTGAGGTCACCCGGGAAGATGTTATGGTTGAGTAAGGATCTGAGCTCAGAATTTGAACTGAGGGGACCCCAGGCCAGTCATTATCTCTCTCAGCCTAACCTACCTCACAGGGTTGTTGTGAGGCTAACACAGAGAAGTCCCTACCCTGAGGTCTGCTCAGAAAGGGTGGAATAAAAATGTGATCAGCCAGTGAAGTGCACAAGAATTAATTCTGTGTGAGAACTACTGAATTTTACCAGGACAGCAGAGCTGGATTTTTTCCCCTGTGCTGTTCTGTCTCTCTGCTGCTGCCAAGTGAAGTTAAATAATGTCTTTCGGATGGGATTGTAGGCCAAAAGGTTGCTGCTTAGATTGCCATTCAGATGGGCTTAGCTTAGTGAATCCGAATCAAGAAGACGAAAAGTTTGGATGTATATCCCCCCTTTCACAATTAGTTCAGAACTCTTTCAGCCCCATCTACCTCGTTGTCTGTTGTGGGGAGAGGAAGGGAAAGGAGTTTGTAAACCCCTTTGAGTCTCCTTACAGGAGAGAAAGGTGGGATATAAATCCAAAATCCTCCTCTTCTTCATGGGTGACTGCTTAAAGTGGTTGTGAACTCCAGAAAACTTTCTGCTGTATTCTGTCTCCCAAATGAGCATGAGCACTAGAAAATATGCCGGAATCCACACCTCTTGACCACTGTCATCAATGGGAGCCAGCAGTGAGAGATGGTGCAGGACTTGGATTAGAATATGGGAATGAGAATAGTGATAGGACATAGTTTCCAGTTTAATTTGGCCAGGGAGGTGTAGAGCAAAATTCCCCAATGTGGTTCCTGTGGGCGGCTGCCTGAACATCTACCAACACCTTTTCTGGCCCCTGCCAAGTGTTTTTAGAAAGTGGATGGGACCAGGTAGAGCTTTTGTCCAGCAAAGCTTCTGATTGACTTTTGGAGATTTGATTTGCCATGCAGATTTTTTAAAATGTTGCTTTATCAGCAGCTGCCACCCTAGCATGTGGATCCGCACTGGGTTACGGAAGCTAAGCCGTGGCAAATCGTTTTGTGGCTGCATCTGTCTCCTGTAGCAGTCATTTTGTGGCAGCATTCTGTGTCAGAATTTTGAATATTCCTGTAGGCTGAAAAAGATTGGGGACCCTTAGTGCAGAGATGTAGGCTCATTCCGCACATGCAGAATAAGGCACTTTCGAACTGCTTTCAGTGCTCTTTGAAGCTGTGCGGAATAGCAAAATCCACTTGCAAAACAGTTGTGAAAGTGGTTTGAAAACACATTATTTTGCATGTATGGAAGGGGCCTAAGAGAGAGAAATCAGGATTTGGGAGACCCAAATTCAGATCCCCCTTGGCTTTCTAGGGACCTTGGGCCGTTTCCGCACGGCCTCCAGTCGCCCCCACACCGCCAAGAGTTTTGGCGGCGTGGGGGCGCAAGCCCGTTCGCACGCAAGCGTGCGAGCAGGCGAAGCGGAGGCCAGCAGACGGCAGGCGGCTCTGCACGGAGCCGCCTCTTCCCCCTTCCCCGCCCCACTCACGGTGTCCTCGTCATCGCCTGCTGGGCATCGCAGCCCAGCCCACGCTGCCCTCCGACCCCTGGAGGTCGGAGGACAGTGTGGGCGGGGCTGCGACGCCCAGCAGGCGACAACAGGACACCGTGAGTGGGCGGATGATGGGAGACAGCGTCTTCCTGGCTGCCCGTTCGCACCGCGCCGTTAAAGACGCTTCCTCCCCAACAACAATCCTTTAAAGGGTTGTTGTTTAGGGCGGCCTGACGCCGCCCTGGGGGGAGGGAAGCGGAGTCAGGTCGCCGCTGCTGCAACGCAGCAGCGGCGTCTGTGCGAACGGCGGCCTGGGGGCGGCGTTTTTACTGCCCCCAGGCCGTCGTTAATGGGCCGTGCGGAAATGGCCTTGGAGTAGTCACACACAACCGAAATAACCCTAAGGGTTGTTCTGAGGATAAAATGGAAAAGTGAGTAACAGATATACAGTAATAGATATTCAGTAACAGTAACAGCCCTGAGCTCCTTTTCAAGGGCAGGATAAAAATGTAATAGATAGAGATCTGCCTACCCTAAAGGACTCGCAGTAGCTCAAAGAGAGAGGTGGGTACTTGTGGTGATGATTACTGCGAATATGGTACGAGAGTTCACATAAAGCCCTCTTGTTGATATTCATGGAGCATTTGTAAGTGCTTTTCTGGAAAACCATAAAGTTCATCTATCAACAACGCGAATTTACATGTGAGATTTCCAGCTTAATGGTACGAGGCTTTAAAGGTAATTGATTTTATATTCTGACCCGCCCCGAGCCCTGCGGGGATAGGGTGGGATACAAATCCAATAAATAAATAAAATAAGACGCTGGCCCAGAAACACTCCCCTGCTCTGCCCCCACTTCGCTTTAATAACCAGGCTGATGAAGAGTTCTGGATAACACGAAAGCTTGCACACTGTTTTGTGTTATTTTGGCTGGGTCTGTAATAAAAAGGTTTTGCTTGACTTTGGTTTTTGGATTCACTCTATGTGTGTGTGATCAGGTGAGGGCACGGGATCTCGCACTACTCAAGGGGAGGGGGGAGTGCAAGAGAGGATATGCCAACAACTGCACAGTTATCAGGGTGTACTAAAACTAAGAACAGCGATTGGCCATAGGCAAGTGATGGCGAACCTTTTAGAGACTGAGTGCCAGGGGCGGAGCGAGGGGAGACTGCACCCGCCACGCCACGCCCTGCCCTGGAATGCCCCTGGAATGTCCCGAAACACACCCGCCCCCGGAACACCCTTGCCACACCCCTGCAGGGGCACGTGCCCAGTGCGTCCCAAGATATTGAATTTATTCAAATGTCATCATTCTCGATATAGTATACGCAGCTTGAACACACAAATCCGGTTCTACGGAAAGCTTCCACGAGCTTAAGATTTCAAGCCATGCCCGCAGCATTTTTACAGGGAATATTTAATATAGTCCTTGTGGATTTGATATTCTGTCCATGATGTCCTAATTAGGTTGACAGCCTTGTTCACTATATCGTATACTGTCTGTTATACAACATTATGTCTTTTAAACTTCTTCAAGTCATTGTAAATTCCCCTGATGCGGATGACGAGCACATTAGGTTTCTCTTGGCAGATGTTTCTTCTCTAGTTTAAGTGATTCCTTTTGCTTTTTTATTGTTTGCCATGAAGAAAAAAAATTGTTCCTCAAAATATCTTGACGACATTTCAAGGCTGCATATTTTAAGCACAATTTTGAAGTTATGTCTCGCTTTGGGTTTATTGTATACCAGTTTATTTAATGTGTTTTGTGCATAGTTTGCTATTTTTTTAGAATTGTGCTATTCCTTATTTTATCTTATTATATTTTGTAACGTGCTATGTGCTTTATGTTATTTGTTGCTGTTTGTCATTATGGCCTATGGTTACAACACTAAATAAATTCATTCGTTGGTTCATAATGGAGAACTGCCTTGCCCATAGGGGATAATGGAGGGCGGCCTTGCCCATAGTCAAAATGGTGGACAGTTTGGTTCACTGGCCATTGCATGTGCCAGGATTTTGCCCTCTGGGACGTTATGTCTGACCCGTGCCTCCTAGCCATCCAGTAATGCCTCCAGAAATGGTGAAGGGTCATGTTCATTTTTTGGTTTCTTGCCCATATTTATGGCCCTTTCCCCACTTACCTTAAGCCCCGCGCTACTCTCCTCAAGTAGCGTTGGGTCCCTCGGCACTCCCCACTACAGGGGCGGCGACAACACATCCACCCTGACGCTGCCGCTCTCGTGCCCCCTCAGCGCGCGGCATCCCTGGCGCTCCTTGAAATGGCGCCTTTTGATGACCCCACATGGGGTCATGGGGACGTCCAGGCATGCGCCAGAGATGCCGCACGCTGAGAGTAGCACGCAGCAAAGGGCAGCAAAAGTAAGTGGGGAAAGGGCCTTGGTTTCTTTGGTGGTTTCCCACCACCACTACAAGAGCTCTGACTGAGCCTGTCTGCAGTATGATAGTGGCTTTCACCGCAAGAGTGTTGCAATGATTGCTGAGAAAACAATATTGGGTATAACATAAAATTACAGGCAATAGTGTAGGAAGAGCCAGGCCTGAAAGCAGGCTCTTCCACCCTCTCTCAAAGTCCATTCATGTGCTTTGTGGTGGCCTCTTGTGCATTAGCTTCCGCTGGGGAAGAATCGGGGTCCCATTCGACAATGGAATCTTCCTAGGTGACTTTAGGTCAATCACATTCTGTCAGCATAACAGAGTTGTTGAGAGAAAATGGTGAGAAGGGAATGTCCTAGCTAGGCTGCTTTAGATCCCCGTTAGGGAGAGAAGCCGGATATTTTGCAATGGTGTCATGTTGAAGATGGAACAAGATTGTTTTCTGCTGCTCCAGCGACTAGGACAAGGAGTAATGGGTTCAAGGTGCAGGAAAAGAGATTCTACTGAAACATTAAGAGAAACTTCCTGATGGTGGAATGCGCTGCCTCGGAGGGTGGTGGAATCTCCTTCTTTGGAGGTTTTTAGACAGAAGCCGGATGGCCATCTGTCAGGACTACTTTGACTGTATCTTCCTGCATGGCAGGGGATTGGACTCATTGGCCCAACTCTATGATTAACAAACCAACCAACCAATTTTTCTGCTGGACTAGATGGAACCTCATGAGGCAGAACTCAAGATTAGTGGCTTACTGGATTTCAGTGTCAGCTGACCAGGTCTCTCGCTCCAGGGCTCCAGTTCCCTCTGTTACAAAGGTCGCTGCCAAGAAAATCACAGATCCCAGAGTTGCCAAACAGGCTGGAGGAAAGTATCATTTCCTGCTAACAGAGGCTTAATAGGATTTTAGAGCCAGGCAATGGCAAGCCATCTCTGAACATCTCTTGCCCGAAAAACCCTACAGGGGTTGCCCTGAGTTGACTGTAACTTGATGGCAAGCAAAAGAGGATGTTATGTACCAGTTTATGTTAGTTATGTCAATTTTAGGAGCTTCAGCTGCCTATTTCCACCCATTAAGCCTCTAACATAGGAAAAAAATTTTCGGGCTACTCTGCAACCCAATGGCATACCTACAGAAAATGGAGCCTGGGGCAAGAACTGATTTTGCACGCACACGCACACGCACACGCACACGCACCCCACGAGCATCCTGCACCCATCTTTTTAATAACTGCATAATGACAATTCAGTCCCGGCGGGCATTTCCATCTCTTCCCCTCTCCCTTCCATGACCAAAAGTGAGCACAGAATTCATTCCTTTGCAGCTAAACGCAAGGACAGTTTTTGTTCTGGGTCTATCCTGGATTTGGCAAGTGGGGAGAGGAGGAAACATGCCTGAATTTGAGGGCAGGGGAGGAATATCATTACAGACCAGCTTATGCTCTCAAAAAACAAAACAAAAACCACGTGATTTCTTCTTTATTGGTATTTATTTATGCGCTCATGCTTCGAATGATAAAGACTTTCGGGGGTCGCAGTTACAGCTTTGGCAAAGCACAGGTAGGAAAGGGTTTCAGAAAGACCCAGAGATCAAAACAGTCCAGCCAAGCAGACACAACCAGAAAGGATCTGAAACACGGCTTCGCCTTCTTCCCGTGTGCCTCTTGCGAACTCATCCGGGAGCAAATGACATAGCTCAAACCCGGAGGGATGGCAGGTTTCAAAAAAGGTGGTGAATCCTGCTTGTTTTGCGCAAAGCCCTGAGCTGGAAGTAGAGATGGGATGGGTTGCTTGAGGGAGAGAGCTGGGTCCCATCTCTCGGGAGACTCAGCTTGAAAGTGCTGATGCTTGAAGCAGAAAAAGAGAGAGCCAGGGCGATTCCCCCCCACGTGATTAAATGGCCTCTGCCCAGGGACATTTGACCCCCTTATGTCCCCCTGGGCAGTACGCCACTGCTGCAACCCTATTTGGGTGCCCTATCCCAAGAGTTTGGATCTTGGTGGAAAGCAGAGCATAATTTTAAAGGAGAAAGGATCTAGTGAGAAGGGACTCTGCATGAAACTCATTGGCACAAGATTTTGCAATGGCCCATAGCTTGCATATAGGTGGCAATTAAATGGGTCCTCATGATTAATCAGAAGTTACTTTTAAGTGTCAGATGCTGGGGACCGCCCAGGGAGGACATAGATACAATTTGGGCCAACATCATGTATTTTTTTTTGTTCAATCAAAGTTAATAAAAACTTGGATCACTAACCTTTCTAATGTCTATGGCAGATTCCGCACGGGCCAAAAACAGCAGTGTGAAACCGGTGTGAAACCTGTATAAAATGGT
Organism: Sphaerodactylus townsendi; assembly: GCF_021028975.2. NCBI lineage: Eukaryota > Metazoa > Chordata > Lepidosauria > Squamata > Sphaerodactylidae > Sphaerodactylus > Sphaerodactylus townsendi. The sequence goes on along the minus strand of NC_059440.1, from coordinate 19,160,814 downwards.
TTAAAACGGTGTAAAAGGGTTTACACTGTTTTCACACTGTTTTCACACCATTGTTTTTGGCCCGTGCAGAATTCGCCATGGTTATTTAATGTGGGGGTCGGGGTGCCACAAACTCCTCTGATATTCTATGAGGAAATCTGACCTACAGTCTTGGATTGCATTATGCAGTTCCAGATACCAAAGGGAATCTGGGCTCTGCTCACTGTCTCCAGCTCAGGAAACTGTTAAACTCATTTGAATTGCTTGCAAGTTATCTTTTTTTCCTGCTGACTATGAGCATCGAAAAAACATCTCCATGTAAACACCACTTTTCAGTCGGCAGGTCAGCGTTAATACCACATTCCACTGCTTTGGTAAAAGTCACTTGTTTGTTTTTGGAGAAAGTGATGGTGGGAGACCCCACCGGTTACTGTACAGCAGCCTGAAAAATAGTTATTTGGGTGCAAATCATCGGAGAAGCATTTACACCAAACAGCCTCATCACACCATTTACAACCAGTTAATTGGTAGTGTCTCCGCACAGAAAAATGGACTTGACGAATTTGAGTCTACTAGAATGTCTCATCAACAGTTTAATCCCATGTGTTTATGCAATCTTCTTTCCAAGTAGTCTGGGTTACGGGAGCTTTAAATGTGGTCCAGCCGAGAGAAGTACGTGACACGCCGTGCAGCACATCACAGATGCAAAGAAGATTGCCCCTTCCACACATGCAGGATAATGCACTTTTGATCCACTTTCACAACTGTTTGCAAATAAATTTTGCTATTCCGCGCAGCTGCAAAGTGCATTGAAAGTGGATTGAAAATCATGCCATCTCCGCTACATAGAGGAAGACTTAAAGGTCTTACAAGCGATAAGAGGTTCTGTACCTGTAGCATAGGACAGCTGGATTCCATCCCACACATTCTCCTGAACTGCTTATTATACCAAGAACTCCGATCCAGCCTGTTATCCCAAGCTATAGACCCTATGATTGATTATACTGAATCAGATAAAGTAGTTATGCTTTTAAATTGTCAGGATTTTCATTGTTGCCTTATAGTGGCAAAGTTTTTGTCAGAAGTTTGTAAACTGAATGTATGACAAACGCGAAGTTTTCTACTATTCCCTTTTTAACTGGAACTGTAATTTTATACTATCGTGTATATGCCAATAAAGGCTTATTGAAATTGGAATTGGATTGAAAATGCATTATTCTGCATGTGTGGAAGAAGCCAATGACTTTGGATTTATACCCTGCCTTTTTTTCCTGTAAGGAGACTTAAGCTGGCTTACGAACTCCTTTCCCTTCCTCTCTCCACAACAGACACCTTGTGAGATAGGCGGGGCTGAGAGAGTTCTGAGAGAACTGTGACTAGGAATAAAAGAACAATCTATTTGATTGAAATCTGCATGATTGACACAGAGAAAAAAACATGACATTTTTAGGATGGATCCCTCACGCAAATATGTGTTCCTGGAGTGAAAAGGCTGCCATCAATGCCATGTTCAAAATAAATGGAAAGACCATGGCTGTTGCCTGTTTCGTGTTGGGGAAAGGGTGGGGAATCGAGAGAGCGCAACAAAGTCCCTGCAGTACAAGATGCCCATTCAGTTTTTCCAGTCCTGACAGCACCTAGGAATGATTCATTCAGTGCTGCCCATTTGTTGGTTTTGGGAAAGTGTCCCCCTCCCTTCCCGATGCTGCCACTTGGCACCAAACCAAGGTACTTGTTCTCAATAGTTTAGCAGCTGCAGTTTGCATTCTGATGGCATTGGAACAAGGAGAACTTAACCCAGTTCGAGCTTCTTAGAAAATCTCGACTAGAGGGTGAGGCTGGGTCCTCAGGTTGATTATTTGGTTTGGTTGAGGCTTTTAAGTTGCAGGTTTAAAAGGCAAAGACCGGCCGTTCAGCTGGGACAGCCCCTGGAATCCTCAAACAGACTCTTCTTGTGCTTCCCAAAGGCCCGTTGCTTGAGCACAGAAAGACCGAGCTCAGACAAAGAGGATTTTGTGCAGGGCGGCCCCATCGGCTGCTTGGCACCAGTGGGATGCTGAGCAAGTGGCTTGCAGACAGCCTGGTGTGTTTCAAATCAGGCTGGAGGATGCTTGCTGATGCAGAGAAGGGAGCTAAGAGTGGGCATCTTACAACTGCAAGTTGTCTCAGGAATGGCCAGTTAACTTCCTGGTCCCAAACGGGAAGGGCGCAATCCAGCACATTGCTTTCCTGTGCAAGCATCTCTGGAATAATTAGGAACAATGAGAGACTGCGACGAGAACATCTTGCTGCTGGATTGTGCCGTTTGAGCTTTGCAAGCTTGGCTCCACTCCCCTTTCTCAAGTGATGGTTTTTCTTTTATCAATATTGTCTCCCAACAAAGTTAAGGCTACAGTCAATACACCAGGCCAGCTTCCCAGGGATGGGGGTAGTGCACCGCCAAGGTGCTTCAGCCAACTTCACAGGGTCTGTTGGTTTGTTTCTTTCCGAAATTCAAATGACTCTCTTACTTTAATTTATAAGCTGCCTCTTCAGAGACCTGTTCAGGGCAGCTCACCGCATAAAAGATAAAATAATAAAATAGAATAACAGTTACAACCAGACAATGCAACCCAGAAACAATACCATTAATAATTTCCTGAGGAGTGGGTGATCCAAAGTTTGGGGGATCCCCATTGGAAAGGCTCCATCCAGTGGTGGAATCCAAAAATTTTAGTAACAGGTTCCCATGGTGGTGGGATTCAAACTGTGGTGTAGCGCTAATGGGGCTGGGCGGGGATCGACGGGGGCGTGGCCGGGCATTCCGGGGGCAGGGCATTCCTGGGCGGGGCTGTGGCAAGGACGCAGCCGCTGCACTGGTCCTTGGGCGGGAAACAAATGCACGCAGGCGCAGGCCGCCACACACGCCGGTGCACCTCCTGCTAGACTGCTTCAAGTTCTGCGCGCTACTGCTAAGAGGAGGGGCGTAACTAAGGCAAAAATCACGTGGCAAAATCACCAATTAGTAACCCCCTCTCGGCACACACAAATAATTAGTAACCTACTCTCAGGAACCTGTGAGAACCTGATGGATCCCACCTCTGGCTCCATCTCATGGGATCTCTAGTCTCCTGAGCTGTAGAATTGGCATGTAGAAAAAGCCAACCCCAAAAGATCTTAAGTTCTGGGTGTGTTCTTTTTTTAATAATATTTGTTATTAATTTTTCTCAAATATAGTTGAAAAACAGATAAGAAAATATAGGAGAAAAAAAAGAAAATATAGTACCCATAAATTGAGAGAATAGTACATGGTTTCAAAATTCGTTACCTTCTAACCTGTAGTTCCCAAACAACAATTAGTACCAAGTAAGCAGTTATTTATATCTTAATAATAAATTAATGTTCTTACTATTGTAACTGTTCTTACATAATTGATTCAGCCTCATATAGGAAATACAGTTCCAATTTCTCATCAAACTCTTGCTTTGACAGTCTGTTTACAAGATTTGTGAAGTTCTGGGTGTGTTCTTGTGTGTCCAGGTGGTCTTTAATATATTCTGATCCAAGGCCATTCCATTGATGGCTTTAATGATCAATGATGCCATTTTAAATTGGCTTGGGAACCAACTGCGAGCTGCTATAATAAAGAACTTGCTTGCCCACAAACAGTCCTTTATCACCTCCAGACTTCAATTTATAGTTTTCAGTGCCCTCCTGGATTTAAATGGAAAGGAAAAATTAGAGTGGTTAGTATCATTTGGCTATTGCTGGCTCAGGCCCCTTCCGCACATGCAGAATAACACACTTTCAGTCCACTTTCAATGCACTTTACAGCTGGATTTTACTGTGCGGATTGGCAAAATCCACTTGCAAACAATTGTGAAAGTGGACTGAAAGTGCATTATTCTGCATGTGCGGAAGGGGCCATAGTGTTCCGTGTTTTTGTAGAGTTAGCAGTAGATCATCTCCTTTGTATGCAAAGTGCCCTCAGTCCAGTTCCTGACAGCTTGGATTAAAGGGGTCAGGTGGCCGCTGATGTAAAAGACTTCTTCTGTGTGGGACTCTGGAGAACTGCCACCAACCAAAGTAGAAATAGTGACTTTGATAGCCCAATGGTCTAACAGTAGAAGACAGTTTCACGTGTGCGGGTGGGATGGGCCTGCCATTTGTTTCATGTAGCTAGCTTGGGTGGTCCTAAGAAAAGACTGCATTATGTCTCCAGGGAAGGATTTTTCCAGACAAAGGCCTTCCCATTGGTATTGTCACCCACACCTCAAAGAAATACATCTTTTGGATCCTTTTCGGGCTTTCTGTCCTTGGCCACAGCTTTGCTGCAAGACAAATAATTGTTCAGGCTGCAGAATAAGACCGGGATCTTAACTGCAGGTTCCTATTTCTCCGACATAAAAACCCGCTTATTATAAGAACAGAAAAAAAAGTCAGGCTTTTCCCGATGAAACAAAAGTGCTTTGAGAAGAGATGCCCAGTATCAATGATAGCATGTGATTTTCACCTCTTGGAGAGCGCTCGGCAGTCTGTTTACTTAGAAATGCTTCCTAAGGGTTTCCAGAAAGACAGTGAAACACACGAAGCAGCCACGAAGCAAACAGTTTGTTCCACAAACAGGTTGGTAGAAGCCATCTGAAGAGAGGGGTTGTGGCTCTCTTTGAATATTTGTGAGCCGTGAGAAACTAAGTGTTTTGTGAACCATTTTTTGCAAGGACTGAGGAGCCTTCGAAAGTTATTTTCCAAACAGGAGGATCGTAATGTAATGTGTCATTGAAAACCTCACTTGCTGGCTTGCAATGGCGCCAGTGACGTAGGTATAGATTTGGGGGGGGAGTTCAGGAGCGAGGCCATGCCCCCACCTGCCTCTGGGGGCGTGGCCACACCTCCCCAAGCCCCACCCCCAGCCTAAGTGATTATAAAAGCAGCTCTCCGAGGCAAGGGATGGCAGACTCCCGTGACCCGCCCTCCCCGCCTCCCCCACCAACTGGGCTCCCAGCTCCCAGCTTTTGGGGGTCCATAACTTTGGACCCCCTGAACCAAACTTCACCAAACTTGGCTGGTATCATCAGGAGTGTCACCTGACAATAGCCTGAAATTATGGTGCCGCTAGCCTAAACACTGCTCCTCCTGAAGGCCAAAACCCGAAAAACACTTTAAAAATACAAAAACCCACAAACGCAGGGGCGGAGCTTCGGACATGCAATGGGGGGGGGTCTGAACCCGAGAACCCCTCCCCTTACCTACGTCCTTGAATGATGCTCGCAATCTATAATCAGCAGACTTCTGCCTTGAACTCTGGTTCCAAGAGCTTCGACCAGATGGGGCTGTAGGGATGGACCACCTGAGTAGGGGTCTCCTGATGGTTGACCATCTGCCTCTTCTCTGTGGCCCACTTCACTAGTCCACCTTGGACGTTGTAGACATCTAAAGAGGCTGCTGACTTCTGAGCGGTCAATTGAGGCAAGATCTCATTCACAAGCTGAGCCGCAATGGAAGACCGGTAGCCTACGGTGCAGTAGCAGACAATGAATCTGGGACCCCCGTTGTGCTCTGAAATGGAAAAGAAACATAGAATGGTTTGATAGGGAGGATAAATGCCAAGTCACTGTGGAATAGGGTGCTACAATTGAATTGTGGATTTGTACGATATTTAGCATAGATTAGAGTCCACTGCTAATCTATGCTATTTAGCATAGATTGGAGTCCACTATGCCACACTAAGAAAGAAGAAAACGCTGCAAGGGAAAAATTGCCACAGTGTAGGTCAGATAAAATCCTTACTCTGCCTTGATGGACTGAGATATGCTCCGTTCCCCCTCTCACAGCCTAGTTGTCAGGTTCTATGACTGAAGTCAATAACGGACTTTGGATTCTCGATCAGAAGCCTTTATTGGAAACAACAGCACGTACCTGGCTTTGCTAAAGCCAGTTCTGACCACACTTGCAATTGCTCCTGTCTTTATCCCCATGCAGTAACCATAAATCCTCCCCCTCCCTCTTCCCATGGAATGTAAGAAAAACCCAGAGAAAGAAGAGAACCTTTGGGGAGGCAAGCATCCCCCAAGGCAGCATCAAAGGAAACAAAAGGAAGAGAAAGGTCCATTAACATAAGAGAGGAGAGCCCCATCCCGGAGTAGGTGTGAATGTCTTCACCTGAGAGCATTCCTTTGATGGAAGGAGAAAACACATCCTGACACTAGCCTACCTCACAAGGCACTTGTGAAAATAAAGAAAACAGCTAGCACTGGCAAAGCAATCACACTCCACAGAAATAACTGTTCTTTATAATATTGGAAGAGCGGGAGAAAGGCAGGGATACTGTGAGATGAACTGATTTACAATGAAAGGAGCTTTTGAGGGTCAGCAGCCCTGCTGCGTGGATAAACTGACCAATCAGGTAGCTCTTACTTCCATAAACCAGACCCTTTTTCTGACTACCACTCCTCCCCACTTCACGGTGGCGCTGCTGGCTACCCCTTGGTGTTTACTTGGAGCATGATTTGTGGGGGAAACTCATTGAGCTCTCCTGACTGTTGGGGCGGGTAGTCCCAGAGGCGACAAAAAGGTCCACGCAACTCCAGCCAGCCTTGGCACATCTTGGGGGCTCCTTCACGAGCCAGAGAAATGCTCCCCAGAGCCAGTTCTGCTGTACCTCTCCTTAGGCTATGCCTTCTTCAAAGAAGCCTCTTTCGCGAGTAGTCTGTGAACTTTCCTAAAGTCATGCGACAAGCATCGCTCCAGGCAGGTGGCTAACCTCAAACTCAGCTGCGGTTCGAGTGTCCTAAGGAGAGCAAAGGGATAAAAAAGTTGAGCTGATCTCAGTTTGGATATGGGCTCCTAGCCTTTGCCCCTCCCAGTAGGGTTTTCAAGACCTAAGGCTAACAGAGGTGGTTTGCCATTGGCTGCCTCTTTGTAGCAACCCCTGCATTCCTTGGCCGGTCTCCCATCCACGTACCAGCCGGGACCAACCTAGCTTAGTGTCCAAGATCTGACAAGATCAAGCTAGCTCGGTTCCTCCAGGTCATTGTTGTTGTCCCTATAACAGAGGAATGTTATTTACTGGGTGAAATCATTTCACTCCATGCTTCACCTGCCCTTTTCTACATCTTCAGTCTTTATTAAAGGCAGGGGACATTCTTCTCAAGGCCGACTGACAACCCTAAACCGGTATGCTGTTATTCTTCCCCAGTCTCCTACCAAAATGCATAAAGCTTTAACTTTCTAGTAGCCTGACAAGCCCACAAGACAAGGAGGAAAGAAAGAGGCCACTGGGCTAGGCTGGACCACTTGTCGAGCAAATAGAGCATCTTGTGCCACTGCTTGTCTTAGTCATGGATTGTTTTCCTTTGGTAGATCCAGAAAGATGTGCAGTGGGCGGTAATCAATATATATATATATATATAAAAGCAGAGGTCCACCCAGTCCAACATCCTGTTTCACACAGTCACCGACCAGTTACCAATGGCTAATAAACTGCGAAGAAGCCAAGGCTATCCCCAGATGTAGCAATGGTGTAGAAGTTGCCATTAGTCACCATGATTAGTAACACTGGAATACACCTCATACAGTGCCAAAGGTATGCAAATAAACCTTCACTGGGGCAGTTTCAATCAGGAAGAAAACATGGGCAAGCAGCCTGCCACCCCAGCCTCTGTTTGGAGTGAAGTCAGCTCCTGCATGCTTTGAAAGCAACATTCCCTACAGCTGCTGAATGACTGATGTGAAAGTTAGTTGTGTGTTCTGAATGTGAGCTGCAGAGATGTTGTAAACTCCTTGAAGACATGAAGGACCAGCCAGAAACTTTCTCCCAAGGGAACTTCTCTGGACCTTGTAGAGTATCACCTGCTGGTTGCCTGGCCACCAAAACAGAACAGGAGTGACCACCCCAACCTCTAATTAAGCCCATTCTTTGCTTTGTTTCAGTCCTTAATGCATGCCTTTGATCTGGCTGCCATCGAACTTTAATGACAGAGCAAGAGTTTGGAAATTGTAGCCTGCTTTGCTGGCTTGTTATAAATAACGTATAATGCACACCCTTTTGATCCAGCTGCATTGCGAACGAGGTATCCTTGAGCATGCACAAATTCTGACTGACAACTGCCAGGGAATTGCTTTGAAGACTTCTAGCCGATTCGGAAAAAGCCGCTGGTGCCTAAAGGTCCTCCAAACTCGACTTGCAAACCCTTTGAGGAAAGGCTGAATGATGCATTGCGGAGTCAATGGATGAGATAGAATTTTATCGCTTTTGAGGCAGATGGATTGAGGCAGAAGTTGCCGTTAGTCATACAGGTCCCAGATGGATTGAGGCAGATGGATTGGAACACAAAGGGAAGGTGTGTTTGTAATTCAGATGAGCTAGCTGATCAACGTGGGCTTTGCTGTTGCCTCGTGCACTGATGGACACAAGAGCCATTTTAAACCTCTTGAATGAAAACACCCTGGTCTGTTGGTGTTGGAAAACTTGTCCCAATGGATCCTCAAAGGGGAAGGCCTCCCTCAACCACAGACTTCACTGCTAGCTGTTGGAAGTGTCCACTACACAAATTAGACTTGCTAATTGGGCAAAGTTATTTAAAAGTTGAGACTTAAAATACCCACACTGTGGTTGTGTCAGCATCCAAAAATGGAAAGTTTCGCTGGCCACAGCTCTAAGGCAACAAGGGCTGAGCCTAAAATATCTTGCTTGGCCTTGTTAGAGCCAAAGTTCACTGTCTAAGCTCCATCATGTCTTGGTCTCTCCTGCTCACGTGAGTCCAAAAAGAACAGAAGGGGCCAGAAAGAACACAGTTTTATTTTAGTAGACGTTGCTGGCCCTGTTGGTCCCAAAAGCATAATGGCCCTTTTCACTGGACTTGCAAGCTTCCCCATTTCACAGAGCTCTTTGGCAGGCAAAATAAAATGACAAAAAATGACCATGAGCAAACATGGCTCATGAAGATATATGTTTACTTTCAGATGTTTCATATCTACTTTCAGATGTTTCATATCTAATTTCATATCTAGAACCAGGGGGCATACATTGAAAATGCTGGGGGGAAGAATTAGAACTAATAAAAGGAAACACTTCTTCACGCAACATGTGATTGGTGTTTGGAATATGCTGCCACAGGAGGTGGTGATGGCCACTAACCTGGATAGCTTTAAAAGGGGCTTGGACAGATTGATGGAGGAGAAGTCGATTTATGGCTACCAATCTTGATCCTGCTTGATCTGAGATTGCAAATGCCTTAACAGACCAGGTGATCGGGAGCAACAGCCGCAGAAGGCCATTGCTTTCCCATCCTGCATGTGAGCTCCCAAAGGCACCTGGTGGGCCACTGCGAGTAGCAGAGAGCTGGACTAGATGGACTCTGGTCTGATCCAGCTGGCTTGTTCTTATGTTCTTATGTTCTTAATTGTCAGGGAGAATCCACCCGCCCACCATTCTGTGCAGGTCACCCAGCATATTGTGGGCAGATTCTCTGAGAGCCCGACAGTGTACACAGTCTCCCAAGCATATTTTCTCCCCGTGGCAGCAGGTATGACCGATCTACAGTGACATGTTCATTATTCCCCAGCCACTGCAAAGAGGTCCCTTTTTGTTTTCTTTTGCGTGTTGCACATGTGCAGCTCGGCAGGTGCAGCCGATCAGATTGTGGGTCAATCGGCATGGCTGCGGGGGTTCATTTCTGTATGCCTGCGCAGCTACGCATGTGTTGCAGGAAATTTAAAAAATAAGAGAAGCAACGTCGTGCATACATGCAAATGGGAAAGGGAAAACGGGTTCCTTTATAATGACTGCAACCTGTTATACGTACGCTGTGTGGAATCCACCACAGTTAGGACCTTCTCAGCCCTATACAGTCAAATGAAGAAGAAGAAGAAGAAGAAGAAGAAGAAGAAGAAGAAGAAGAAGAGGAGGAGGAGGAGGAGGAGGAGGAGGAGTTTGGATTTATATCCCCCCTTTCTCTCCTGCAGGAGACTCAACAATCTCCTTGCCCTTACAATCTCCTTGCCCTTCCCCCCTCACAACAAACACCCTGTGAGGTAGGTGGGGCTGAGAGAGCTCCGAGAAGCTGTGACTAGCCCAAGGTCACCCAGCTGGTGTGTGTTGGAGTGCACAGGCTAATCTGAATTCCCCAGATAAGCCTCCACAGCTCAGGCGGCAGAGCTGGGAATCAAACCCAGTTCCTCCAAATTAGATACACGAGCTCTTAACCTCCTACGCCACATTTTTTCCCTAAATCTTCCTTTGAGCCTAACTTTATCTCCCTTTTTCTTTTTCTTTTTTAATTGCTCCCCTTTTGGTGCCCAGAAATAGAGATGCTGACGTTTATTTTGGCAAACCAACCTGCAGTTTAGCTTCACCCTATCCCGTAAAGTTGCCAGCACAGAAAGTGAGTTTGCGGTTTGGTGAGGCCTCTTCTTTTAGCCCAGGAGCTGTATTTACTGGGCAGGAATTTTGGTCTGTTCATTTTAGTAATGATGGTTTCTTAACCACTTTTTTAAAAAAAAGCCTTCTGGGCAAAGAGAGACTTTCTTATGTTAACAAAAGCTAAGAATGAGACTTTCTTGGGATTTTTTAGAACTAAGTTCCTAAGGGAGAGGGGGAAAAGCTCCTATGTTTAGCTGGGATGGGTTAGATTATAGAGCTTTGCTCAGTCACTTACAATATTTCACTGTCTGAAAATAGCAGAACAGTGACTAAAAAATAGCAAAACAGTGACTACATGGTCTTTTCTAGGCTACTGTATGGATGGCAGTTTTAGAAATAATGCAACTCAGGAATGGTCAGCAGAATCTTGCAAGCAGAGATGGTTGTGGTCCCCTGTCTACAAGGAGAATCTTGGTAGTGAGTAAGCAGTGATCTGGATCTGCCTACAGGGGGAAAAAAAGACTTCTCCACATAGTTTAATGCATCACATTTTCTTGCCGTGACTCTGTTTTCAGGCCTTGACTGCCCTCTCCAGTCCGCTCGTATCGCTTTAGAGGTGAGCAGAGAAAGCTCCTCGCTTGGCAGAATGAGCCTCCTTAACGGTCTGATTGACTGGAAACAATATTTTGTAGAATCTGTAATATTGTGTTCTGAAGCCATTTCTGACTGAATCAAACCTAAGTGATGGGTAAGGTTGCCAACAGGCATGAAAAAAAACTGTTCTGCTCCACGAAGAGAGGCTTAGTGTGTGGAAATGGGTTGCTTGAAGCCTTTAGTGGAACACAGATACATAACAACCCATTCAGCCTTTGTTAAAAGGGACAGGTCATTTTTTTTCTCCAAGCGATTGACCATCAGAGGTGGCTATTTTAAATCCTTGATGTGTCAAGTCATTTCCATGCATTGAGGCTTGTAGCATGAAGGCATCCATTTTCAACACAGCACAGTGCCAACCCAAAGTGGGATTTGTTATGCCTCTGTTGTTTTACATTGTAAGCAGAGTGCCCCTCTACAATGGAGCTGCCCAGTGCTGCATATAGACTATCTCCCCGTGTGCCCAGTGGTGGGATTCAGCCGGTTCGCACCACTTCGGCAGAACCGGTTGTTATAATGGTGCTTGTAAACAACCGGTTGTTAAATTATTTGAATCCCACCACCAGAACCAGTTGTTAAATTATTTGAATCCCACCACTGCATGTGCCCCTCTTCCAACGGGTGTGTGTGTGAGAAGAAAGTGAGAAAGGCGGTTTTAAATATTCTTGTACTGTTTCGAAATTGACCAGTGGCAATAGATGAAATTGACCAGTGGCAATGGAAGAAGTTCATAGTTACTTTCCAAACTTCCTAGCTTTGCAAGGAACATGTATTTTCTTTGCATTTTAAAAATCCCAGGTTCAGTCTTGGGCATTTCCAGGTGTTGGGAAGGATCTTTATTTGCCTGAAAAAACAGCTGCTACCTTTTGTTGGGTGTGTTTCCCTGGTAAATCCTTGCAGTCCAGGGGTGGGGGAGGACTTGTTAAAAATGTTATGTGTGAATTGCTGGAGTCACCATTCTTCAGGGTGCAAATCCTCACCCAAAGTCTCTAGAAGCTAAATCACAGAGTGGGGAGCAAGGTACAGCTTGCCTCTTAACACTTTAGCATACAAACATACGCACACGAATACAAAGGCAGTGTGCAATCTGCCATTTGATACCCTGCTGCCAAGATATATTTTGAAACACTGATTATCTATTATGGGACTTTTAACATTTCTCTAGTATATCTTTAACAAGAACAAACACATTTCTGGATTTTAAATTAGTGGAAGAGAGGTGACTGCACAGTAAATTAATACTATGTACAGCTGGTGGGAGGAGATCCTTCCTCCGAGGATTGGAGGAAAGGGATTCCAGTCTGTGGTACAAGAACTAGTGGGCCCTATTTTGGGCTATGAAATAGTAGAAGGGATGCACTTACAAGAATCAGAAGCTTCTCCGGTTTTTCTTCTATCCACTGTTGCAGGGTTTCTGTTGCGACTGACTGAACATCAGGAAAAAGCTTCTCTATCCATTTAATCACCAGAGTCCTCATTTCTGAAGGTTTCTTATCATCTGCATTCTCAATTTCCTTTAAAAACTGGGTTGCCATCACTTTGCAAAAATGTTTGGAGCTCTGATGAACTTAGTGAAAGTGCGAGCTCATGAAAGGCTTCTTTCTGACTGTGTCACGCAGCATAGATCAGGAATCGTATGGGATTTGGCAGACAAGCCTTGCCAAATAAAGGAAAGGACCAATAGAAATGTTTTGCAGGCTGTAGATTTCATGATGAAAAAGACCTTTGCCTTATCTTTTTAGCTACCATACAAATAGAATGAACTAGATGCTGTTCCTCCCACCTCTACGCCCTTCCTAAACAAACATTCAAAACACCATCAGAAATGATAGCTGAATGAAACCAATTATTGTAAAGGGAGGAATGCTGATAATAAATCATTAACTTTGCTTGATTTTAAGAACTGGTGTTCATGCACCCTTTGAACAGGAGGGTCAGTGCTGGGGAGAGTTGCAACAGATCTCCATTCTACAGAGATCAATTTCCCTAGTAGACAGGGTAGCTTCGAGGACAGACGCTATGGATTTATATATCCACTGAGCTCCATCCCATCCTTGAATGCTGTCCTCCCCAGGTTCCATTCCCAAATCTAAAAAAAAAAAAAATTCAAGCTGGAGTTGGCAACTCCATCTGGAGATCAGCTTCAATTCCTGGAGAACTGTAGGCCTGCACCCGGAGCTTGGTAATTCTACTTGCCATAGAAAGGTAAACCTGTATAAGATGGCACTGCAGATCTCTGAAGCGATTGGTATGCATAAGCACATCTACATCTTGTCTGTAGTGGTCACCCCTGGCCAGTGCTGACACATCCTTTCAGCCCTTCACAGGACAATTACGTTTTCCTAGATTTTTGATCCAAAGAACAAAAAGTCATATTGGTGAAAAAACCTTTCTGCTATTGCAGATTCAACCCAGAGCAGAGGGCAAAGTCTTTCAGCAGTGTGGAGTGGTAGAAAGATTTTGTGTATGATTGTATTACTAAGCATCTCAATTTTCAGCAGTGAAATATTAAAATGTGAGCCTAGTAGAAAGGCTATGGGCTCAGTGTGGTCCCTGTGGAGAAAACAGCTGATTTGGAAAGTGGATTCTATGGCATTGTACCCCCCTGAACTCCCTCCCCTTCCCAAACTCCACATTCCCCAGTCTCCATCCCCCAAATCTCTAGGAATTTCACAACCTGGAGCTGGGAACCTTTGTGACAATACCCAAGGTCAGGAATGGCTAAACAAGATTTGATCACCACTTATACGAAGCTGAACTGATCATGTAAAAACAAAATAATTTGAAGATTATTTTAAAAACTGATAATGATTAAGATATAATAATCTAACTAGTAAGAATATTTTGGAGTTGGTGGATAAATGACAGAGATTCTAAGCATAATGGTTTATCTAATAATATAAGAATGTTATACTGGAATCCATTATGTAATGTGTAGTCAATATAATTTTGGATAGATATTTTCTTTGTTTTATTCTTGTCTATTCCTTAGTATTTTTCCAATACTATTCTGTTCAATAGGATATGATATTGAATTAGACTGCGTTTTTGCAATATGGCTGGAAGCTTTATGTAACATACAATTTTTATTGATTGTCCTTTTTGTATTGTCGAAGGCTTTCAAGGCCGGAATCACTTGGGTGCTGTGTGGTTTCCGGGCTGTATGGCCGTGTTCTAGCAGCATTCTCTCCTGACGTTTCGCCTGCATCTGTGGCTGGCATCTTCAGAGGATCTGATTGTCCTTTTTGTTTTCCCTGAGAATCTTGCATAAACTTTTCCTTTTGTTCGATTGACTGTTTTCCTTCTTTCCCCCCCTTCCCCTCCTTTTCTTTTTATTTCTTTTTCTTTTTGCCTTTTATTTAATTAGAATCAATATGTTTATTCGCATCATTGTCATTTGCCTTTGTACCTTGGGATTTTGTTCACTCGATGGTATATTTAAAAGTTTGTCTTTCTTAAATAAAGATTACATTTAAAAAGAAAAGTAATAAAAATGATTTTAAAAAAGGATTTAAACAACACTGAGATGTACACTGGCATTCAAGCAAATCACCAAACAACCAAGTAATATGACGTGGTTGTTGGACCACTGTTGGAAAGGTGTGTCGAGGGATGCTTAGGGCCCTCCAGCAAGCCACGAAGCATCCTCGTTGCCCTGGCAACAGCAACACAGCCGCCTCCCCTCCTCGCAGCCGGAACAGGAGGCTTCCCAGAATGCACCGCGTTCGGCTTCAAGTGCGCAGCTGCTGTCTCCATTTTTCCCTCGCCGGGGAAGCGGATGGCGGGCGTCGGCGCCATGGAGACGGGTGGGTGTTTGGGAGATGCCGAGGATGTGGTGTTGGGTGGTCCGCGCGGGGCCCGAGGGTCTGGGAATGTGAGGAAGAAGGGAATATGAGGAGGAATCACCCCAATTTTGAATGCGAGGAATTTCCAAGTGGGTTTTGTTGCGGTTCCTCTAGTGGCAGAGAGTTCTGTGGGCCACAGACCAGGTCATTAGATGCGTGAGGAGTTATGTAAGCCAGTCCTTCAGTTGATGAAGGGTTGGCATTCAAAGCAACGCAGGTTTTATAGTACTACTGCCACTACTACTATTCTTGATGTCACAGCTGCCAGTTCTTTAGTTGGTTGTTTGCTTTTCATTACAATTCGAGCCTCAACTAGAACACTGGTTGATTTGGCGTTGTCTGCTCTGATAGTTAGCAGCTCTCCGAAATCTCTTAACCCTCTTGTCACTATGAATAGGACTTGGTTTGCAGAATGTGTACTGTGCCCCAGGGATGCCCTCTGGCTGCCATGTGGGTTTCCTCAAGCATTTGACTGGGGCATGCAGCATCAGGAGTTTGAACAGCGCAGTCCTAAGTGGAGGCCATTGACAGCATGAGCGCAGAAGAACGTAGTTCTGCTTAGATTCACCCTGTAGCATAACAGGAGGGAAGGGCTGTCACCAGAATTGACTATCCCAATTGGAGGGGGTCCAAAAACCACTGCCAGTCGCTAGCAGCTCCTTGATTTTTGGGACTCTGCGTGCCCCCCCCCCCCCTTAAAAATAAGAAACACACTCCTCCTGAATGTCAAATTCAGTTTGACATTAGGAAACCTTTCTGGGCTGTGAAGTTGTGTAGCTTTTCATACGTTCACCCATTTGCTCTATCACTTGGCTGGGAAGTTCTTAGCAATCTCAGCTTTCAGAAGTAAAGGAGGATGAGAAGCTCAAACCTGTGCCAGGATTTGTTTGATTATCCTTTTAACATGATCCCTTGACTTGAGATTGTCGTTCCTTCTTGTCATTAAATGGACCAAAGATTGGACTTCAAACCTTGTGAATGCCTGGTATGTTGCTTTGTAGCAAGTTAGAGCACTACTCCTGCTAGTTTTGTATTGCCTACTTTGATTGGCAGTGTTTGGTTGATGTTTCAGGCAGAGTAAGGCCATTCCCAGCATTTGCTCTTTGAGTCTCTTTGGTTAAAGATAATTGGATTGAACCTGGGACATTCTGGGTGTTAAAGAAATGCTGCAACTATTTTGCTTTAGCCCTTCCACAGCTCTGTTTCCAGTGGATTATACACTGAGCAAAACTGTGTCGTTGAGCCTAGAATTGTCCTCCTTGTATGATTTTAACATTTCTTTCTCCTTCTGACACCAGATGATGCAGGAAACCGAGTTCGGTTCCAGCTGGAGCTGGAATTTGTGCAGTGCCTCGCAAACCCCAATTACCTAAACTGTAAGTGCTGGAAACAAATGCAGCTGCACTATTGATGTATTGACCACTAAGTTGCCATCAGTGGCCAAGGGTGATAACAACCCAAATGTGAAAATGCATTACAAAAGAAAGAAGGTGTACCCAATCATCAAGGGGATTCTAAAAGGGCTTTCTAAAGATACTGGGGTATGGTAAAGGACTGGTGTAAAGGTGGTGTTGTGTAGCTTGATCTTGTTAGCTGAGCAGGGTTGGGACTTGGATGGGAACTGCTCAGATAACAAGATCAAGCTAAGGAAGAAGGCAGACCATCTCTGTCTCTCACTTGCTTTGAAAGCACTTTGCTGGACTTGCCATAAATTGGTTGCAACTAGTCAGCACTTACATATGTGTATATAAATGAAGAATATTTAACATTTTACAAGGAGAAGTGCCTGATTTGAATTTTATGAATGATTGGTCTGCTGAAGTTGTAACCATATCTTATGGTAAAAATACTTTTGTATGTCTTGAGTCTATTGTCCATGCACTTAAAGACCCCTGAGTTCTTGTAAAAAGGGAAAGCTTGCTACCCAACTGTAGGTTAAGCCCATTCTAAAATAATTTGCTTTGTGTATTTCAGTTCTTGCCCAGAGAGGATACTTCAAAGACAAAGCATTTGTGAACTATATAAAGTACCTGCTGTACTGGAAGGAACCAGAATATGCCAAATACTTAAAGTAAGAGTGATTTATGTATCTCACACAATGTTAAATGGTCCAGAATTGATCTCTGCATTTAGGGAAAGCTAGGAGACAGCGCTTCTAAAACTGTGTTGGTTAATATTAGAGATTCTAATTTTGCTTGCTCACAAGTGGTAGTTTTCCAAGTGGCCGGATTGTGTGTGCTTGTTTTTTATGTGGGGTAATGCCTGAACATGTGAACACATGAATCTGCCTTGTGTGAAATCAGGTGCTCATTCAGTATAGCTCAGTATGGTCCCTTTCGGCTGGTAATAGCTCTCTGTTTATCTGCTTTTAGACTAAAGATTTTAGCCTGCGATTTTCCATTTTGCCTGTCTGCCAAGTTGCATAGCAGTGTGCAGTGTACATGTATGTGACCCCCTCCCACTTTAACAGACGCAACAACACGAAAAGCAGCAGCAGCCTTTCTCGTGTTTATACATAAGACTAATACCATCTGTGGATTCTGGCCTAGATGCAGGGTAGGGGAAAATCAGTTAAAGGGTTTTTTTATGTTCAGTTCGTCTTGAAATAAATATTTACATTGGTATATTGTCAAAGGCTTTCACAGCTGGATTCAACTGGTTGTTGTGGGTTTTTTGGGTTGTGTGGATCTTTTTGCATATTCAGTAAATCCATGAATTAAAATCAGATAATAGTCTTGCAAGGTGGTGGTAATAGGGGTGCTAAAATATTCCCTATAAGACTCATGTGTCAACTGTTTTTGTCCATAAGGTACCCTCAATGTTTACACATGCTGGAGCTGCTCCAGTACGAACACTTCCGGAAAGAACTGGTGAATGCCCAGTGTGCCAAGTTCATTGATGAGCAGCAGATTCTCCACTGGCAGCACTATTCCCGCAAGCGGATGCGCCTTCAGCAGGCCCTGGCGGACCAGCAGCAGCAACAGAATAGTGCCTCCATCAAATGAGCCCCTTGGCTGGTTACAAAAGCAGGCTGGATTCTTTTCCATGGACAGGTGGTTTCCCTTCCACTTCCTGCTACATCAGGGAAAGGCAGCCGACAGGAGCTCGTCAGCTTAATAGAGTCTGGACTGCTGGCTTCGATCTATGTATATAAGGTGCAGTTACAAAAGGTGCTTAGACCGTAGCTATTTAAAATGGTATAGCAGAATGGTACAGCAGAAGGGGGTGGAGAAGGAATGTGATTTTTTGAAGCAGAGACGGCTTTTACAGGTTTTTTCAATATGCTTATTTTGTTAGTGGTGGTAGATCACAACTGGGAAAACTTACTGGCTTTGCATTATTAAATCCATAGGAAAATAAAGAGGTCTACTTTGGGGTACATCTTCCTGTAACGCACACTGATATTGTACTCAAAACAGTTCTGAGATCCAGCTGGATTGAACGTCCTGGCTTCAGAAATGTCTCTTGTTGATCTGTCAGATTCACAGGGGGAAAATGGTCATGGGATAGTCAAGAAGAAACTATGTGCAGTCTCTTTCCCATGCTTTCCCCCTTACAGAACTTCAGTTTGTGAACTAACTTAGTCAGAAATGCTGTTTCCTGGTGCCATTTTGGCAGCTTGAATAATTTTCTGCCTAAACCAGTTTCTTTGCAGGGAGGGCCCCTGCTTGATGCAATATAAATGTGAAAGGAAAGCAGATGTGCTAATGTTGAGTGAACACCCAAGCAGCCAGAGATAAGCAACTTACCAGTGGTTGGTTTTTTCATGACGTGGCTGATGATTTAAATAAATTAAAGCCTTTCTCAAGTTTCTGGGGTTTTTTTTGAAGAGCAAAGTGACAGATATCTTATTTTATATAATGATGAAGCCACCTTAAGCCCCCTGTTTCTTCACTGTTTACCTTCAACCTTGCTCTTAATGGTCAGAACGTTATGTATCCCGGTTTCCTGTCTGCGTTTAAATGTCTTCCAGCGGAAGCTTAAGAGCAGCTTAATAAGGTCTATAATGGACCATGTATATGGATGATGCTGAATAATAATTCACAGACATTTAATCTGATTCAGTCCTAGAAAGTTCTATTCAGCATTTCTCTACACGATTTAAAATTCCTTTGCTTTTGTGATTACTACAAAGTGATTCAGTATTTGTAACTGGGCTTGAAGTATCAAAAGGCAGAGCGCCAGCATCCCTGCAATTTGTTGGGGAGAAAATTCTGTTGGTACTGGGAAGGGTTTGGGGTTAATTTAGCACTAAATACTTGTATCTGCCATCAAGTCACAGCTAACCTTTGGCAACCCCATATGGTTTTCAAGGGAAGCTCAAAAGTGCTTTGCCATTGCCCTACCTCTGCGTGGGCTCAGACAGTTCTGAGAGAACTGTGACTGGTCTAAGGTCACCCAGCAGGCTTCAAGTGAAGGAGTGGGGAATCGAACCCAGTTCTCCAGATTAGAGTCCTCTGCCTTTAACTTTTACATGCTGGCCTACTAGATGCTTGCTTTGCTAGAACAAGAAGGCATATGACTTTTACACACTAACTGCAGAAAGTACTATTTTTTTTCTGGAATGTAATATGTATATAATATTCAGCTGTTTAAAGGAATCCAAGCATTTATTTAAATTAACCCATTTCCAGATCACAAGATACTTGTACACCATTATGCCCTACCTGCATTTGAGCGTTACTTAATACAAATGTATTCCAGATACTGCAAAAATGGGAGCATGATTCTTTATGAGATACTTTGAGCAGCTTAACGGATGGTAGCATCTTGATGAATGCAAAACAGATTCAGTCTTCTGTGAACAGCATACGCACAAGGTCGGATTTAAAGCATTCGTCTTCCACCAACTTCTGAGGCTGAAACAGGAATTAAAATTGGTACAGAAGTTAATAACCCCCTACAAAATATGCTGATTGTTACTAACAGGCATTTTAATAGTGATGCGGCTTGAATTTCATATTGACAAGTTTGCTCTGCATGCCTCATGGGAGAAAGTAGCTCACTGTTCAAAGGTTGTAAATTACAAATATTTCCCCAACTGGTGCAAAGGTCACTGAGTACAGAAGAGCAAAGGCCAAATGTGAGGTATGCCACAGGTTTTCTTTTGTGTCACAGAAAATTCCCAAGGGTGCCACAATAAATTAGTAAATTTTCACTAGCTACAAGTACCAGAAAGCAAGAGACTTCTAGCATGAGCCTATGCATTTTACTCAGAAATAAGGGACAATGCTTGAGAGGGGCTGACACCCAAGTATATGAAACACTATAAACTAACTTGGTCCTATAGACTTCCAAGTGACATGCACAGAAGAAGGCTGTACATTCATAGCAGAGTTTTGCAGAAAGAGCAACACTTCAGAAGATAAGGCACCTCGGCCAGATAATGTGCGTCTCAAGCCAGAATTCAGCTGTACACTAAAAAATACTTACAGTTCCGTATTTAAGCAATGTAGGCACACCAGTGAGTTTAAGCTTCTTTCTGAATTCGTTGTTTGGATCTTTCCAGCTGTGGAGAAATTTTCTCGGATCAATCTAAGTGCATTTAGAAAGGATAATTAACGTACGAAGGCTATGTCTGCAACCATTAAGTGTGATAACTAGGAAATGAAAACCTATTACTGTGATAGGGAGTACACTGTCCCATATACCCAGCGCAGGATGGCATCCACCACTAAGTCCTACTTGGTAGCTCAACCAAGAGTAGTTGATTGGCCACTGGGAGAAAGAAGTATTTGGCTTAAATGGTCCACATCTGATCTCATCCAACAGGGCAATCATATTTTTAGTTTTGAGATGGGAACATTTTTTTTAAGCCTGCCATTCATTTCACATGTTGTAGTTGTTAAAATGTCAGACTAGGATCTGGAAGACTTCAGTTTGAATCCTTACTGAACCCATGAAACTAACTGGGACAGTCCCATACACTCAGCCTAGCTTCTTTTACAGGGTTGTTGTGAGGTGGAATGTGGGAGGGGAGAGTGATGGTCTTCCCTAAGTCCCCTGGAGAAAGGGCAGGATAATGTGATAGATACATAAAATTAAAATAAGTTAGGCAAAAGTGCATGGACAAGCATTCCAACCCAGGGAGGGGAAATGCACATATGCAAAAGGAAGTAGTCTGAGGATTCACCCAAGAAGTAGTTGCAGCCAATCCCAGCTTCCCAACATGCAGATATGTCTGCAGAATCGTTGTAATCACACTTCAGGTGTACACCTAAGATGTTGAAATGTGCACCCGCAGTCTGGCGCCTGTGAAGTAGCCCTTGGCTATAACTCGGAGCCTGTATGCGTTTTTTAAAATGTGAGGATTCATGCTAAATCAGCGAGATGTCAAACTAATGCTTCAAAGGGATGGAAGTCCAGCAGATAAAAGCAGCCATCCAGCAGAGATCAAAGTCACAAGAAACACAACAGTATGAGCAGCAGCAAGGTGATTTTACAGCACAGTCACTTGTTGGTTGCAGAAAGTAACTGCACTTGAGCAGATCTTTGGCCTGTGGACTGCAGAGGCACTGTTCACACATGCTTTATAAGAGTTAACGTACTGTGAGGTCAAATAATTGCTTTGCGTCCCAAAGATTTTTTTCCCCTGGAAGGAATGGAGCAGGCCTTAACTGCATTTCCATAACCCAAGTATAGCTCAAACCAACACAATGTCCTTGGGTTTGTTACAAAAAAATGTGAGTGCCGACTCTAACACACTGTGTTACTTACTATGTTCTGTTTCCAACTTGGCAGTAAATGAATACAGATGCTTCTGGCATGTTAAGGAGCTCAGCTCGCACAATTGGCTCGGCTAAAAAAGGAAGAATCTTATTGTGAGTTCACATAGTAAGCATTTAGTATTCAGGTTGACGCCAAACCCCTTCAGTTTTTATCCCACCTTTGCTCACCACTAAAGAGCATTATGCCAGGTATAACATAAAGCAACGAATTTCTGTGCTTGATCTGTGAGGCTTCACTGACACACGCGACCCGCCATTCCTCAGTCTTGCAGCTACCAAGTGATGAAAATGCATGTGTGAATGAGTCATCACAGATCAAGCACAGAACCTTCCTATTGCCTTGTATCACTTTAAACTTGGTGATTTGCAATGAAATCTGTTCACACATTCAATTACCAACCCTGAAGAGTCACATAATTATCACCCAGCCCTTGATTTTCTAGTCAAATTAGCATGGGTGTGTAGAAATGCTGCAAACCCAAGCAGGTGTACCTGAAAGAAGAATTGCTGACAAGTTGAATTATCTAGGGTGGTGGGCAAGCTCTTCCTTGTACCAGGTCTTCAAGCAGAGGGTGGAAAGCCGTTTGTCGGGAGGACTATGCTTTGGATTTTTAGAATGGGCAAGGAACTGGACTAGATAGCACATAAGGCCCCTGCTATGAACTCAATGATATTTACTGTATACAAGCACCATGTTGGGCATTCATGAACAATTCCAGGGAAATAACTGGGAAATGCAGGAGCTGGGAAACAAATCCAATTCACCAAACAAAAATCTGTCAATCATGTGGAGGGGTGAAGAATCAAACCCAGATCTTCAGAATAGTCCACCTCTCTTAACCACTACACCATACTAGCCCTTTTAATATACAGATCACTCTCCGTGGGTTGATGGTATCATAAGCACCGGACCACTAAGTATACTAAAAGCTTAAGTGTTAACTTGAATGAGGACAAAACAAAAAAATTCTTACAGCATTTTAAAGAACAATAAGTGCCAAATCCTCCTGGGAATTAAATTTCAACAAGTTCAGTACAGCATACACATAAACGTTATTCCTATAAACTATACAACATTCTTGTAAAGTATCAACTAGCAAAGAATTCAATATGGGTACTCCTGCTAAGCTTGCAATAGCAATATAAAACAACAGTCCCATGTCTTAAAGATGTATGTGGTTTCTTGTTTTAATTGGCAGATCAGCTTGGAGATATTTTATGTGAATAAAAGGGATAACAATGTTAACCCCGCATCGTTTCCGATGGGAATAGGTTAAAAAGCAACTGCTTGTTTGACTGCAGACTTGACAGAATAGCACGAGGGGACGAAGCGTCCGAAAAAGATGGATGTCGCCGTATTAGATCTGTCCGATCAGCCACCGATCAGAAGATCGAGTCACTCAAGAAACGTGGAAGCACACACACGTACAAATTACACCCACCCTTTACGCAATCCGGGAACTACATGACGCCACTCGCGGGATCCTTGTCGCCGCTAAAGTAAGCGAAAGCGGTCGTATTAGATCTGTCCGATCAGTCACCGACCAGAAATCCCGAGTCGCCCAGAAACGTGTAAATACATACACACGTGCAAATTCCACCCACCTTTCACGCAATCCGGGCACCAACTGGCGCCACTCGCGGGATCCTTGTCGCCGCTGAAGTAGGCGAAAACGGTCCGCCCCCGCCGCTGTTGCTCGAGGCAGGTCTGCTCGAACTCGGCATAACCCCGCACTGACACCTCGTTGCAACTCATGGCGAAGATGAACTAGAAAGGCGGAAGCGGCACTGGTTAGAGAAGGCTGGCGACGCTTCCTGAATTAAGGCGGCCTGGCAGGGACATTCCGCTAATACGATTGGCCGGTGTCTTCCCACGCCTGTGATTGGATCTCGCCGGCGGAGGCCGTTTCCCGGCGTTCTCCGCGCGGTGCGCAGTTGCTAAGGAACGCTCGTGGAGGCCAAAAAGTGGCGGCAGCCGCGGAGCGAGTTCTACATGTCAAGCACAGCTGGGAGGTCCCCCGTTTGTCTTCTCAGTCCTGCCGTTGTCTAAGGTGGCAGGCCTGGAGAGGCCAGGCCCAGCTGTCCTCACCCAAGGCCAAATGGAGCCTCCACGTTCATGAGTAGTATATCTGTGCCGGTAAACTGCTTTCATTCGCTGCTCACGTTCTCTTGGAGCTTGAGTGGCTGCTGCTGGAGGCATGTTCAGCAAACTGAGGGCTCAACTTAGGTCTTTTTGCCTGTTTCTTAACTTGTAACGAGATCTTTAAGCATAAATAGAAAAGTCCCGTGCACCAGTGGCAATCCTAACGTAAGCTTACTGTTGGTATTTTAGCAACGTTTTTTTTCATAGACAACAATAAAATCACAATTTTCTGAATCTCCTGCTGAATGGTAATGGGGCCAGGGAAACCATCTCGTGTGCCTTTGACATCCTTGTCCCAGCTGGGAAAAACCGAAGAGAGGCCTCTCCGGACCCAGGTATTGTGCAATTTCTTCTTCCTTTTTTGCTTCAGCGTTTGTTTTAGGGGCTTCTTGAAAGGTTTCTAGTGTCAACCATCTATGTTTTTGATTTGGGGGATGGGGCAGGCACAGATATACAGAAATGTCTTGCGTGGACCTCATGCCATCAGCACTGTTTGCCAGTAAGCCAGTTAAAAAAACGACCTCACTGTTTTGTGTATGTGACGAATATTATGGATTGGATTTTGCTGTGTGGGGTTTTGCTGGAGTCTACTGTCAAACGTGGAGGGATTGTGCAAGGTTATGCTAAACAATGTAAAACACCAGCTGGATGTTACAGAACCAACATGATACATTTGTCATGATGATGCTTAGCTTCATCATGAGTGGTACTGAACAACTGAACAACTAAAATGAACCATTGTATTTCAGTTTCTGCCACTTTTGTGTTTTTTATGAAACTCTCCAGTGGCAGAGACTGCATATGTTATGTGGGCTCTGAGTGTATACATCTGTAGTCACTTCCTTTGAGGAATTTCAAGACTAAGCTAACTGGGCATCTGTCAGGATTGCTGATTTACCTTGAGGATCAATCCTGTCCCCAGCGTGGTATTGTGGTTAAGAGCAGGTGCACTCTAATCTGGAGAACCGGGTTTGATTCCCCGCTCTGCCACTTGAGCTGTGGAGGTTTATCTGGGGAACAAGATTAGCTTGTGCACTCCAGCACATGGCAGCTGGGTAACCTTGGGCTTGTCACAGTTCTTTGGAGCTCTCTCAGCCCCACCTACCTCACAGGGTGTTTGTTGCTGGGGGCGGGGGGAGGGAAAGGAGTTTGTAAGCTCCTTTGAGTCTCCTTAACAGGAGAGAAAGGGGGATATAAATCCAAACTCTTCTTCTTTCCCCGCCCCCAGCATGAGTGCTCTGCTTAAAAACATGACCTAGAGGCAGATTTATGTTGTTCATTATTTCAAACAGCTTCAGTTCAATCGGAATGTTTCTGCGCTGCCAGGGAACTTGGCTTTCCAATTCACCAGCCCTAGTCCGATTATAATAGAAAAGCTGAAGCAACCTCAGAATAGGAAGGACCAAGGTGCCGGCGATGCACTGGATTTCCGAAACTCTGTTGAGTTTTCTGTCATATCCGAAGAGAAGCTCAATTTGGCTGTTCAGCTGGCCAAAAGGGACGTGAAACGCAGACATCTGGAGGAGCAAGTGAGACAACATTTCCTCAGCGAGAAGAAAACTGCTCCCTTGCAACCTGTGGGGCCTGGGCAAGCCAGGAGGAAGCCTGAAAACATTGTAGGACCGAGAGCATCAAATTGCCTCCAGAAAGATGAATGCCAGCTTGGCAATGGGTCCAAACTGGGGACAACCAGCTCAGGAGCCAAAGTCTATCTCTACACCCCAAATCAGATGAAGTTGAAAGCTGCTGTGTCTGATTCACCCCCCACCCGTGATCCAGGACCTGGGCCCAGAAAGGAGGAAGACAAGACTGCCCTGGAGGTTCGGCGGCTGCAAAAGGAGCTGCAGAGCTACATCCAGAAAATAGAACAGCTGGTAAAAAAAGGTGAGGGGTAACAGCTTCTGCTTCGGCTGTGGCAAAATCGTAGACCTTCATCCCAACTCCAGGGCCAATGGTGTCCTTGGGGTTCTTCTCCCTGGGCATGGGGGGCTTCTGGGTCCAAGACATGTGGCAGAATCCATTGCAGCAGCTGCTGTTGTCAGTGATCTTTTAAGGCTGGGATGGGAGGAGCATGCGATGCTGTGTTGGGCATGCAGTCTGCTTGCTCCTTGGAGGTTTGACAGACCAAATGAATGGCAGGTTACAAGGTTATAGCAGTGGCAATCTAGATTGATGTGCTTTAGCCCTAGATATCCTGGAAATGTCTTTTTTAGCTGTCACGTAAAATGTTTTACAGTTTGCATGTTGGAATGAGCGAGTACTTTACAATGTTCTCTGACTTTTCCTGTCTAGTCCTTGAAAGTGTAGCACTTGCTATGGTCCGGAACTTAGGGTCTCCCTCTACTGGTACTGGGGAGTATTTAATGCTTCTTTCAGAGGATGGTGAAACTCTCCTTGTGAGCACATTGCAAGAACTTTCTCCATCCTTCCCTCCCAAGCAGGGCTTTTCTCACAAGCCATTCTTGTTCTCTGCAGTAAGACTTCCTCAGGTTAATGACTGAAATCCAGACCCGTTCCTCTGTGTTCGCTGAACCATTTTTTGTTCCAGAGAGAAGTGAAGAAACGTTGGATCCCGATGAAGAGCGCCGGGTCCGTGTTCGAAGGCAGGAGCAGGCTGTGCGATCTGCACGAATGCTGTATGTGCTGCAACAACAGGCAAGAGTGTTGCTCTTTTTCCATTGTGACTTGTAGCACCTTGTGGCAGTGGTGGCCTTTCTTTGGAAAGCAAGCTCCAGAGGCCCCACTCTGTGTGCCTCCGCTTTCAGAAACAAGATAAGTGGCGTTTAGGGACAGAACCTTTCCTGTGGTGGCTCCTCAACTGTGGAATTCCATTCCTCAGCAATTCACCTGGGGCCAAGCTTGCTGAACATTAGCCACAGGGGAAAACAGAGGGGAGTATTATTGTTTTTCTAGGTGTTTAGCTGAATGTTTTATCTTCCTGGCAGGCTGTTTGTAACTACTATTTGTATCCAACTTTCCTTTTTGGCGGTGGTTTTCATGTTGGTGTGTATTGGAACTGGTATGCTTTTCTTACCTTTTTTTACATAAAGAAGGTGTTTTATTGTGTTGCTTAAACATGATGTGTATTTTATGCTATTTTGCTTCCTTTATTGTTATGAGTGTTAGTGATTTGTGAAGTGCATAGGAATTTTTGAACAGCAAGAACAGAATATACGTTTTAAAAGAGTGGACCCTGAATAGCTAGTGAGAACATAACACATTATCTGTGGTATTGCATAAAATGTGTAGATTTCTGCGCAGGCCCGGACTGAGGCTTCTTTGGGCTTCAGAGAAGTTCTCATCTGGATCTGAACTTTGTTATTCCAGCCTTATAGTTTGGCGACAACAAGCCACACAGTCACAAATATCAGAACTGGGTTGCTTGGATCCAAACTCGGCCACGCAGACTGCTCAGAAATGTCTCTATTTAGCCAATTTGTTTGTGGTATGTTTTTAAATAGGTAAGAGAAATTCAGGAAGATCTGGAGAAGCTGAGTCCCCAGAAAATCAAACACACAAAAAAGGTGAGGGGAAAAATCTGTGAGGATTTTGAGAAAGTAGGGAGCAGGGAATGAGCTTGGGCAGGAGGTTGGCATCTTCTTAAACAGGAAAAGAGCTCTCAGTGTAGTAATGAGGGGTTTTCTGCAGTCATCCATAACTGCCATGCTTTTCAGTTTACCAGAGACTAGAAGCATCCTCTGTCTGAGATTCCACAAGTTATTTATTTATTCATCTTTATTGAATTCTATTGAATTTATACCCTACTCTCCCCGTTTCCCTCCCAACCAAAGTTGGGCTTGGAGCAGCGAATGACCCATAAAAATGCCTATGCTAAAGATAAAACAATACAACAATCGGCACCAGTAAATCTTCATCTAATATAGATGATGACTACAGTCCCAAACCTCCATCCCCTCTATGATATTCAGCTTCCCAAGTTGGGGAGAGAAAAAGTGGGGAGGGACCCTATGTTCTAGTGCAGTGATGGCGAACCTTTTTGAGATCGAGTGCCCAAACTGCAACCCAAAACGCACTTATTTATCGCAAAGTGCCAACATGGCAATTTAATCTAAATACTGAGGTTTTAGTTTAGAAAAAAAACGGTTGGCTCCGAGGCGTGCGTTACTCAGGAGTAAGCTTGGTGGTAGTTGGTGGCTTTGCTTTGAAGCAACCGTGCAACTCTTCCAACGGGTGAATCACAACCCTAGGAGGGTTTACACAGAAGCAAGCCCCAGTGCCAGAACCGAGCTTACTCCCAGATAAAGGATTGCGCTTTAGTTCTTCACATGAAAATCAGTGGGGTTTAACAGCGCTTAACAGGGTTACCTACACTGCTTCCCCAAAACTAGGGCTCATTCCGCACATGCAGAATAATGCACTTTCAAACTGCTTTCAGTGCTCTTTAAAGCTGTGCGGAATAGCAAAATCCACTTGCAAACAGTTGTGAAAGTGGTTTGAAAACACATTATTTTGCATGTGTGGAAGGGGCCTTTGTCTTAGGTTTAATGCTAATAATCGAGCCCAGCGGCTGAGGCCAGCCTAGATGTATGGGGGTGGGGGCGACTCTGTTTGCGTGTGCCCACAGACAGGGCTCTGAGTGCCACCTCTGGCACCTGTGCCATAGGTTCGCCACCACTGTTCTAGTGTGATGAGAATGGAGGGAGAAAAATGTTCTTCCTTCGCACCTCCAGAGAGCATCCAGCTAACTCAGAACCCTCCCCCTCTCCTTCCTTTGTGATGCAGTCCCGAGCCATGGCCCAGCTGGCAGCAGCTCACAGAGGCGCAGTCCGGGCTTTGCAGATGTTCACCGCTCGCTTGGCCAGCCAGTCGGAGCACCATCTGGCTCCTGGCCACTGCAAGGAACTGGGCAACCTCATCCGGCAGCTGTCCCTCTGCTCTGCTCGCTTGGAGATGGACTCCTCCATTCCTGATGTCGTCATTGACATCCTGCTGCAAATAGAGGTGAGAAGGAAAGAGAAGGATTCTTTTTTTCCTTTTGACGGACAGTGCTGAACAAGCTGGGGAGCCGCTCTGCATGTCCCTTAGTGGTGACAGATAAGCCTTGGAGATCAGTTTCTGTAGTAGCCGTCAGAGGGGGGCTTATTGGGAAGCCAAACAGCAGCTGCCGCCATCAAGCCCGCTTTAATTAACTCTTTTGTGGCTTTGTAACAAAGTAAGAATATTTTCCCGAAAAATATTTTGAAAATATTCTTTTAAGATTTTCTTTAAATCCTGCATTTTTGCTACCGTTCTCTAGTAAAGGCCTATTGTTCAAATGTTAGTATTTAAGTAGGTGAGCCGGAGTGGTGTGGTGCTTGAGAGCAGGAGACTCTAATCTTGAGAACCAGGTTGGTTTCCCCGCTCCTACATATGAAGCCTCCTGGGTGACCTTGGGCTAGTCATAGTTCTCTCAGGCCCACCTTAGCTCACAAGGTGTCTGTTTGGGAGAGAGGAAGGTAAAGGAAATCGTAAGCTGCTTTGAGACTTCTTGTGGCTAAGAAAAGCAGGGTATAAATCCAAACTCTTCTTCTTAACTGACTGGGGTTATTCCCAAATCTCGTAGCAAACAGAATATATAGTGCAGGCTTTTTTTTGCTGCAGGAAATTAAGAGGCTTTTTGACAATTGCAAAGTGGGAAATGGTGCTTGCATATTGCATGTTTAATGAGAGACAAAAATTGTGGTGGCAGGATTTGGAGTCTCTGCTGTCCAAGAAAGAGTCGCCCCAAAAAGAGAAGAAATGGCCTTCCACATCTCAGGTTGAACAGCCATCAGGCAGAGCCAGGGTGCCAAGCAGAGAGAAGAAAGTTTTTCCACCGGAGTCCAAAAAGTCACCAGTAGCTAGAAGACTTCTCCCTTCCAATGAAGAAGATGTACAAGATTTTATTGGTGTGTATGCAAGCAGCTGAAATCTGTATTCTTTAGGGGTCTTGCTTTTTAGAAACAAAAACATCTATTTTAAGCATTGTGGGCAGACGTGAGAGATGCTCAGAAAAGCTGTATCTTGTGTTGATCATTGTGTGTTTTCAGAAATGTTAATATTTATTTATTTATTTGTTTGTTTCACTTTTATACTGCCCTCCCCCAGGGGGCTCAGGGCGGTTCACATCATAATACAGCAAGTGAATAACAAAATAAAATACTAAAACTTCATAATAGTTAAAAGCAACGCTCCTAATTTAAAACAGTTAAATGTTTAACCCGCCCTTCCTTGAAGAAGCTCAAGGCGGCTTTCGTGATCCCCTCTCCCTTGTTCACTTCATGGCGACCCTTTGAGTAGAATGTGGTTGGATGTAGCCCCGCTGGTCCAAAGTAAAATCCAAAATCAAAACCGTGTAACACCTTTTATTATGTCTGGCCAAAGTAACAGAACAGTATGCAAGCTTTCACGTTCTCCAGAATTTTTAATTAGTCGGGATATTAAAAAGATGGTGGGTGGGGAGAAAAGAAGACGTCTGAGGCCATTGTCCTAAGATTTTGCCTTGTAAGCATCCTGTGTAAAATTCTAGGTCTACCAAATTTAGAACAGTATTGGTGTCAGGTTACCCCTTGAGCACACTAAGAGGAAGAAGCGCAAAATGGAAGCGTCCAGTTGAAAAAAAAAAGCCACTGACCAAAATCACTGTCTAACAGCAAACAAAACGTGCTGTTTCCATTAAAAAAGATTGCAGGCAGAGGTTCTGGAGATTATACAAGATCACGGAGTGTTTTTATTTGAAGCACAATTGAGTTTGGTTTTAGATAGAGACAGAAAGATTAGTCCAGTTGAGCTACATGACAAGAGGGAGGTTTGATCTCTGTTGTCCCTGATGTTAGTACAACATTCTAATGGTTAGGCATGGTTTTAGTGAAGTTGATTTGGTCATCTAGAAAGGGGGAGCTGATGGACAAGTTGAAGCCCCAATGAACTACAGGATTAAAGAAGGCTCTTGTTTCCATTGTGGGTTACACAGTATGATGACTTATCTACATGTCATTAATAAATAATCGTTTTTAAAATTCTGGACAACGAGTTGACTTAAAAATAGGTTAACAGCCTATTCCACAAAACCAGCAGGTAGCCTCATTAGTCCACAGCATACTAAAAAAATCTGTGTAATACCATTTTATTGAGACCAGCCAAAACAACACAATGCCGTGTGCGTGCTTTCCAGATCTCTTCATTAAGCTGAAGGGTTCTTCAGGCTGAAGAACACTTCAGGCTGATGAAGAGCTCTGGATGACTGGAAAGTTTGCACACTGTGTTGTGTTATTTTGATTGGCCTCGAAACAAATGGCATTATTTGGCTTTTGTGGTTGAATCTAGCCATTCTTATCAACCCCTGACTGCACGCTTTGGGGTGGTGAGTAGACAGAGAAGCCGCAATTGGGCATTCTACAGACTGTAGTTTTGGAGACAGCGGTTCTTTCCTTCTGGCTCAGCTTACTTTGCATTTTCTTACCTGCCCTCCCCCTTAAAGGTACAGAATATTCTTTTTGATAACTTTCGGGTGTACCTACCCCCTTTTTTCTCATGGATCTCCCCCTAGTGGCTGCAGATGCCTTTCCTCATTCGGCCACACTAAGCTGAGGATCAGCCTGACTCTGGATTTCTGAGCTGGGGTTTGCTTTGTTTAGGAAAAGCTCCTGAGCTCAGTTATCCTCCAAATCTAAAGTAGACTTAAATCTGGTCTGTGATAAAGGCAGCAGCTTTGAAAAGGATATAAGAGTAACTATGCTGGATCAGACGTCCACCTATTCAAAGATCCTGGTTCCAGCAATGGCTAATCTAATGTCACAGGGAATCCCACAAATAGGAAATATAGCATTTCAGCCCAAAGTATCTCCTTTTAGCTGGCGAGACGGTCATCCTTCTTGTGACCCTTATTTATTTACCTAGCACTGAACTTTCTTCTGCTCTTGACCCCAGGTTCTACTAGTCGCAGGAGAGATTAAGGACGCAAAGTGTTTATTTTGATGCCGTCTCTCTGGTTATTCCAGAGTACAGGAGTCATTCAGGAGTATCCTAATTCTATATTGAAACAGTATTGTGATTATTGGCTTTAGATGACCCCCAGCAGACTGAAGAGGTGTCACCAGAGAAAATGAGAGATCGCTTTGGTACAGCTGCCCCGGAATGTGTGCCTGCTCTAGAGCAAGATGGAGCTTTTCAGGCCAGACCCAAGGAGGCCTTGAGAAGACCCAAGCCTGTGAAAAAGGCCTCTGGTCTCGAAGGTGGCCCACTGAAAAAGAAAGGAGTGATGTTTTCTTCCAAAGCTCAGGTACAGACAAATCATCAGCCCTGTTCCTCCCCCTCTGGCATCCTTGAGTTTACTTTTCAAGTGCTGTCAAACGGTTTCCCCTATGGCATAATGTCTTGCCGCTCAGAATTGGTGGCATGAATATTCTGGTAGCTGATGTTTGAATGGAAACCTCTAAAGCTTTGGGGTTTTTTTCCTGAAAAAGATTGCTTTGTTTCCTAAAGGGAAGTACCAGAGCTCAGAGACCAAGAACTGAGCAGCCTCAAGCCAAGCACGCTCGGTTTCAGGACACCACTGTGGCATTCCGGCTCAAGGAGACCAAGCCGCCAGTTCGAGAAAGCCGGGTCCCCTGGGTGCCTCCCAGCCCCACGTCCCCTCTAGGGTCACCTCGACGGTAGGTTAATATCCTTACAAAGGCAGCCTTGGTGGAGCTTATTCGGCAGCTGGGGTAGTAATAGGCACACCGCAGGCCTGCTCTCAATCAGCATTTTTCTACACGGGATACAAGTTATTTTTTTTTAAGACTACCACTCTTCATTAAATTGGCTGGCACGTGGAAGGCGGATGGTGCAGCTCATGATTTGTAATGTTTAGCTCTGGAATTGATGATTTCTTGTGGAAACTGCTTTGTGGGATTCATTCCGAATGTCCGTTATTCAGTCATGTTAGCCAGCCTGTTTCGATCAGTGGGGTGTACGAGGGAGCTAACAGGAACGCGATTCCTCTGCAGACTGCTACAAGTAAAAGAGAAATTTGAATTAGGATCTCTGGCATAAACCCCAGTCCCACAACCTCAGTCTGCCTTCAGGCACTTTTCAGTTTTGCACAGCCTCATGGATTGTGAAGAGAAATCCTGCCTTTGTAAGTAGTCTCTATGTGATCCACAGCATGCTCATCAATAGAGTTATACCCTTCTAAATCCATTGATTTAGGAGGGTGTAACTCTACTGAAGGATGCTCTAGAGATCACCCTGAAGCAGTCTTTCTTGTTTCGCCCGAGCTAGACTTGCCTCTTTGAGAAATTTTCTCTGCCTGCATGTGAAAGTGCATTGATTTTTCGTGCCGAACGGGGACTGCAGTAACGGCCTCACACCTCCTGTTCTTCCCACCATTCTTTCAGGCCACCGGATCGAAGTCCCCAAAGCAGAGAAACCATTTTGGAGAAAGAGAGAACAGGAGAAGGAAGACGAGGCACAGAAAAGACAGCTGTCAGGTTGGCACAGAAGGGATCCCTGAATGATTTTATGCGCCTTGCAGTGGTTGCATCTTAGAAACTGTAGGAGGGTAAAGCTTCCTTGCTACAGAGGTAACTTTTCCGGCACCTGTGGAGGGTTAAGAGTCTGCCACTCATGTGGAGGAGTGGAGCATCAAACCGAGTTCTCCAGAGTCCACCTGCTCTGAACCACTCCATTATGCTGACTCTCCCATGGGCACACAACTGACACATAAAGGCCCATGCTCAGGTGTGGAGCATGTTCAGTTTTGCTGCTGCTTGTTGTGGGAAAACTGTTAAACATCTGATTTGGGCCAAATACCTGGTTCTTCTCTGCTTGCTGTGCATTTTAGAGTGTGGCTTGTTACTATATGTGCATTGTGTGAGATGGACAATGACAAAAAAATCCATTAACATTATGTACTGGATTCCCCTCCCTCCTGCGTGGCATTCCCAGGGCCGACATCATCTCTCCAAAGAAGATTGTGGATAAGATGGAAAGGGAGATTCGAGAGCGTCTGGAGCCCCTCTTGGAGAAAGCACAGGTAAGGGCTGGAAGCGCTTGCAGATTTGGCACAGCTGTTGTGTAAGTGATGCCTTTTTTACTACAGCAGCACACCAGATCAATGTTTCATGGAGCCACCCACCATGACCAGAAAAACCTATTTCTTGGTCAGTCTCAGCCATCAGTGAAGATTTTTTGCCCCAGTGGGCATCACTTTACTCTTACTTGCATTGAATCTCTGAGAGCCAGCCTGGTGTAGTGGTTAAGAGCAGGTGGATTCTAATCTGGGGACCGGGTTTGATTCCCCACTCCTCCACCTGAGTGGCAGAGGCTTATCTGGTGAACCAGATGTGTTTCTGCACTCCTACATTCCTGCTGGGTGACCTTAGGCTAGTCACAGATCTCTCAGAATTCTCTCAGCTCCACCTACCTCACAAGGTGTCTGTTGTGGGGAGGGGGAGGAAGGGAAAGGAGCTTGTAAGTCACCTTTAGTCTCCTTGCAGGAGAGAAAGGTGGGGTATAAATCCAAACTCTTCTTGTTCATTTGCTGTGTCGCCTTCCACTCACCTGGTTTGGAGGAATCCTCTTGGGGAGCTCTTTGCAGCTGTTCTGAGTAATTTGGTGTATTGACTATTTATCTGTGCACATTTTGGTTATTGATGATGATGATGATTATTTATCGCTTCCCTGAAAGTTAGTGACTTTACCCAAAGGTCTCTGCACTGAATGGGATTTCCTGCTGGCAGCACTTGTTCCCATTGGTTTGAGTTTCCTTTTGCTTGAGCCTGGGCTGCAAAGGAGTTGTAAACATGACACGCACTGATCGCTTGTAAAATGATCTTGTCAGTTTTCCTGAGAAAAGTATTGAGGCCAGTTCAGTGTCCAGACAGTCATTTCCAAATACAAATACAAAAACCTTTAATGGCATAAAAGAGGTGGTAATATACAAAATTTCCATGCTTTCGTTTCATCAGAAGGTCAATCTCTCCTTGGAAAGGAACATTCGCTTGAAGGAGCCATTACTGGAGAGCCAGACTTCCCCCCAGGGTGACGGAAAGGTAGGCTGTGTTTTCCTCAAAGGGCCAGAGAATAGTCAAAAAGTTCTTGGTACTTCCTGGGAAAGGTTTTGTATCTCTGCTAAGCTGCAGCTTCTGACCAGGAAAATGGACAGTACATTTTGTGCTGTGGCAGGACTTGTGTGGCTACTGCATGGTGGCAGGTGGCCATGTGCTTTGCAGAATTTTCATCTTGGTCTTGAAATCATTCAACACACCCACCCCTCCAATTTGCAGGAAATTTACGGTGGTAAAGGTGGCCAGTAATGTGAGCCAGTGTGGTTTAGTGGTTAAGAGCAGGTGCACTCTAATCTGGAGAACCGGGTTTGATTCCCTGCTCTGTCACTTGAACTGTGGGGGCTTATCTGGTGAACCTGATTAGCTTCTGCACTCCAACACACGCCAGCTGGGTGAACTTGTGCTAGTCACGGTTCTTCGGAGCTCTCTCAGCCCCACCCAACTCACAGGGTCTTTGTGGTGTGTGGCGGGGAAGGGAAAGGAGATTGTAAGCCTCTTTGAGTCTCCTTACAGGAGAGAAAGGGGGGTATAAATCCAAACTATTATTTTTCTTCTAATGTGGCAAACTGCAGTGTGGAAACAGCTGCCTCCTGGAAATAGTTTTAAGCACCGGAGACTTGGCGACTGTTTCATAGGTTGTTGTTACCTAGATAAAGACGGCCCAAGGCTTTTTCTAGGGGTTTAGGCAGCTGTCAGTGGCTAAGGGTGTTGAAAGACAAGTCTGGTTTTTTGGAATGCCGGTAAGGCTTTGCTTTTATGCAGCGTGTTCAGGATTAAGTGGAACATCCTTTGAATACCCTTAGGCACCTATTTCCTCAGGATCTGATAAGATTTCTTTACCCAGCAGAGCACATGAGATATTATTTACTTAGAAGACAGCTGAGTGTAGTGGTTTTGAGCACCACCAGTGGGTGAAGACTTTTTTGTTTGGTTGGTTGGTGAATACCCAACAATGGTTATTGTCCCTACTGTGGTATAGTTTGAGTTTTTACTGAATCATTGTATAAGTTCAAAGGTCGATTTTAACTGTTCAAATGCTTTAATGTCTTTATATGCAATCCTTTGGGGACCCTGCTCTGGTAGAAAGGCGGCATGCAAAATAAATTTAAAATAAATTTTAAAAAATTAGCTCTGAGTTTGAAAGGCCCCGGCTTGCCTCTGCTATGAATTTGCATGAACTCAGACAAGCTGCTCTCTCTTGACATTAGCCACCGTCGAAGGGCTGAGAACAGAGAATCTCTTTTTGCTATTTCATCTGATCATGGTGTGTGCGCATGAAGGGGGGACAACTCCACTTCTGCTGTGTCCTTTTAATGCACAGGGTTCAGCCACTTCAAGAGCACTGTGCTGAAAACGAAGGTTGGGGTTCCAATACATCTAGTAATGTTTTAAATAACAACTTAAATTCCTCAAATGCTCCTTTGTTTGTGTCTAATTGTCAGGCTGCATCTAAGCCTGGGATCCTGAGCAGCCTTTTGGAAGACTCTGCTCTGGAGCAAAGCCAGAGGACAAGTCAGGAGTCTCTCCCTGCGCTCAGCGCCCCAGACCTGGAGATGATGCTTCAGAGGATGGAGGAGATCGAGGTGGGCTCCTGCTGGGGTGTTTTTCAGTGCCAGTAAACCACTTTGAATGCAGCCAGTCAGCTATCTAAGGGGGATCATTTGGGACAAAATTGGGCTGGCTGTAGGGAGGGAAAAGTGCAACTGAACATGGAACATCTGAGCATGGAACATCTGGGCATCATGACCATTGATGGTTCTGTTCTTCATCAGTTTAACGCCTTTTAAAAAGCCACCTTTGCTAGTAACCATTTTGACAACACGTGGCAGCCAGTGATGTCACTTGAGTGAATAAGAAATATTTCCTTTTGCCTGCCCAGCAGTTTTGAGCGCCCCACATTTTAGCATTAGGAGAGAGAGAGGGAAAAAAAACCTGTCGTCTCTGTTTTTTTCCACATCTATCAGCTTTTCTCCAGTTTGGGAAAACCCTAACATGTTTTGTTGAATATTTTTTTTCCCCTGTCTGCGTGTGCCTGTGGGTGTCCAAGAACTACCAAGAGCTTGTGCGAAGGCGGTATAACCAGATCGTCTATTCTGATCCTGAATTCTGGGCCCAGGAAGAGCGAAGGGGTGAGTTTCAGGCAGGCAATATGCGGGGCTGGCTGATGATCATGGCCAACTGGCCATGCCAGCAGGGGCTGTTGGGAATTGTAGTCCATTAACATCTGAGGCGCCAGAGTTGGACACCCCTGCTGTAGTCCCTCTCCAAGAACTCTGGCAGATAAATCAATAGGAACTCTGCCTGCCCACTAAAGGAGTTTTCTTCTCTCCACCTCCTAGAGAACGCAGCTGCGGCAAGAGATAAATCTCCTGTAGCTCCCCATCCCATCCAGATCACAAAGCCAGAAGGTCACCACGAGCCACAAGTGGAGATCTTATTAAAAATGCCGATGGATGCAAAGTAAGTAGAAATTTAAAAAGAGATGATTGGCTGCACCATTGGATGCTTGGTGGGAATGTCTAGCGCTAAAGAGCCAGCATGATGTCGTGGTTAAGAGCGGCAGATTCTAATTTGGGAACGAGACAAGCATACTTGAGGAAGGGGCAGCAAGTGGAACGACTTCACTTTCCTGACTTTCTCTCACACACATACTAGTTTCCAATTCCCTTGGTTTCTTTTTGTGAGGCTCCTGGACCAAAGTTTCTAAAGAGACAGAATTCATTGGGGAAGAGTCGGGTATCCACAGGATGGAGAAAGTTAGGAACCAAGGAGCACCTGAGTAGCAGAAGGATGGGAATGAAAAGACCTGGATTCTGCATCCAGATGCAGTGACCTCCACCAGGTGTCTCCGCTTGCCCCCTGTTAACTCAGGGAAGGAGCTCTGATTCTCTTCTGCGCTTCCAGTGCTGTTGAGGAGGACGTGGAGCCAGATGAGAGACCGGAGCCCAGCACTGAAATTACGCAGTCTGCCGCTCGGGATGTCTCCCAGCTGAAGCAGCCCCGCGCTTTCCTCTCTGTGCCCAAGAACATGCTACAAAGCATCCGTGATTACAGCGCCCGCTACGAACAGCACCTGAAGTGCATTTCCCACGAGGAAGTGGGCAACTTCAGTCCGTGGTACATTGCGCAGAGGTGAGTGGAAGACTCAGGAGAACTTCCCTGACATGAGATCTGTTGGGAGCCCTCTAAGTCCCACACGCCCCTTGGAAGTACCTGGTGGCCCCACTGGTGCTCCACCTGTGCACACATTCAAAAGCTGGCCATTCAAAGTGTGCTGGGTTTCTGAACCCACCATGGCCAGGCAGGAAGAAAGATTTACAAGCGTATCACGACTTCCTGTGCTTCAGGGTAGGCCTGTGGTTCTTATAACGGCCAGAGAAGGGAGAGAAGGAATGTGGCTGTTGCAGATCCTTGTGTTGCCACCAGGTGGTGCGCTGTACCCTGTCAGAAATCATGCTGCGCAAATTGCGAGGGACTGCGGACTCCAAAACTGCTCTCAGTTTTGCTGTTTCCCAGCCTGGAAAAGTTCCCCTTGAAAGGATACCTGTGAGTGGTCCAGGCCAGCCCAGTTTCCCTCCTCATGCCTTGGTTCTTTTTAAGCTGGTTGCCTTCCTCGAGCCCCACCGCCTCTGTTTCTCTAGATGCACTTCTGCCCATTCTCTTTCCAGTTACATCTGCTGTTGTCATCTCCTCAGAAGAGAAAATAAGCAGCCTTAAGGGATATGGGAAATAACAAAGGAAGGGGCCAAGGCAGGAGTGGATGTGTCCCTGCCTCTGCTGGAGGGGCGGAACTCGATTTATCTGGGGTGTGTTGATTCCAGGAGATGTGTGGCTTTAAAAAACCCACCCTGTCATGGTTATTTTAAATGAGGTTTCCAAGGGGCTCTGGCTGTGAGCAGTCTCCATCACAAATGCTAGTAGTCTTCCCTGGTGGGGCCTCTGGCTGTTCACTGGGGGGAAACCAGATGCTAGAACAGACGGGGACCACACTGATGTGCTCCAACAGGACTCGTCTTACATAAATCTGGGTCCCTGCTGGCAGAAGGCCTTCAGATGAGCTAGGCTACACCAGAAACAGATTCCTGGAGGGGAGCAAGGACATAGTGGGAGTCTTGGCCCACACGGAATGGCCGAAATGCCCCATTTCATCCCTCCCTTAGCCTCCCCTCCTGGAGGCACAGATGGCTGCCTGCTGTAAACACACCTTGGCTGCATCCACACATCACTGAAAATCGGGCTTCTATCCAGCTTAGCAAACAGTTTGCCACTGGATTGGCTCTTCCACATAGCGCAATCCATTTACGAATGATCGTTCTAGTGCAGGGGTCTGCCAACTGGCTCTCCAGATGTTCATGGACTACAGTTCCCATCAGCCCTGCCACTTGGCCATGCTGGTGGGAATTGTAGTCCATGAACATCTGGAGAGCCACAGTTTGCAGACCCCAGTAAGTGCGACGATCATGCAATGTCCAAGTGATGTATGGATGCAGACCTGGTTCTTCCATGGATGTATTTGCAGCCTGTTCTCCAGCATGCAGGGAGCAAATCTCTGCCAGTGGGAAACTGCCAGTTAAGGAAGGCATGGCTGGTCCTACTGAACATGGCCGC
Organism: Sphaerodactylus townsendi; assembly: GCF_021028975.2. Lineage (NCBI taxonomy): Eukaryota > Metazoa > Chordata > Lepidosauria > Squamata > Sphaerodactylidae > Sphaerodactylus > Sphaerodactylus townsendi. Next base: position 19,121,485 of record NC_059440.1, on the reverse strand, counting down.
CGTTCACTCTCAGCTTGTGAAGAAAAGCAAGCCTCAGATGCATTTTGGGCATGGCTACTTAAACCCTAGAAACCGGGTCTTGGCTTTTCAACTTCCCTTTCCTGCCTGTTCAGTTTGGCAGAGGAGGTGACAGAGGAAGCCCTGGCGGACGTGGCGGCCGAGCTGCAAGACCTGTGTGAGGATTACGCGGAAGCCGTCTTTACCTCCGAGTTCTTGGAGGCTGCCGAGTGACGGGGACTAGCTTTGCGGCTGTCGACTGAGCTCAGCTGTACTGGCTCAGTCATCTTTCTGAAGAAATGGTATCGGGCTACCATCGCAAAGAACTCTTCCTGCCTGACTCTGCCTGAACTTCATGTGGGCAATATCTCGGTGAGGGGATTTGACTATTCCCGTGCCACACTCCATTGTGCCTTGTTGATGAAACTGTCTGGGTGTAATTTTGAAAAAATGAATGATACTGGGAGTTTTGGAACGGGCTCTTACCCCCTCAGTCCCTGCAATAGAAGCCATATGGATCATACTTCTGGCTCATCGTGTTTCTCTGGATTTTGCACACAACCTCAAATGACTCACGACCTCTTAGTCCTCTGTGTGTAGCTGCTTCACTCACAATAAGGTGCAACCTCGCTGAAACACGGGGCAGCTTGATCTCTTAAATCACTGAGCGACACAGAGTCTAACCACTGATTGCTTTGGGTTCACCAGCAAGGCTTTGTGAATAAACCTTTCTTTGTCTTCTCTTCGGGGCTTCCTCTGCAGTTTGGGGGCTCAAGATCCACAAAGGCTGGACCGTATTTGTGGAGTACCCTGTAAGACCTTCCTCCTGCTTTGTGAGAAGAGCTTGAGATGATCTGAAGTCCTTGCTTCCACACTGGTGGGAAGCAGTCCTTCGAAGGGCTGAGCATATTTGGGGGCGGGAGGCAGAGAGGACTCAAAGGGGCTTACACTGTATGTCAGCTTGTAACTTAAACAGAAATAACAAAGCTCCATGTGGGTATTTGCTGCATTGCAACCCACAGTGAACCTGCTTGGTGTGATCTTGGGTGCTGGGGGACAGGAATACTTCCTGTGCCAGCAAGACCTCAGTGTTCCTTCCCATTGGCTGATTTCCTGTCAGTCATGGCCATTCTGGCTTCCTGTTCTCCAGGTGCAAAGGAAAGATACCATTGGGCAAAGTGCTCTTTGGACCTTCTGACATCAACTCTTTCAGCCTATAGCCACCGTGAGTAATATTCCAGTGCTCAGGAAGAGACATAAGTTTACTTGAATAATGTTTTAATATATGTATATATTAAATCTTTATCTCAATAATATGTGATTGTCAGGGTTTTTTAAAATAACAGTGTTTGTATCAAAGCAATATTTAAGAGGCAGCGGTCGTTCTTGTACATTAGCAACACAATTCTGTGATGAGTTGCTTCGTTCAACAGATAGCCGTGCAATCTTAAGAGTTACTCCAGCGTAAGCCCGATCATTTCAGCAGACTGAGACTGGAGTAATTGCATAGGATTGGGCTGTCAGTGTACTCAGGATTGTGCTGTAGGGTGATAACTCAATATTTTGTTTTTTTGAAATGTGAAAAGTATTAATAAACAGGCATTTCCATATGCTAACGTTTGTGCTTGTATTCGTACGGGACTATTTTCAGACGGGCCAGTTGTTCATTACCAAACTATTATCTGGCCACACTGCAGAGTATTCAGGCTCTTGGGACATTTGGACAAAAGACAGCAATGTGGATTTTAAGGCTGGCATAATTAAGGGCATGTGGACAAAAATGCCTGGTTTTTGTCCCCAGTATAAGCTGCATGAGAGCCCTTGTCCTTCAAAGTATCTGAGTTGCTGCCTATCTGCCAGCAAGGAGATCAAACATCCCTCTGTTTTTACAGGATCGAACCTGCTGTTCTGCAGATTTCTAAACAGAGACGTTGCCTCCTTGAGCACTTGAGGAGGAGCTACAATGAGAGGAGCAAGGGTGGGGGGGCTGGGGTCTTTGGCTGCCCCTGGGCCTTTTTTTCTTCAAACACTGGGCTTAATCTTGCTTCCGTGAAAGTCTGGCTGGGGAAGGTGGCAGCTTTTGTAGCCTGATTTCTCTGCCCCCCCTTGCTTTAAGAGGAATCCCTCTGATATCCAGTTTAGCGTCTCTGCTAGACCGAGGGTTGCCAGCGCTGGCTGGGGAAATATGTGGAGATTTTGGGGGTGGAGCCTGAGGGGGGCAGGGTTTGGGGAAAGGAGGGACTTCAATGGGACATAACTGTCAAGCCCCGGATCTGCAATCAATAGTGGACTCAAGTGATTTCACTCAAAAGCCTTTATTGACAGATGACAGCACAGGTATAGAAAAAGCCAGTTCTAGAGACTGGCTTCCCAGCAGGGATATAGGTAAGGGCGGGAGGAGTTTCCCTGGGTTCAAGCCCCTCCCATTACATGTCCAGCTTGCTTGAAACAATGCATGGAATGGAATAGCCGGAAAGCCCTCAGTCACTGAACCCACCCCATAAAAAATGTATACCTACGTCACTGCTTTCCAGGCACCCTTTTTAAGTCCAACAGTGTACCCCCCCCCCTTCTTCCCATCCCCCGGAAATATCAAAGCAAAAGCAGTGCAGAACAGGAATGCAAAAGCCGTTGCCTCTCACGGCCATATGAACAGCTATCAGTCCAACTGGTATCTACATTACTACAAGCTGTCTACTACAAGTTAAAAATCTACACTACTACAAGTTAAAAAGCACAACGACAGTGGGGAACCGAAAGTAGAGAAAGACCCATTAACAGCAGAAGCCAAGACCCCTTTTGATGTCAGGCGATCCTCCCGCCATTAACGCCATAGTGCCCGCCTTCCAAAACTGCCCTTTTGAACAGATGAACTGATCTCTGTTGCCCGGAGATCAGTTGTAATAGTGGGCTATCTCCAGCCACCCCCTAGAGGTTGGCAGCTCCAGTTGCACCCCTTCTCACATCCTGAGGCACCTTTACCTGTCATGTTCCATCTCTCCTCAAAACCAATTCTCCGGGGGGGGGGGGGATCCTCTTTTTCTACCGCTTCATTTGCTTCCTTGTTACAGTTGCTCTTTTTCTCTTTTTTACAGCCATCTGTTCCATACAGACGCCTGGCCCGTGGTGGGGACAGGCTCACAAAGGGCCTCAGCCAGAGGTGTCCAACTCGGGTGCTTCAGATGGCCAGCAGGGGCTGATGGGAATTGTAGTCCATGAACATCTGAAGCGCCAGAGTTGGCCACCCCTGGCCCAAGCCGTCGCCCAACCCCAAAGAGGCCTGCTTGGAGACTATCGAGAGCGTGGCACGGTGGCTGCCCCCAAGGGAATTCCACTCAACCAGCCTGCCCTTAATCAAGCAGAGTCTATTGATTTCCCTTTTCTGTGGTGTGAGTCATCCGGCTGGGCAGCTTCCCGGCGTTTTTAAGCATCCCCACCCCCACCCCAAGCTGTGGCAAACGCTATGGGATTTGAAAAGATAATTAGAGGCTGATCCTATTGGGGAGAGAAAAGAGATGACGCGGCTGACTGCAGGGTCACCGGTCCTGTTTGGCAGTTTCAGCTGTGGGGGAGTCTGTAGGCTCCAGCACGTACTGCGAGCAAGCCTACAGCCAGCTGTTCGAGCTGCAGGAGGTACTAAGCAACCATTGGTTTTTGCCCAGCCGAGTAACTTTTTAAGCCTCTAGTCCAGTGATTCCCAACCAGGGTTCCGTGGTACCCTGGGGTGCCATGAGCACGTCCCAGGGGTACCATGACAATTCTACCACCCCCGCTCCCCCCGGAATCAAATGGATTTTGAAGGTGGGGTGGAAGCCTCATGGGCTCTCTTTAAACAACATTGAAAAAGCATTGTTTTATTTGCCTGAATTTGGCGTGGATTGTGGGATAGATTTAAAGATGGAACGGCACGGTTAAGCACTGTAGAAGGAACAGCACGGTTAAGCAGACCACCAATCTATCAAGGTTAGCATCCTATGATTTCGGCTCTCCAAGGTCTCTGGTTAAGGTTTTTTGCACCATCTACCACCTGATCCTTTTAATTGGGTACTCCAGGGACTGAACTTGGGACCTTCTGCATGCCAAGCTGTGCCCCAGAGGAGGAGGAGAAGAAGAGGGAGGAGGAGGAGTTTGGATTTATATCCCCCCTTTCTTTCCTGTAAGGAGCCTCAAAGGGGCTTACAATCTCCTTTCCCTCCCCCCCCCCAAAAAACCCCTGTGAGGTGGGTGGGGCTGAGAGAGCTCTGAAGAACAGTGACTAGCTCAAGGCCACCCAGCTGGCGTGTGTGGGAGTGCACAAGCTAATCCGGTTCACCAGCTAAGCCTCCACAGCTCAAGTGGTAGAGCAGGGAATTAAACCCAGTTCCTCAGATTAGAGTGTACCTGCTCTTAACCACCACACCACATTGGCTCTCCATGCAAGTTGCAAAGTACATTACTGTGCAAGATACAGACCCTGTGGGGTATACTCCAGGACAGCAGAAGGAGAGTTAGTTTTCCATACCCCGCTTTTGTCTATATTTAGGACTCTCAACGTGGCTTATGGTTGCCTTCCTGTCTCTTCCCTACAACAGGCACCTTGTGAGGTAGGTGGGGCTAAGAGAGTTCTGGGAGAACTGTGACTAGCCCAAGGTCACCCAGCAAGCCTTATGTGGAGGAGTGGGGAAACAAACCCGGGTCTCCAGATAAGAATGTGCTGCTCACGTCAAAGAGAGGGGAATCAAACCCGGCTCTGCAAATTAGAGTCCACTGCTCTTAACCATTACATAATGCTCGGCTCTCCACAGGCCAAGCAGAGAAGAGGAAGGGACGCAGGCTTGTATGGCAGTTGAAGAGGATATAGGGAACTGGGCTGGGGTGCGGTTGTGAGGAGGTGTGGTGGAAATGCACCCCCCCCCGGAAGTGGTGCCAGGGGCTCTGCTCCCCCAGTCCCCCCTTGTTATGCCAGTGGCTCCAGATATCTGGTGACTCTTGACCATGTATGGATCTTGGCTTTGTCTCTTCATAGGCAGGGGCTCACTGACTTCTGAGGCCCTTTGCCAGCTCTATGGCTTTTTTTCTGCTACCTCCCTCAGTGCTGGGCCAAAAACGCTGTTCCTATAGTGTAGAGCTTTAGCTCTGTTTTAATTGAGGGTGGAACTTGAGTGCGCCTCTGTTTGGACAGAAGGGGGTCTGGCTCCCTTCAAGGTGCAGGGCAACAGCCTGAAAGGGATTAATCAACAGAGAAGCTTTTCGTGGAACACTCTCCGCCCATCTCCCTCCAGGTTTGGAAAGCTGGGCGAAGAACAGCCACCGCAAGTCACGCTTTCGAAACTGCCCGTCGTTCCTCCTCTGTGGTGAAACAATTTTGTTTTCTGAATAAGGAAATAAATGAGCGTCGATTAAACTTGATGCGCGGGTGGGCCGTGAACAGTGTCTCTCTTTCTCTCTCTTTTTAATGCCAACTTGTAAAGCAGAAACGAAAGGGGGTCACAGAAAATGGGGGCGGCGAGCAATCTTTCGTGAATGAGTGACGGACAGCTGTGGGTTTCTGCCGGCTTCAACACTTGTCAGTTTTTTCAGCCGCCCTGTAGGATTCGGCACAGCAATTAACACCAGTGCGATGCCTGGGAAGTGTTACAAGGCTAGGGAAGGAACTATAGGAACCAATTTTCCCCAGACTTGCGTAGTCTGTGTGTGTGTGTGTGTGTGTGTGTTTTACAGGCTTCAGGTTGGACAAATCCTACTTGAAAGCACAGATGGTTACGAGTGTCTCTGGTGCCCACTTAATTGTGTCAGATTTTAATTTGAAGGCTGCCAAAAGGGCTTGTGACCTTGAGGAAGAGACAGTGTTAGGGCTTCTTTTTTTCTGGCAGCATCATCATCAAGCACGCAGCTTTTCCTGCTTACTCCCAAGAGGATGTCTGATGATGAGTACATAAAGCTGCCTTCAACTGGATCAGCCCATCGAGGTCAGCATTGTCTAGCAGGGGTCTGCAACCTGCGACTCTCCAGATGTTCATGGACCACAAATCCCATCAGCCCCTGCCATCATGGCCAATTGGCATGGCTGATGGGAATTGTAGTCCATGGACATCTGGAGAGCTGCAGGTTGCAGATCCCTGGTACTGTTACGTGCAGCGGCTTTCCAGGGTCTCAGAAGCAGGTCTTTCACATCCCCTTCTACCGGACCCTTTTAACTGGAGACGCTGGGGATTGAACGTGTGGTCTTCTGCATGCAAAGTTAACCCTGTCCTTTTGAGCCACGGTGGGTGCGGGTCGGTCTCCGTTTTGGTTTTGTCTGACAGACCACTATCAGCTACAGCCACCTTTAATGGCTGCGTATTGTGACTCTCTGTGTCAAAGTGCCCCCCCCCAACCCTTGCAGTGTACACTCACAACATAACATGTGAATGAGAAAACCTATAGGTGCGCTGACGTCTGCTGACAGCTGCCTGTTGACATCCAACCTACTGGCAGCCATTGGTAGTATAATGTCCAGAAGGATCCCCTCCCCAATTCAGGCCAGCGTGGTGTAGTGGTTAAGAGCAGGTAGATTCTAATCTGGAGAACTGGGTTTGATTCCCCATTCCTCCACCTGAATGGCAGAAGCTTATCCGGTGAACCAGATGTGTTTCTGCACTCCTACATTCCTGCTGGGCTAGTCACAGTTCTTTGGAACTCTCTCAGCCCCACCTGCCTCACAAGGTGTCTGTGGTGGGGAGGGGAAGGGAAAGGAGCTTGTAAGCCCCTTTGAGTCTCCTTACAGGAGAGAAAGGGGGGGTGTAGTATAAATCCAAACTCTTCGGTTTCTTCATATGACCCCCACCGGGATGAGCTCAGCGGCTCTTCCCTTCCAGCCCGGCAGTGAGTCACAATTGCTGCCTCTTACTAAACAGTGAGCTTTTTACTGCTTCTTCAAAGCATACATCTCTCTTAAACTATGCCAGCAGGGTCTTTTTTAGGCAGCCAACTATAAATTATGGCAGCCTGCACTGCAGGACGGGCAGTCAGGGGAGACGTTTCCTGATGAGAGCATCTCACACACACCCCAACAGAGATTTGCTCACAGTCCTATCCTTTGCTCCAACGAAAGGGCTTACTTGCCAATGCCATGCAATTTCCAGCAGCCACCAGCCACCAAACTAGCTGTAGAAAGCAGCGAGCTTTCCAGCCCCAAAGCAATGCATATAGCTGCATGACCATAGTGGGAGCTGTTTATCTATTAAAAGTATTTATTCCCCACCTTTCTATAGCCACATTCAAGGTGACTTACACAGTACAATCAAATACAGTAATACAATGACAATAAAACAGTAACAATAAAACCCAGTGCAATGCAATGAAATTACACCGTATCATAAAAAATAAATAACCTATCAAACATAAATCGCTGCTTGCTAAAATCTAGATGTTCAATGCTGTTCGAAATAAAAACGTCTTTACCTGACGATGGAAGGAGAGCAAGGAAAGAGCACACCGGGTTTCCGTAGGAAGGGCGTTCCAAAGTTTGGGCGCCAGCACCAAAAAGGCTCTGTTTCAGGTCCCTATTAGATGTACAGATACAGATGGGATGGAGAGATCGCCTTCTGCGAATGAACTTTGCGAATGGGCAGGTTGATATGGGAATAGGCAGTCCTTCAGGTAACTTCCCCCAGCCATGAAGAGAGGCATAATTTCATCCCCGCTCCTTTTCGAAGGGGACTTCCCTCTGCTGTGTTTTGCCATCTATCTAATCTCACACACACACACACACACACACACATATCTTTGTTGATGATAACAGGAAGCACATCCATTTGTTTTAATGTACCTTCCTTAATCTTCTTGGTGGTGGTTTTGCTGTGGTAATACTGGGTGCTAGGAACACGCCCTGAGCTGTCTTTGGGGATATGTGCGTGTCATGCGTTGTCGAGTCGTTTCCATCTTATGGCGACCCTATGAATTAACGATAGGATCTTTTGGAGGTAATTCATAGGGTCGACATAAGATGGAAACGACTCGACAACGCATGGCACGCGCATAGCCTCAAAGAGAGCTCAGGGCAAACTCCTCGCAAGAACAGTTTGCAAGACCAGCCCGGCTCTGGTCTTGCAAACTGAGCGCATCTTGGGTCTTCATTGAGTCAATCCATCTCATCTTGGGTCTTCCGCTTCTCTTGATGCCTTCAGCTTTTCCTAGTATTATTGACTTTTCCAGTGCCTGGGTTCTCATGATGCAACCACAGCATGATAGCCTGTTTAGTCCTTTTAGCTTTTAGGGCTCAATTTGATCTAGAACCCACTCATTTGGGCACTGTGGGGTACTAGTTAAAAAGTATTGTGTTTTGTCAAAGGATGAGGCGGTGGGGGATACAGTTGCCAACCTCCAGATGAGACCTGGAGATTTCTTGGAATAACAACTGATCTCCGGAGGACAGAGATCGTCCGGGTGACAGAGAAATTCCTGGAGGAAATGGTTGCATTGGAGGGTGGACTCTGGCATTCTACCTGCTGAGGTCCCACTTCCCCAAACTCTACTCTCTGCACGCTCCAGCCCCAAATCTACAGGAATTTTCCAACCCCAAAACTACAGGAATTTCTCCCTCCTCCTCCCTCCCCTTCCTTGCATGCCACCCCTCGCTCCAGAGGCCAGGACCCTCCTCCTCCCTCCCCTTCCCTTGCATGCCACCCCTCCCTCCCTCCCCTTCCTATGCATGCCACCCTCCCCTCCGCTAGGGTGGGTGGACCATGTCCAGCTGCCCAGCCCCCTCCCCTTCCTTGCATGCCACCCCTCACTCCCTCCCCTTCCTTGGCAACCCAAGAGATGGAGGAGTCTACTTGGGTATGTACTTGAGGAGAGAAGGAAGTGTGGTGGGAGGGACACCCGAACCTGTCGCCCAAACGATATTTCATATGGAGTGCGAGAGGTCTGGGAGAGCTCTGTAGCAAAGAGGCAGCTATGTCAAATGGTTAAAGCGAGGGAATGCATTTCGGACTCTACACATGCTCTGCTGCTTCCTCTCTCGTAACGAGTGCGGAGGGGGCTTTAGCTGCCCTTGGCGGCTGAAATGGGTTTGAGCAAAGGGAAGAGCCGGGAAAGGGAGGTGCGTGTGGGAGGGCGGGGGGGTGGTCTAAGCCCAACAGCCGCTCCCCTCTCAGGGCTTTCCCAACAGAGGCGTGACGGGCAGAAATTTGGAAGAGGTGCGGGGCTGGCAAAGCGCCCCCTCCAGGTTTCTGCGAGGTCAGCGTCAAAGGAAAAAGGACCCCCATCCTTTTACACACATCGACCCTTGGCATTGGAGAGCCACTGCGTGGGGAAGGCGGAGGGGCTCCCCCGCGGACTTTGGGGCGGTGGGCTGTGCCCCTCCCCTTGCAGCGAATTGGCTGCGGCGCCTTTAAAGGCGGCGGCGGGGAGGGGGGGGGGAGAAGGGGCCAGGCTAAGCGAGACGCAGCTCCGGAGACGGGCAGGGCGGCAGCCGAGACGCCCGGCCGGGTTTGCACCGCAAGCAGCGGGAGGCGATGGCCACCGGACCGCCGCCCCGAGGTGAGTCGCAGCCCGCACCGGCCAGCCCGCCCGCCCGCCCGGGACGCTCCGCTCCGGTGGCTCCGGAGCGGCTCCGGAGCAGCACCGCAGCCAGGCGCGCCTCTCGCGCCCCGGGCAGCCGCTTTGGCCCCGAATGCAAATGCAGCCCCCCCTCCTCCATAGGGTGCTTCTCCTACCCCCCACCCCCTGCTGTGCGATTTGGGGCGGTGGGGGTGCAGGCGTCAAGCGGCCGAGCCTCCCTCCCACCTGGGCACGCCTCGAGGAGAGAGTCCTCAGACCATGCGCAGAGTGCAAAGGGGGCGAGCCCCGCCCTGCAGCTGCAGAGCAAAGCAGCGGCGGCGGGCATTGTCCCGGGGTAACGGACTGATCCCTCAACCCCTGCATCGGGGTTTGGCTCTCCAAGTGCGGGAAGGACGGTTCCGGCCGCCCTTTTTGGTTTGCTCTGGGCCCGGAGGGGGTGCCCCCGTTGTGAAAAAAACAGAGAATCTTATCCTGAGCTCTGCTGCACACGGATCTGTTTTGCATCGCCCCCCCCCCCCAAAAAAAACCCCAAGCCATGAGCATGTGGCATGTTCTTTCTGGGAGCCAGAGAAGCGCCTCGTTCGGGGGGGGGGGGGTGCTTGGCTTAAACCGGTATGAAGAGATGCCCACCAGAGAGCCTCTGTCTATCGCAATCCGGTTAGATCTGGGTTGTCAGCATAGTGGAGAGCTCACCCCTCCCACAGTGCTTTCCAGGAGACAGAAATGGGGGTGGGGGTGGTCCAGATGTTCCCCCAGCGCTGTGCCACCCATCGTGGCACTTTGTGGCAGAGCAGCTCCCGATGCAGTCCCCAGATGGCGCTTGGCAGTGGCAGGTTGGCTTTCCGAGGGGCAGGTGGCTGCCAGAAGAAGCAGTCCAGCCGTATCCTAGAGTCATGGCCACTGATGGTGCAGGTGAAGGATCCCGGAGAAAGGGAGCAGGTGAACGTATTGAGATCAGGTTCATGGTATCCTCTGCACCTGCTTTTGCCACCCTTTCCGTGGTGCAGTCAGCACAACAGTTCCATTCTGGGATGGAACGTGGTCTCAAGGCCGCCACGTTCCTCTCTCGGCTCATCTTCGGCGTCTTCCAAATATCAGCGTAGACCTGTTATTTTTCTTGCAGCCCCAGTGATAGTTCCACACTGTGGCTGTCCCTTAATTTCATTTGATCCGTAGAAGCAAGTGGGTGTGGAAGACGGCAGAATGCCCGGGCATTCAGAGTCGCGGTGTCTTACGGCTCCGTGTATTTTTGGTATTGACGTCTGTCTGAACCAGGTGATCACAAAGGCCTTTCTGAGCTTCCAACTTTCCCCGTCCAATGAGAAATAGCAGCTTTTGCGGAAGGAGGATTGGAGACTCTAAGAGACCTCGGGTCACTTTGTTGAGAACTGACTTCTCTAGCATGCACGCATGGGGCTGTAACTGGTGCCCTAGCCTAACCCTTTTGAGCTTGTCGGCACCTTTGGCATTCGGATGACATCATGGGCGCCACCACAAAATGTCTGTCTTAGGAGGCAGAGCTGACCACACAGAGGAAGCCCAAGTGCGGGAGAGAAGATGGATAGTTTAACAAATACACTGGGAAAGAAGAGAGAAAGAGAATAAAATCAACACTTACAGGCAGCTACCGCTGGGGAAAAAAATGTTATTTTTATGGCACTTAGCAGCCAATGCTGGGCAAGAGCCCCGCCTGGATCCAACCACATTCATAAAAACTAAGTAGACACCAGGAAAGATGAAGAGATGCCCACTGGTATGAAGAGATGCCCACCAGAGAGCCTCTATCTATCGCAATCCGGTTACATCTGGGTTGTCAGCATAGTGGAGAGCTCACCCCTCCCACAGTGCTTTCCAGGAGACCGAAATGGGGGTGGTCCAGATGTTCGCCCAGCGCTGTGCCACCCGTCGTGGCACTTTGTGGCAGAGCAGCTCCCGATGTAGTCCACAGATGGCGCTTGGCAGTGGCAGGTTGGCTTTCCGAGGGGCAGGTGGCTGCCAGAAGAAGCGGTCCAGCCGTATCCTAGAGTCACGGCCACTGATGGTGCAGGTGAAGGATCCTGGAGAAAGGGGGCAGGTGACTGCATCAGGAGCTGCTCTGCCACAAAGTGCACATTATGGTACCCATAGTTGGGGACCTTATATCACAGAGGATGGGATGATGGGTCTCTGCCCTGAGCCGCTTGCAATTTAAAACAAAAGAGGGATGATCAGGGAAACAACCCTGTGTTCATGTCAGTCACAAGAGTTTGCGTTTAATAAGTGGGGAGTCTGAGATGTTAAATGTCCAAGTCCTCATGGACCGGGTGAAGCCACATGGGTGAGATCCCCTGGGGAGCCCTCTGAGGTGTCGGGGTCAGCGAGAGGGAAAGGGGGAAGCAGCCGATTCAGACAGCTCAAGATGGCAGAGATGGGGAAGGAATGGAAGTCATCAGTGTTCGAAGGTTGCCGTCTGGAATACGGCAGGGAGAAGGAAATATGTTTCAGACTTGTGGCAGCATTTGTTTTCTTTACAAATATCAAGCAGAATAAGAGTGGAAACGTGAGTGCCTGCCCCAACTGGGGCCACAACTCCCCCAGGAGTGCCCACCAAAGTTGCTTCTGTGGGCTACCTTCTCTGGGTCTCTTTCCAAATTTAAGATGCACCCTGTCCCCATCTTGCTTGCTGGAAGAGTGTTGGCTGCTGAATTTGGGGCTGGAGAGAGCTTCCCACATTGCGGAGCGATTATTGCTCTTCCTTGGGCGTACATTGCTTGCCCGTGTGTGGTTACTGAGTTGGCCAATCTCTGTCTCCACCCCAGAATATATTTTGCAAAAACAGATCCTGGGAACTTGTTGTGGTTCTGTTTTTTGGGGTTGTGGTGTTGAGCCACCTGTGGTTCCACGCCCCACTCCGAGAGTCTGTCTCCAAACTGACTGGCACTATAGGAGCCTGGCTGGATTGGGACTGGGTGTTTGTTTCCTTGACGGAGGAGGCTCGAGAGAACGGAGGAGCTGCCTGCCCTCCGCCCTTGAGCAGAATTCAGAAATGATCAGGCGGATGCCTGTTGCTGCAAGAACCCCTTTGGGTGTCTCTCTGTGCCAGGCCCGCGAAGAAACGTCTCCCATTCATCTCTCTGACTTGCTTCTTGATGTCAGAAGCCTTTCCACTGGGTCTGTTCCACCTCATTGCTGACATGCTTCTGTTAACAGGGAGGCTGAAAATTCCCAGTGCCGCTTTTGGATGCAAAGGAGAGTGCTGTTTCTTTCCCCCGGTGGAATGCCTTTGCTGAGGTTCTGTAGAACCGGGGGTGTACGCAAGTGTTAGATCCTTTCTGTCAACGTAACTTCAAAGATGAGGGATTGCAGCCCCTCTCTCTGTGCCTTTGATGTCATGTAGGGGGAAAAAACCACCCACTAAAAAGGGTGTTTATTGTGGGAGGACAGCAGTATTGGCCGTGAAATGAAACTTCCACGCGCAGGGGCAGTGTACCTCTGAATGCCAATTGCTGAGCACCAATCATCAGGGCAGGTTGTTGCCTTCCAGGTCTGCTTTTGGGCTTCCTGGAGGCGTCTTGTTAGCAACTGAGAGAAGGTTAAGAGGTGACATGATAGCCATGTTTAGATATTGGAAGGGATGTCATGTTGGTGAGGGAGCAAGCTTGTTTTCTGCTGCTCCAGAGACTAGGACCAGGAGTCATGGGTTCAAGGTGAAGGAAAAGAGATTCCACCTCAACATCAGGAAAAACTTCCTGACAGTAAGGGCTGTTTGACAGAGGAATGCACTCCCTCGGAGGGTGGTGGAGTCTCCTTTGGAGGTTTTTTAAGAGAGGCTGGATGGCCATCTGTCAGGAGTGCTTTGATTGTGTGTCCCTGCATGGCAGGGGGTTGGACTTGAAGGCCCTTGGGGTCTCTTCCAACTTTTTGATTCTGTGATTCTATGAACTGTGGTCAATACAATCCTTATCCAGCAAGATTTTCTTCTGTTCCTTGATTGTTGTGTTAACAGCAGGGTTAAATTCTTGTTCTCTTGCCTTTTCATCTTAGAAGGGGAGTGCTTCCTGCTGTAGACCTATAAAAAAGGGGGCCAAGGCTGCCTCTTCTGTGCCATTTCCCAAACAATTCGGGGTTTTTTTTAAAGGAGAAAAATCCTTCTTTGGTAGTGATATTTCTCTCTCTCTTCCATAAACTGGTTGTGATTGTTATTTTAACGGGCAAATGGTTCTCTTCCCTGGGTGGGTGCTCAAGTGGAGAAGGAATGAAATCTCAACAACTTGGCTTTCTTATTTTGACCTCAAGAGCAGCTTAGAAGGATTCCTGGCTGTTTTCTTGGATACTTAAACTAAATCGCTTGGGAGCTTTTTTACGTAAGGGCTGTTGTTCCTGCTCTGACCTGCAGCCCTCCCCACAGAACAGGAAAAACAACTTGGTGCGCTAACTTTCATAGGGGAAATGGGGAGGGAGGATCTTTGGGGGCCAAGAAGATCGGAATTCCCGCCTTGAGGAGGTTCACGACGACAACCGGGAGAGATCCATCTGTTTTCTGTTAATTTGGACAGAGATGAGTCCTTGCTGCTTCAATAACTGACTGCTAATAAGATTGAATTTAGAAAGCTTGTAGGAGGATTGCTGGGTTATTGAGCTTGGGGTAGGAGCAACAGCCAAACTCTGTGACTCATCTGCGCACAGCCTCACCCTGACAGATGAGGCTCCGGAGCATGGTTCTATCTGCTGTTTCAGGCCGAAGTCTTGCGACTTGTACCCGTGTTTTGGAATCTTGTTCAAAACATCTCCAAAATCCTGAATTGCTGTCATGATAATGTTTGGGCATTGCCTATCTGAAGTTCTGATGAATTTTCTCTGGATACTCAGGAGATGTCTTGCTGGCTTCAGTTGATTAAGTGACAGTGGGCATATGGGTGCAGTTCCCTTGGGATCACGGCAAAACCGAGCTATACATTGGAAGGACTGATGTGGCTATTCTCCAAGGTCTGTGCTTATTGATCTCTCCCTGATAAGTTTCTATTTCTATACAGAACAACAGCAAATTCAGGGACATTTCCCCTTATCTCTCCACCATAAAAAAGGCTGGGGATGTTCCTTTAAAAAATGGGTGGTGGAAATTCAGAAGTGGGACGTGGTATTAAGAACACAAGAACATAAGGAAGAGCCTGCTGGATCAGACAAGAGTCCATCTAGTCCAGCACTCTGCTACTCGCAGTGGATGCCTTTGGGAGCTCACTTGCAGGATGTGAAAGCAATGGCCTGCTGCTGCTGCTGCTGCTGCTCCCAAGCACCTGGTCTGCTAAGGCATTTGCAATCTCAGATCAAGGAGGATCAAGATTGGCAGCCATAGATCGACTTCTCCTCCATTGATCTGTCCAAGCCCCTTTTGAAGCTATCCAGAGAGGCATTGACCCCATATGTCCCCTATTACAAACCTGAGCAAATTTCCTTTGAGGCCATGGTTGGGTAAAGGATTCTTGACTAGATAGATGAGACATGGAGAGCCTTGGAGATAAATGCCACGTGTAAATGCCACATTATCCAATTACTCTTTACGTCCCACTGTGCTCTTTCTATGCTGGAGAGCTAATCCACCATATTTTGGCAGCCCCAGATTAATTACATTAGCCATCCTTCATGATACGTGTGTGTGGTCTTGCTGGGTCTTTTTGGCTGCTAGTGGCTCTAATGTCACAAAGAACCACTCTATTTGCTATTTGTGCAGCAGTGGAGAAAATTGATGCTTTACGTGTTGATGCCCCTAGGCGTCTTCTGCAAAATAGAAGTAAAGCTATGCCCATTGTCCTTTTGAGGCAGTGTGTGTGGGCAAGGGAGATAAATTGCTGGATTTGCTAAGTCTTATGGGTTTTCTACTTAAGCAAGAGAAGTGTGAGCCCATTATTAGGTTTTGGAAAGCAAGAGAAGGCTGGTCCAGGTACAGGAAGAGGCACTGGCAAAGGAAGAACCTCAATGTTGAATTAATCCAGAACTGCTTGCTGGACCTTCTTTGTTTTGAAAGGAGATGGTAGCCATCTTAGGGGACTAGTTCAAATGGTTGAAGGTAAACAAACTGAAAAAGGAAACACTTCTTCACGCAACATGTGATTGGTGTTTGGAATATGCTGCCACAGGAGGTGGTGATGGCGACTAACCTGGATAGCTTTAAAAAGGGCTTAGACAGATTGATGGAGGAGAAGTCGATTTCTGGCTACCAATCTTGATCCTCTTTGATCTGAGATTTCAAATGCCTTAACAGACCAGGTGATCGGGAGCAACAGCCGCAGAAGGCCATTGCTTTCACATCCTGCATGTGAGCTCCCAAAGGCACCTGGTGGGCCACTGCGAGTAGCAGAGAGCTGGACTAGATGGACTCTGGTCTGATCCAGCTGGCTTGTTCTTATGTTCTTATGAAGCTTAATCCAGACAAGATGAAAGTGAGGCTAGTTAGCAAAGCAGAGTGTTTGGTTGGTATTGATGTACCATTCTTAAACTCTCTTTAGTTGGGGGTGTCCTTAGACCTGGCCTTGTCTATGGATCAATGGATCATCATTGCTGTTAGTTGCACCTTATATCAGTTTTATCTAGTTCGTAAACCATCCCAGTACTGAGCTCTGAATTGACAGGGCGCTGCTTCTAATCTTGCCCCTGTGTGAACTCTCCAAGCGGTCTTAGACAAGCTACATTATCTTCTTCAACTCCAATCCTGGAGATACGGACGTTGGCCGACCGTACAAGTTCACTGTAGATGTTTAACAGCAAGATAAAATCTGTGAAGCACTTTGAGTGCTGAACGCACCGTTATCTATTTTTCACCATCATTATTAATGTTATTAGTATTATTATTTGTAGGAGACTTGTTTAATACTTCCACTGCGTTCCAGCAGGTGGTGATGTTGCCTGGCACCATCCTGTTTCTTGACTTAAGAGCGAAGGGTCTCTACTCTTAAGAATGGTTTCAGGGGACAAGAGCAAGGCAGTTGCTGTCCAGAGAGTCTTTCCCAGCCCACCATACTTGGGGAGAGCAAGAAGCAGGCAGAGCTTCAAGAGCTTTACTTACGGTCTTCCCTTAAGCCTGCCACCTCCCAGTGGAGAATGATGGAGAACGCCTACTTTGCTGACAGCTGCAATTTCAGCTAACATCTGTAGTAGATAGATAGACAAGCCTTTATTGGCATTCCAAAATACAATAAAACAATTGTCCATAAAAGACAGATAGATACAACAACAGTTCAGAGTCTTATCAATAGTTTAGTCCAAGTGAACATCTGTAGTACAAAGATTTTGGATAGTAGTTGGTTGGGAAAGACCCTTTCTTTGACTGAGTCCCCCCCAAAAACCACTACTAGTCCAAAGAAGGGAGGCTTAGATGAGCAGACCAGAGATCCAGCTGGGTGTCAGGTAGTTGCATGTACTTTGGGTGGTGGCAGAGCATCTGCATTGTGTAGAGAACACCCCAGGTAAAGGATCTTGGATAGGGAGTCTGGAGAGAAACCCTTTTCTGCCTGAGAATTTGGAGAACTGCCACCAGGCACAGGTGACAATACTTGGCTAGGTGGGTCAATGGTTTTGGCTCTGTAAAAAGAAGCTTTATCATTTATGGCCTTCTCAGTGCCAGGAGTAGCATCTCCTCACTTTTTCCCTTCTTGAACTGTGCAATTTAAGCTTTGCTTGCTATAGTCCATGCTGTAATTTTTGAAAGCTGTATTATTGAAGGCTTTCAGTGCCAGAGTTAACCGAGTCTTGTGGGTTTTCCCAGCTGGGTGGCTGTGGTCTGGTAGTTTTTGCTCCTCCTGTTTCACACACATCTGTGGCTGGCATCTTCAGAGACATGTCATGGTAAGATGCGCCATGAAGAGAAATACATGGCGTAGCGTCGTGTAGTGGTTAAGAGCAGGTGGGTTCTTATCTGGGAAACTGGGTTTGATTCCCCACTCCTCCACCTGAGTGGCAGAGGCTTACCTGGTGAACCAGATGTGTTTCCGCACTTCTCCATTTCTGCTAAGTGACCTTGAGCTAGTCACAGTTCTCTCAGAACTCTCTCAGCTCCACCTGCCTCACAAGGTGTCTGTTGTGGGGAGAGGAAGGGAAAGGAGCTTGTAAGCCACCTTGAGTATCCTGACAGGAGAGAAAGGTGGGATATAAATCCAAACTCTTCTTCTCTTCATGTTACCACTTTGGAAAGCGGCTTTTTGCTGTTTGTTTAGAGGAAATGTGAATGACTGTCGAAATGCTTTTACAAAAAACTGAGCCTAGTTTTCCTTTCCCCCCACCTGTCGGCAGTAACATCATCTGAACAAAGAGCTTTGCAGATTAGAGCGCAATGCATGTGTCAGCCGATGCTTCACGTTGACAGAATTTAAAGGAATGAGATGCAGATGACGAAGGCAGCATGTGTGGGGAACGGCGCCGCATCCTCAGGAATCCAGGAAGAGGGTTACAAGGAAGTGTAGAATCTTTGAGGGGAGCAGGAAAGTGATGTAACTTTGGGGCCCTGCTGGCCGTGTTGTCCCCAGAGGGAATACTCAGAAAGACGACTAGAAGAATCCAGGTATGTAGGCTGCAGAGGAGCGCTTTCATAATCCTCCTAAAACAGATTGGCTGAATTACGAAGGAAATTGCATACTTAGCTGAAGCTATTAATCACACAGCGAGGCAGTTAGTGTTCCTAATGAAGGCTGTGGAAGAGGTGCCAAAGGGGACGTTTATACATTGACAAAAATATTTGGCTTTTTAGAGTTTGCTGTGAGCATGGAACACATTTTGAGGTGACAAATGAGACTAACGGCGCAGTAGCCACCAGCATGGTTGCTGTGGCTCATGATATCAGAACTCAGTAGCCAAAGAATCCCTATAAGGTAGTAGTAGGAATATGGGGGACAGCTTTATAGTGATGTGGAGCGTGGTGTAGGATTAAGAGCAGTGGATTCTAATCTGGAGAACTGGGTTTGGTTCCTGACTCCTCCACTTGAGTGGCAGAGGCTTTTCTGGTGAACCAGATGCATTTCCGCGCTCCTACATTCCTGTTGGGTGACCTTGGGCTAGTCACAGTTGGCTCATAACTCTCTCAGCCCCACCTGCCTCACAAGATGTCTGTTGTGGGGAGAGAAAGGGAAGGAGTTTGTAAGCTGCTTTGAGACCTCTTACGGTTTAGAAAAGTGGGGTATACATCCAAATTCTTCTCTTCTTCTAGGCTGTTTTCCACAGGTAACTTGGGTTCTCTGTTCTCTCTCACAAGAGTACATCAGTGGTAACTCTGTGCCCAGCTGCCCCTTGCTAGCTGCCTTCAGGGCTGGAAGGAAGGGAAACACAGATGACAATTCTTGTCTGGACTTGCTCTGAGGTGAAGGACAGATGACAATATTTGAGAGTTGAAAGTGGTTTGAGAGAGCTGTCTCTTCCCATGATGTACATCCATTTCTTTTGTCTTGCTGTCAACCTCTGGTTACGCAGGTCTTGTGTGTGTTTTTGGCACGTCACAAAAGCTTGGCCCTGCCCACCAAGGTCAAGAGTTAGCGGTGAACATTTACATAATCATTGTCTCCTGCCTGACACAGCCTCTCACCTGTGAGGTTTGGATAGGCTGTGCAGTTAAGGGTTTTGAGGTCTGGTAGTCAAAGCCTGCCCCCTTCCCTTGAAAGGGCTTCAAGAAAACCCCCAAAACTTGTGTAGGCCCTTGGGGGCCTGCACCCCATTGCTTTAACTGAACCACAACAGGGCGGGAGATGCTCTGAGTTGTCATGCCCCTACTGATAATGGAGAGGCAGCCCAGTGGTTCCCATAGCAACTGTTGGCCAGTGTGAGATCTCTATAATGAACTAAATGTGTTTCCGCATTTTTCTTTTATGTACACTGAGAGCATATGCACCGGAGACAAATTCCTTGTGTGTCCAATCACACTTGGCCAATAAAGATTCTATTCTATTCTATTCTATTCTATTCTATTCTATTCTATTCTATGGCAATTCTGCTTTGTTTATGGGGAGGGGCTCCCCTCAGTTGATTAAAGTGCTGTGGCGTTTCCCCTTGAGGGGCCAACCAATATGTGGTTGCTTTGACCCACTGGGTCAGAACAGGGTAGCCAGAGAATCTCTATAAAGTAGTAGGAGGAATATGAGGGACAAATTTTAAGATGATGCGGTCAGGGAAATACAGTGCTTGTCTCCTCTTCCCTCCCCCAGCAGCTGTTAATTTCCATCATAGAGCCCCGAAGAGGAAGAAGAAGGAAAAAGGAAGTAGAAGTAGAGTTTGGATTTATATCCCCCCTTTCTCTCCTGTGTTGCATTATTCCCCACCCACTGCCCCTTTCACTTGTGTTCCTACCACATCTTGCCCGAGACTGGGTAAACTTTCTTGAGAGCCAGCATGGGGTAGTGGTTAAGAGATGTGGACTCTAATCTGAAGAACCAAGTCCCCACTCCTCCACATGACAGCTGACTCTTATCTGGTGAACCAGATTTGTTTCCCCACTCCTACACTCCTTCTGCAGTAAGAACTAGTATGGGGGAAAGAAGAATTTTCAAGAGGAGAATAGTAGTAGTAGTAGTAGGTTGGATTTATATCCCACCTTTCTCTCCTGTATGGAGACTCAAGGTGGCTGACAAGCTCCTTTCCCTTCCTCTCCCCACAACAGATCCCTTGTGAGGTAGGTGGGACTGAGAGAGTCCAAAGAACTGTGACTAGCCCAAGATCACCCAGCAGAAATGCAGGAGTGCGGAAACACATTTGGTTCACCAGATAAGCCTCTGCCTCTCAGGTGGAGGAGTGGGGAATCAAACCCGGTTCTCCAGATTAGAATCCACCTGTTCTTAACCACTACACAACACTAGCTCTTGAGGCGCAAGGTGGAAGTTCTCTCAGGAGTCTTGAGTAACTGGCAATTTTATTTTGCTTTCTTAGGTTTTATTCTTTGGATCCTGTCATTTGTTGCTATAAATGACAGGGAAGAGGGTTTTTGATGGGAACAGATGGTCTGCGTTGGACAGCTGCTGGTTGGGGAGGGGGAGGGATGATATTTCTGCAGCCCCCCTTCACCTCTTAAGAGTTGACGTAAAAAGCACTTTATAACTTATGTAAGATGGATGATGCTGGAAGGAGAGAGATCTAGGATGATGCTGAGCTGGAGAGAGGAGGGGATTTTAAAATGTGGGGCCATCCTTGGATCCAAATGCTGCATCGTACTGGATTTTGCAATAATTCCCGAGAGGTAACCCTGTCAATTTGTGGCACCCTAAAGATGAACATTTTATTCCAGCATGTGTTATTATGGGCCCAAACTTGCTTTATCATCTGACCAACGAGCTAATGCCAGAGTAAAACCTTGTTCACAAGATTCCTGTTTTATTCTGGACTTTGCAACTCTTTCTTCTGTGATGCTTTCATAGAATCATAGCGTTGGAAGAGACCCCAAGGGCCATCAAGTCCAACCCCCTGCAATGCACATAATCAAAACACTCCTGACAGATGGCCATCCAGCCTCTCTTGGATGGAGCAGCAGTGGTGTAGGAGCTTAAGAGCTCGTGTATCTAATCTGGAGGAACTGGGTTTGATTCCCAGCTCTGCTGCCTGAGCTGTGGAGGCTTATCTGGGGAATTCAGATTAGCCTGTACGCTCCCACACACGCCAGCTGGGTGACCTTGGGCTAGTCACAGCTTCTCGGAGCTCTCTCAGCCCCACCTACCTCACAGGGTGTTTGTTGTGAGGGGGGAAGGGCAAGGAGATTGTAAGCCCCTTTGAGTCTCCTACAGGAGAGAAAGGGGGATATAAATCCAAACTCCTCCCTCCTCCCTCCCTCCTCCCTCCCTCCTCTTTCTCTCTTCCTCTCTTCTCTTCCCCTCTCTTCTTCCTCTCTTTCTTCTCTCTTCTTCTTCTTCTTCTTCTTCTTCTTCTTCTTCTTCTTCTTCTTCTTCTTCTTCTTCTTCTTCTTCTTCTTCTTCTTCTTCTTCTTCTTCTTCTTCTTCTTCTTCTTCTTCTTCTTCTTCTTCTTCTTCTTCTTCTTTAAAAACCTCCAAAGAAGGAGAATCCACCACACTCTGAGGTAGTGTATTCCACTGTCGAACAGCCCTTACAGTCAAGAAGTTTTTCCTGATGTTTAGGTGGAATCTCTTTTCCTTCACCTTGAACCCACTACTCCTGGTCCTAGTCTCTGAAGCAGCAGAAAACAAGCTTGCTCCCTCACCAACATGACATCCCTTCAAGTATCTAAACATGGCTATCATGTCACCTCTTAACCTTCTCCCACCAAACTAAACACACCCAGCTCCCTAAGTCTCTCCTCATAGGGCATGGATTCCAGACCTTTTACCATTTTGGTTGCCCTCCTCTGGACCCGTTCCAACCTGTCAATATCCTTCTTGAATTGCGGTGCCCAGAACTGTACACAGTATTCCAGGTGAGGTCTAACCAATGCAGAATAGAGAGGTACAGTTACATCCCTCGATCTTTCAACCTTCCTACAGCTTAGCCAAGTGGAATATCTCTGTGTGTGGCCTTTTCCCACTTTTCTCCACCATGCCATTAGTTGCTTACTTTTCACCCTTCTGCTGCATCTCCCTCTTGGCTGCCTGGGCAGCGCCAGAGATGGATGGCTGAAAACCACCCGGTTGCCATTTACTACTGTACATCTGGGCTCCCGTGGTGTGTGCTGTAATGTTTAAACAGCACGCTGCGTGCAAGCGTGTTCCTGAGCTGGAGAGAAAATAGCTCTGGAAAAAATAAATATTATTTCAGAGTGTTTGAAAGTCTTGCGGCTTGGCGAGTGCCGGAGGAATGCGTGGCAGGCGGCGGTGGAGGCGAGCGGGTGGCGAGCTTTAACGAGGCTCGTTGTCAGCAAGCTTGAAAAGCGAGATGTGAACTTCTCAAAGATTGTGCAGTGACCTTCTCGGTCTCAGGGGAGCTGGGCAGACAGGCTGTGGAAAAACCGCCTGCTTCCTTTCATTCAGCGCAAAGGGGCAGATAGCAGTTCTCTGCTTGTTATACCTCTTTAATCTGAAGATAGGCTCCAAATCCTTCAGCGGTCTAACGGGTTGCTTCCAAATTTGAGCATGCAAAAGTCGCCACTTGCCTATCAGCCTGGAGCAGGAATGGCGATACGTCGGACAGACCGCTGACACAGTTCACAGCGCAAAGCCGCTTCGGAGGCTGTTGGGTCCGAATCCTTAGTTGCTGATTGCAGTCTTCTCGTTTTCAATTGGGTCTGGACCCCTGTATTAGTGGCAGAAGCCACACTCATCCCTGTTCACACCAGTGCAAGCCAGACAGTGTGGTGCAGAATTATATTTATGTACTTAATGTGTGTGTGTGTGTGGGAGCCAGCATGGTGTATTGGTTAAGAGTTAGTGTGGTGTAGTGGTTAAGAGCAGGTGAGTTCTAATCTGGAGAACCGGGTTTGATTCCCTACTCCTCCACCTGAGTGGCAGAGGCTTACCTGGTGAACCAGATGTGTTTCCGCATTCCTACATTCCTGCTGGGTGACCTTGGGCTAGTCACAGTTTTCTCTGTACCATCTCAGCCCCACCTACCTCACAAGGTGTCTGTTGTGGGGACAGGAAGGGAAAGAAGCTTGTAAATCCCTTTGAGTCTCCTTACCGGAGAGAAAGGTGAGGTATAAATCCAAACTCCTCTTCTTCTGCTGCTTCTTCAAAGCAGGTAGAAAGGTGCCTACCATTGAGGAACTCATAGATGCGAGCCAAGTAGCACTAGGCTATTATTGACAGAGGTTCCATTTATTTTTAAAGTTCTTATCCTGTCAAGTCAGTAATTGCAGGAGGGAAACTAGAAAAGCTTTCCTTTCTATATAGTTTTTGAGGGTATCCATGTTGGCCTGCAGTAGAACAGCTTGATTTGACTCCAGTAGCACTTTAGAGACCAACAGACTTTTCGGGGTGTCAGCTTTCGAGAGTTAAAACTTTCTTCCTCAGACCCCTGATGTCAGCTTTCTGATTTTAGAGCTGAAACTCTTGACAGTTTATACCCTGGAAACATTTTGGTTTGTTAGGTTCTTCTGGACTCAGATCTAACTTTTCTTTCAAGTGTTGACGTTTAGAAGAAGAGTTTGGATTTATATCCCCCCTTTCTCTCCTGTAAGGAAACTCCAAGGGGCTTACAAACACTTTTCCCTTCCCCCCCAAACAAACACCTTATGAGGTGGTTGGGGCTGAGAGAGCTCCAAAGAACTGTGTCTAGCTCAAGGTCACCAGCTGGCATGCGTTGGAGTGCACAGGCTAATCTGGTTCACCAGATAAGCCTCCACAGCTCAAGCGGCAGAGCGGGGAATCAAACCCAGTTCTCCAGATTAGAGTGCACCTCCTCTTAACCACTACACCACGCTGTCACAAGTTTAGCACTTGTGCAGGTGTCCAAAAGGTGTATTTCTGGTGGTATTCCTGGTGGTTTCTCATTTCCAGTCTTTCTGCAGTTTGGGGACCAGACATTGCAGTTTGCAGTGTCTAGGCCAACCGGACCACCTCTCCGTTGCTGCTTTGGTTTCTCTTTTGAGATATTGAAACTGTAGGCTAATTAGCAACTTCAAAGTGGGCTCTGGCGTTTCCCCTGAATTAGAACTGATCTGTCCAGAGGTCAGTTCTTCTGGAGAAAATTGTTGGAAGTGAAGGACTTGGCTAGCACTGTCTCTTAACCTCAGACTTCATGATAGACAGACAGACAGACAGACAGACAGACAGACAGACAGACAGACAGACAGACAGACAGACAGAGAGATGCGCGCGCGCGCGCACACACACACACACAGAGTCAGTGAGTCAAGACACTGGTGTTCTTGAGCTGTGGAGGCTTATCTGGTGAACCAGATTAGCCTGTGCACTCCAATGCATGCATCTGTGGCTAGCATTTTCAGAGTTATATCACAGTGCGTAACACACTTCTCTCTGTGCTACACCTCTGAAGATGCCAGCTGCAGATGCAGATGAAACATTAGGAACAAGATCTACCAGACCACGGCCACGCAGCCTGGAAAACCCACAACAACCAGTTGAATCTGGCTGTAAAAGCCTTCGACAATACACTGGGCATCCTTTTTCTATTGCTCTGACACTAGCCCTTTGATGTGTACATTGCTTTTCTCAGGGAAACTTCCTCCTTTTCTCACCTCCACTTGCACAGATGCATTCTTTCCCACCTTGCAACCATGAGGGCAGGACACAAGTCCTGTATCTTTTCTCCAATCAAGTTAGTAGACTAGATTAGGAAACTATATTTACTCTGTCCTATCCAGAAATGGAGCTCCTGTAATAAATCAAGTATATTAGTTTGAACAGATGAAAAAAGCTCTGAGTAATTTTGTTCCCAGCACACACAGAGGCTAGATGGGCTTTGCCGCACACAATAGCCTCTGAACCCTCTGCTGAATAACCAGATTTTTACATATATATGAAAACAAAAAACCTGACTGAAATGGTAACTCTGGAAGGCAGAAATGAGTGCTAGAATGACTAGGACAGGGGTAGGGAACCTTTAACACTCAAACAGCCATTTGGACCCGTTTTCCATGGGAAAAGAAAACACTTGGAGCCGCAAATAATTTTTGACATTTAAAATAAAGATAACACTCTATATATAGGGGTTTTTTTTTTACCTCTTACTCTGCTCATTCTGAGAAGCGCATGGATGCGCCCGCCCTGCTGCCTGCAGGGCGGGCAAGGATGAAGCTGGCGGCTCGGCCTCGCTGGCCGCCGGGAAAACACCCACCCCGCTACAACGGGGCGGGCGAGAGGGGAAGCCTGCGGCGCAGCCCAGCCAACTGTGGGCAGTTGGTGCGCCCGCCCTGCTGCCTGCAGGGCGGGCAAGGATGGGGCCAGGGCCCCCCGCTTGTGGAGCCACAGTGCAAGGGCAGAAGAGCCGCATGCGGCTCTCGAGCCGCAGGTTCCCTACCCCTGGACTAGGATGATACCACATATCTGCAAAGGACCCCCTCTTCTCCAAACCACAAGGAGCAATGGATTCAAGGTACAGGGAAAGAGACTCCACCAAAACAGTAGGAAGAACTTCCTGACTGTCAGGGCTGGGCTGTTCGACAGTGGAATACTGCCTCTGAGTGTGGTGGAGTTTCCTTCTTTGGAGGTTTTTAAACAGAAGCTGGATGGCCATCTGTCAAGGGTGCTTTGATTGTGTATTCTTGCACGGCAGGGGGTGGACTCGATGGCCCTGTTACTCAGTCCTGTTACCTAGAGATGGCAGGGATCGGGACCATTATTTGTACAGAACCTGTGCCCTGCACATGGTTCAAAATGCTTGGTGAGCAGCTATTCCCACTTACAGAAAGCACCCTGAATTCTTTGCCCCCCCCCTTGCTAAAACCGTTTAGTATTTCTTCTCTGTCCCTCCAGAAGCGAGCTGGAATTTGCAATGGAAGAATCCTAGAATCATAGAGTTGGAAGAGACCACATGGGCCATCAAGGCCAACCCCCTGCCATGCAGGAACACACAGTCAAAGCCCTCCTGACAGATGGCCATCCTGACAGATGGCCAGTCTCTCTTTAAAAAAACCTGCAAAGAAGGAGACTCCACCCCACTCCGAGGTAGTGCATTCCTCTGTCGAGCAGTCCTTACTGGAAGTTTCTCCTGATGTTTAGGTGGAATCTCTTTTCCTTCACCTTGAACCCATCACTCCTTGCGGTTTGGGAACAATCCCTATTTCACCATGTGGTCTGTTTTGATCCCACTTCTCCCTCCAAGGGTGTATGGGCAGCAGACCCCCCAATTAATCCTCACAACAGCAGCAACAACCCTGCAAGGTAGATGTCGAGGCTATGACTGGCCCATGTCACCCCAGCAAGCTTCCATGACAGAGTTGAGATTTGAACTCTGCTCTTTGCAGATCCTGCTCTGATGCAGACTGGCTCTCTGGCATGTTCTGCCTACTAACCTGAACATCCACAGGGAGGTAAGAATTCTTCCTCCTGTCTCTGTGGAGGCAACTGGGCTTCTGTTTTGCAAGAAATCTCCCCACGGGTTGAACACAGCACATGCATTTGCCGTGTGCTGGTGTGTGAAATAATTCCCTGGCTGGAGGCTGGTGATACTGCAGTTACCCCTGCAGGAATCCTGGTTTGGGGAATTTAGGGGCTGAGTGGAGGGGGAAGGAATCAAGTGGACGCTTTTACCTCCCCTTCCTCCTTTTTGGTAACCTCCAACCTTGCCTGCCCCACCTCCTTTCTGAGACGGAGCCGGGGGTTTGCATCTGCAGCTCTCGAATTAGCCCCTGATGTCACACCGAAACTTGGCGTGCTTGGGTACGCAGCCGCTCGCTTGCGTCAGCGGGAGCTCATTGGCATTCTCTCCACAGCTTTCCCTCTCATCAGCATGCACCGCGTGTCCCTGTGGTGGGTATTTTTAGCATCCAAGTTTGAGCAGAATTAAGACTCGCCATCACAACTTCATTTTCTTCTGCTTGCACAACTTTTCTCTCCCCTTTTCGAAGGAAAAGAAAATTAACCTGGCTTAATTAGCGTTGCGTGAGGGTAAAAACGGCACATTGTGTTATGGGCTGGGAGACTAATGCGCAGTGGAACTCAGCAAAGCACAACCTGGCAATGGCAGATCTGGGCACCCTTGAAGCAACAGCGAACAGCAGAGTGGTCCAGAGCACGTGCAGAGAATATTTCCCTCCTCCTTTTAGGGTTTGGCGAAGGTGCATCAGGACTGAAACCTGGACCCTCTCCTAGAATCTAATCTGTTTGGTTAATTTTGTTGTTGTTGCAAGATTCATTTGTTGGCGAAACTCGAAAGCTCCAGGATGGGCGTCGAGGCCGCGGTCCGTTTTCTCTCCGCCCGGGAACAGTCTGAGCTATTTTTGCATTTCTTCGGAATCTAATTGGGTTTCAGCGCAGCTGCTTCTCTGCGTTTTATTGGACCTTTTGTGCCGTCTCAGGAAGCGAATGTAAGACCTGCAGCAAGCAGCATATGGCTTGTTAACCGAGCTTCAGAAAGAGGCTTGATCGTGGCTAACCATCGGGCCGTTCTTTTCTGCTTGCCAGGGGTTGCGGTCAAGGTCTGCTTCAACCAGGCAAAGGAGCTTGTTTCCCTTACAGGTGTTGGGAACCCGTGAAGCCAGAAAGCGTTCAAAAAGCTACAGGATCTTTGTGTGGAAAGCGTGACGCATGAGTGGCTAAGTTTCAAGTCATGCATCTGTACACCAGGGACATGTGATTTATTTTTATTTTTTGAGAATATAAAATCAACAGTTAGTCGGGTTGCCAACCTCAGGTGGGATCTGACGATCTCATGGAATGACAGTCGATCGCAAGGCTACAGAGATCAATTTTCCTCAAGGAAATGGAGGATGGGCTCTATGGCAGAGGCGTATCTAGGGAAGATGTAGCCTGGTGCAAAATCTGGGCCCCTCCCCCGTATGGGTGGCTGCCCTCCCCCACCACGACCAAGCAACTTTTTTTGCATCAGGTCTTACAGTCAGTGGCGTAGGAGGTTAAGAGCAGCAGTGGCGTAGGAGGTTAAGAGCTCTTGTATCTAATCTGGAGGAACCAGGTTTGATTCCCAGCTCTGCCGCTTTGAGCTGTGGAGGTTTATCTGGGGAATTCAGATTAGCCTGTACACTCCCACACACGCCAGCTGGGTGACCTTGGGCTAGTCACAGCTTCTCGGAGCTCTTTCAGCCCCACCCACCTCACAGGGTGTTTGTTGTGAGGGGGGAAGGGCAAGGAGATTGTAAGCCCCTTTGAGTCTCCTGCAGGAGAGAAAGGGGGGATATAAATCCAAACTCTTCTTCTTCAGTGTATGGACCCGGGGAGGAAGAGGGTTTTGGGGGATGATTGTCCCCCCCCTTGACTAAATGGTCACAGCCTGGGGACATTTGATCCCATATGTCCCCCTGGGTGGTATGCCCCTTCTGGAATGCCCTCCCAGAATATGCGCTTCTCTCTCTTCCTCAAAACCCACATTTTTATTAAACCTCGGGGACAATCCCTCAGCCCCCCTTCTTCAACTGATGCTGAGCTTGTGTGTGTAACCAAATGATGCAGACTCTTCTTTTTATCCTCATTCCACCTGCTGCTCAAGAGAAGAAAAGTGGTACACCCTTGTATGGGCCAAAAAAATTGACGGGGGGAAGGAGCAGGGTTGGGGGGTGATTTTCCACACACACCCCAGGGACTAAATGGTTGCAGCTCGGGGACATTTGACCCCATATGTTCCCCTGGGTCCGTGGGGCGAACCTTTGGCACTCCAGATGTCATGGACTACAATTCCCATCAGCCCCTGCCAGTTGGCCATGCTGGCAGGGGCTGATGGGAATTGTAGTCCATAACATCTGGAGTGCCAAAGGTTCACCACCACTACCCTGGGTGGTATGCCCCTGCTATGGTATTTTACCAACTGAGGTCTCTCCCATCCCCAAACCCCACTCTCCTCAGACTCCACCTCCAAAAATATCCAGGAATTTCCCAAACCGGAGCTGTCAACCCTAACAACTGAGCATGTGCGAATATCTCTTAACATGCCTGGAATTCAGAGTCAGAGAATGGCCAAAAGCAACTTGGTTTAACAATATCCTTTTTCTCCATTTCCCTCCTTTAAAAAAAATTCATGTTGATAAAGACAGCGGTGTAATTTGCAAGCTTACATCATGCATCTAGATTACAGTTGTTCCACCCAGAAGTTAACTGTCTCATTTTTCCTTGTGTCTTCCTGTCTGTGGTGCGGCTCGCGAGAGTGTTGCCCGTGTGACAAATGCGGATGCTTGCCATTTGGTCTTAAAATTGGGTCTGTCCTCCAACTCTAATCTGTCTTGATTCTGAAATGTGAAAAGCCTCATGTACTCTCTGGAGGAAATAATGGGAAGGTTATGAAAGAATGTTGATCATTTGCAAAGCGACTTTTCGTTCAGAATGTCAGCCAGCTATCTGGGCATAATGGCCGGGCGTTTAAATAAACCCTGTCAGGATCTTGGTTGCTTTTGTCTGTTCAGAAGTAATTGCGCCAGTGTGTTAGAATGCAGCCGGCACATCCCTTCTGGCGTGTGTCTCCCATTTCGGCGGTCAATAGACTCCTTGTGTTCAACATCCAGAAGCTTTGTCTGTTTGAAAGCCTCCAAGCTTCGCACCCTGCGGCAGTCTGCGGAAGCGAAGTGCGCCCTGCGCTGCAATCGTCGACCCCGGGAAGGGAAGTTCCATTGACGGCATCCAGCAGAATCCCAAGGCAGGCTTTAGCAGTAGGTTTGCTGCGCCGGGATCAGCCAAATACCTTTTGGTACTGGAGGTGAAAAACCTCAAATGTCACCCCTGCTGTTGCTGATTAAGATAGAACGCTGTCACTTGGGAAGGGCTCCTTCCCCCACCCCACTGAACAGGACCGCAGGTGTTGATGGGTGTTGATCCCACACAGTGGTGGGATCCAAAAATTTCAGTAACAGGTTCCCATGGTGGTGGGATTCAAACTGTGGCGTAGGGCCAATGGGGCTGGGCGGGGCACGATGGGGGCGTGGCCAGGCATTCTGGGGGCAGGGCATTCCTGGGCGGGGCTGTGGCAAGGACGCAGCTGCTGTGCCGGTCCTTGGGCAGGAAACAAATGCACGCAGGCGCAGGCTGCCATGCACACTGGTGCACCTCCTGCTAGACTGCTTCAAGTTCTGCATGCTACTGCTGAGAGGAGGGGCATAACTAAGGCAAAAATCACGGGGCAATTAGTAACCCTCTCTCGGCACACACAAATAATTAGTAACCTACTCTCGGAAACCTGTGAGAACCTGCTGGATCCCACCTCTGGGTGCACAGGGCTGAAGTGAGGGGGAACTGTGCCCAGGGCCTGAGCCCCTGCCACTCCCTCTCCTGTACTGGAACGCCCCACCATGCCTCTGCACTGGCACATGCCCTATGCGTGGTGCCCCCCTGACCCCTTGGCGCTACGCCATTGGGGGGCATGCTTATCTGGTGTCAGATTTATGGATTTATTTAATTAGTCCTGGATTTCATGAATTAGAAGCCTTTATTGAATTGAATATTATGTGTCTGGCTTTGTAGAAGCCAGTTTTGATTTTTTCAGTCAGTGTAATTTTTTGAATTTAATTCCTAATTTGTCCCCTTCCCGCGTAATGTGAAAATGGGAAAAGTGTGGGAAAGTGAAAGGAATCCCCAAGGCCAGACAGGAGATAGTAGTCATTTGGCCGAGACAGCCACAGGTGCCATTGGGCCTTTCCCCACTCTTTTCCATCCCCCCTATGCCGCGCGCTGCTCTCAGCGCGCAGCATCCCAGGCGCGCGCTTGGGTGTCCCCACGGCCCCGCACTCTGCGCGGGGTCATCAAAAGGCGCCCTTAAGAAGAGTGCCTGGGATGCCGCGCGCTGAGGGGGCGTGAGAGCGGCAGCGTTGGGGCAGCTGCGCTGTAGCTGCCCCTGTCGTGGGGAGTGCCCTGGGACCCCGCGCTACTTCAGGAGAGTAGCGCGGGGCTTAAGGTAAGTGGGGAAAGGCCCTCTGTTATCTAAGTACCAGGCAGGCAGGAGGGAAAGGAAAATAGTAATGAGTACTACCCAAATACCCCAAATCAACCTAACATCTGGAAAGGGTGGAACTTCAACACACTATTGAACCAAGGAAAGTCCCAGGGAAAAATATAGTTGGGAAAGCTCTCCACCTGCCCCCAGGGGTCATTTTCTGAGGCCCTGCTTTGGGTGTTCCCACCCTCTGAGATTAGGTGGGTGGCAACGCAGGGGAGGGTCTTCTTGATTGTAGCACCCAAACTCTCTCCCCGAGGGGACCTGGCTGTCCTCTTGTGTTCGTCCACTTTATCTTAAATTCTAAAAACCATATGGAGCTTTCTGCAACCTAAGCCCCCTAGGAATCCAATTTGCCTCGCAATACTCGGTCAAGGAAACTGCGTAGTGGTGCATTTTTAACTTTCTTTTTAAGATACCACAGCTGTGCCCACTGGGCTCGGGAGTGTTCATGATCTCATTTTCAACCACTGTGACCTTGGATAGAGTACGATTCTTATCTTCACGAGAAAAAGCCAGTGTGTTTGGCAAGCAGCCACATCAAGCTCAAACAACCAACACAAAACCATCAAGGTAGTGCAGGCACTGAACCTTGGCTCTGAAACAATCACAATTTATCCCATTGTAAATAAATTTCCAAAGCATGTAAACGTGCGAGTGTAAACGCACAAGTGAAACAGAAAGCGACAAAGTCAGAAACAGGCCTAAACCCTTCCCAATGTCCAAACAGCCAGTCTCAAAGTTAAGAGCGTGCAACCGTCCAAAATACCCCCTTCTGTTGCCATCTTCTGCCAGTAGAAGACCTTTTTTGTTTGTTTGTTTGTTTGTTTGTTTGTTTGTTTGTTTGGTGCACCCTTGGCGATCTCTCCTTCTTGCCCAGTGTTTTAATTGTTGTTATGTCATTGTATGGGTTTCAGTTCTGGTTTTAATTGTTTGAATGATGTGGCAGTGTTCTCGTTAGGGTAACGCTGTTATGTGTGCTTTAAGTTGTTAGCTACCTTGGAGGTCCTTGTGAGGCCAGAAAGGTAGGCTACACGTTTTTCAAGGTAATACTAGGCCCCTTTTCTAGCTGGTTTGATCATTTTGCTGCATTTCAAACATCAGTTCAGACAGGCATGGTCTTGTTCATACCAGTAGCTATGTTGAGCAGGTATGCAAGGGGTCAGGGTCATACTAATTTACAAACTAGGGAGGGGACACCTGGGCGAGAGACCTGCCTGGCTTTCCAAGGGTTTTTATTCTCACAAACATGAAGGAGTAACTTTGTGTCTGGACTGCACCATTCCATGGCCAAGTTGCCCCTGTATGCCTGAAAAATCCCTTGCACATATTTATGTACCTAAGAACATAAGAAAGAGCCTACTGGATCAGACCAGAGTCCATCTAGTCCAGCACTCTGCTACTCGCAGTGGCCTACCAGGTGCCTTTGGGAGCTCACATGCAGGAAAGCAATGGCCTGCTGCTGTTGCTGCTCCTGAGCACCTGGTCTGCTAAGGCATTTGCAATCTCAGATCAAGGAGGATCAAGATTGGTAGCCATAGATCGACTTCTCCTCCATAAATCTGTCCAAGCCCTTTTTAAAGCTATCCAGGTTAGTGGCCGTCACCACCTCCTGTGGCAGCATATTCCAAACACCAATCACACATTGGGTGATCCAGCAGGCTCTTTCTTATGTTCTTAAAAGGCCAGTATTTATACGCTTAAATAGGTTCTGAGAAATATGAAGTAAGCAGGAAGGAAACTCAGAGTCAAAAACTGATTGGTTTTCTGGGGCTCCAACAAAAAGATAGGCGAGGCTTGAGGAGTTGTCAGGACCCAAGAGAATGCCTGGGCTATTCTCTTGAATACCGATTGATTGCTGGAATGGGTGTAGGTAGGGTAAGTAACGCTCTGCTTGGAGCACTGATTGAATCACCACAGGGTGACACTGTGGAAAGTAGCTAGCTCCATTGTCTACGCAGGTGCACCTTAAGGGCCTGGGGAAAAGTTAGGCAGCCGACTGTCTTCCTTCCTGCCCAGGCTTGACACACAAGATGGATCCCAAAACTCTCTGAGAGGCATCCGTTTTGAGAGAAATGGTGCCTTGCTCTTATGCTAGTCTTTGCCCCTGTCCCTTCATGGTACTCCTTAGCGAGAGGAGGGGTCCAACTTCTTATAAGAGTAGAAAACATTGTGATGGACAAATAACATAGGGAGGTTCAAGCGTCGTTGTTGTGTGTGTATATACATAGGTAGAGGAGGGTAAAATGTAAAGAGCAATCCTGATTGTAGAGAATTGACTGCCAAAAGCTTGTTGTGACTGGCAGAAACCGATGTCAAATTACAGGCATTGAAACCTGCTCCAAGGTCAACAAAGGCTTAATTGCCTTTGGAAAGGATTGGGATGCAAGAAAAAGGCTCCCTGATAGCTCCTATCGGATGTTGAGTAATTGCTTTTTAAAGTCCTGCTCGCTGCCTTCCAGGGATTGTCCCTGGCTTTATTGCCTCAAATTTTGGAGGGGTTAAGCCCTACCACATTCAGATGAGCCTGTCCAAGTCAGCATTGGTATGCGATGCCTACCTTAGGGGGTGGAGTGGGGGGTCTCCGAAGCAGATGGCCTCCTTGGTAGACTTTTTTCTGGCAAAAACAAGGCCTGTGTTAATTGGCTCCCCGCAAAAACACCACTGTTTTGAGAGTTTGTGTTACTCTGTGCAATAAGTTGGGGGACTTCCCTCTACTTTGGCAAACTCAGGATATGGGATTTTGGGTTTTGTCAGAGGGGTCTGATTGGGGGTGGAAAGAGCAGCCAAGTCACAGCTACTTGATGGTGACCCCATGAGGATTCCAAGTGAACAGAGGTGGTTTGTCATTGCCTGCCTCTGCGTAGCAACCCCAGACATCCTTGGTGGTCTCCCATCCCAGTACTAACCGGGGCTGACCCTGTTGAATTCCCAAGATCTGACAAAATTGGACCAGCCTCAGCCATCCAGGTCAGAGTGGGGTCTGATTAGGCAGAATTAGAGAATTATTTGGATGTACTTCATTGCAGCTAATAAGCCATCTAATCTTGAAGGCTTGGGGGAGAATAAATGTTCCAAGAAAATGAAAAGCAAAGAGTTCCCCTGAGAAAACAGACGGAAAATACCAAAGTCTTACCATTGTGCGGAGTGGCAATAGTTCAGAGACTGGGTGGCTTAAGTTTATGAACCTTATCTACGAGGTGACATTTTCAGATGGTTTGAAGGTAGAAGTATTTTGCTTTGCAGCTTGGCTCTGTAAGAGGGCTGAGAAAACACACGCACCAAAAGATGTTTAACAGCCCCCCTGCCTCCTCCAGTTCGAACCATTCCTTGAAAAAAAAAATCACAACACAAAGTTTGTGCGTAGCTTCCGGAAGACACTTGTGTTCATATTTGAGATATCTGTTCAAGGAAGGAGATCCATAATTGGAGAACAGCCAGGAAGTTATCTAGATATGGGAGTCCTACCCCACCCTTCTTTTTTACAAACCAAAGTGCTGCCAATAAGCTACTGATGTGGGTTTCCAGCTGAGAGGCTAGAGAGGCAGTTTGGGACCACAGCAACACAGTTGTGACTAAGGTTGCCAACTCTGGGTTGGAAAATACCTGGAGATTTGATGGATGGAGCCTGAGATGGGCGGGGATTGGAGAGGTGAGGGTATTCAATGGAATGGAATTCCATAGAGCATAGGTGTCAAACTCGTGGCCCTCCAGATGTTATGGACTACAGTTCCCATCATGCTGGCATGGGATGATGGGAACTGCAGTCCATAACATCTGGAGGGCCATGAGTTTGACACCTGTGCCATAGAGTCTATCTTCCAAAGTGGCAATTTCCTTTAGGTCCGTGGTGGCGAACCTATGGCACTCAGATGTTAATGGACTACAATTCCCATCAGCCCCTGCCAGCATGGCCAATTGGAGTGCCATAGGTTCGCCACCACTGCTTTAGGTGAACTGATCTGTCGTCTGGATATCTGTTGTAATCCCAGGAAATCTTTAGCTGCCATTGAGTAACCCTATTGTCCGGTGACTTTCCATCCCTCAAAGGGCAGATGCCAAGAGGTGCTTCGTTTGTGTTTTTGAAGCTTTAGTAGCCCATCGCTTCCCAACAGCTTTTTAAAAAGGACTTTTTGCAAGCAATTAAGTCAGGAAGAGTATTGCATTCTGGTCCTGAAAAGAAGAATTTTGCAAGCCCTTGAAATAAATTTTTGAGACAAGCTTAAATCTGGAGTGGGGTTTTTTTTGTTTGTTTGTGTATGGCAGTGATTGGCTTATAGAGTATGTGCTCCATATTTAATATTTTCATATGCATTGAGACTGTCCATATTAAAATTGGCTTGAATGTTCAGAAAGTCATAGATTAATTCATAACTGTTTCATATATTGTTCTGTACAGTACATTGTGAATATACCTTCCTTGTACTGATCTCGATCTTTGTAATTGGCAACCTACTTGTGCCTTCCACTGGTTAGCATCTATTTCTGGGAACACTAGAGTTTCTCTGCAGTTGCATATGTGTGTGTGTGTCCTTGCGTGTATTTTCTCTGCATCGAAAAGGAAGCATGGTTCTCTCAAATGTTTTAGCCGGTTTGGTTTGCCAGTCTGTTGACTAGCTTCCTTTGCCCTGTGATTAACCCACAACTATGTCAAATAACTGGCTTTTACATTTCAGTTACAGCTTATTTTTAACGGGTTTCAAGGATGAGAGTCGAGAAAGGCATTTTTTACATTTGTGCAAATATGATGAGTGTTGGAAGGGGTGAGCCCTGGATTATAATTGGGTTAGACTGTGTTTGTTCATACAAAGAAGTCCTTCACTCAGGTAAGCAGTGTAGTTGTGGAATTTGCTGCCTGTGGGTGTACCAATAGCTGCTAGCACAGATTGCTTTGAAAGGGGATTAGCCACGATATCTGAAGGAGATCTCTGCATTCAGAGATATCTGAATATCAGTGCAAAGAGACAACATCAGGGGGTGGCCTTGTATTCTATGCTTCATTATGTTGGATATCTCGTTGGCCATTGTGTGAAAAAGGATGCTGGACTAGATGGACCACTGGTTTGATCCACTAGAGTACCTCTTACATTTTTACAAGTGAACTTTCCTTCCACACTGGCTCAAGTTCTTTGTAACGCATTTAATGGATTTGTGCTTTGAGTGTGTGTTTGTATGGTAGAATTGTTGACGGAGTCTTTGTTTGGATTGTGCCCTGCTTCACATGGCTTAGTAACGTAATGAATTTGTATTTCAACTGGAGTTCTGCAAATACTTATTTGGGGGCAGGGATTTCCACTGACCACTTAGATGCTCTTGCAGGGCCAGGTTTCCAAAATTAGGACTAGAATTAGATATCTCTGGGGGAGTCTGCGAGAGGTGGACTCTAAACAGCATTAAAAAAAATAAAATTTGAGAAGTCAAAGGTGGCATACTGCGTGCATTCTTTTTGGATCACTGTCACTCTGTCTATTTGCTTATATCAGTGATGGCACACCTTTTTGAGACTAAGTGCCCAAATTGCAAACCAAAACCCACTTATTTATCACAAAGTGCCAACACGGCAATTTAATCTGAATACTGAGGTTTTAGTTTAGAAAAAAACAGCTCTGAGGCGCGTGTTACTCGGGAGTAAGCTTGGTGATAGTCAGTGGTTTTGCTTTGAAGCAACCGTGCAACTCTTCCAATGGGTGAATCACGACCCTAGGAGGGTTTATTCAGAAGCAAGCCCCATTGCGAGCAACTGAGCTTACTCTCAGGTAAAGGATCGCACTTTAGTTCTTCCCTTGAAAATCAGTGGGGTTTAACAGTGCTTCCCCCCCCCCACATGACGCACTCTGTGCGCACGTACCCACAGAGAGGGCTCTGAGTGCCACCTCTGGCACCCGTGCCATAGGTTCGCCACCACTGGCTTATATCATCCTTTTCAGGAAGACCTGAAATCTTTCTAGCTAGAGCAGGAACTTTGGTTGGCAGGCACAGTTGCAGATGCTGATTCACTTCTGCCCTCTGTCTACTACCCCTTGGAAACTGGCTAGAATAAGGTGTGTACTCCTTCCAGGCTCCCAGTCGATGGAGTTCATGCCTGCAGGAAGTTCTTCTTTGCTCTCCTGGCCTGTGCTGCTTCAGACATGGAGCCACTTCTGAGTGGGGTTTGTTCTGCCCATCAGGGGGCTGGAGGCGTCGCTCCCGGGATCTATTTAATTTCTCACATTTTAGCTGCCAGAGAGAGAAAGAGCCGTGTGGGATGAATCATCAGGAGAGGAATTCTGAAGCAGCCCTTTTTTTCAAGAAGATATTTTGCCACTATGGATTCCTGGGAGTGCTGAAGGTGAACCCAGAGTCTGAGTGAAAATCCAACTGGGGAGGTTTTCTGTTCTGTGGGATACATTAGAAAGAGCCCCGGTACCTCCAGGAAATTGGGGGTGGGAAGAGAAAATAGTGGTTTTAAAGCTTCAAGGTCAGGATTTTGGGTTTTTTGGGAGGAGAAAACAAGCTTGAGTTAGGCCCTTAGCCAGAAACTGATGATGCGCAAGAAATGAGTACAGTCCTGGTCAGCTCATCATTATGTATTTTAGTTATTATTTATTTATTTGTTTGTTTTTTAACCAGTTTTGTATTGGAGACTCAAGGTGTAGGCGTGATATTAAGCACCGTAATTAAATAGCTTGGGGGGATCGAATAAGCAATTCAATAGATCTGGGATTAATAAAAATTAGAAAAGGGCAAAAAAGGTCATCCTATGTCACCCTCCACCCCCCAGGTATCCTAAAATTATGATACTTCAGCCCTGCTAACTGCTATTTCTAGCCAATTGCATAGAGAATTCACATTTGGGAGATTTATGACAGGATTCACACACCCCTTTTACCTCAGCTCCTTTTTTTTTTAACATAGTGGATTTACATTTGTAATACTTTTGATGGGTTTCACACCAACCCTAGTGCTGACTGGAGGGGCATGGCAAATGATTGGTGGGGCCTAGCCCCTTTTTGGCTTGAGTGCTTGATTTTTTAAAAAAAAATGTACCTCAGAAAATATTGTTGTGGCCCGGTGGGGGATGGGCAGGGTATAGAAGTTGGTGTCCGCACTATTACACTATGAATGCCGCATATGAGTGATTCACTTTTAGCTGCTGACATTTTTGATACAAAAATGCCCCTTCGCATCCCTGGGCAATTAGCCATCTTGCTCACTAGATTCACGGGCTTGTAAGTGGTGGCCCTAGGTGCCATTTTGCTTCATGTGTTGTTATTTCTGGCTGAGATGCTTCCTTCCTTCAGCTCCGACTGGGGCTGTTGGTTGTGGGAAGAGAATGTAACAAGTTGCCTAGTAACCGGAAGATGTGCTTCCAGCTGTCCTGAGTCTACCTGGAACTGTGTTGTGTTTCCAGGATGCTTCCCAAGTTTTTCCTGCACCCACACAGAAGGAGTGCTTGAGGGGGCAGTACTCCCTTCAGTGGTCCTGAAGGTAACTAAACTGCCTGAGCTCAGAAAGGCTGTATTGAGAATCCTCTCTGATGGTTGGAATGGCTGCAAATGCAGAGAAAGCCCCCTTTCCAAACGTCCGGAACATAGGTTGTGGTATTGAAAGTCAAGGGTGAGCCTGAGCATGTACAGAGTGCCTCTCCCTTGAGGAATCAGAGCCCCAGTCATCTAGGCTGGAGCCCTTGAAGCGAAGGGCAATTTGTCCCCTTCTCCGTCTTTGCCTCCCCCGTCTCTGCAATTCTTCCGCGTCCCCCCTTCATGTTGGTCCCTTTCACATGACCTCCTTTTATCTTCATGTTCCTTCTGCCTTCCTGCTCTTCCCAGATATTCCCCCAGTTCAGCTTA
This sequence comes from Sphaerodactylus townsendi, assembly GCF_021028975.2. Taxonomy (NCBI): domain Eukaryota; kingdom Metazoa; phylum Chordata; class Lepidosauria; order Squamata; family Sphaerodactylidae; genus Sphaerodactylus; species Sphaerodactylus townsendi. The sequence goes on along the minus strand of NC_059440.1, from coordinate 19,082,699 downwards.
ATTAAAAGCCTGGCTTTTCGCAGAAAGGACTGTTTGTGACTGATTAATTTCTATGAATTAATAGGAGCTTTGGAGAAAAACGACTGTGCAGGCACTGAAAGTGTTCAGAATTGCTGCCAACTCGGTTCTGGGAATATGGTTGTCAGCCTGCCATTGTGATGGATCTGGGGAATTTCATGCAATTGCCTTGTGTGCCGGTAAGGAGGGAAAGGATGAGGGGGCTGTGTTTCTAACAAGAGACCGGCGATCCTTAACGCCTACTTCCCCCATTCTTTATAACTAGAAAGGGGCCCTGTTTATCCAGCTGATGAGTTTGAGATGAATGCGTCTTTCCCCACTGCACTGGTGGGAAGAGCTCTTTTATCAGTTGGAGGATGTTCTAGGTCCACCGTGGTGGCAAACCTTGGGCACTCCAGATGTTATGGACTACGATTCCCATCAGCCAATTGGCCATGCTGGAAGGGGCTGATGGAAATTGTAGTCCATAACATCTGGAGTGCCCAAGGTTCGCCACCACTGTTCTAGGACCTAGGTTGGTGGTTACAGTTTATAGAAGTTACAGTCCTTGGCATGTGGGGGCTCCGTCGCTGCTCCGTCCAGTTAGAGTAGGAGATGCCAATGGGTGTAAGACGTGGTCCCTGATGCCAGCAAATGAGTTACTAGAAGGATCACCACACCTTTGGCGGTGCTGATGGAGAATCCCTTTTTGGAACGGTGTCTAGGGTTACGAATCTCCTCCCAACTCCAGCCTCAGCAAACATGGCCCCTAGTCTCCAAGGATTCCCTAAACTGGATTTGGCAGCCCTAATTGTCCTTGAGAAAAAGACTGAGGCCCCTTCCGCACACGCAAAATAATGCGTTTTCAAACCACTTTCACAACTGTTTGCAAGTGGATTTTGCTATTCCGCACAGCTTCAAAGAGCACTGAAAGCAGTTTGAAAGTGCATTATTCTGCGTGTGCCGAATGAGCCAGAAAGAAAAACAGTACTGCAAATAAAAAGGTTTGGCATGAAGCATTCTCCCAGCTGTCCTGGCTTTCGGTTTGCAGAGTTTGGTTGATGCGCTGGATCATTCAGACCAGGACTCTACCCTCAAGTCTGAAGTGGTACAGTCCATTCCAAAGTTTAATTTTGACTCCATTTTCCAGGATGGGGGAACCAGACCTAAATGGGGGAGGGGGGTAGATTCTTCCAGGTCATCATGGTATTTCATTACTGCTGCTACTACACATGAAGCAGCTTTATACTCATAGTACTGGTCCATGGGGGTCGGTAGTATGATAGTATCCACTTAGACCAGCAATGGCTCTACCACTTGGCTCTATCAGCTGGAGATGCGGGGATCAAACAAGGAGCTTTCTACATGCAAAACAGGTGCTCTTCTAGTGATCCACAGCTACTTCCCAGCCTCAATGTGGTGTAGTGGTTAACAGCAGGTGCACTCTAATCTGGAGAACCGGGTTTGATTCCCACCACTCTGCCACCTGAGCAGTGGAGCTTATCTGGGGGAGCAGATTAGCTTATGCACTCCAACATATGCCAGCTGGGTGACCATGGGCTAGTCACAGTTCTTCGGAGCTCTCTCAGCCCCACCCACCTCACAGGGTGTTTGTTGTGGAGGGGGGGAAGGGAAAGGAGGTTGTAAGCCCCTTTGAGTCTCCTTACAGGAGAAAAGGGGAGGGGGGATATAAATAAATCCATCCATCCCTCCTCCTCCTCCTCCTCCTCCTCCTCTTCCTCCTCCTCCTCCTCCTCCTTCTTCTCATTCTTTATAACTTTGGCCTCATTATTTATTGATTTAGTTGGTTTGGATAAATGCCTTTCTATTTTGGAGGGGGAACGCAAGAAGGGCACATTCAGTAAAGCATTAAAATGTTATAGTTAGTTAAAAATTAAACAGCTGTAAAAGGAGAACAGCATTATAACCCCCGATAGGACAATCCAGTTCATTCTAAGACCTTCCAGTGTACGTGCCTTTTTAGGGATGCTGGAAGACCTGAAGAGATCGGGACTGTTGTCTTGCTTCCTGGAAGAGAATTCTGTGATTTGGGAGTGGCTGTCAAGATGAACGGCCATCAACCAGCAGAGAGGCATCAACGCACACTTTTCCAGGCCAGGGAGATCCTCCTGGAGCTGTGACTGGTGCATAATATAGCTGGTGTAGTGGTGTATCCAGCAAGGTGTAGTGGTTAAGAGCAGATGGATTCTAATCTGGAGAACCGGGTTTGATTCCCCACTCCTCCACCTGAGTGGCGGAGGCTTATCTGGTGAACCAGGTGTGTTTCTGCACTCCTACATTCCTGTGGGCTAGTCACAGTTCTCTCAGAACTCTCTCAGCCCCACCTGCCTCACAAGGTGTCTTTTGTGGGGAGAGGAATGGAAAGGAGCCTGTAAGCCACCCTGAGTCTCCTTACAGGAGAGAAAGGTGGGGTATAAATCCAAACTCTTCTTCTTGCATATACTGTGCTACCAGGTGTGCTCAGATTTTGCCTCTTCTGCACAAATCACCCTTTTAGCCAGTTCATAAGTCATCTCATTTGAAGATACGGTGACATTTGCCTGCTGTCTGTTAGGGATGAGGCTCCCTGACATTAATCCCATCTGCTCTCCTCCTTTGCAAAAGGCAAAGCTGCTGGTATTATGAGCAAACTGACCTGGACCGCCTCTCTGTCTGCAAACACAGCTCCTGTGTAAATGGCACACTGCTATCCCCTCCTACAAGCCAGATCAGAGTCTACTGCTCTTAGCCACTACACCACGCTGGCTGGCTCAACATTTATGCCTTGGATCAGGGAGACCCATTTAAATCCCCACTCTGCCATGGAAGCTGATTGGATGGCCCCATTGGGCCAGTCACTCTCAGCTTCATTTAGCTGAGCCAGCGTGGTGTAGTGGTTAAGAGCCGGTGCGCTCTAATCTGGAGAACCGGGTTTGATTCCCTGCTCTGCCACTTGAGCTGTGGAGGCTTATCTGGGGAACCAGATTAGCTTGTGCACTCCAACACATTCCCGCTGGGTGACCTTGGGCTAGTCACAGTTCTTTAGAGCTCTCTCAGCCCCACCCACCTCACAGGGTGTTTGTTGTAAGGGGGAAAGGGGAAGGAGATTGTAAGCCCCTTTGAGTCTCCTTACAGGAAAGAAAGGGGGGATATAAATCCAAACTCTTCTCCTCCTCCTCCTCCTCCTCCTCCTCCTCCTCCTCCTCCTCCTCCTCCTCCTCCTCCTCATGGGGTGATTGTTGCAAAATAGGTTTGGTCTCCCTGTGGGAAAGAAAGAGGGGTATAGCTAGCTGTATAAATCTGAACTATTTGGCCTGGCTGGCAAGGGACCCCGCAAATCACAGGTAGTTTTTCTCCTCCACCTTTCTTGCTGCAATTTATATCGCATCTCCTACCATCGGGGGTTTGTTTTTTTTTGCGCTCCCTGTTTCGTGTTCAGCTTTGGCTACTGCAATCTTACCTGACCCCGTTTCCAAAATGAAGCCTGAGCTTGCCATCTGACCGGACAGAGCAAACGGCAGCCCACTTTCCACTGTTCAGGAGAGGGCAAGCAAAATGCGGGGGGCACTTCTTGTTACCGACAACACCAAATAAGGCCAAACCTGCACTACCAGCGGCTCCCAGTGTTGGCACTGGAGTTAATTGGTTCTATCTCATTCCCCACTTGAGACGTGGAGACTGGGGAAATGGTGTGCTTTATAGCTGGAGATGTAAAATGCCATCCTTTGGGCGGAAGTGAGCCATAAACATTTATCCTAATCAGATGCAGCACTCAATTAGCCGAGGCTTTGCCAGCTTCTCCAGCTTAATTTGAAGGGGCTCGCCGTGTGTCTGGCAGCAGTTAGAGCTGAGTGGACTTTATTTAATGTAGATGATCGATTAGTGGTCCCCAGATCCCTTGCCCGCCAGGCAAGGCACTTGGACAGATTGGCTTCCCCGACCACCGTGCTTGTTTGCCATAAGTGGATACTGTCCATCGTGGCTTGCTGTGGGTGCATTAAATGGGCTTCTCCGGAGATGTGGAAGCAGCACGGACTTGGCAGAGGGGGTACCACTGGGCTGTCGGGTTGAATGCATCTCCAAGTTTTGTGTTTTTCTTGGGAAAAGCAAAGTTGAGTTAAACAACAAGAATGCTGCTTTGTACACGTGAATGGCTACAACTTCATTTCACTTCCTCTCCAAGAATCTTGGGAAATGTGGTTTGGGAGGGCAGAGGCGTAGCTCCAAGGGGGCGGCGGTGGGTGGTGGTTTGCGACACACCGGGCGCACGCCCCTGTGGGGGTGTGGTGAGGGCATTCCGGGGGCATGGCGGGGGTGTTCCAGGGTGGGACGGGGGCATTCTGGGGCAGAGCAGGGCGGGGGCATTCTGGGGTGGGATGGGGCAGACGACGCACCAGTGCACCGGGCATTTCCCCCCTCGCTACACCTCTGTAGGAGGGTTAGTATCAGTTAGCTTTGCAGTTGGGCCAGGGTTCTGTCTAGGGCAATGGTGGCGAACCTTTGGCTATCCAGATGTTATGGACTACAATTCTCATCAGCCCCTGCCAGCGTAGTCAATTGGCAGGGGCTGATGGGAATTGTAGTCCATAACATCTGGAGTGCCAAAGGTTCGCCACCACGGGTCTAGGGCTTTCTTGGCCCTATTAACTTGGATTCCTTTTGGACTGGAAAGGCCAGGACAAAATCTGGGACCTTATGCCCCTGAGCTGCCCCTGAGCAAGAGCTGCCAACTGCAGCCTGGGAAATTCCAAAAGATTTGAGGGCAGTGCCTGGGGAGGCGATGGAGCTCAGCAGAGATACCCCGCCATTGAGTCTACCCTCAAAAGCTGCCATTTCCTGATCTCTAGTCTGTAGATCAGGGGGTGGGGTCTGGCAGCTACAACAGGAGTTCCACCAGCAGCCCCAGGCAGCCAGCTTGTTTAGCCCCGCCTGGGACAGAGCCTCCCGGTTGGTTTGCCTGCCTGCCAGCCAACCAAGCAGAAGTCGACCTGGTGAGCTGCTGCCTACTGCCCACGGGAAGGAGCGTGAGTCCTTTCCCACTCACCCCATTGGGAACACCTGCAGGGGGTGGGGTCTGACAGCTACAGCTGGAGTTCCAGCAGCAGCACAAGGGCGCCGTCCATTTGGGGACTGTTTGGGGACGGTTACGCTGTAGGTGGAGCAGACTCTATGATAGTTCATTGTATTTTAGTTTTTGTAGTGGTGGGCTCTGTGATTTGGGAGTTAGCTGGTATATTTAATTAACTGTTTCATGTTTTATTGTTTGCTGCATTAATTTTTTGGTTGGACGCTGCCCTGAGCCCTATAGAAAACTGGGCGGGATAAAAATGTGAATTTTTCATTTAAAAGATCAGTTGTAATCCTAAGAGATCTTCTGGCCCCACCTGGAGGCTGGCCAATCTACCCCCATCGATGCCCGTATTTGCAAAGTCCCTCGAGACCAACCCCATGGCTATATTGTGACTCTGTTGTTTAGGCAACCGGTGTCTCCAAAAGTGACTTCCTAGGAACAGCAGTGGCGTAGGAGGTTAAGAGCTCATGTATCTAATCTGGAGGAACCGGGTTTGCTTCCCAGCTCTGCCACCTGAGCTGTGGAGGCTTATCTGGGGAATTCAGATTAGCCTGTGCACTCCCACACACGCCAGCCGGGTGACCTTGGGCTAGTCACAGCTTCTCAGAGCTCTCTCAGCCCCACCTACCTCACAGGGTGTTTGTTGTGAGGGGGGAAGGGCAAGGAGATTGTCAGCCCCTTTGAGTCTCCTGCAGGAGAGAAAGGGGGGATATAAATCCAAACTCTTCTTCTTCTTCTAGGGTGGTGTTTTGGAGACCGCATCGGGCGCCTTCACCTTCATAACGCGACTCTCTCCTTTCTGTTGCAGTCGATCTACGCAGGTTCAGTTCCCATTGGCACATGCAAGCCATCCTCAGTGACTCCGTGGAGAGCTCCGACGATGAATTTTTCGACGCACGAGGTTTGCAAAGCTTCAGTTCTCTTTTCTCTGCCGAAGTTAATTGAAAACAGTTTCTCCAGGGGGGTCCTCTGTCTATGGACGGCTTTGTAAAGAGCAGTTGGCAGCAAATATCGCTCTGGCTTTTCATTTGCGGAGCATCTTTTAATTTGCGAATGATTTTGATCGTCTCTGATGTGTGTGCGTGTTTTGCGAGACCGGTTAATATCTTATGTTCTGGGCCCCGTAACTCTTTGGAAGCCTCCTTCTCGGTCTGGCTGTGACTTTTTTAAGCACTGGGTAAAAAGGAACTCTGTGCGCGGTGGGATGTTTGTGTTTTAAACGGACATGAGGAGTCTGGGGGCCCTGACCTGTGTAGCATTGACTGGCCCAATGTCAACAAATCTCAGAAGCCACACAGGGTCAGCCCTGGTTCATACTTGGATGAGAGGCCCCCGAGGGAAATCCAGGGTTGCTACGCAGAGGCAGCCAATGGGAAACTGCCTCGGGACATCTCTTGCCTTGAAAACCGTACTGGGTTGCCATGAGTTGGCTGCAACTCAATGGCACTTTTCACCCCACAGGAATTTGGGTTAGGTGGGAGAATGAGCAGTGTATTGTTGAAGGCTTTCACGGCCAGAATCGCTGCGGGGTTGTGTGTGTGTTTTCTGGGCTACATGGCCATGTTCCGGTGGCATTTCCTCCTGACATTTCGCCGGCATCTGTGGCTGGCGTACAGCCTGGAAACCCCACAACCCCACAGAACGAGCAGTGACTGCAAAGAGTTCTGTGTAACCTGAAAGTGTGCATGTCCCTCTTCCCTGCAAATGGAACAACATACATTGCAAAGCTTTTGACTGAGATCAGGAGTTGCAGCTCTGCAGGAGTTTGGATTTCTTAAAGACCCTGAGAACAAAGAGTGGCCATTAGAGGATTGTTCGCCTCTGCCTGTTGCTAACACAGCTCCTCAGGGGGCTTGGTTCCAAGAACTGAGTGGCAAAAGCAGGCTGACGGCTAACTTCACAGGTGGTTTGAATGCCATAGTTTGTCTTGGGTAAGATTGAAGGGAGATGTTTTTCTCCCTTCTCTGTTTCTCCAGAACAGAAGAAAATAAAAGTGTAGATTTCAAAGCAGATGTAACAATCTGTCCCACCAAGGGAAAGGCAAGAATCAAAGGCCTGCATCTCAAGCACTGCAATGTTATTTTCTCAAGAAGATAGCTAGATGGAAGTGAGTAAGTGGAGGGATTGGGAGGAAGCAGATGGAAAACAGACATACTCTGTTGCACTGTTGCTTTCTTTCTTTGAACATTTATTTTGCCCTGGACTGAGTGGAAGGAGGGCACCTGCCGACCCATCTGCCTTTTCATAAAAGCTGTGTTCAGATGGCCCACGGATGGTCCTGCCATGGGCAGCAAATTTTGGGCAACAAATGTTGGGCAAGGTGTCATAGTGGGACACAGACCAACTTAACCTAAGGGCACCACCCTTTGTGATGTGGGAGCTGTGCATATTGGCATGCCATTTGGATTTCCGCCTGGTGAACAGTAAAGGTGCAAGCACTGTGCCATTCCTGACCCTGGGGTAATGTCACATGATGAGGTTTACTAGGCAGACTATGTTTATGGGGTAGTTTGCCATTGCCCTCCTCAGTTGTCTACACTTGACCCTCAGTAAGCTGGGTACTCATTTTACTGACCTTCAAAAAATGGAAGTCTAAAACCAGCTTCCTTCAGGATCGAACTCAGATCGTGAGCAGACCTTTGACTAGAATACTGCACCTTACTGCTCTGAGCCATGGGACTCATCTGTCTGGAGGAGCCCCCAAATGACTGGTGCAGGCTATCTTCAGCATTTGCAGCAGTGAGACATGGGTAATACTATTTTCCCAAAAATAAGACCTACCCTGAAAATAAGCCCTTGCATGATTTTTTGGGGGGATTTTTGGAGGATGCTTGAAATATAAGCCTTTCTCCAAAAATAAGCCCTAGTTACAGATTCCCCGGCGCAGCTGATCTGGTCACTTCCGTGTGCAAAAAATAAGACATCCCCTGAAAATAAGCCCTAACGTATGTTTTGGAGCAGACATTAATATAAGAAGAGGAAGAGGAAGAGGAAGAGGAGGAGGAGGAGGAGGAGGAGGAGTTTGGATTTATATCCCCCTTTCTCTCCTGCAGGAGACTCAAAGGGGCTTACAATCTCCTTGCCATTCCCCCCTCACAACAAACACCCTGTGAGGTAGGTGGGGCTGAGAGAGATCCGAGAAGCTGTGACTAGCCCAAGGTCACCCAGCTGGCGTGTGTGGGAGTGTACAGGCTAATCTGAATTCCCCAGATAAGCCTCCACAGCTCAGGCGGCAGAGCTGGGAATCAAACCCGGTTCCTTCAGATTAGATACACGAGCTCTTAACGTCCTACGCCACTGCTGTCTTGGAATGGCAGCATTTCTTCTTGCAGCGACACTCTGGCAAAGCCAGTGTCCAACCAGGTTCCGAAGTGTGATATTTCATGTGTTCATGAAGTGGCTAAGAATTTACATCTCTTCCTCTGCAGTATCCCTATTCTGGACTGGTCATGCTGCAGGCTAGAGAGTAATGCTTTCCATGCAGAGCCTGAAGGTCATGAACCAACCCTCCCTTCTCTTGCGTTGCAGTCCCTCTTAACCATCTATAAATGAGGTTTAATGGGATTACTCCAGACTGTGGGACTTGCCGGGGTTTTCCCATAACGTGGCTTCCTCCCTCCCCGTTTCCTTGCCTAACAGACAGGAAGAAGCTGGGAAATGTTCCTCCATGGATTCTTCTGGACTTATGTCCCTGAAGCATTGACCCATCACTTATTTTTGTTATGTCTCTGCTGCAAAATGTGCAGCTATTTTTGGGTTTGCTCCGCTAGATCTATAATTTAAAACCTGAGTGGCATCTTTGCTGAGATGGAGGCACCGCAGCTCTCTCCATAGCAACTTTTGCGTACACAGTGACAGTAGCGGTTGCAATATTTTGATGTTCAAAACACCCTTTCTTTTCTGTAGGAAAAAAATGCTATAATAGATCAGTGGCAGACAATAATTACATTTTAAAAAATGATGCACAATGGAGGATTCCCCGTCGCTTCGATAGGGACAAGTCTTTGCAAAGCTGCGTTTGATCTGTTGGGAATAAAGGGTTTAATGCATTCGGGTAAGACGGTTTATTAGCCAAGTCCTCAATTTCAGTTCCTGGTTGCTAATGTGGTGCTTTAAAGTCAGACTGTGATTGAAATAGTAAAGTTCCTTGTGTGGCTCACCTCGCTTCTACCAGGGAGAGGTCTTCTCTGTGGTGGCCCTTTCCTGGTGGAATGTTTTATCAAAAGACACAGGTTGCCTGCAGGATCTTGTTAGTTTCACCAGGGTTTGCAAGACAGAACTCTTCCAACAGGCTTTTAATTAGTCATCATGCATATCTTGCAGTGCTTGAATTATTTCCGCCAGACGATTTCACTGTTGGGGTGTTGGATGCCGCTGAGTTTCAATAACAGATTCTTATAGTTGGTTTCAAATTGTGATCTATATTTGCAATATATTTATTAATACTACTGTTGTTAAGATGGGCCGTTGAATTGTATTTTGCTTCGTTGTAAGTCGCCCTGAGCTTTGCTTGTTGAGGGAGTGCATTTGTAAACATTTTCCCCCTTTGCCTGATCTTTACTAAACATTCAGACAGAAAAAGGGATCAAAATGAGCATCCGTATTCATGGGCAAGACAATGAGACAGTGGTAATTGCTGTGACACTTCTGTATATTAGAAGAATTGCCCCGTTAGTATTTGGAGATTTGGTGAAACGAGGTCGTGAATCTTCTCAGTTCTGCATTGGTGTGCTTTGAAGGCAGGCATTTATTTATTTACTTCCTGACTCTTGTTTTTTGTCCACCTTTCTTCTTGAGACTCAGGGCGGAATGCGTGTTTAATAAGGACCATGCAGTAAAACAATATAGTGTACACTGTGAGCAGTACATAATGCTGTTGCGCATGAATGAAACAGAAATGAAAGGGAAACAGTGTAATACATCACTTGAACTGGATTTCACATTTCGAGGTCCAAGATCCAATGAGCTAGATCTCATAGTTTGGGGACACTGAACTGCACTCTGCTGCATCCAGAAAGCAGTGCAGTATGAAGCGGGGAGGATGAGAAGGCTACCTAATGACAACACAGGCAATTGAAATTGAAACTTTATCACCTATTCAGAAATTACCCTCCTGCAGCACTTTATTTTACTTCATCTTTTCCCCCCTCTGTGCAAATGGACCTTTCCTGATCTGGACCTTTCCTGATCTCATCAGCAGGGGCTCACGGGGATGTATGGGATCACATATCCCTGGGCTGAGTCCATCTAGTCATGGGGGTGGGGGACAGAGAGAGGAAAGCACAAGGTGGAAGATGGGCGAGAGGGCTTTGTGGTGGGGGAGAGCGGCTGTCCATGCTGGGGGGAGGGACGGGGACTCAGTTATTGCCCTGGACTCCATTTGCAGGCGGTACGCCACTGCTCATCAAGCAGGCCAGCTTATGAGGAGATATGTAAAATCCTCTTGGTAGGGCTTCCTGATGCTTCTTTCTATCCAGCCCTGCACAAACGTTGCAGCCATGGGCAGCAACTAGTTGTGTCAACGCCTCCTTTGTGGAGGTTTCTGTAGGGTTGTTAATCTCCATGTGTGCCACCTGGAGACTGCCCAGTATTGCAGCTGATCCCTAGACCACATGTTCCCCGGGATAAAAAGGTTGCTTTGGAGGTGGATTGTATGGTGTTATACCCTGCTGAGGTCCTGCCCTGCCCTGCCCCGCCCCGCCCCGAACTCTATCCTGCCCAGGTTCCATCCCCAAATCTCTGGGCTCATGCTGCACAGATTTTTGGAGCTGGAAACCCCATGTAGGGTGGATTGTTTTTCTGTACAACCCTTGTCTCATTTCCCTTTTCTCTGCTGAAAATGGATTTGGAGAGGGGGAGGAAGAGGAGGGAGTGGTGGGGGTCAGTTGCATGTTCTCTGCCTTAGGGCTACACCAGGTAATGATTGGAGCTGTTGGCTAGCGTCTGTCTGTCTGTCTGTCTGTCTGTCTGTCTCCCTCTCCTCTCTATAAAAAAAAGTGCAAATATCTGGTGCATTCCACAGGGATGACCAGCCTTTTGAGTTTGGCACCCGGGCGGCTTCGACCCTCGCTGGCATCACGTCTTGGCCTCCTCTGCGAGTCGCCAGGCCTGAAGGCAATCACGGCTCATCTCCCTTGCAGGCATCGCAGGCCTCATTATCTCAGCGTAGATAAGGGAAGGCAGGTAAAAGAGCCACGCATCTCTGGGGAGGCTGAGGAACAAAGGGAGGGAAAAGGCCACAGACGGAGAGGAAGCGGGCAAATGCAAGAAAATGAGGAGGCTTATCAGGCACGGATGGGCTGCTTTGCTGACTGAGATTGTTTCCCTGAGTAGATAGTCTCCACGTTAGTTGGGGGAATTAGCTGCACACAGAGAGCAAGAGGGGGTAACTTGATAACCTACGTATACCGGGATAGTCTTGGGCGAAAACTCTCAAATGAGCCAGTGGTTGTATAATTGAATGGCTTCTATTAAAGAATAAAGAACTGAGCAAGAAGAACTATGTTTTAAGCAATAAACCTGTGCCCACAAGGCATATAAGAGAAAAGAGAGGAAGTTGGATATGGTTTCAGGGGACGATAGCTACCAGTCTTGAAGGAACGTCCGGGGAAAGCAGCATATTTCCAGGAGCAAAAGGATGAGCTTACATACAAACAGGGGTGCTTGCACAGATCCAAAACACACACTGTATGAATGGTCAAAGGATCAATATATAAATCCCAAAATGGGTCCTGAGGCGATATGAGGTAAACTGGCAGGAAAGGTGTGGGGTTTTAGGGTTAGGGGATTTTCCACCCCTCCCCCCCACGTGACCGAACGATGGCCCGCCTGGGGCATTTGTCCCCAGATGGCCCCATAGAAGCTCCGCCTCTGTGGGGTGCATATAAATGACCCTCCTATTTGCCACTGTTGAGCTTCTAATGAGCAAGGGATGACCTTCCTCAGGCTCTATTCAGAATAAACCCAGTAATTTTCAACTATTGGAGGAGTAGCTGGTGGGGCGAAGTGGGGGGAGGGAGGGAGGGAGGGAGGGAGAAATTTATTTTCCTGGTTAGCTCTAAAATCACTTACAAATAAATTCTCAGCCTCTCCCCGTAAGTATCCAGTATCCAGTCCGCCTTGTGCACATTGACGTTCTGCTTCTCCGGAAGTGCTGATACCAATGTGGGGAGGGGGTCTCTCCTGCAAGGGGCTATGGTGGGGAGGGTTGCCATGGGGCCATGGCCGTTGGTGGGCGGGGGAGGGTTGTCAGCAAGAGGGTGGGAAACTCCTGGAGATTTGGGGGCGGAGCCTATGGAAGACAGGGAACCCAGTGGAATACGATGCCATAGATTCCACCCTCCAAAGCATCTATTTTCTTTAGGGGAACTGATCTTTGTAGTCTGGAGATGAGCTGGAAGATCCCTAGGCCCCACTTGGAGGCTGGCATCCCTAATGGTGGGAGCAATGCTGGCCACTGCTGAGAGGGAGGGCTGAGTTCTCTTTCTCTCCTCTCTATGCCTCGTATGCTGCTGTGGCAGCGGGGAAGGTTTCAGGGTGGCTTGAAGCATAGGGCTGCTCTCCACTCCTCCCAAGATGTCTGGTGCTCAGCCAGGAAAGCACTCTAATATTGCCTTCAGCATGAAAGCTGCCAAGACCAGCTTTCGAGTCTGGCCCTCAGGGGCGGCGTATGAGTTTCAGTGGCTTGGCTAGCCGTAAGCAGGGTGAGGCCTTCCAGGATGCTGCGTCGGAGTCTCCCTCTCCCTTCCTGTACTGATGCCCCATGATAGCTTTTGGCCCAGCCCACTGTCGCCCCCTTCCTACCTCACAGGGTGTTTGTTGTGAGTGGGGAAGGGCAAGGAGATTGTAAGCCCCTTTGAGTCTCCTACAGGAGAGAAAGGGGGAATATAAATCCAAACTCCTCCTCCTCCTCCTCCTCCTCCTCCTCCTCCTCCTCCTCCTCCTCCTCTTCTTCTTCTTCTTCTTCTTCTTCTTCTTCTTCTTCTTCTTCTTCTTCTTCTTCTTCTTCTTCTTCTTCTTCTTCTTCTTCTTCTTCTTCTTCTTCTTCTTCTTCTTCTTCTTCTTCTTCCCTTTAGAAGAAAGAGGAAAGTCATTATATCCCCTGGATCCCCAATTAATAATATTCCCTGGATCCTGCAAATATACGTGGGATTCTATTGTTTGTGTGTTTCAAGACTCTATTGACATAAGTTTTTCTTGGGTAGACATTCCAGTTTGGGAGTGTTTTCCCTGTAGCTGCCATTTTCCAAGATGGCGGATACAGTTATTTCGATATTTAAAATTCACATAACATGCTCATTTGGGTCCCAAAGTATGTTTTTGAGGCCGATAAAGCCAAATACGCTATTTCTGTTTGCTGAAGGGCAGGACCGAGTAAAGAAACTTTGCAAGCTGGGTAGGGCTGACTGTAGCCCAGGGGAGAGACCAAAAGGTCTCTCGTTTGGTCCTTAGCATCTCCAATTTAAAAAGCCCAAGCAGTAAGGTGAAAGGTGACAGGAAAATACCTCAACCTGAGACCCTGGAGAGCCACAGCCAGTCTTAGACAACACCCACCTTGATAGGTTAGGGGTCTGCTTAAGTGTAAGGCTGCTTCAGGTATGTTCGTGGGTAACCAGAGAGTTCACAGGGGCCAGAGAGACTAAGGAGAAGACAGGCCGGTGGGGCGAGGCATTTTTTACCCCCGGCTTGAATGGAGCAGCCACATCTTTGCCGAAGGTCAGGAATCAGCAACGATCTCTCCCGGGCCGGTTGCCAACTCTACATGTGGGACTTGGAGCGTATTATGAGCGCAGTGGAAACGAAGCTGCAGACGCCAGGGACGGCGAATCTGTTTCTCCCCTCCCCGCTTTTCCCTGCCAGTAATAAACTCTCGCAGCATCTCACATCAGCAGACGTTGCAAGCTTGCCTGCTCTGTGAATCAGCCGCAGCCGCCTGGCTTTAATTAGCATCGTGATGCCTGCATTTCAGCACACGGTCGATATGGGCTGACCTTGGGGTTGGTAGACGGCGAGGTTTCGTTCAAAGGAGCCATTTGGTTTTTGCTCCCCCCAGGCCAGAGAGAGGGGGTGGGATTTCATACGAGAGGGGGTTAATTGTTTTTTGGACCGACCCAGTGCATCATTTAACAAGAGGGAGTTTGCTGGGTAACATCCCCTGCTTGGATACATGAGTGGACTGGGAAGCATCAGTGCCCCCATCATTGGTGGGACAGAGAGAAAGAGTATGCTCTCACACCCACGCACCCCATGCAGGATTGGGGCCAATGAACAAGCTTGCTCTTCTTCTGTGTGAGGCAAGGGCTGCCCCTAACTTGAAGATGGGGAAGGTCTGGCATGGGGCCAGAATCTCCCAGGTCATTGGCCCACCAGGGTCTTTCCTGGTTGATCACTACTGCACAGAGGCGGCTGAGGGGGGATATGATTGAAGTCTACAAAATTATGCATGGGGTAGAAAATGTTGACAGAGAGAAATTTTTCTCTCTTTCTCACAATACTAGAACCAGGGGGCATTCATTGAAAATGCTGGGGGGAAGAATTAGGACTAATAAAAGGGAACACTTCTTCACGCAACGTGTGATTGGTGTTTGGAATATGCTGCCACAGGAGGTGGTGATGGCCACTAACCTGGATAACTTTAAAAGGGGCTTGGACAGATTTATGGAGGAGGAGTCGATTTATGGCTACCAATCTTGATCCTCTTTGATCTGAGATTGCAAATGCCTTAACAGAGCAGGTGATCGGGAGCAACAGCCGCAGAAGGCCATTGCGTTCACATCCTACATGTGAGCTCCCAAAGGCACCTGGTGGGCCACTGCGAGTAGCAGAGAGCTGGACTAGATGGACTTTGGTCTGATCCAGCTGGCTTGTTCTTATGTTCTTATGAGGATTATCAGCTGCCCTCTCCCCTCCTTGGAAGAACTCTATAATTCCCGAAGCCTAAAGAAAGCCCAAAATATTCCGAGAGACCCGTCTCATCCAGCACACTCTCTTTTTGAACTGTTACCATCCGGCAGACGATACAGGTCTGTCAAAACTAGGACAAAGAGGCTTAGAGACAGCTTCTACTCTAGAGCTGTGGCTATGCTGAACTCCGTGGCTTCGTGTTGATGTGTTTGGGGCTGTGTAGGGATGGGTGGAGGAAGGGGAAAGTGAGGATGGGGTATGAGTCTGAAATTGTGTGCATCGAGGAATGCTGCTGTAAATTTCGTTGTGCGTGCACAATGACAATAAAATGCTTATGCTTATGCTTAATGGTCAATCCACCCCTGCTTGTGATGTGTAATGTCCTCTCAAGTCGTAACTCATGGTTACCCCAGCAAGGGGCTTTACAGGCAAATGAGAAGGTGAGGTGGTTTGCCGGTGCCTTCCTCTGCCGAGTCTTGTTTGGTGGTCTCTCTTTCAAGTGTGGCCCTGGGCTATACCCTGCAGCCTTCCCTTGTGTGTAAAGTGCTGTCAAGTCACAGCCGACTTACGGCAACCCAGTAGGGTTTTCAGGGCAAGAGGCTTTTGATAGGCTGGCCCCGAGTCCCTTTCAGACATGGATTTACTCTCCTCCCTGCTATCTTTGGTGCCCCAGGTGGGGATGGTGGGCAGGGGAACGTATTGCAGAAAAAAGAAAGGGTCTGTCTCTCTTGCTGACATTTTTGTAGGCTGGGGCAGGTGGGGAGGCTCCCGGGCTTCCGCCCTCCTGAGCAGGACCTGGCCGAACAAGCAGCCTGCCTTTGTGCGTTTTTCTTTTTTCTTTTTTTGCTTCAATGAAAGCGAAGCTGTCTTTCTCCAGAGCGGAAGCCCAGGATGGCTGACCTTTTGTTTCCACCTGAGAAAAGCGTGAGGTTTCCTTTTTTAGCCCGCTAAGTGTTTTCTTTGTGGAGCAACGGTGCTGTGAGAAGAGAGAGGATTGTGGCAAGGATTTGCAGAAAAGCTGGGGGTGGGCTTGTGGGCAGCACCGGATTGGTTTTGGGGTGGGATAGAAGGCTGGGGGGAAAGGCTGGGGTGGTGGGGGGAGGGGGTTGGAACCCCGTTGAAGTTTAGCTGAGGTTTCATGGGGGTGGGGGTTTGCTCTGTGGAGTGAACCCTCGCTCTGCACGTAGCCTGCCTCCCTAACGCATCTTGAGGCTTATCCTGCCAGACTACCCAAACTGTGTATGTTGAGTTCCAGTAGCATTCTGGGATCTTGCGTCCCTTACAAACACGCTCGGTGCCTGTGTTCTTGGGAGGCCGGGGTTCTTCTCCAGACAGTGGTCTTTGCTGTTCAAACCAATCCTCCTTCTCACATGGTTCGATTGGGCAGTAAAGTTGTGTAGCTGGTTATTGAAGGTTTTCCAGGCTGGTGGCTTTTGCTAATAATATTTTGCCCGTATTTCTGGCTTGTATCTTCAGAAACAGGTCCCAGTAAGATGCATTTTTCTCTGTATCAGACCACAGCAATGTAGGCTGGAAGATCCACCATAGCCATGATTCTGCCCATTAAAGCCTTCGACAATACAATATATTCTTACCTGTTGAACTGTATTCATAATATTTTGAGTCACTACCAAGAAAACAAAGACGCAACTGTATTCCAATTCATTATTGGTTTAAATATTACTCATGTTGTGAGTGTAAGTACACATTGGTGTAATTACTTTGGTGTTCCCACAATGGGTTGCTTGATTTCTCTGATAATTGCTAGAAGAGATTATGTTGCGTTTGTTTACTTGGCTGTCACTGAAATTGATGCTTATTTCTCTTGCTGCAGAGGAAGTGGCAGAAGGGAAAAATGCTATTCTCCTAGAAATGAGCCAGTGGAACTCCAATGACCTGGTGGAGCAGATCGAGACCATTGGGAAGCTTGAAGAAAGTCAAGGTAACGATTGTCATGCATTGTTTCATATTTAAACTCTGGGAATTTAACTCTGACACCAGAGTCTTTCTTTCAAACATTTATTCTATTGGTTGTGGTGGGTTTTCCAGGCTGTGTGGCCGTGGTCTGGTGGATCTTGTTCCTAAGGTTTCACCTGCATCTGTGGCTGGCATCTTCAGAAGTGTATCACAGAGGGAAGTCCACAGTGTGTAACAGACTTTCCTCTGTGAAACACCTCTGAAGATGCCAGCCACAGATGCAGGCGAAACGTTAGGAACAGGATCCACCAGACCACGGCTGCTCAGCCCAGAAAACCCACCGCAACCAGTTGAATCTGGCCGTGAAAGCCTTCGACAATACATTTATTCTCTTGCTTTACAAAATGATTTTCAAAGGCTCCTCTGCCCCCCCCCCCCCGCCAATTAAGCTTTGTTGCAAAAACATTAAAGCAAATTTAACAAAGTCGAAGACAAAACAGCAACTGGTTGAAACAGATAAAACAGCACAAAGCAAAGTCCTTAATTAAAAGTTTGGGGTAAAAAAACCAACATCCTTTAAACTTCAATAAAGGATGTGCCAAGCAAGCAATCTGAAAGGAGGGTCTTCCTGATTTTTGGCACCGCACCACCAAAGAGGCTGGGTCTCAAACACTGATGTGTCTGGTTTCTGAGCTTTATGGCAACACCTTTTCTGCAAGCCAAATGTTCAAAGACTATTGGTGGTGATTGTCTTCTGGAGAACCAAAGACTGGGGGGCAGATTTTAACTTGAAGGTGGGACTAGCACAGGAGGAGTTTATCCTCCAAGCCCCCCAAACCAAACTAGGTTGACCAAGGACCCAATTCAGTAAAAGGATCCTTCCATTCAATCAGGTGACTATGGTTCAAGTCCCCTTCCAGTCCTGGAGCTCATGAAAGCACCTCCCCCTCCCACCACAGTTAACTCTCAGATTTCTAAAACAGAGATCCGAGAATCTTGGGTTGGGCAACTGAGCTTCTCCCTCAGGGTTGAATATTGCAGGCTCCAGTGCTATTGAGCATTCTGGAAAATACTGATTTCCCTTCCCATTCTGATGCTCACATTGTGGAAATCACCTGCCAAAATATTGATAGAGCCCGTCACTGTAGTTAATCATGCAGTATTTTTGGCTCGAGATGGAGCTACTGATTTAGCCAACTGCCTTCTCCACTGTTTGGAAACAAACCCTTATTTTTAAAAAGCAGCCAGCAAGATTGGGGGGTGGGGGGTGGGAAGTAGCGGGACAGGAAGATGTTGCCTCTCGATCTTCCTGAGTTTTGCAGACAGAATGGTCCTCGCCCTCTCGGTTTACGTGTTTCATTGATTCGGATGAGAAACACAAGGGAAAGTTAAGCGTGTGACAAAATGTCACAATTAATTTCTGCCACCACTAATATTAATAATGAAAATAATTATAATGGTTAGAGCGACGGCTAAAGGGTCTGGGTTTTGTTAGCTGTTTTTGTGCATCACAGTGCAGCCAGCCTGCCGAGCGTACAGTAATATCCGCATGCTTCAGGTCTGGGGCTGTCTCAGGTTACCGTGTCTCCGGGAATATCTCCCTTCTGTGCTTTCAGTTGACAAAGCAACCCAGTGTAATGGTACCTATGCTCTGGTCCAAGCCATCAAACTGGCATCGGTGCTTTTTTTACGAACGCCTTCTCAGGAGTGAGTTTCTCTCAGGCTCAGGGGGAAGAATCTACTCTGTGTCCCTTTGAAACCAACAAGCACCATGGACAGCTCCCCCCAAGCTGGACGGGGCAGCCATGCCCTGAGTCAGACTGTTGACCCATCTGATCCTCATCTCTGACTGTGGAAGGGTGTAAGACAGGTCTCGGGATCCCTTATTCATGTTGCCACCCAATATTCTGAATAATAAAAAGCCATCTCATTGACCACGACTACCAATCTTTGGTCCGTAAAACCGGCTCTTCATGTACCCCTCTTTACCATGGTATTGTTTTAGAGAGAGCCCAGATGGCCTGCTACTTGAACGTACTGATAAATCCTAAACAAAGGTGGGCCTTCCCCAGGGCAAGATGTAATTCCTTTTCCTCTGCTTCCCTTAATGAGTGTTTTTTTAAAGGCTGCCCCCTCAAGAATGGATGTGTTCTTTGTTTTAATGCTACTGAAACTGCAGAACATAGTTTAAGCATGCTTATTGTAGACCTGATTTCTCCAATATATTACCCTCCCATGTAAGGGATTGCCCTGCAATATTTTGGGTACGTTTTCTTTTGGACAATCGGTCAGCTAAGATAATAGAGGTGGTAGCTGAATTTTCTAACATATTAACCAACTAATGGGGTGGCCCAGGTTAGCCCAGCAAGCATCCTTAACAGTGGGGAATTGAACCTGGATCTCCCAGATCATATTCTGACATGTTAACCTAGGGGTGGCCAATCTATGGTGCTCCAGATGTTCATGGACTACAATTCCCATCAGCCCCTGCCAGCATGGCCAATTGGCATCTGGAGTACCATAGGTTGGCCACCCCTGTGTTAACCCCTACACCCGTGATGGCGAACCTTTGGCACTTCAGATGTTATGGACTACAGTTCCCATCAGCATGTTAGATCAGGCTGATGGGAATTGTAGTCCATAACATCTGGAGTGCCAAAGGTTCACCACCACTGCCCTACACTATGCTGGCATTTTAGCAGGGAATTTACTTTATGTTTTCATTCTTCCCTTCCGCCAAGGGACTTTGTATGCTTGTCCTCTATTCTATCCTCACAACGACCCTGCAAGATGGTTTGGGCTGAGTGAGAATCTGTGTGCACGTGATTGGCCCTAGCTGAAGCAACAGCTTCATTGCTGAGCAGGGATTTGACCTGTGACTTCCCTGTCTTAGCCCACTACTCTCACACCGCTGTTGAAATGACTCACAGTTTTAAAAACCCTAAGCAACCAGCAGTAAATCTGGAGCTGTTTAGGGAGAGAGCAAATGCAGCTTCATAAGCCGACAGTCCCAGATTGGTTTTAATCTGCATTTCCAGTTAAAAGGGTCACAGGGGAGTAGGTGCTGGTAAAGAACCTTCTCTGCCAAAGACCCTGCAGATGCGCTGCTAATTGGAGGAAGCAGTTCCAGGCTAGATGGACAGAGAGTCTTCAGGTGAAGCTTTGGGTACTTGTGGGGCTTAGTTGCCACAGAGACTTGCTACAAAAGGTGGGGACTGGCTCCCTTGTGGAAGCCCTCAAACCCTAGAATCTGTGCAGCATGAGCCCATTAACTCCCAAACTGTTCAAATACTGGTTTTGTTTGCACTAATGCCATTTTGAACTCCTTTTAAATTCTTTTACTGGAGAATTAGGTGTTTTGTGTTGCTGAAAGCACAGCCAGCGTCCTGTTTTCTGCAGAATGTTGCAGCCCCCCCCCCGCCCCCCCCCCCAAAAACATTCTGGAATATAGCAGGCTTGGCCCCTGAGGTCCTTCAGGCCCTTTGTTATTAGACAAAGCTGGAGATTGCCTGTTTTTCCTAGATCCTTCAGTAATTGCCCTTTGGAGACTGTGGTATTACAACATGCAGAAACTAATTGCTAGATTTTTAAAATGTGTGTGTGTGTGTGTTACTTTGCTAGTGGGCTTGACCACCAATTAGTGTGTCTTACACAATAGTAAAATAGCACAGGTTTCCTCCAGCTGTTAAGCTAACCCCAAAGGAATGTTTTCTTTGTCCGAGGGGAGACCTGACCATAGACAACAGAAAGGATAATGTTGTGTGCTAATAGGATAAATCTTGACGTCCTTCAAAAGGTAATTGGGAAACGCTTTGTTCTAATGGCTGGCGTTTCATTGCCAAACTGAGTAGTGCTGGCACTTGAGCGTGCCCTGCAGCCTGAGTATTTTACAGGGGCAGGCACTGGCCCCGCACTTGGCCCATAGCCAGAAAAAAGTCCTGATGGGACATCCATGCTTTTCCCATGTATGTTTCACATCCATTAATCCTTACAAGAAGTCTTTATGGCAGGCCAGTGCTATTATTACCCAAGTTGCTGTGAGTGGGGCTGAGATTTAGTTTCCCATGTCTTGGAGTTCTCCCAGTCAGCAAATCTACTGGGTGAGAATTTTTAGAAACTGGAGAACTAGAACCAGGGGGCATACACTGAAAATGCTGGGGGGAAGAATTAGGACTAATAAAAGGAAACACTTCTTCACGCAACGCCTGATTGGTGTTTGGAATATGCTGCCACAGGAGGTGGTGATGGCCACTAACCTGGATAACTTTAAAAGGGGCTTGGACAGATTTATGGAGGAGAAGTCGATTTATGGCTACCAATCTTGATCCTCTTTGATCTGAGATTGCAAATGCCTTAACAGTCCAGGTGCTCGGGAGCAACAGCCGCAGAAGGCCATTGCTTTCCCACATCCTTGCATGTGAGGCTCCCAATGGCACCTGAAAGGTGGGCTTACCGCTTGAGTAGCAGAGAGCTGGACTAGATGGACTCTGGTCTGATCCAGCTGGCTTGTTCTTATGTTCTTATGGAGTAGCATCGCCATGTTGATTTGTTGATGTAACTTAGGTTTTGGGTAATTAAATGGTTTTATGTTATGTATGTCGTTCCTTGATTATTATCTTGTCAACTGCCTCAAGCTGGAAAGAGGGGGGCAGTTTAGAAATGTAATAAATAATAATAATACTCATAAGCAGGAGTCCCAGCTTGTCTGTGACCTAGCTGACTGGTGAGCTTGCTTTTTGATTTCAGTGTGCACAGGCACCAGGTGTGCAAAGCAACAACAGTTCTCTAAGAGGTATGAGGGGGGAATATGATTGGAGTCTATAAAAATTACGCATGGAGTAGAAAATGTTGACAGAGAGACATTTTCTCTCTCTTTCTCACAATACTAGAACCAGGGGGCATACACTGAAAATGCTGGGGGGAAGAATTAGGACTAATAAAAGGAAACATTTCTTCACGCAACGCATGATTGGTGTTTGGAATATGCTGTCACAGGAGGTGGTGATGGACACTAACCTGGATAGCTTTAAAAGGGGCTTGGACAGATTTATGGAGGAGAAGTCGATCTATGGCTACCAATCTTGATCCTCCTGAGATTGCAAATGCCTTAGCAGACCAGGTGCAGCAGCAGCAGAAGACCATTGCTTTCACATCCTGCATGTGAGCTCCCAAAGGCATCTGGTGGGCCACTGTGAGTAGCAGAGTATCGGACTAGATGGACTTTGGTCTGATCCAGCAGACTCTTTCTTATGTTCTCTGAAGAGTGATTGGGGCTCTGAGTTAGAGCACCTGCTTTGCATGCTGGGTTTAGTCCTGGGCAGCATTCTCAATGACAAGAGTTTCAGCAAAATTTGGAGAAAAATCCCTACCTGCCTGGGACCCCGGAGAGTTGCTGCAGGTCGGGGGGGGGGGGGAGACCTTGCTCAGACTTGCTGGGCAGCTGCTCTGGCTGAATGCAAGTCATCTGCATACGCTCACAGGAAGGAAGTGTGGGGAGAATAAAATCTCACGTGTTCCAGAATAAAATTCCAGGCTGAGCTAATCTGGTAAATGAGCAACTATCCTGAAGGGACGTGAGGTTGTTGGAAAGTCGATTGTGTTCCCGTGGGCTTGCGTCAACCTGCGGGGCTCACGATGGCAGCAGTAACGTATAATTTCCTGCCCTGGCGGCTAGCCGCAAAAGCCACTAATTTTGTGTCCTCTTTTCACACCAGACATCCTGCATTTCAGAAGCCAGCCAGTTAATGGGTTCTAATTAAGGTAACAGGCGTGCGACTGATGTGTCCCCACACTCCGACTCTGGGAGGTTGCTGTCGCTGGAGACGAAGCATTCTGCTGGCGAGAAAAGCGTTGGGCCCAACTTGTGAAATGGCCCAGGGATGTGTGTTGCATTTGGGTTGTGCTCTGGGACATTGCCAGCAATTAGAATAAGTGTCCCCGTGGCCCTATGACCCAGACTCTGCTGATCTCATCAGAGCTTGGAAGCTAAGCAGGGTTGGTACTCGGATGGGATGCCAATGAAGAAGACAGCGGCTGTGGTGTAGAAAAAAACAATGGCTCACCTCTGCTCACCTAAGAACATAAGAACTAGCCTGCTGGATCAGACCAGAGTCCATCTAGTCCAGCACTCTGCTCCTCGCAGTGGCCCACCAGGTGCCTTTGGGAGCTCACAGGCAGGAGGTGAAAGCAATGGCCTTCTGCTGCTGCTGCTCCTGAGCACCTGGTCTGCTAAGGCATTTG
Source organism: Sphaerodactylus townsendi (assembly GCF_021028975.2). Taxonomy (NCBI): domain Eukaryota; kingdom Metazoa; phylum Chordata; class Lepidosauria; order Squamata; family Sphaerodactylidae; genus Sphaerodactylus; species Sphaerodactylus townsendi. Next base: position 19,059,571 of record NC_059440.1, on the reverse strand, counting down.
CAATCTGAGATCTTGCCTTGAAAACCCCCATGATGGTAGAACTCCAAGGGGTCACCATGAGTTGGTTGCAACTTGGCAGCACCCTTTCCCTTGCCCACAGTTGGCTGCTCTTATCTGGAGAACCAGGTTTGTTTCCTGCTTCTCCACATGAAGCTTACTGGGTGCACTTGGGACAGTCCCGGTTTTCTCAGAACTCTCTCAGCCTCACTCACCTCACAAGGTATCTGTTGTATGAAGGGGAAGGGAAGGAGTTTGTAGGCTCCCTTGGGGGGTGAATCCAAACTCTTCTTCTATGCCAAAGAAGTGTTTCAAAGTTCCATGAAAAGCCTCTGCAAGCTCAGAGGCCCCTTCCACACATGCAGAATAATGCACTTTCAATCCACTTTCAATGCACTTTGCAATGCACAATGCACTCTTCTTCTATGCCAAATAAGTGTTTCAAAGTTCCATGAAAAGCCCCTGCAAGCTCAGAGGCCCCTTCCACACATGCAGAATAATGCACTTTCAATCCACTTTCAATGCACTTTGCAGCTGCCGTATCCTGTTCCACAGAAGCACAGGATGCAGCAGCCTCTATTGTGCGTTTTCCCAGCACTGGTTCCCTTTTTTCGTCAGTGTGCAACTCAAGATGCGGTTTGTTTTTAAACATCCAAAAATGCTCCACAGGTTAGTTTCCACATATTCCAGGGACTCCTTGTTCCTTAGTTCCATCTGCTTTAAGGATGTGTCCCAGCTCTGTCAGACGGCACTAAAGTTCTGTCCGTTCCAACATTCTCTTTCCAGCCAGTAGGGCTGAGTGAATGATTTCCCCAAATTTGTTTCCTTTTCTAGCGTAACTTTTGTTGAAGGTTTTGGTTGTCTGTTTTTATTTTTCACCTTTGTTCTTGTAGTAGATTGGTGTCTGTACACAGTTTTATATGCCGCTTATAAATGGCATTGCTTATATGTATAAAATAGCAGCTGTGGATAGTACTGGCTTTTGGATACCCAAATAATTGTTAAAATTGTATTGTCGAAGGCTTTCATGGCTGGAATCACTGGGGTGCTGTGTGGTTTCCGAGCTGTATGGCCGTGTTCTAGCAGCATTCTTTCCTGACGTTTCACCTGCATCTGTGGCTGGCATCTTCAGAGGATCTTCAGAGGATCCACTTGCTTTCCTTTCCTACTATCAGATCCTCTGAAGATGCCAGCCACAGATGCTGGCAAAACGTCAGGAGAGAATGCTGCTAGAACACGGCCATACAGCCCAGAAACCACACAGCACCCCACTGTTAAAATTGTCTTTGTTTTATGGGGGCAAGCAAGGAAATGGGAGACAGTGTGCAAATAAAGAACTGCTGTTCTGGCTCACATGAGGGAGATTATGTGTCAGTCATGCTCCCACAAAGAACTGCTGTTCTGGCTCACATGAGGGAGATATAAAGTGAACAGGATATTTTTCACTTTAAAACAAGAAGGATCAGAGATTTGAAATCATCCTGACCAGTTAGACATGTAGAAGCAAAAGACCACAACATGAAGAGGTGTGTGTGTATGTGTGTGACCTTCCTGGGTTGTCCATCAATCACCCAATTGTTACAGACTGTGATCCCATCCCTCTGTGAATTTCTCTAACCCCCTTTTTAAAAAGCCATCCATGCTAGTAAGCCATCATTACAGTTTGTGGAAGCGAGTTCCACATACTCATCAGCTGTAGAGTCCCGTGGCCTCAGCGTGACTTACAGCAGCTTCCCCCAAACACATTTCTGTTCCCAAAAGGCAGGCAACCTAACCAATATATAGCGATTTAATATAATACAAATCTGAGGCCCAAAGGACCATCCCAAGAACACTTGGAATTGCATCTGTGGAGGTAAACGAGGTCTTGGATCCCGGATCCTGAAATTGTCCCTCCTTTCCAGTAGTAATACCTCCACTTCCAACTGTTAGTGGCATTCTGTGAAAACCGCGCTGCAAAGTGGGGGTGGTCAGGGTGGAAACAAAGTTTGTTCCTGGCAGTTGTGTCTCTGGAGCTCTCTCGGAGAGGAGAAGGGGCATTGTTGTCTGCATTTTCTCTTGCTTCACAGTGAGAATTGCACGGTTGACAGCTTTACAGCTGTGACTGATGTGGTTGCAAGGGACGGCATCACCGAAGTGGAAGGCGGAGGGCTGGATAAGGTCATCCCTGGATCAGCCTGCCTACTCCAACCCCCTTTTTTCAGGCTTCGCCATGGGAATTTTGGGACCACAAGCAATGGGGAGGGCAGGCAGCGGGCCCTTTGTTATGCGCCAGGTAGAATTGGGTATCAGCTGCCTTTCAAAGAGATGCTAACCCTGCTTCCTTTTTCCCTCCTGGTAGGCGAAGACCCTGCGTTTTGTTCATCTGGCGTCCTGCAGGAGAAACAACGTGAGTCTCTCTCAATTCCTCTTTGTTTTTATTTTTTTGGGCACACATCCTAAGAGAGCTTTATGCCTAAAAACACAAATAACAACCGAGTTTAAATCCTCCATAATGCTCTTTTCTGTGGCCATCTGGAGGCAGAAATCAGGCTTGGCTTTAGTCCGGTCTCTTGAGGATTATAAAGTTTTATTATTTATAGCATTGCAAACACTCAGTGGTGTACGTATTTCTGTGTCCAGTCAATGGCCACAAGGAACTTTTCCTCTGGCTCTTCTGCTCTTAAAGAAGTCCCATAAGTAGTTATTCCGGGTATCAGAGAAATGTCTGCCCTCACATGGGCTGAACTATCAGGGAACCAAGGTAAACAAAGCGGTCACTAGCCAGCCACTTCCTCTGCTTAGATTTGTGGTTTTCCCCCTCCTGAAATCACAGGGCAGGTGCCAAAAGGCAGGTGGGGTGGACGGCCCAGTAGGGCAAAATGAAAAATCTCTTCACACTGGTTGCAATTTATCCAGCCGTCTTTGAAGGAGCGATGAGCCCCTGACAGGGGCTATCACTGAAAGATGCTCTGGCTTGAACTTTGGTGAGCCTGAAGTGGGTGGAGGTTCTGTAACTTTGCAGGCAAGACATGTCTCTCCTTGTGGCAGCGTGTCCAAATCTGGTGGTAAAACCAAGATGGAATTGGTTCTCAATATTTCCATTGCTGCCCTTAAGTTCAGTGTGGTGTAGTGGTTAAGAGCAGGTGCACTCTAATCTGAAGAATCAGGTTTGATTCCCCGCTCTGCCATTTGAGCTGTGGAGGCTTATCTGGTGAACCAGATTAGCTTGTGCACTCCAACACATGCCAGCTGGGTGACCTTGGGCTAGTCACAGTTCTTCAGAGCTCTCTCATCCCCACCCACCTCACAGGGTGTTTGTTGTGGGGAGGGGGAAAGGAAAAGGAGATTGTAAGCCCCTTTCAGTCTCCTTACAGGAGAGAAAGGGGGGATATAAATCCAAACTCTGCTTCTTCTTCTAAATCTTAGTAGGTCCAGGTTCAAAGGCTCTTGATTATGTGTCAGTCATGCTCCCACAAACAAAATCCAACTTTTACCAGCATATTGTAGTGGTTAAGAGTGGTGGACTATATTGTTGCTTTTACAGTTGTTTTTAATTTTGTAAGCCGTCCTGAGACCTTCATATAGGGCGGGGTATAAATTCCACAAATAAATAATCAGTCTTGAAGAACCAGGTTTGATACACCACTCCTCCACATGAGCGGCAGACTCTTATCTGGCGAACCAGGTTTGTTTCCTGCTTCTCCACATGAAGTCTGCTGGGTTCCCTTGGGCCAGGGCCAGTTCTCTCAGAACTCTCTCAGCCCCACTTAGTGCCTGTTGGGGGAAGGGAAGGAGTTTGTTAGCTTCTTTGAGTCTCCTTATGATTGAGACAAGCGGGGTGTGAATCCAAACTCTTCTTCTATTTCAAAGCTCCATGAAAAGCCTCGGCAAGCTCCAGAGGCCCCTTTCCGCACGTGCAGAATAATGCACTTTCAATCCACTTTCAGTGCACTTTGCAGCTGGATTTTACCATGCAGAACAGCAAAATCCACTTTCAAACAATTGTGAAAGGGGATTGAAAGTGCATTATTCTGCACGTGCGGAAAGGGGCCAGAGTGGTCCCGAAGAAATTTCTACACACCCAGCCAAATCATTGGTCCTCAGTCTGATTGGCGGCAGCCCTCCAGTGTCGCAGGCTCAAGTCTTTCCTTCCTGTCACCTGCTCTACCTGACCCTTTCAATTGAGAGGCCAGGGATCTGGGACCCGGGATCTCCGGCATGCCAAGCAGATACACACAGTCCCTCCCTCGTGCTTAACTTTCTCCTCCATCACTGTGTCTTTGCCGCCAGCACGCACCTTGGCCTTTAGTAACTTCTGAGTATTCTTTTCTATTTTGCTAATGGGAAGCATATGCGAGCAGCTGCGTGCAAGTTTATTTCTCTTTGGCAGATTTGTTATGATAAACAGCTTTTAATAGTGCAACAGATGGCAGAAAAGCAGCCTGATTTCTTATGGGAATGTGTGGATAAGAGGAGCCTTCCCCTCTCCCGCCCCCCAGTGATGCTGCAACGTGGTGGCTTCTCTCTGTAATTGTAGCATTCTTTTTTTAACATTAGGACAATAGAGGTGAAGTGCAGCCTCCCTGGGCATCGGATGTCAACCCTCCTCCCCCCCACCCCAACCAGAGCACCACCCTCCTTCACTGCTAGAAATCCCTGGGTATAACATCTGACAGGGGCTAAAAGGACTGAACAGCTTGTTAGATTGGAAACCCATCACTGGGTTTCCCCCATGTGAAACTTTGGGAGTGGGGGTGGGATATTGGTTAGGGCTGCATTGCTTGGCAAAGGAGGGTTTGATTCTTTGACCCTCTACCATTTTCCTCCCAACTGTTTTTAGCAGAAAAAAATGACAGGTGCAGTATGGAGTCTTCTTTTTCTTTTTGTCCTACCAGGGCTTGAAGCCTGTAAGAGTGATTTCTTTTTATTGGTGACAGGACCACTGCACGCATTCCACTGTTCTGTATACTCCTTAAAATGTGCTCTGTGGGAAGTGTAGTCCCACATTTTTACGATCATGGTTTTCTTGAGGAGGCTTTGGTGCCCTCAGTGGTAAGCCAGAGTCTGCTGGTTCATAATGTGTGAAATGCTACAAATGCTGGCAAAGGGGGGTGCAAATGTCCTTATGTCTCTCTCCCTCAGAAGCCCCCCATGAAGGCAATGGCTTTGTTGGAGTTAGAATAGCCATAAAGCACGTCTGCACCCTTCCCCGCAATTCCTGTTATTTTAGGCTCCCCGCAGATTTCAGTTTGTCTTCCCTCCGTGGCTTCGACATGCCAACTTGAAATCCATCATCATTGTAGATTCCAACTTTTTGACCGTTTTAAAAGGGTTTTCAAAGCCCTCACAAAATGAGGGCCCATTTCCCAAGGTACGTGCTGCGTCTGTTTTTCTAATCCAAGGAGTTTTTTGCAAGCTTTTTGTAAACCCGTTCTGAAATCACTTCCTGGAAATGTGAATGAGGGAATGCTGTAGACATCTGAAGCCCCGTTCATGGTAAGGATTAGCGTATTGTTTCCTGTACCCTGTGACACAAACGGACGCCAGTTCAGTTGGATTGGGAGCAGGTCTTTTCCCAGTATTCCACCTTCTCTGGTCCTCCTGCCTCAGTCTATCTCTCCCTACCTCTCCCGAGCTCCTCCGTCTAAACAGCTTACTGGTACTGAAATCCCATGGTGCATTTGCATAAGAGCAGCTGCTCGACATTCAGTGCAAGAGACTTTCCTCTTGAGTGATGGAGCTTTCCGAGGGAACGCCAACATCTTCCAGCAGCTTGAGTCTATTCCAGCAACCTGGACCCCATCTGATAAATGGCAGCTATGACACAGCTAGTTATCTAAAACTGTATTAGGAAGCACTCCAGGTGGGGCGCCTGGAATGCAAAATGAGGTCCACGGCTTCTTATTGAAGGAGCTGCTTTCTGCCTTCACGGTTTACTCGCATGGCACGATGATGGACAAAGGCAGGGGTCGGCAACCTTTACTACCCAAAGAGCCATTTGGACCTGTTTTCCACGGCCCCGAAGATCTACCGAGGTGGAGAGGAGGGTCCGCATGGAGCCGCCTCCAGTTTGGCCCTTCCACTCACCTTTCCTTCCAGCGCTGCTCTGTAGGGCCTGCCCGGTACAGCTGCCTCTTGCGCTGTGGGAGGCAGCAGCGCTGGGCAGGGAAACCCCCTCTGCCCGACGGAGCAGGCAGCCGTCTGCTCCATGGGGCAGAGGGGGGATGGTGGCTGCGGCCCGCCCGGTGCTGCCGCCTCTCACACTGCGGGAGGCAGCGGCACCAGGCAGGGAAACTCCCCTCTGCCCTACGGGTGGCAGCTGTGGGGATGGCAGAGGGGGGATGGTGGTTGCTCTGGAGGAACACGCCCATGCTACCCTCCAACCTCCAGGGGTCAGAGGGCAGTGTGGGCGTGTCCCTCCAGCCCTCCAGAGCAGCGCTGGAAGGAGAGGTGAGTAGAGGGGACGGAGCCGCTTCCAGTTTGAACCCTCCACTCACCTTTCCTTCCAGTGCTGCTCTGGATGGCTGGAGGGACACACCCACACTACCCTCCGACCTCCAGGCCACATGGAACCACAGTATAAGGCTGAAAGAGCCGCATGCGGCTCCGGAGCCGCGGGTTGCAGACCCCTGGACAAGGGAATTCATAAGCGGGAGGCTTCACTGTTGCCGCTTAAGTAGTCTTGGGGGTGGTGGATTACTCAGCCTTGAGCAGGAATAGTTGGTTGTAGCGCTGTTCCTCAGATTTTTGGCAAAGCTTAATACCATTGGTCGGCGGAGTCTGTGTTTCCCTAGGAGAACGCAATGACCGGCAAATGACATCAAGCAGACAGCAAAGGCAGCTCCTGGGGCTAAGGTTGCGTCAGATCCACGACTTCATTCAACACCGGACTCTGGATTTTGCAGTTCAGAAATCTTTATTGAAACGAATGCGTTGCTAACCCCTTGCATACCTGGCCCCTGCTTTATCCCTTTCAATGCCCACACCCCCTCCTTCCCCATTCCCACGAAAAGCAAAAGCAGGAAAGTGAAAGACAGCGAAAGTCCATCTCCAAGGTCATTGAAGAGATAGGAGGCTGTCTGCCCGCCCCCCTTCCCCAGGAAGGTGCCAGAGATGCTTCTAGTTATCTACAGTTGCCAGCATGTGAGAAAGAGAAGGGAAAAGAAAGAACCGCTAACCCAGAGAGAGTCTGTATAGTGGTAAAGAGAGTGCAAACATTAAGCAAGCACAGACACTCTAACAGGTTGCAATGCCAACCTCCAGGTGATGGCTGGAGATCTCGCACTATTACAACTGGTCTCCAAGTGGCCAAGATCAGTTCACCTGAAGGAAATGGCTACTTTGGATGATGGACTCTGACATAATACTCCACTGAAATCCCCCCCTCCCCAAATCCTGTCTTCCTCAGGCTCCACCCCCAAAACCTCCCGGTGATGCATAATCCCCATCTGGGGCAAAGTGACTCATTGCAGGTAGGTCGCACACCGTAGAATATTATTGTGTGAAGAGGTCTTAGGACAGGGGTCTGTTTGCGGCTCTCCAGATGTTCATGGACTACAATTCCCATCAGCCCCAATTGGCCATGCTGGCAGGGGCTGATGGGATTTGTAGTCCATGAACATCTGGAGAGCCGCAGGTTTCAGACCCCTGTCCTAGGCGGATCCAAAAAAACAATAGTTCTGCCAGAATCCCAAGTTCCTAGCAGTGTTTTCTTCCAAAACGTGGCCTTGAAAAACTGCATTTCACTCAAGGACGTCATAAAGAGAAACTGAAAGGTTTGCTGTGTGAATATTTACTCATCTGTCACTTGTCTGAGTACTGCTTTCCCAGTCTGACCTGGCTCCTTTTTAGCAAAAATTACTATGTGGATTGGCTGGCAAGTTTAGGGGTTGTTTAAATTCTCTTTCTGTGTGTTTGTGTGTGTTAAACAAGACAAAGCCATACATGGAAAGAATTTCAGCCGATAACCATCTCTCCTGTCCTCTTTCTCGTGGATTCATTTTGGGAGGAAAACCAAATACTGTCTTAAGTTTTGGTTCCCAAATAAAGAATCACCAAGCAAGGATGACACCATCTATTTAGGAGCCTCAGTCCCATTTTTGGGGACGCCCTGTGGCCATTTTTATGGATGCCTCCACCACATCTACAGGTTCCCTTTGACTGGATAGGATGGTGAAATTACTTTTGATTTGTTTTCGGAAGGCTGCGTGCTTTGCACTGGGACTGAACGCCCGTCGCTGAGATGAGCAGTTTTCACAGTCGATCAACTCCCCCGCCCCCGCCCCCCACATATTTTCCCTTAGTGCAATATCTTTGCCAGTCCGGGGGCGTGGTGCCCCCGTTTGCTTTTGCATCTTAAACTCCTGTGGCCGTCTGGAAATGCAGATCAGAGGTGAGGATGCTGCTGCAGTGAACTGAGAGACGCCCAGAGCTTTTGCTGAAGGAGGGAAGGTTTTTTTAAAAAAATGTCATAAAGGGAATTGCGACTGGAGATGACGGAGTGACCGTGCGGTGCAAATGGGAGGGAGGGCAAAAAGACACTTCTCTGGGCTCATTCAGCAGGATTGTTGGTGATAATGTCAGCGGGTCATTTGCAGGGAGAAAAAGGCTTGGTGGGGGAGGAAGTGCGGAAGAGAGCAATTTGGTACTTGCCCGGATACACGTCATCCCCTCAATGAAGCAAAAGTTTGAAAGCCTGAAAAGCAAAAGACTTTTCTCTCCGAATTCAAAAATGGCTGTTTTGATAGGAACAGACATAAATCTCCTTTAGGCTGGAGCAACTGCTTCCAGTCTTAGCCAGGATACAAGCCATTAGCTTTAAGACGGCAATAAAAGAGATGCAAGAGTGGAAACATCAGATGGACAACTGAAGACGCGTGGGTTTGGATGAGATCACCCATAGACATTGTAAAGCGGGGGTAGAAGAAGAAAAGTTTGGATTCATATCCCACCGTTTTCTCCTGCAAGAAACTTAAGGCAACTTACAAACTCCTTTCCCTTCCTCCAGAGGCGTAGCTCCAAGGGGATGGGGGGCACAACACACCGGGGGGCGCCCCTGTGGGGGTGTGGCAGGGTGGGACGGGGCGTTCTGGGCGGGGCAGAGGACGCACCAGTTCACCGGGCGCTTTCCCCCTTGCTACACCTCTGCCTTCCTCTCCCCACAACAGACTCTTTGTGCGGTAGGAGGGGCTGAGAGAGTTCCAAGAGAACTGTGACAACTCAAGGTCACCCAGCAGACTTCATGGGTAGGAGTGGCGAAACCAATCTGGTTCACCAGATAAGACTCTGCCTCTCATGTGGAGAAGTCGAGAATCAAACTCAGTTCTTAGTGTTAGAGTCGACCTGCTCTTAACTGCGACACCGTGGTATCTCTCAAGAAGGCAGATAGGGACAGATCCCCACAACATGCCTAGGACCTGCCGGCGTGAAGGACCCTAACTGAGAAGTCTCAGGACTATGACTCTGGCCGAGGCCTTCTCCATCTTGCCTTTTTAAGCTTTTTCCTCTTTTTTAAAACCTTGAAACTCTCCGCGTGTCGGTTTGTTCTCCTTTTCATCCAGATCTGCTTTTCAACCAGTGCAGCAGCCTCCCTTCTCCTTTCAGAACGGTGAGCTATTATGCCCCCAAAGTTCCACCTTTTCTATGGGATTTGATTTAGCCTCCTTTGTTGCAGTCGTTTGCATAATGACGTAATTAGCATAAATTGTGGTAATGACAGTATAAGTAAAGATTGCCAAGGAAAACTGGCAAAAAGCTGTTACCTCACCTGGGAGGTTCAGTGAGTCCCGCTAAGCCTTGTTATAATTTTACCTCATTAAAGCTTCTCCAGTAAATAGAAAAACACATAATTTTCCCAGTAATCAGCTTCATTTCAATGGCTAATGAAATCTCTCTGTTTTTCTGAACAGTTCTCTCTCCCTTCCCCGCAGAGTGCGGGGCCCTTCCGCAGCTCTCATTTTATTGCGGTACCATCTGTGGCCGGAACTGTTTTCTCTGTTGGTACCCCCAGCATCAAGGTCGCAGCTGGCAGGACCGTGTTTTGGCAACATTCCAAAGAAGGGCTCAAAACTGTCCTCCTTTGCTTTTCTATGATGAGAGTTTTTTTGCTCAGTTTGCACATCTAAATATCACATACATAGAAAGATAAAGAAAAAATTCAAATCTAATCCCCCTCCCCCCTATAATAGTACTAAATGAAAAGGGGAAAAAAAACACCTACACAAACACCTACACATATGCATGGTGACTTCCAGCTACCTCACTAAGGATCCCAGCATAATTCTAACTCCGTGCTTATAATTAATATCTACCTTTTTTTCACTCTTAGCCCTTCTTATAAAGTTGTCTTGATCCAATACACTGTTTTCATTTAAGTCTCGAATCCTGCCGTTGTTTCTCTGTTTGTATATGTTTTCAATAAGTAGTCCGCAAAGAATTTCCAGTCTTTTAGAAAATTGTCCGCATTCTTGTCTCTTATAACAGCTTTTCTGAAGACTTTGCTACCCAACAGGCCCAGCTTGTCTTAGCAAACAGCACCTTGGCCTGTGTTTTTTAGTGAGACGTTACTCTGAATAACGGCAGTTTCTTGTGTTACAGTATGTTTATTTTGCTGAGAATCATGCTAGCTGATTGGAACTTTCTGTTTCTATGGTGGTGGTGGAAAGGGCCATCAGGTCAGAGCTGACTTGAGGTGGTTTGCCATTGCCTACCTCTGCATGGGCAGTGAGAAAGTTCTGAGAGAACTGTGACTGGCCCTTGGAAAGTACCCTCGAGGTGGTTTATTACTGCTCACCTCGTGCGGGCAGTGAGAAAGTTCTGAGAGAACTGTGACTGGCCCTTGGAAAGTACCCTCAGGTCAGAGCTGACTTGAGGTGGTTTGCCATTGCCTACCTCTGCATGGGCTGTGAGAAAGTTCTGAGAGAACTGTGACTGGCCCATGGAAAGTACCCTCAGGTCAGAGCTGACTTGAGGTGGTTTGCCATTGCCTACCTCTGCATGGGCTGTGAGAAAGTTCTGAGAGAACTGTGACTGGCCCATGGAAAGTGCCATCAGGTCAGAGCTGACTTGAGGTGGTTTGCCATTGCCTACCTCTGCATGGACTGAGAAAGTTCTGAGAGAACTGTGACTGGCCCATGGAAAGTGCCATCAGGTCAGAAATGGACTGAGTGGGTTTGTTGCAGTTTCACCGCATGGGACTGAGAAAGTTCTGAGATGGGAACTGTAGTCCATGAACATCTGGAGAGCCACAGGTTGCAGACCTCTGGACTAGCCCATGATCTCTCAGTAGGCTTCATGTGGAGGAAATCGGACCTGCGGCTCCCAATTAGAGTCCACCACTCTTAAGCACTACACCATGCTGGCTCTCTCCCATTTCTGTAGCTGTATTTAATGTCCAACTCCATAACCAGATCTCCAAAGGGGCTTTCAAGTCCCCCCATTTTGTATGGAATTCCTCTCATTTGTGGAGCTTCAACTTTGCTTTCTTCTTGCCCAGAATTTGAGTCCCATGCTTCTCATTTTCTCCCACTCTCTCTCTCTTTGATTGTTTGTGAATGTATTTCTTCTGGAAGGTCAGCTTTCGATCTTCAACAGCTTGGTTATCCCACATCGTAGCGTCTTGAATGACAACTCCTCACGTATGGCGATAGATAGGGAAGTTCATTTTGGAGTATCCATTTGGCTGAAATCATCCTGAGGTTATTCATGTGTAGGTTTTCTCTTCTGCCAATTAAATCATGAAGGTGGGAGGCTGATCTAATGGAAGGCTGGATTTTTATTATTTTTTAACAATGTGGATTTCAATAATTAAATCTTGATGCTAAGCTTTAATTGCCGACAATAACATAACCAGTTGCTTGTGGTTATATCAAACCTTCTGCCAAGCACTTTTCAAACCTCCAGTGAGTAAGAGAAACTGTCTGATACCCAGAGAGATTGTCTGGCTTAAAAAAAGGTAAAGTTTCCCCTTCAGTCGGGTTCGACTCTGGGGTACTGGTGTAAGCAGTGATTTCATAGGCAAGCCTCTTTTGTGGGGTAACTTGCCATTGCTTTCCCCAGCTATTCGTTACCTCCTAGCTATGAGCTAGGTACTTATTTACCGACCAAGAAATGGATGGATGGCTGAGTTGGCCATGAGCCAGCTGCCAGGATATCTGACCCACAGGGGGCTCGAACTCCTGACCGTGTGAGTGGCAGTGCAAGCACTGGCTTGTCTGGCTTACCCTTGAGCTATTCTGAAGGGACACACCAAAGAATAAGCTAATCTCTGTGGAGAAGAACAGAGCCCCAAGATATCCAGTCTTCCTCCAAGGGAAAAATGCCTTAAGCTGTCCCCTTTGGCACTTCACCTCTGTTATCAACATCTTTTCATTCAGTCTGTTTCAAAGATTTCGGTTGGTAAAGGCAGGCGTAAACTGGGCAGTTTCTGGAAACCGATCTCCTTTGACAATACAGATCTCCTTTTTCTTCAGTAAAGAAGCCTGAGAAATTGATATGACTGAGGAAGCCCAAACTCTCTGTATATTGAGCAACAGGGTTTGCCTAACTAGGATCTGCTGTCTAATGAAAATGTAGCAAACAAGAGTGCTGATTTGCTGCTCTTGCTCCGGCAGGAAAATGTAGCGTCCCTCAGCTGTTGTTAAAACCAAATAGAAGGGAATGTTTTGTTGGTGGTTACAACATCAGTAGTCTTAATGGAGGAGTAATTGGGTTTTTTTTTTTCACTTTGTTGCTTTTAAGACCTTGATTTAGCAGTTTATGAAACACTTTGGTACAAAAGCCAGACATGGATCTTGCCGAGTTTAGAGTCGTATCGACCTTAAAATCTCTGTATTAATTTACAGTTGCTTGATCGTAACTAGTATTATGACAGCTGACAAATTAAATGAGATTGTAGCAAGATGTATAAAATTGAGATCAGTCTTGGACAAAATTAGCCAACGGTGTGTGTAATGTGATTAATGTGGCTAATTATTGAAGTAATTGAAATGAATGTGGGGAACTCTTTGCTCGTTCTGGACATTTTTAAGGCACTATCTCTCAGGAATTCTTACAACAACCCTGCAGGGCCAGCCACTATAATTATCCTCATATCATTGCAGATGTCTGTTTGTTTTGCTTGTTTATTAGATTCATAGCCCGCCCTCCACTGTTGATACAGGCAGGATTTTAATAGATGGCTTTTCATCTTACAGCATGCAGTTCTTACAGTGCAATCTAAATAACCCATTTCCTGGGAGTAAACACCGTAGAACAGAAGGGAATGGGATTCTGAGTAGATGCACTTGGCATGGATCCGTGAGCCACTCTGCTGTACCCATTCTCTGTCTTGATACTCAGTGAAATAAAGTCTGTCTTCCAGTCAGTACTCACAAATTCCTTGGCAGGCAAAATCAGAAAAAAAAAATTCTGTGGGAATTTAAACTCAATCCTTGTCTGATGCCAGCATGGTGTAGTGGTTAAGAGCAGGTGGATTCTAATCTGGAGAACCGCGTTTAATTCCCCACTCCTCCCCATGAGTGGCAGACTCTTGTGAATCACATTTGTTTCCCCACTCCTACATTCCACCTTGGGCTAGACACAGTTCCCTCAGAACTCCCTCAGTCCCACCTACCTCACAAGATGTCTGTTGTGGGGAGATGAAGGGAAAGCAGTTTGTAGGCCACCTTGAGTCTCCTTACAAGAGAGAAAGGTGGGATATAAATCCGAACTCCTTCTCCTCTTCTTCTCCTTCTTGTCCTCCTCGTCTACCACACGCTGTCCCTTATGCATATAAGAACCTAAGCAGAGCCCTGCTGTATCAAATCAAAGGTCTGTCAAGCCCAGCATTCTGTTCACACATTGGCTGACCAGCTGTTTCTAGGAAGTCCACAAGCAGGATGGATGCAGCGGCATCCTCTCTCCTGTATTCCCCGGCAACTGCTATGAGGAGACATACCTGATTCAAGAAGTCCATCATGCAAACCGGCATGGCCTCAGTGTGTAAATGGGTGGGGTGGGCAGACATTGGTCTTTGGAGGGGGCACTCCTGATTGCGATCCCAAATATGTATGACATGCACATCTTGACCACAAGATTCTACAGCTGTTTCTGTGGCAACTGATTTGTGTGGAGAAAAACAGAGAAGGCTGTAAGGGCAAGCTCAGGGCAAAGTGAATCACACTTCCCACATATTCTTAGTCAAGTGGTGACAGTCGTGGACCTCTGACTGGGTCACTGTGTGGGGGGTGGGGAAGGGTAGTGTGGTCAGAGAAGGACAGTCATGGGTCACCATGGTGGCAGTGTGTGAAATTTCTTTGGTGCTGCTGGTTGGGGGAAACAGGGCCAGGCAAAGCAGCCATGGTCCATTCTTCCCCATCCCCTGACCCAGTAGAAGCAGGTGAGGGACCTGTGCAAGGAAGAGGATGGACTAATGGAGGAAGACATGGTACCAGTGGGGAAAGGGCAGGGACTCCCAGTTTGTTGCCCAGGCCCTACAAAAAGCTGGTGCTGGCCCAGTTTGGTAGAATGGAATGTACAGTTATGGCCCTCAGGAGGCTGAGAAAATTTTAGTAATAATAGGCTGCTTTCCTTTGAGAGCTGGTGTGATGTAGTGGTTAAGAGTGGTAGACTCTGATCTGGAGAACCGGGTTGGATTCCCCACTCCTTCACATGAAGTCACAGTTCTCTCAGAACTCTCTCTGCCCCACCTGCCTCACCAGGGGTCTGTTGTGGAGAGAGAAAGAGAAGGAATTTGCAAACTTCTTTGAGACTTCTTATGGTTGAGAAAAGCGGGATATAAATCCAAACTCTCCTCCTTTGGTAGCACTTTTTTATTGGGTGTTCATAGGCATTCTGACAACACTCTTCTGAGGTAGGATCAGAAATCGATCTACAACTGGGCAGTGTGTCTGAAATTGTATCGCTCTATAGAAGCAAGCCTTTATTGGCATAGACAACAGTACAACAATAACAAAAAACAGATTAAAAAGCATGTACAATACAGGAAATAAATGTTAGGTCGAAGGAAATCTACTGGCGTTTAGTAATTTCCAGGAGAAAGTCTGCCACTATCATACAGAGAGAAGGATCAGGGTTGTCCAACTAGTGTAATCTAATTAAATCGGGGCGATGGGGTAAATGTAAAGGAGTAAGATTCACATACTTGGATCTGATTTCCTTGAATCTGAACAGTAAAATAGCACTGTGGGCCAGGAGATTCTGGAATCTTGTCATCATTACATGGGCACAATCTTTTAGCCTTTTCTTGCTTATTAAATCTGCCATGTAACAAGGGAGAAGGCATAACATTAAACCTGACGAGCATTATGGCTCTCCTTTGAACAGGGTTTATTAAGTAATACAGATAGTGTACCAAGTGGCCCCATTCAAATGGGAGAGAAAGATACAGGGGGGAGCACGTTTTCTTGGCTGCGGTGATTAGGGTAGAGAACTCTCTATCCAATGGTTGACCTTTTAATTTCCTATAAGCTTCTGAATAGGACAAAGTATCGCTCTATAGCCTTTTTACCCCATTCTTCCTGAAAGAAGAAGAGGAGTTTGGATTTATATCCCCCCTTCCTCTCCTGTAAGGAGATTCAAAGGGGCTTACAATCTCCTTTCCCTTCCCCCCTCAGAGCTCAGATCTGCATGTATGGTTCTCCCTTCTACAGCTTAGCTTCCTGAAAAATGTTAATTTCACTTCTTCTTTTTTTAAGCACATTACTAGCCCACGTAACTGACTGAAATGCTTCGAAAGCATGGCAGCGATGGCTGTTGGAATCTTAGAAGCAAGACAGATGGCTGAATATTTTTGGGCCCCGAGCTGTTCTTCCCTAGCAAAATCAGAATAAATTATGCAAAACAGCATGACAAAATTGCAGTGTACACCCCATGGCTTTTTGCTGCATTTGATGACCTATATAAACTGCTTGTTGAGATTCTCCTTGGCACAGAATCTGTACCTCCCAACTGCAATTTTTTAATCTTTGAGTGTGAGAGACAATATGTAAGTGTGCAGCATCTAACCAATCTCAAACACTGGGTGAGAAGGCGTAGCGTCTTCCTCAATCAGTCCTAATATTCGCTAGTTTGGGGCATGGAGCTGCAGCCCCGGCATCTTTCTCTTTCAAAACGAACCCCTGTGGACACCGTGTTTCTGAGGGCTGGGTTACACATCACTCAGGCTAAGCTCTGAACGGGCACTCACCTGGAAAGCTCCACCCGCTCCGGGCTGGCGAATACACAAGGGTTTGTTGTGTGCATGTTTGCAAACACTGTGACGTGTCCCTCCATTTAATTTGGTGGTGGTGAGAAGTGCCGTCTGGCCACAGCCAACTTATCAGGACTCGGTAGGGTTTTAAGGACAAGAGACCTTCCGAAGTGATTTGCCGCTACCTGCCTCTGCGTAGCGACCCTGGTATCCATTGGTGGTCTCTAACCCAATACTGGCCAACCCCGACACTGGTAGCCTTATCAATCATATCCTCCCCCAACTCCATGGATCTAAGTGGTGGCGGGCAGTTGAAATTAAAATACTTTCCCTGGGATTCTCCTGGGACTCTTTACAAATGCTACCTCCTTCCGAACTCTTTTTTCAACTAAAAAGGCGACTCCTTGACCAGGAGCTACAAGTTCTACAAGACCAAGCGTGAAGTAACTGTTCCCCCTTCTTTTTCAACATCAAATTCAAAACCAATCTGATGGCAGACTATCTGAGTATACTCCAAGAGCCCAAGCTTAGATGGATATACACAAGGGCTCGTTGTAATTCCTTTCCCTTTGTTCTGTACTCCAAGGGAGGTTTCTTAAGAAACGACTCAAGAAGAGCGGAAATGCCCCCACTGTTCTATAGTGGTGCAATCTATGGAACATATAATGCTTAATTGCCCCAAATATGAAGAAGCTAGGACCAGGCTTTTGACTCTTCTTCCTGCTAAGTTTAAGGAATACTCTGTTGCTGGGAAGGTTGCATTCCTACTAAACAACTCTTCTTCTGTGATTTTAAATTCTGTAGCTAGGTTTCTTTTAGGAACTTTGGAATAATACCTGTGATGGTTTTATGTATGGAACATTTGCCTGGATAATGCTGGTTGTTATATTCGTATTATGCCTAATAAAGGTTTTATGTATGTATGTACTAGCCAACCCTGCTTAGCTTCCAAGTGTTGGATGTAACAAAGTCTAATGTGCAAAGGAACTGAAATGAAGACCCAGCAGGGGGGTGGGAAAGTGGTCAGCTAGGGAGGGCTGTAATGTCAGTGACCCCTCTGTCCTTTTATGTCCCCTCTTGTCTGTCCTTATGTCTCAGGTCTAATATCCTGCTTCTCTTCCTAGCTGGCAATATAGCAGCATGCTATCTTACCTTCCTTCCTGTCTTAAATGTAGTTCTCCTGATAAACATTTACCTTTTACCCTTCTAATCGGTGCGTTAGCTGCTTCTCTGTGTGGTAAAATTCCCACCACAGAAATCTGAGGAGAACAAGCTAGCCTGGCCTACCCAGGTCAGGGCTGCCAATTTACTCTTCATATCTTCAGGGGTATCCTTGAAAACATCATGGTTGTACTTCCTAGAGACGTAATTGTGTATCAGCCCTTCTCTGTGCTGCTGAGGCCATGCCTGTCTCTTCCCTTAGTGCTTTCATTTTTACCCTTAGAGACTGAGGCACTAACAGAGCAGCCATGCACAGTTGGGAATTTCCTTTGGCCTGCCAGGCATCTTTGAAGGGGAAATTTTGAGCCTTTCCTTCTCAGAGAGTGCCCAGAGAGACCCAGATTCTGTATTTATTCTCTTATTTCCAGGTGCCGTTGTCTGACAGAAAGCCAGCGTCCTTTTCCCTGAAGAAACAGGCAACTGCTTTGAAAAGAGGGCTTGCCTGTGGTGGCTGCCATTTCCAAGTGTCTTGAAATGGCAGTTGGAAAAGCCCACAGTGCGGCTGGAGTTATTTTTATATCGATTCCTGCCGGTGTTTGCTTCTGTCTGTCGGCCTCTCTTGTGCGGTGAAAAGCTAGAATTTTAGTTAAGGGAAGCTGAGATGATTTTATTGTTTGACTGTGGCAGAGCTGAGGTTTTTCTGAAAGTGCTGACTAACTCCAGCATGATTTTCGTGCGGCTCAGCAGTAGTGCTTGAGCAAACCTGTCTTATCCAGGCCGCGAGGTGATAAAAGTCTTGTGGCAGGAGCTCAAGGGCTCTCTGCCACTTCAGGAAGTGGGGCTGTGAGGGATGGCGGCACTATTTTTCAAAGCAACTGCATAGAACATTCCCCACAAGGAAAAAAAAATCTATCACCACAGGCGGAGAGGCTTTAGCACAGTCCGCTCCCTGCTGTGCTAGTTCTCTGTTGCATGGATTTTTAAAATGAGTCTATAAAACTGCATTCCCCAGCTGTAGCCTGAAGTGCTACATTCCAGACTCGCATCCTGGGACGCCACCATCTCAGTACAAATATTGACATTTTTAGTAATGTTTACATCTATTGCCGTTACCCTCTTTGAGCGGTATTCCAAATTCAAAATCCTCACCATAAACACATTATATTATACGCTTGTGGAGATAGATTTTTTTTCTCCTTTGGGTGGGAAAACTGGGGGCGGGGATTTAAAAACTTTGCTCCTGACAGCATTTAACTTTTTAAAGATCCGCTGTCAGTTCCAGAATAGCATGTGGCGTGGAGCTCCCACTAGGATCGGAAGGCAACGTGTTTGTTTGGGAAAGGGCAGGCCGCACCCTCAGGAGCTGATGGGGGGGGGGGTCTCAGTGTGGTTAGCAGGAGGCTCCTATATGCCCAGGGGTGTAGCTTTATAAAATGGTATGCAGGGCTCACCCTGGGCACCAGGCTCCCCCATGGTCACAGTTTGGGGACAGGGTGAGCCCCGCTCACTGGCGTTCATCTGTTCCCCTGCCCTGAATTTCACAGGAAGTTTGGTGCCGGAGCACAGTTGTGGGGGGATGCGGCCCTGCAATGCTCATGACTCCAGTTCCCTGCTCCCTATTGCTGTGCCACTATATATGACAAGGCAGAGACCAAAGTTAGAAGACAGAGGCTGAAGAAAATACTGATTCATCTATTGTGCCCAGCTCTCTGTCTCTTTCTACCCATTGGCTGAGGAGATACTGGGAGGGAAAAGGGAAACAGAAAACACAGCCGAAGACAGTGGCAGTATTCCGAGGAATGGCTTTTGAAGCACTGAAAAGCCTGGACTAAAAAATGAAAGTATATAATTGACTGAAAGCCTAGTGCTTCAGGTGTGCCTTTTACAGCAAATTACTTTAAAAGGCGGTAAACAGTAAACAAACAGAACAATAAAAGCAGCCTCTCCCTCCTGTTCCCTCTGTTACATGACAAGAACTTTCACCAGGCAATAGTGATGCTACTGGAGAGCATCCTTAAGAGAAAATGAATCAGAAGAAGAAGAGCTAGTTTTAATATCCTGCTTTTCTCTACCTTTAAAGAGACCCAAAGCGGCTTACAATCGCCTTCCCTTCCTCTCCCCACAACAGACACCTGGTGAGGTAGCGGAGCTGAGAGAGTTCTGAGAGAACTGTGACTGGCCCAAGGTCACCCAGCAGGCTTCATGTGTAGGAGTGGGGCATCAAACCTGGCTCTCCAGATTAGTCTCTGTTGCTCTTAACCACTACACCACGCTGGCCTGTCTTGCAGGCTTTTGTAAGTCTAATGCAACCAGAAGTGAAAGTCATTTTAAGTTTTGATTGATATGGGGTATTCTCTCCTCCCTCCCTCTCTCTCTCCCCCCCACTTCTTTCAGGAGAACTGTATAGGGCCTCTTTAAGGAAGCAGCGTTATCCTGCTCAAGGCAGCATTGAGATTCACGAGGACAGTGAGGTGAGACTTTTCACCTAACATGCTTCAAGCAGCAGCTGGGTTTTGCTGAGGAGGTGCCCTCAACTTCTGCTGTGCAGTTTTAAGATTTGACTGGAGAACAGATTTCCATCCAGGAGGCTGGCTGCAACTAATGGGGGTGTCCCCGTCACAGTGGAGCATCCCTTTCATTTCTGCAGTTGGTGCGCATTCCAAGTCGTATCCTGCTCTTGCTATGAAGGGGAATCATACAATCATAGAGTTGGAAGAGACCTCAAGGGCCATCAAGTCCAACCCCCTGCAATGCAGAAACACGCAATGAAAGCAGTCCTGTCAGATTGTCATCTAACCTCTCTTTAAAAACCTCCAAAGAAGGAGACTCCACCACACTCCAAGGTAGTGCATTCCACTGTTAAACAGTTCTTACTGTCAGGAAGTTTTTCCTGATGGTTAGGTGGAATCTCTTTTCCTTCACCTTGAACCCATGACTCCTGCTCCTAGTCTCTGGAGTAGCAGAAAACAAGCTCGCTCCCTCACCAACATGTCATCCCTTCAAATATCTAAATGTGGCTATCATGTGACCTCTCAACCTTCTCTTCACCAAATTAAACATACCCAGTTCCCTAAGTCTCTCCTTGTAGGGCATGATTTCCAGACCTTTGACCATTTTGGTTGCCCTCCTCTGGACCCGTTCCAGCTTGAATTGCGGTGCCCATAACTGTACACAATATTCCAGGTGAGGTCTAACTAATGCAGAATAGAGAGGTACAATTACATCCCTCGATCTAGACCAGGGGTAGGGAACCTGCTGCTCTCCAGATGTTCAGGAACTACAATTCCCATCAGCCCCTACCAGCATGGCCAATTGGCCATGCTGACAGAGGCTGGTGGGAATTGTAGTTCCTGAACATCTGGAGAGCCGCAGGTTCCCTACCCCTGATCTAGACACTATACTCCTATGGCTACACCCCAGAATCTCGTTGGCTTTCTTGGCCGCCGCATCACACTACTGACTCATGTTCAGTTTGTGGGAGGGAGGGATCTCACTGGAGTCTGCATGCAGGGCAGCCTTCCACACCATGCCCTGTTCTTCCATTCAAGACTTCATTGTGACTTCAAGGGGCGGCATCATGGTGCTTCCCCACTCCCCACTAAAAGGCGTGGCTCTTTTGAATGTACTGGTTGGCTTTCTCTTTCTCTCTAGGAAGGAGGTCAGCAACGGAGCTGTAAAACCCACGTCCTGATTCTTGTTCTCCACGGGGGCAACATCTTGGATACAGGAGGAGGAGAGCCAAATAGCAAGACAGGAGATATCAACACCTTCACGTCGGTCTTTGAGAAGGTGACGCGAGCCCACTTCCCTGCGGCCCTTGGTCACATCTTAATCAGGCTTGTCCCGTGCCCAGCTGTCTGCTCAGAGGCCTTCTCTCTCGTGGCCAAGTGAGTCCTGTCCTTGCTTGCCTATGCATGCTTTACTCGGTGGACTAGACCCAGCAGGGGAGGGAGGGGGCCATGGCTCAGTGGCAGAGCATCTTCTTGGCATGTAGGAGGCCTCAGGTTCAATCCCTGGCATCTCCAATTCAAAGGATCCAGGTAGCACTCGATGAGAACGACCTTATCCCGAGAGCCAGCTTGTCAGCCTGAGTAGACAGTATTGAGTTCAATAGGCCAGTGGTCTGTTTCAGTATAAGGCTGCTTCGTGTGTTTTGTGTGTGAGGAGGGGAACTTCGTGAGGGCAAAGGTGACGTGAAGACTCCAGGTGGAAATTTTGACCAAACTATACGTCACGGTCCTGGAGACAGATAGTCTTTCTTACCTCACACAAGCTGCTCTCTCCCTCAGTTTCCTATCTGAGAAATGGAAGCTACCAACGATCATTGAGAAACTGTGAAACTGTTGATGAGGGCCAGCTGAGAATCAATCTTGAAGGCCTGACAGCCTCATCCAGAGGGAAGAAGAGGAGGAGTTTGGATTTATATCCCATCTTTATCCCCTGTAAGAAGACTCAAGGGGGCTGACAAGCCACTTTCCCTTCCTCTTCCCTTAACAGACACCTTGTGAGGCAGGTGGGGCTGAGAGAGTTCCGAAGAACTGTGACTAGCCCAAGGTCACCCAGCCGGAATGTAGGAGTGCGGAAACACATCTGGTTCACCAGATAAGCCTCTGCTACACATGTGGAGGAGTGGGGAATCAAACTCAGTTCTCCAGATTAGAATCCACCTGCTCTTAACCACTACCCCACGCTGGCTCTAATGGCTGGGGACGGTGCTGCTCCCATGCAATCGTGCCGCCTCCGGAGGGTTTCCAGACACCATGGGGAAGCAACAAAAACCAGGAAACTCCTGGCCATCTGAAAGCCCTCCATAGGGCAAAATGGATTTGTGCCACCCTTTTGGGTGGTGTAAGTTTTAGGCCTGCACCGGGGGCATTCCTGGCTGTAAAGCCCAGTGGAAGCTGGCTAAAGTTGGCTCCACCCCCGGGAATGCCCTAGCCTTCCTCCAGCTGTGCCCGCCTCCAGCTTCTGGCCAGTGCAACTCTGTTCAGCAGGTGTTCTTCCGGGTCACCTCCCAGTTTGCCCTCTCCACCAGCATAAGTGACGTTTACGCCAGCACAGTGGGCAAACCCACCACTGTGGCCCTGTGCCAGCTCCATGAATTACCCCCCCCCCAATTGGGCTGCCCATGTGCTGGCTTTAGTGAATTTAAATAATAGCCCCATTCTGAAGCAGTGACCTTTTGAATAAAAAATAGCTTGACGAAAGTGACGTCGGGCGGCTTGTTTTAATGCTGTGGTTTTCTGAAGCTCCTGAGGGGAATTCTCCGAGCCCAGATTTATGGAAGTGAAAAGACGTCAGTCTGGCATTTCAAGTGAAGAACGGGTCTCTGTGAAAACTAAATGCCGCTTCCGAGACTAGGAATATTGCACTGCAGGGATGGCTTTAGTCTAATATTTACCGCTGTCTGGAAAGCTCAGACAGGCTGCTTAACTTGAAGTCCCTTGGCTGAGCTTGGTAAGGAAGCAGGGGAGGTTTCGTGCGAGCCGCACAGAAACAGTTGTGGGAGAAATTAGTGGAAAACTCATTGATTTTCTGTCAGGCGTGCTTTGAATGTTTGTTCCTGCACTGCAGGGGGTTGGACTTGATGGCTCTTGAGGTCTCTTCCAACTCTATGATTGTATGATTTGATTTACTGCCATAAGGGCAGTCACTGCATATGGGGGAAAATATGGGAGAAACCTGTGCCCCGTTCCAGAGTTACAGTTGGCCAAAGTTACTGTGTTGGATACATGAAAAGCGCTTTTCAGAAAAGACATCTGGCCTACAGTGTAAACACATGGCTGGATCCTATAACTTGCTTCAGCTAACTTGTATCATAGGATTTTTTTTCCACTAGATATTCCTTCACCAGAAGGAGCACCTCTATCAAAGAATGGGTTTTTCCTGAGGTACAAAATTCTTCCTTGTTGAAGTAAGTCTTTGGAGGAAAGCTTAGCATTAGGATGTGAGGTGTGTATTCAGCCAGTTTTTCCTAAGATGTGAGGTCTGTATTCAGCCAGTTTTTCCTCGTGATAAAATGGGCGGCAGGGTCCACTTTATCTACCCCATCCTGGGGTTCGTCGAGAAAAGCTGTATGAGATTGGGAGCTGTAGTGGGGGAGAAAATTGCGCAAGTGAGTGAAGGCTGACTAGATTCATCCCAGAGGGGTTGGTCACTTGCTGCACTGTTGGTCTAGATGAGAGCCAGTGTGGTGTCGTGGTTAAGAGCAGGTGCACTCTAATCTGGAGAACCAGGTTTGATTCCCTACTCTGCCACTTGAACTGTGGAGCCTTATCTGGTGAACCAGATTGGCTTGTGCACTCTGACACATGCCAACTGGGTGACCTTGGGCTAGTCACGGCTCTTTGGAGCTCTTTCAGCCCCACCTACCTACAGGGTGTTTTGTTGGGGGGGGGAGATTTTAAGCCCTGTTGAGTCTCCTTATAGGAGAGAAAGGGGGGATATAAATCCAAACTCTTCTTCCTCCTCCTTCTAAATCAAGCACATCTGGAGTCAAGAGGGCTCTGGGTGAAATGCCTTCACCAGCTAGTGTTTTGGGGAGGGGGGAGAAGACTACGCTTTGTGTGGACTGACTTGGCTGTGCCGTGCTGCATAAGATGGATCTTTAAGCCCATTGAAAGTGTGCAGTTTTGTCATATGCAAGATTTCATTCATAAGCTGGTGGAGAGAGGCAGGAAAGGAGATTGGCCATCCTACCTTGATCCCCTTTGCCCTCTCCCTGGGTCAGTTTTGTCCTTTGTATTCAGGGGTGGTCCTGCTTCCCTTCTCTTGAGAAGTGTAAGCCAGGTGGCGTTACAGCATTTTCAGAAGCTGCCTGTATCTAGAACCATGCTAGCCAAAACTGAGAATCTGAGAGTGCCTTTCCCGTAGTTGTTTCTTATGCTGTGCATTCAGAAATAAAATGGAAACTCTTCCTCTTCTCCCCCGACCTTGGCAATCAATCTCATAGTTGGCAGTTAGCGAGAAGACGCTTGTGTCAAAATATACCTCCCGCTCTAATTGCTGCTTTGCGCCTTCTCTGTGCGCCAACCGACGTTAATTTATTTAAACTGCTGTGGAAATAGTTGGAATTTGCTGGCTTCTTCCTTGAGTACTTTGTATCTAGAGATACGTAATCCAGACAGCAGCGTGTCCTGGGTCAGTTTGACCGAAGGGCCTAGAAAACAGTGTTCTTTCCAGAACAGAAACAAACGTGCAAGGATTTATAATTGGAACCAGGAAGGGAAGCGGCCTCTGCAGAGACTTATGGCTCTGAAACTTGACAGGTGAGGCCTCACTGGCCTCGGTCTGCCCTTCCTTCCGGCTCCTGCCATCACCAACAGTGGCTGAACTGTGCCAATCAACCCCCGATTAGAGGGCAACCAGCTTGGCCTGTGTGTCGTCAATATTGCATTGAGCGAAATGCCAATGAGAGGGGAAATGAAGCAAAGGAGGCTGGCAGAGCGACTGCTGCTGTGGCAGGCCATGTGCTCTGCTGATGCCAACAGTTGGCACTCTTGTGATTTGATTGGGTTTTGGCCTTCTTGGGACTTTGTAGTCAAGCAAGAGCCCTCTTCTGCGGGTGGAGTTTGGCTGCAGGAGATCTGTCACTTTTTCAACCCACTCCCTTGTTCCATGCGCATCCGACTCGTTCACAGCCTTGCAAGGAAGAGCCATGCCTGTGCAGTGCTGTGGATGTTTTCCTGTTGTGTGATTGGTAGCTTGTCCCAGTTCAAGGGCCCTGTTCAGGATCCTAGGTACACTTTGCCTCTAAGTAAAAAGCCACAGTTCCACATGATGAACTGAACTGTTTCACTTGCTATTAGGTCTCTGCCGCATTCCACATGTTAGTCTCTGTGCCCATGCCCCATTTTAATATGTGATCAATATGTGTTGGCTGTGATTGGACAAATCCTCTGATGTCACAGAGGGCTGCATTTTTTCTAGGTGCCAGTGGTGCACCTGCTGTATTCCAATTGAGTGGCCAGGAATGCAGAAAAGACTGGCTACCACACCTGGAGCCAGGAGATGGACATAGAGGGTGCTTTTTGAGGGGATACAGTGAAGTGGGGTTTCTTGCACTTAGGGCCTAGCTAATACCTCTTTGCTGTCCCTGTTCAAAATAGCTTGGCTGACTTACTAGAGCCACCTAACTCTCTCTGCATTGTATCCCCCTCTGCTTTGTGGAAGTTCAGTCAGGGTTGCCCGTGGGTCTTGCTGGCCTCTTGAACAGACACACATTCCTTAATTCTCTGGGATCTTTGATTCTGTCTTACAAGTACCTGGTTTGAATGCTTACATCATTGCCTTCTGTGTTTGCTTGTATGGCATGAATCATGGTCTTTTCTATTTTTCTCTGTTAAGGTAATGTTTATTTATTTATTCCATCTATACCCCGGCCTACACCGAAGTCCCAGGGCGGCTTACATCGTGGGGTTAAAAGCCCCGTTAAAGCATACCATCCTAAAAGCATAAAAACATAAATATACGTTTGGGTGTTGTGTTTTGTTGCTCGCTTGCTTGCTTAAGTTTTCCCAGGTTCCATAAACATTACCCAGATATTCTTTCTGTGTTTTGCATTTCTGTGGCTTGGATGGAGTAGCAAAGTCATTTAATTGGAAATTGATGGAGCCCACAGGAAACCAGCTGAGCAGCAGGTCATTAAAAAAGTTGTTTTGCTGCTTTGGGCGCAAAATGTCGTTTGGATGAGCTCTGAAACAGCAAAATCACTGGCGGGTTTTTCCCCCCAGGGTAGAACTGTCTGTCTTCCATTGAGACCAGCAGCAAAATGGCAGAGAGCCCCAGGGTGTGTTTCAGGGCAACAGACCTAGGCCTCTGGGGCAAGGCCTTTCTGTTGGCACCTGGCAACATCTTGCTGCCACCTTGTGGCTTGTGGCTGGCTATTCTGAGGGTGCAGTTGGTGCAAAGCTTCTATTCTATTCCACAATTTTACGATTGTAGGCAAAGAGTGCTCTCTCTCTCTCTCTCTCTCTCTCTCTCTCTCTCTCTCTCTCTCTCTCTCTCTTTCTCTCTCTCTGCCTCTGTGTAGCTAGTAGTTACCAATATTTCTTTTTAATGGGTCTGATGGCTACAAGAGGCTTTCTTCAGTGAAGATTGATGACTGGTGGCTGTCAGCTATACAAGGACACACGAATCTGCCTTGTACTAAATCACATCTTTGGTCTGTCAAGGTCAACGTGCCTAGCCGGACTGGCAGTTCCTCTCCAGAGTCTCCGGCAGAGATCTCTCCCATTACCTACTACCTTATCCTGGCTGTTTGATCCTTTCAGCTGGAGATGCCAAGGACTGAACCAGGGAGCCACTTCCACTGAGCCACGCTTTGAGGTTACCAGGGGTGCACCCATCTGGGGGCTGGAGAGCAACCATTTGGCAGCAGCCAGCAAAAGATGTGGGGGTTTGCAACTTGTGGGCAAGGATGCTCAAACCACGCCCTTCTTGCTTTGGGAGATAATTGATGCCACTTTCAAAAGCAGCCTTGTTTCTGCCTTCCTTG
Source organism: Sphaerodactylus townsendi (assembly GCF_021028975.2). NCBI lineage: Eukaryota > Metazoa > Chordata > Lepidosauria > Squamata > Sphaerodactylidae > Sphaerodactylus > Sphaerodactylus townsendi. The sequence continues at coordinate 19,032,746 of NC_059440.1, read as the reverse complement.
CCCAGCCAAGGTGGGCACAGTCATGGCGAGGAGATGGATGGGCGTGTTGCTTTTACTGGCTCCTTTCCTTTCCTTTCTTGTTTTGGTTTCTCGCCTGTCTCCCTTCCCCTGGCCCCCAAGGTTTGTAGATGCTTCCCCAGTTGAGATATTCATTAACGCATGCAAAAATGACATCAAGTTACAGCCAACTTATAGCACTCCCGGGATGTAGTTTCCAAAGCAGTCGAGAAGCAGAGTTGCTTTGCCGTTGCCATCCTCTGCAGAGTCTTCCTTGGTGGTCTCCCCACCCAAGTACTGACCCCTCTTGGCTTCCAAGATCTGGCGAGATCAAGCCACGGCGTGCTGCCTTCCCTCCTGTGCTCGTCATTACCAGCCGCTAATTCAGTGGGAACTTCCCCGCCTTGAGTGGATTTGGTTTTCCCCAGCATGCTGACTTCGCACAGTGGCTGTGCTTTGGTAGAAGCAGTTTGTTTCGGAACGGAGTCTTGTGGATTTAGACTGTCAAAAGGCCAGCTGGTGCAGGGGAGTGTTTGCCATCGAGTCTGTCGTGCGTTGGATGCCGTCAGGCGAAATCTAGACATGCACAGCTGCTGCCAAGGCCCAGAAGAAGAAGAAGCAGCCCAGAAACCCTACAAAAACTCAGAAGAAGAAGAGTTTGGATTTATATCCCACTTTACAAGCTCCTTTCCCTTCCTCTCCTCACAGCCGACACCTAGTGAGGTAGGTGGGGCTGAGAGAGTTCAGAGAGAACTGTGACTAGCTTTAGGTCACCCAGCAGGAATGAAGGAGTGAAGAAACACATCTGGTTCACCAGATAAGCCTCTGCCACTCAAGTGGAGGAGTGGGGAATCAAACCTGGTTCTCCAGATTAGAATCCACCTGCTCTTAACCACTACACCAAGAGTCTTGGAATTTCTGCTTGGAGTTCCCCCCACAACACCTACACACAAGTCCACAAAATGACTGAAAACCAGGCGTAGGAAGCTGTTAAAAGCATCAGGAGAAGAAGTGCTGATAAGTCCTCGTCCAACTTCGGGATTTTCAGGAGGATGAATTTGAGGAATGTGGATGGGGCATTCTTTTTTTTCTTAGAGAAGAGGGAGCTCGTGGTCTTGCCTTCAAGCACGCTGAGATGTGCCTCCCAGGATGGGACTCTGTTCTTCAAAGTGACTCAGGTTGGGCATCCGAGCAACCTTTTAAAAAGTCACTTAAGGCTAGCTGCAGTGGTGAGTGAAGCCTTTGTCTTTTGGAAGCCTGGGGAAGCAGACTGGCTAGAGGTACTTTGCACATTGCAGATGAGGGACAAGAAGAACAGAGGAATGACGTGTACTTTGTCGTCATCCGAAGAGGAGACGCGCAAACACACACAGAGACCCGGAGATATGCTCATTGTGTCCCCCTATTTGACAAAATGAACACTTCCCCTCTCCAGAGGAGCCCCGGAGATGTGGGCCAGAGGAATTGCCAGCTCTCTCGGCAGCTTTCAAAGCGTCTCTTTTGCGGCGGCTCTCAGTTCTGCACAGCGGTGGAGCTTTCAAATTCTTTGTGCTTGTCATCTCGTAACGGTTATAATATCTCTGTAAAGTCGATGAGTATTCTCCCAAGGAGTCCTCAGTTGTCCGGGGGCTCTTTTCTTTTCATTCACTTCTTCTTCCGAGACCTGCTTTATGACTAACACAAGCCAGTCAAGGGAAAGCAGTAAGTTTTAAAGGGCTGTTTTTCCACAGGAAATTGTGTCAATCTTCAAGCATGGCTCTGGTCTGGAACTGGAAGGGCAGGGGGTGGGGGAGAGATTCAGGTCTTGTCATTTCGATGTGTCTTTTCGTGTAGACTTTACAGTGGGGACCATTAAACTTTGTTTTTAAACCTCCATTTTGGCAGCATCCGGTTGCACCAAGTGGGTCAGCATTTTGCAAGATATGAAAACTGTGCTTAGTAGAATTTTTTTCCTCCATGTTTCCCCCCACCCCTCATTTATAGCACACCTTCGTCATTTCCCAGCCGTTTGCACTTCTGTCCCTTTCTTCTCTTTCCAGCCTAAATCCCTACAGTTATGATGAGACATCGTTAAGCAGCAGCGAAGACCACATCCCTCTAGCGGCCTTGCCGTTGCTGGCCATCTCCTCCCCACAGTACCAGGATGCGGTTGCTATGGTGATCAACAGAGCTAACCAGGTTTACAATGAATTTCTCAGATCTCCTGACGGGACTGGCTTTAATGGGCAGGTACGATGCATCCCTCTGTTTGATGGACAGCATGAATGTGAGGCTTTGAGTTATACCCGTGTGTCCACAAATCAGAGCATCTCCACGCCTGAGTCTAATTGCTTCTCTCTGTTTTGTTGAAGCAACGTGGGGGTTTTCTTTGTTTTAATTGCAAGCAGCACTGCTGAATATTGCTAGTGGGAAAATAAAGAGCCTGGTAGGGGCTGCAGGGAAATTTTGCACCAAGTTAGTAAGCTACCAGGGCTGAGTTTGCTCAGATCACAGATTCCCATTCAGATTTACAAAGAACTGAAGGTTTACAGCATCAGCTGTTGCTGTATGAAGCCTGTGGATTAGCCATTCACAGCACAGATCCAGAGTCGGAACCTGTGCTTTTACTTGGTCAACAGAGTAAGACAAGGTTGTTTTGCTGTCATTCAGTTTTTAGCCTTCCAGCTGGCAAACCCCAATAGGACTAGAATGGAAGCGAGTCTGGTTACAGATCCTGCCAGTCGAGACCCTGGTCCCGACAGGAACCCCCTGACTTGAAAGCTCAACAAAATGGACTTGAAGTTATTTTTGTGGAAAACATTGCTGCATAAGCAGAGATTGAGAATAAAATCAAACACATATATACATGGCAATGCTAACTGAGAATGGTTGCTAAAACTGTCCAAAAGGTCTTCCTATCCCTAGCCAGTGTTTCTGTCAAGAAGGATGAAGCTGTGGGAAAAACCTGTCTGTGTGCATGTATGTGTGAGTTTGTGTGTTGTGTGTTTTGGTCCTCTCCCCACCATTACACCCAACAGCTTCACATTTAGGAAATTCAATAACAGATTAAGCAAACAAAGAGGGAGAAATATGTGTTCACCGCAGTGCTGATATTAATAAGCACAGTTATGCTGTCCAGTTTTTCCTTGTCAATTCAGAAGAGATATCATATTGCTGCATCACAGAATGTGGGTTTTGGGTGTGTGTGTGAGAGAGAGAAAGAGAAAAAGAGAAAGAGAGAGAGATCTCAATCTGGTAAGGATTTGGGAAGTCAGGAAGGGAAGAAACCCAGAGAGGTATCTGCCACTTGACTGAGAAGTAACATCCAGAGGAGGGCAACCAAAATGGTCAAAGGTCTGGAATCCATGCCCTGTGACTTAGGGAGCTGGGGATGTTTAGTCTAAGGAATTTAAGGTTAAGGGCGGATATGATAGCCACATTTACATATTTGAAGGGACCCCATGTCGAAGAGGGAGCAAGCTTGTTTTCTGCTGCCTCAGAGACTAGGACTAGGAGTAATGGGTTCAAGGTGAAGGAAAAGAGACTCCACCTAAACATCAGGAAGAACTTCCTGACTGTCAGGGCTGTTCAACAGTGGAATTCACTGCCTCAGGGAGTGGTGGAGTCTCCTTCTTTGGAGGTTTTTAAACAGAGGCTGGATGAACATCTGTTGGGAGTGCTTTGATTGTGTGTTCCTGCATGGCAGGGGGTTGGACTTGATGGCCCTTGGGGCCTCTTCCAACTCCATGATTCTATTCTTGACCACATGTTCTCTTTCTTCCAGGTATGCCTCATTGGGGACTGCGTGGGAGGCATCCTGGGCTTTGATGCCATCTGTTACAGCACAGGGCTGGCCGACGAAAGCCAAGCCAGCAGCAGAAGGGGCAGCTCGAGCAGCGTCCAGGTAAGACAGCTCGTGAGTGACAGAGGCAGAGTCCCATCATGCCTTGCTAACCGGTGAAAATGGTAGAAATTTGGGGAGGAAAATCTTTTGTCGCTACCCGGCTTGTTGTGCAAGCAGATAATTAGCGGAGGCTTTTCAGCCCTTCTCTTCTTGCTGCGGAGTGCCTGTGACGGTTTGCCTAATTGGTTTTGTTTTGCTTTTTATAAGAGGACAGATTGCACATGTCGTCTAGTGACTGTCTCTGGCACATTCCTTGTTCAGTCTTGGGGGTGGAGTAGCATTCTGTGAAATGGAACTTGAAAGCACTGCCATCTTTCCTTGGCTCGGAGCCTGCCACAACTGTCAAATTTCTCCTCCTCAGAATCCAGGCTGAGATGCTCAGCAGTTGAAGGACGCAGGAGCCAGTCCCGAATCCAAAATCCTTTGAACAGGGTATTAGATGCTATTAACTAGCAGTTCCCCGCCCTGACTCTTCTTTGGCCTGACAATTCTCTTGCAGCTTGATCTTACGCATGATCGCTCAGAAGTAAACCTCGGATAAATAGACACAGGATTGCAGCCAATTTAAAAAAAGGACCATAGCTGTAATTTGTTTCTGGACACGGAGTTAATATAAAGCTAATATTTACAAGATTCATTCGGGAGCTAATGGAGTCTGCACCAGAAAGCGGAGAAAGGTATTATGAAAGGTTAATAAGATACAAGGGAGAACTGAAAATTAGACTGTTACGTGCCTTCGCTGTGTCCTCTGATCTTGTGTTGGCATGTGGACAATTTTATTAAAGTGAATTTCACATTTGTGGTTTTTCCCTTTCATTGATCACCACGTTTGCTGTGCAAACCTAAGCAGAGTTATCCCTTCTAAGTCAGCTGAGAGCCAGCGTTCCATGGTGGTTAAGAGCAGGTGGATTCTAATCTGGAGAACCGGACTTGATTCCCCACTCCTGCACCAGAGTGGCAGAGGCTTATCTGGCGAACCAGATGTGTTTCCGCACTCCTACATTCCTGCTGGGTGACCTTGGGCTAGTCGCAGTTCTTGGGATCTCTCTCAGCCCCACCTACCTCACAAGGTGTCTGTTGTGGGCAGAGGAAGGGAAAGGAACTTGTAAGCCACCTTGAGTCTCCTTACAGGAGAGAAAGGTGGGATATAAATCCAAACTCTTCTTCTTCTGATGTCAATGGGGCTTGGGGGTGTAACACTATTTGGCATAGCAACCTTAATATAATAAGGTTGGATTCTGTTACGTCAATATTCAAAAGGCCCAAGACCAGATCCTGGGTTTGCATTTTGAATCCTGGAACATCTTTGGGTAGAGAAAGAGTATAGGAATGTTCACATTATCAGCCACTTCTGACTGTGGAGAAAACTGATGCTGAGCCAGGAAGTTTATTTTCCTAGTGACGTATGGAGCTCTGCCTTGCACAGAATATAATTATCAATCTCCAGAGCTGTAGAAGGCAGAGCCAGCAGGCCACTTTTAGCAAACCTTCGTCACAAGGGAAGAAAATCGTAAGAAAGGTAAGGAGCCTTCAATAGTTGGTCTCAGTAAAGCACTGAGGTGCCAGTAAAGCACCAGCGAGGTGCTTTCAGGTCCTGAGGCTGGTGTGTCTTATACTGCTTAAGAAATCCAACAGGTAAGGTACAGTGTAGACAGAACAAACTAAAAAAAAATCACTATACCCTTATGGCTCTAATACATAAACTGCTTAAAGCAAAGTGCCAGTTTAATAAAGCACTAATTGGAAAGTGGACTACATACATGTTTATGTCATTACATTGATAAGGGAGAGAACTAGTCCATTGATATGTCCATTAAGATCCCACGGGAAATCTCCTGTTGGGATGGTAAATGGTGAAAACTCTGATTAAAGTATATAGTAGGTTTCAGAACTTCTTCCAGGTACCTAGCCCCCAGATTGTCTGTGTATCTTCCACTCAAAGCAAGATAATACATGTAATAAACTACAGCCCTGTTTCCTTTTATAAGAGCTCCCTCCTGAACAATTGTACTACAACTCTACGAAATCCCTTCACAAAATACTTCTGTAATGGGAATACTTCTCTTCTGTATCCTGACCCATCAACTTAAAAAAATTCAAACATTTATTTTGCTGTGTTTCCCTTTTTCTGAAATTGTTATTCTAAAGGATAACCCTCTCACTGCCGAAGACTCAAATCTGGGAGATCTCAAACGCCTCAGCAAGAGCAACATTGACATCTCCGCACTGATGGAGGAAGAGGAGCCCAGGCAGCCGTTGCTGCGGAAACCGAGCGACTGCTCCAGCTACGACTGCGATTCCATCACGCAGCATCACGCCCTCCTGTCCAGGTAAGTGGAAGACCTGGCCGGAGAAATTGCTTGGAGATGTTTCTTGCCAACTGTGGCAGAGCTCTCAAGATTTATGAGTAGAGTTAAGGATTTGTGGCCTAATCTGACAAGATGCTGCTGAAAAGTATGGTGGGGGAAAAAAGGCTGAGGAAAGCCGGAAGCAAAGAAATACTTTTACGAGGGATTGCAACTGATTTTGTGTCTTTAAATGTTTAATCCAACTCCCATCCAAACCAGGTTCCTCGAGGTGACGTTCAAGAGTTCAGTTTTAATGCGTTCAGACTAGAAACACATATTTAAAATTATCCTAAACATTACAAGGATTCAAAACTCTTAACGATTGTAAGAGATGAACCCACCAGCGATGGCAGGAGCCCTTCTGAAAGTCAGCAAAGGAAGCTCAGCCAGCCCACCTAAGTCCCCAGTAAAGTAAGAGGCTCTTACCTCGTGTTTCCCCGAAAATAAGACAGTGTCTTATATTAATTTTTGCTCCCAAAGATGCGCTATGTCTTATTTTCAGGGGATGTCTTATTTTTCTGTGTTCTGTTCGTCGGGCATGCTTCCAAACAAAAACTTTGCTACGTCTTACTTTCGGGGGATGCCTTATACGTCGCACTTCAGCAAAACCTCGACTACGTCTTATTTTCAGGGGATGTCTTATATTCAGGGAAACGGTAGCTGTTTTTTGGAAATTAGTGGGATCACGTGGCCTCTCTTGGAGCAGAGGGGGCTGCGACAGCCAAAATGCTCTGCTCCTCGTTACCTTGGGGGAGGGAGAGGCCGTGGCTCCATGGTAGAACGTTCTTTGCATGCAAAAAGTTCCAGACACATGGAGAACACTAAAGAAGAGCCTGATGCATATGAGGCTAGTCTAACATATTGTTTCCCTCAGTGGCCGGCTGGTTGCCCTGGAGAGCCAAATGAGCAGGGTGCAGAGGCCAAAGCTTTCCTCTTTGGTTCCCTCCTGGCACTGCTATTCGGAGGTTTGCTCCCTTCAGTCGCCACAGCTAATAGCCACAGATAGACTTCTTCTTCGTGAATCTGTCTAATTTCCCTTCCAAAACCATGTCTGCTCAGGGCCATCACAACCTCCACTGACAGTGAATGCCACTGTTTAATTAAAGTCAAGAAGGATTTCCTTTTTTCCTGCTCTGAACTTATTGCAACCCTTGTTCCACCCCCGGCGTCTCTGCTTAAAAGGATCAGGCAGGAGGAAGTGAAGTGAAAGAGCTTTGCCGAAGACCCTGGAGAGCAGCCGCCAGGCAACACAGGTCTTGATAGACTTGTGGTCTGATTCAACAGGAAGGCAGCTGTGTGTATGTATGACACCCACCCAAGCCCCAGAGGCCCACTACATTGTTAGATGGAAGGTTCCGAGAGAAGAAAACAATGCCCTAACAGCCTTGTACAGACACATACCATTGGTCCATCTAGCTCAATGTTATCTATTCTATAGTCCGTCTCAGAAAAAGATATTAGTAGGGTTGCGTATTCCTCCGCCACAGAACTCAACATGCCGGGCCTTCTTTGTTGTACAATGCTCTGCCTGGGTCCTATTGCCTACAGTTTGCAAAAGGCAAGTATTGGTGATAGTCACTCAGTGAACTATAAATCAAAGTGCCATGTTCAGTAACGGTTTTGACAAAGGCAGTGTGTAAAAATGAATGATAATTCTCATATTTGTTTAGGACTAATACAGAAGCATACAATTTTCTTGACCATTGCATCTCAACTGACCGTACTAATATCTTTTCTGGAAACAGAGTATAGCTGGCCAGAGCTTTTCAGGACCTCAGAAAAGCTTCTCCTGGGGTCTGCTGCATGAGGTCCTTTAAGTGGAGATGCTGGGAATCGAACCAGTGGAGATGCTGGGACCCTTTCCTGTACTCAAAGCCTGTGCGAGGCTATGAGCGACTCCTCCTCCTCCTCCTCCTCCTGCTCCTCCTCCGGCTCCTCCTCCTCCTCCTCCTCCTCCTCCTCCAGAGTTGCCTTCAGTCCATTAGTCCATTCATCTGCTCTGATTGGCAGCAGCTCTCCGTGGTCTCAGGCACAGGAAGGACTTTCCCATCACTTGCCACTCGAGAACCTTTACTGGAGGTAACACAGGATTGCAGCTCCTGTGTGCAAAGCTATGCGCCTCCTCTGAGCAGGGGGAACTGCCTCATATAAGAAGAAGAGGAGTTTGGGTTTATACCCCACCTTTCCCTCCTGTAAGGAGACTCGAGGGGGCTTACAAGTTCCTTTCCCTTCCTCTCCCCACAACAGACACCTTGTGAGATAGGTAGGGCTGAGAGAGTCCAGAGAGAACTGTGACTAGCCCAAGGTCACTCAACAGGAATGTAGGAGTGCAGAAACACATCTAGTTCACCAGATAAGCCTCTGCCACTCAGGTGGAGGAGTGGGGAATCAAACCCGGTTCCCCAGATTAGAATCCACCTGCTCTTAACCACAACACCACGCTGACACTAGTCCACAGAGCTAAGAATCACTTACTTTGCCTGGCAAGGCCGGGGATTAAATCCTGCAGCATTCCATGGGGAAAGCAGCTAATCTGCAATTGAATTAAATCCTTCCATCTGATCCCCTTTGTAAAGATTCCATTGGTACGACCCCGAACCGGTGCATTGCATTGCACCTGGAAGCCAGCTGTTCTCTTTGTCTCCTTCCTCAACAGTGGGAAATTCAGCAAACTTTCACAGAAGCGTGATCTCTTCCCCCCCCCCCCCCCACGAGAGAGCATCTTCTCTTTACCAACCTACAGCCTGGACTAGTTTCTGTAAGAGGAAAGCAACATGAACTGTACAACTCACAGGGGAGCATCAGCCCCAATCTTCTAAACAGCAGGAAGAGAAACCCGCCGTTTCTCCCTGCTTCTTTGAGCACCACTGAAAGACAAAAAGGATCTCTGCTCCCCATGCCAGTGGAAGCTTTCAGGAGCATCTGTCCCTCCCTCCCTCCCTCCCTCCCTCCCTCCCTCCCCCCCTCCCTCCCTCCCTCCCTCCCTTCCTTCCCTCCCCCCCTCCCCCCCTTCCCTCCTTCCCTCCTTCCTTCCTTCCTTCCTTCCTTCCTTCCTTCCTTCCTTCCTTCCTTCCTTCCTTCCTTCCTTCCTTCCTTCCTTCCTTCCTTCCTTCTGCTGTCTGGCCGCAATATTTTTTAAAACTGGTGTTTGGGTTCTTTTTCCCTAAAAAAACACCCCCTTTCTGTCTTGCTTGATTCGTGTAGAGTAGCAATCCTTTTAGCTAAGCCGATGTTTGTCTTGGTTTCTCTCCCCAACAACCCAGTATTCATTCAACGATGCTGCAGGAGGACGCAGACTTTCCCGCCGCGAGCACCTCCAGCGCATCAGACGTCAACCTCGGGCGTTTTGAGTTCGAAGTCTCCGATTTCTTCCTCTTTGGCTCACCCCTCGGTTTGGTGCTGGCTATGAGGAGGACGGTGCTTCCGAGCCAGGAAGGTGAGCAGGCAAGGGGTGGGTGGCACACATCAAAAGTAATAATTTTTAACTTGGTTCATAATTTATTTGTGGAACTCAGTTTCAGAGGGTAGCTGCTTCGGTCTGCAGTAGAACAGCTAGATTGGAGTCTACGAGCACCTTAGAGATCCATAAGGTTTGGGCTGTATGAGCTTTTGAAAATCAAAGCTTCAAATCTCCAAAGTTCATACCCTGAAAATCTGAGGTGCTAGTGGGCAAATCTGATTGTACTCAGTAGTACAAGATCTGTACACCTCAGTACAACTCCTAGCTTAGGTGACTAGAAGGGGTGAAGCAAGCTCATGGACAGTAGGGAGTAACCATGACTCTTAGGCCTGATGGCTAAATTAAGCCTTCATGTCCAGAGGCAGTATACTTCTTCATGCTAGCTGCTGGGGAAAGGCTTGGTTTTGTGTTCCTGTTGGTGGGCTTTTTGGAGCATTTGATTGGCCGCTGTGGGAAACAAGATGCTGGATTAAGGGAACCACTGCTCTGATCAGTCAGGGCTGCTTTTTGGTAGAGAAAATAAGCCTTGGAGGGAAATCTGAGCAGAGACACTTTGCCTGCTTTGTTGCCTTGAGAAGGAGGACCCCACTTCCCCCCTCCCCCTCTGGCAATCATAGCATTTGACTTCGGGAAAAACTCAGCTTTTCCTGCAGAGCCACCAGTTCTCAGCGTCTCAGAATTGCAGGTCGCAAGGTCGTTTGCAAAGCAATGAGGCTGGAGTCCTTCCACTGTGTTTTTTGGAACATTTTCAGGCCTTTCTTCCCATTGTCGAGGCTGTAACGTTGTTTAGCGGCAGCTGGGATGATTGCATGGCTTTGATGCTTTCCAACTTTGCAAAATGCTCGGCGCGTCCTCGCCATCAGGGACAAACACACATCGAGCTGTTGAGAAGGCCCGCGGACAGCAGGGGCCAAACTATTAAGGGGCAGGTCCTGCTTCCTAGCAGAGCGGCATGAGCCCCGGTCATCAGCCCAACTGGTAATTGAGTTCATTAATCAGCTTTTGTGGAAAGAGCGTTTGCAGTCAGGCGCTTGGCCTGCCGGAGCTCCGAGGTCTGCCTAGATTCTTCTGTTAGCCCTAAAGAAGGCCTATTTTGGTTTATTAAAGCGCTGCTTGAAATAGCAAAGGCTGCCCAAGTAACCGGCAGCATAATATCAGGCAGACAAGAGCTGGCAATTGTGCTCTCTATCAGGCAGCTGGCGTGTTGACAGCCTCAGATGAGCTGGTAGCGGCAAGTCGGGAATAAGCTTTTTGTGGAGCATAATAGAGATAGTTCTCTGGCCAGCGTGCTATAGTGATTAAGAACAGGTGCACTCTAATCTGGAGAATCGGGTTTGATTCCCCGCTCTGCCACTTGAGCTGTGGGAGCTTATCTGGTGAACCAGATTAGCTTGTGCACTCCAACACATGCCAGCTGGATCACAGTTCTTTGGATCTCTGTCAACCCCACCTACCTCAAAGAGTGTTTGTTGTGAGGGGGGAAGGGAAAGGAGTTTGGAAGCCCCTTTGAGTCTCCTGACAGGAGAGAAAGGGGGGATATAAATCCAACTCTTCTTCTTCTTCTTCTTCTTCTTCTTCTTCTTCTTCTTCTTCTTCTTCTTCTTCTTCTTCTTCTTCAGGAATGCATGTGTCTCTCTTCTCGTTGGTTCTGGGGAACAGGTTACCTGGGATAGTGGGACTGGGACTGTTGTGTCTACAAACTTTCTGTCACTGGCAGATAGTTGGTGTGACCAAACTATGAGTGCAAAGATCAAAAACTGGAGTTAAGCTGGACAGAGCTGGACTAGGCCGAGTCCCAACAGCATCTTACAAGAGCCAGCCCTATGTAGAGGGAATTGTGGAATTTGAGGAAAATCCACTATGACCCTAATTAAACAGTGCCGTAATCCGGCATCTCATTTTGGGTTTGCACCTGGCAGCATCATGACAGATCTCAAGTGAAAGAACATGAGAGGCGGTATAACCGAGAGATGGTTTCTCTGGAAGTACTGATAGGGAATTAGAGTGAGCAGGAGCCAATGAGGAGGGAGGGGAGTGGTCTGGCAGAAGGTAGTTATCAGAACACAGCAGCCAACCTGGTGGGCTTCCAAGCTGTGTGCAGTGGCAAGAGGGAGGGTCACAACCCCAAGTCAGCAATTCAGGGTGGGCAAGATCTTGATGTGGGATGGAACCCCATTGAAAAGACATGCCCTCCTATGTATGCTTCAGCCTCTGCTGAGAACATATGCATATTTTCATCTGCCCTGCAGTAGATTCACTGTAATTAGCTCATTCCAGGTGTGGGTCACCTCCAGAGACTGGGGTGAGGGGATTCAGTAATACATTTAGCAGACTTTTCTGTGTCACTCAGAGGATCGGCTATTGTGAGTTTTCCAGGCTGTGTGGCCGTGGTCTGGGTAGTTTTAGCTCCTAATGTCTCACCCGCTTCTACGGCTGGTAACTTCAGAGGCACGTCACGGTAAGATGTGCTTCCTTTGACAGCACTCTCAGAGGATTGCCTGGGACTTAAATAGCTCATCCGGTTTCACACTGAGAGTGAGGAATGTGTGGCTATTGCAGCTGATGGGGTAAGAAGCTTTCTGAACCCATAAATCCCATTTCATTATTTTGACTGCTCTTAGAGGGTGCCTGCAACTATCACTGAATGTAGAATTCATTGGAAGAATTGCACAAGGGAGGGAAAACTTCCTGATATTGTATTTTTGGTTATGGTGGGTTTTCTGGGCTGTGTGGCCGTGTTCTGGTGGATCTCGTTCCTAACGTTTTGCCTGCCTCTGTGGCTGGCATCTTCAGAGGTGTACCACAGAGGGAAATCTGTTACAGACTTCCCTCTGTGATACACCTCTGAAGATGCCAGCCATAGAGGCAGGCGAAACATTAGGAATAAGATCCAACAGACCACGGCCATGCAGCCCGGAAAACCCACCACAACCAGTTGAATCCGGTCGTGAAAGCCTTCGACGATATATATATGTATTTTGTTCACTCTCTAAATCAGTGATGGCGAACCTTTTCGAGACCGAGTGCCCAAATTGCAAACCAAAGCCCACTTATTTATCGCAAAGTGCCAACATGGCAATTTAACCTGAATACTGAGTTTTTTATTTAGAAAAAACGGTTGGCTCCGAGGCATGCGTTACTCGGGAGTAAGCTTGGTGCTAGTCTGTGGCTTTGCTTTGAGGCAACTGTGCAACTCTTCCAATGAATGAATCACGATCCTAGGAGGGTTTACTCAGAAGCAAGCCCCATTGCCAGCAACCGAGCTTACTCCCAGGTAAAGGATCGCACTTTAGTTCTTTGCATGAAAATCAGTGGGGTTTAACATCGCTTAACAGGGTTACCTACACTGCTTCCTCAAAACTAGATCTTAGGTTTAATGCTAATAATCGAGCCCAGCGGCCCAGGCCAGCCTAGATGTGAGGGGGGGGGGGACTCTGTTTGCGCATGCCCACAGAGAGGGCTCTGAGTGCCACCTCTGGCACCCGTGCCATAGGTTCGCCACGACTGCTCTAAATGATGCCGACTTTTTCTTATCTTCTGATGATGGCAGAGACTGGGGTTGGGCTGCGGGAAGGTGGTGACTGACCCATTCCTGCTGACCTTGGGAACTGGTGTCAGATTTTCTTGTCAATGAGGCTATCCCGGCAGTGTAGCAGGCTGCTGAGGGAACTGGGGAGCTGTCCAGCTGAGTTCAGGGCAAGGTTGCTGAACTCCCCACGGAGCTGTCCAGCCTGGAATACATAAAGAGTTGTGGAGAGGATTTGCACCAGCAAAGTTGGAGGGATTTGCAAGTGTCCCTGCTGCTCCACTTCTTACTCTGGCCCCTTGCGCACACGCAGAATAATGCACTTTCAATCCACTTTCAATGCACTTTGCAGCTGGGCGGAATAGCAAAATCCACTTGCAAACAATTGTGAAAGTGGATTGAAAGTGCATTATTCTGCGTGTGCGGAAGGAACCTAAGTTACTAGAGCTGATCCTAGCCATATTCAAATCCGATGCCCCCCCCCCTTACATGCAGTGCTGTTAGAAGCTGAGGTCTCTCTTTGCTAGTATTTTGGAAGAGGGGTTACGCCCTTTTGAAAAAGGCTTTTGAGTTGCTTGTTTCGGTGCTCGCTACCAGTGGCCTTTTCCGTCTTTTAAAAAGCTGATACGCTGTTTTAAGGTTGGGGTTTTTGCTGGATATTTGATTGTTTGTTATTGTGTCAAGTACTTCGAGGAAAGTACTTGACACAATAACAAACAATCAAATATCCAGCAAAAACCCCAACCTTAAAACAGAAGCGTTGTTCATAGCATATGAGCTTTTAAAAAGACGGAAAAGGCCACTGGTAGCGAGCACCGAAACAAGTATTTTAAATCGTATTGCTCCGCCTTGAACGTCAATCTGGTGGTATTTGCAGGGGATAAATGTTTGTAACAGATACGTGATTTGGATAGACATCTGCCGGGTCTGGCCCAGTGGACCGCTCCAGAAAAAAAGGAGGCTTGAATCCGCAACTTGCGTTTCATGCCTACAGAATCTGGCGATGTGTGGAATCTCTCCTTGCGACTCAACCCACGCAGCTTCATTGCATCCACGGGGGAAGGAGGAGTGTTCTCATTAGTTAAATGGATTGTCAAAATCTTGAGATGTAAAAGTCTGCCCCACAGCGAAGTGAAGCAACTTGCCAGACAAACTGCAAAACAAAACCCAGACATGCTATCTTGTGTGAAATTATAGTACAAGTGTGAAGAATTACACTGTTTGGATTTGTACAAAGTGTGATATTTCATATCAATCCCCTGTTTAGAGTGTTGTGTTTGCCGAAACCCTGGCTGACAAGCTGTGTACATTTGCTCAGCTAAGCTTTTTATTAAAAGCTAATCAGCAGTTTATGGGAGGCAAGTTAGAAAATTGCTAAATCAGCTGGAATCTGGAATCAGCTGTAGAAGAAGACGTCGACGATGACTTTGGATTTATATCTCGTGATTCTCTCTTGTAAGGTGGAGCTAAGAGAGTTCTGAGAGAACGGTGGAGCTAAGAGAGAGAACTGTGACTAGCCCAAGGTCACCCAGCAGGCTTCATGTGTAGGAGTGAGGAAACAAATCCAATTCACCAGATAAGAGCCCACAGCTCATGTGGGGAATCAAACTCAGTTCTCCAGGATAGAGTCCACCTGCTCACAACCACTATACCATGTAGTTTCAGTTCCATTTGATACAACAGCTTGGAATTGCATCCACAGTTTCTAAAGTCTCTCTGGGATTTTGGGATTGACTGGGGGTGGTGGTGGTGGTGGTGAAGTGTATAGTTTTTCCATACTGCAGAGAGGCTTCCAAGCCATTTCTGGCAATCCTGAGACACTATCTCTCCACCTTGGTCTGACTCCCAGTCTCTCAGGTACAGCCGGCTTGCAGCCAGGTCTACAACCTCTTCCACTCTGCCGACCCATCTGCCTCCAGGCTGGAGCCATTCTTGGAGGTGAAATTCCATCTCCTGCCTCCATTCAGCGTACCGAAGTACCAGAGATACCCTTTGGGAGATGGGAGCTCTCACCTCTTAGGTATCATTTATTTTTGTTTACATTCTTTTTCTGTGCATCCTTGAGAACTGTTTGAGGCTGCTAAACATTCAGTACTGCATTTGTGTTCTGGCTGAGTTCTAATAGTTTAATGTCTAATGATTGTATGCTGTTTTGTGATTTCCTGTTACTTTGGAAATAGCCTCTAGTATGTTCTCTGGAGAGGTGGCATATCAGCTTTTAAATGAAATATGACCACCGGTTCTGTCCTCTCCAAAACTTTGGGGGCTTAGAGCTACTGAAAATAGCCTTCACATAGCAAACACAAAGTACTCATCAGGTAAAATTAAGCACACGAGATCTGCAGAGTTTCACGGCATGAGCTTGCATGCCACCTTTAGCCCAAATATGATTTCAGGACAAGCTGCCCTGGCATCCATCCAGATCCTGTTTCTAAAACTGTTAGGACATTTCCAGAAGTTAGGCTTAAAATTGGTAGAGCAGATGTTTGTCCTCTCGCCCATGTTTGAAAATTCTGATTTTTGACAATGTCGTTCAAGACTTTAGAGGTAGCTGGAAAAAAATGGGGAAGACTCAGCTTACTTGGAGTGGAGGAATGGGCAACCATGATAAACCATAGCCTGTAGTCTAGAAGAGTGCCTGGATTCTCTGTTAAAATCATAGAACTGTAGAGTTGGAAGAGACCCCAAGGGCCATCAAGTCCAACTCCCTGCAATGCGGGAACACACAAAGTACTCCCGACGCATGTTCATCCAGGCAAAAAAGCTTTCCAAGAAATAACCTCTTATTTTCCTTCCAGGAAAAGTTGTTGTTGAGTTGTTCTCAAACTTCTTTCATCTTGGCAACCCATTTCCCTAAAATTGTACCCCATATTAGCAAACCCATTATGTAATTTTTTTTCACGTATCCCCACTTGGATACATACCTCTGGGGCAGTGGTGGGATTCAAATAATTTAACAACTGGTTGTTTACAAGCACCATTTTAACAACTGGTTCTGCTGAAGTGGTG
This sequence comes from Sphaerodactylus townsendi, assembly GCF_021028975.2. NCBI lineage: Eukaryota > Metazoa > Chordata > Lepidosauria > Squamata > Sphaerodactylidae > Sphaerodactylus > Sphaerodactylus townsendi. The sequence goes on along the minus strand of NC_059440.1, from coordinate 19,016,523 downwards.
TGAACCGGCTGAATCCCACCACTGCTCTGGGGATACACATACCCCCCTCCCCATTGGGAACCACTGTTTTTGGCCAAGAATGCCCAGTATGGGATATTGCCTAGACAGCAGTGCATTAAAAGCTTTTGGGTGAGCTATTTGCTTTGTCGAGCTTCTCTGGGCTAGAAACCATGTGTGAAATCCACTGAGCTTCAGCGGCCCTTAAATCTTCCACCTTACCTGTGTTTCTGTTTCCTGTTGTGCAGCCGACATCATCCACAGCCACAGCGCCCTCTTTGCTGAAAACGGCTCTGCAAACTTCCCTTCTTTGGCAGACGCAGCAGGATTCCAAAACGCCTCTCAAGGGAAGAAGGCAAGAAGGTCAAGCGAGGAAAGCAGCAACAGCGAAAGCTCGGGGTCGACGGAGAGCTTGATGCCTGCCAGCGTAACCAACAGTGAGTGAGGCAGAGAGTGGTCCGGATGAGCACCTCATTTCAGGCGCATGGAAAGGGAGCTAGTAAAATACAACGAGAAAAGTTGCAAAACACCATTTCTTTTTAGGGGGTCATCTTTAAGGGAAAGATGTGGTTGACTTGTTGGGGAATTGTGTTTTCTTCCTTAAACCAAAACAGCAGCATTGGAAGAGATGGTGTGCAGAGCTGGTTCATTTGTTGTCCCAGCAGGGGTCTGCAACCTTGGCCATGCTGGCAGGGGCTGATGGGAATTGTAGTCCATGAACATCTGGAGAGCCACAGGTTGCAGATCCCTGCTACAAAGGTACTCCTGTTGACTCCTCCCATGCTGCTATTTGCCATGCCCAATCCACTGCTGCAGGGACTAGACTTGAACCTGACCAATGGTGGGATGGATCTGGAAGATGATGGTCATGGTCTCTTGCACTGCCAGTGGCTGAGAGTGAGCTGACCTCCAGTGGTATGATGACAGTCTTGTCATGGTCTTAACTAAAGTATTGGCCCAGTCTTAGCTAAGAAGTTTCTTGAAGGAATATACTATATTCATATATGTGTAAATAAAATTCTCCACCAAACACCTTTTGCCTTGAAAATCCAATTGGATTGCTGTAAATCAGCCGTGACTTGATAGCATTTTCCACCCTTGTACGCACAATGTCACAGTTACAATGCACGGAAGGGTTCTATGGGACACTTTTTTGACCCTTAAAAGCAGACATGTTTCGTCCAAATGGCCTTCCAAAGCAGTCGAAAGTAATACAGTATTACAGTGTTTAGCTAACAGACAACAAATCGCAATATGACAGGAGCAGCAGTGGCGTAGGAGGTTAAGAGCTCATATATCTCATGTATCTAATCTGGAGGAACCGGGTTTGATTCCCAGCTCTGCCGCCTGAGCTGTGGAGGCTTATCTGGGGAATTCAGATTAGCCTGTGCACTCCCACACACGCCAGCTGGGTGACCTTGGGCTAGTCACAGCTTCTCGGAGCTCTCTCAGCCCCACCTACCTCACAGGGTGTTTGTTGTGAGGGGGGAAGGGCAAGGAGATTGTAAGCCCCTTTGAGTCTCCTGCAGGAGAGAAAGGGGGGATATAAATCCAAACTCTTCTTCTTCTTCTCTTCTAGCTACCAGACAACAAATTGCAATATGACACCCTTTTAAAGACTGAAACCAATTATTAAAGAGTTGTATAAATAGGCACCCAGAATCTCCACACATGTCCTCTTGTCCTCTTAAAGGACAATCTCATGTCCTCTTAAAGAATCTCATGTCCTCTTAAAGAATCTAGTAAAATGTGCTGATTCTGCTATGGCAAACATCATAGGAAATTCTTTTAGTCTGAAGCAAATAAATCAGGTCCTAAAAGGGGGCCTTTTACAGATATAGTTAGTTTAATTTGTAAATAAATACATATGTGTTTTTGATATTTGGCGGTTTTATATTTTGCGACCCCTTAAATGATTTCTTGACATTTTAGGTACTTAATTCTACTTTTGTAGGGTTAAGTTTGTTTTCAAGGCAGAGTATAAAACCAGAACCATCCTCCTCCTCCTCTTACCCCCTTTTTTGTTTCTGTGTTTTCCACCACTGCCATAACATTTCCAAAGTAATGACCACTGGCTAGGAAAAAGCAATGTTTTAAAGGGGACATAATGCTGTCTTCAGAGTTTCAAAACGATGAGGTTAGTGTGGCTCACCAAGGCGGCTTCCTTCTGCTTTAACACTTAGGCACTTGGAGGCCACAAGCTCAAGGAACAGTCAAAAGGGCAGCTGTTTCCCCCACGTCATGTGGGCTCAGGTGGATATGTGGTCAGCCCTTTTAGAAGGAGTGTTTGAGTCCCCACCCACTGTTGGCAATGGGGTGACGCATGTGTGGACTCTTTGGAAAGAGAGGCGAGGAGGATGGGTGCCCAAGCAGCTTGTTTGGATTTAGAAAGCAACACGCCTACGTTTCGAGCCGCTCCTGATAAAAATGGCAGATTTGGGTGTTGTGCACTATGCTGATAATTGCAAGTTATTTTAAAAAGATGAGAGCACACCTCCAGATGAGAGTACACCTGCTCTTAACCACTATGCTGCTGCTGCGTTATTTGGGGCAAGCTATGCCTGCCACAGACCTTGGACTAGTCACAGTTTTTCGGAGCTCTCTCAGCCCCACTCCTTTCTAGTGGAGGGAGGGAGAGGGGAGGGAAGGGTGGCATGTAAAGGAGGGGAGGGGAGGAAAGGGGAGGGGGCCTGACATCTGGACCTGGCCCATCCACCTTAGTAGAGGGAGGGAGAGGGGAGGGAGGATGGCATGCAAGGGAGGGGAGGGGAGGAAAGGGGAGGGGCCAGGCATCTGGACCTGGCCCATTCACCTTGGCAGAGGGAGGGAGAGGGGAGGGGAGGGGAGGAAAGGGGAGGGGGCCTGGCATCTGGCCCTGGCCCATCCACCTTAGTAGAGGGAGGGAGAGGGGAGGGAGGGTGGCATGCAAGGGAGGGGAGGGGAGGAAAGGGGAGGGGCCCGGCATCTGGCCCTGGCCCATCCACCTTAGTAGAGGGAGGGAGAGGGGAGGGAGGGGTGGCATGCAAGGAGGGGAGGGAAGGAAAGGGGAGGAGCCCGGTATCTGGACCTGGCCCATTCACTTTGGCAGAGGGAGGGAGAGGGGAGGAAGGGGTGGCATGCAAGGGAGGGGAGGAAATGAGAAGGTAATTTCAGCAGTGCATGTGAAAGTGCCATGCAGGCCACATGTAAAATTGGGGGCCCCAGGAATGGAGGCAGTGATGGTTATGCTTTGTGGTCTGTTTGTTCTGCAGTTACCTCCAAGTGGTGGGGGACCAAGCGGATAGACTATGCCTTGTACTGCCCAGATGTGCTAACCGCCTTTCCCACAGTGGCTCTTCCCCACCTTTTCCATGCCAGCTACTGGGAATCAACTGATGTGGTTGCTTTCATTCTGAGACAGGTAACAGTCTCTCTCCCCTTTCCTTTTTACACATTTTAAAACATTCATACCCCACCTTTCTTTCTGAAAATAACAGGGTGCCTAACAGATTTCACCAGAAAATATCAACAACGACAACCTTGCATTAGGAAAACATACTACCCAAGATGCCATGATGCGTACATGCGCTACTGTCATATTCAAAGAATGCTGCCTTAAGCAGGTGCTATAGATACATCTATGATCTTAGAATTCCTTGTTGGTATGCTGGCTGTTTCAGATATATTAGCAGCTTGTAATTTTAGATATTAAATTTTCAGACTGTTTATCCAGCGCCATCTACCAGCAATCATAAAGGGGCACATCTTGGAAACCTATAAAAAGGCACGTCTTACACAGATTTAAAATTTAGTATCAAAACAATCAGCTGCAGATGAAAAACCAACACAGTGTTGCTCCGTTTCAGGCTGTAGTGCCAACAGAGATCTGTTTGTGCATGTTCAAAAGCACTGTTAAATAAAATAGACCAAATAAGTAATAGAGGGGCACATTTCGTGTTCAGTTCCATGTTCTCAGCTCCGTTTTCTCTCACCCATCCTATTTCTTTCCAGGTGATGAGATTTGAAACCATCAGTGTCAAGGAGAGCAACAGCTTGGATCCTGCGGCACTCAGTCCATCAAACCCGCGGGAGAAATGGCTGCGCAAGAGGACGCATGTCAAATTGAGGGTAAGTCATGGATGGCATTTGCATAACTTCCCGCCTATTGACAGTTGGGTCACAGATCAAATTGGGGAGGAGTGCTGTGCCCAGAGGGGCTGACTTATGGCAGAGGCATTCCTGTTTTCCAGCATGTATTGCTGCGCAGGTTGTCTCTCCGGACAGGTGGGAAGCTCCTCCTGTTAGGAACTATCAGCTTCCCTTCTTTATACACTATCTTCACTAGTTCCTTGGATTCATCTCCTAAGAAGCTTGGTTCAGGTGCAGGAATTTAAAAAGGGCTTGGACAGATTGATGGAGGAGAAGTCAATCTATGGCTACCAATCTTGATCCTCCTTGATCTCAGATTGCAAATGCCTTAGCAGACCAGGTGCTCAGGAGCAGCAGCAGCAGAAGGCCATTGCTTTCACATCCTGCATGTGAGCTCCCAAAAGCACCTGGTGGGCCACCTCGAGTAGCAGAATGCTGGACTAGATGGACTCTGGTCTGATCCAGCAGGCTAGTTCTTATGTTCTTATGTTCTTATACACGTATCTTACTGTACCAGCAGCACTGGAGGGAGCAGAGCTAGCTGGTGCACAAGCGGGTTTCCATAAGCTGGACCAAGTGAATCTGCTCAGCATTTGGGACAGAGCAGTTCTTCAATGGACATTCTGCTTGGTTCTTTTTTAAAAAAAGAGTTGTTCCCTGATTCCACAAGTAGCTTCTTCCGTATGAACCTCCCTGCCCTAATCTACATTCTTCCTTTTTCTGGGGTTAGGTTAGCAGTGGCATAGCGCCGGGGGGGAGGGGCATGATGCAGTGGGTGCGTGTTGGTGCAGGGGCATGGCGGGGCGAGCAGGGGCGCAGGGCACACGTGAGCCCCGGGCGCAGTTCCCCCTCACTACGGCTCTGATGGTAGGTCAGGGCCTGTTGCTCCCTCCCCAGGAGAGCTGATTTAGAAAAACTGCAGAAATTTCCATATTCTTCCAGCAAACTCGGGGGGCCCAAGGAGACTGTTTGTAGGGTTTTGTTTTATCATATTTTGAGACTTTGTGCTGCTAGGTCTTTTAAAGGTTGGTCCTTTGCTTTTACAATTATGAATTTTAATTGCTTTTGTGGCTATTTTGCTCTGTTGGACGCCATCCTGAGGTTTTCAAATTTATTCACTGATATCCCACCTTTCTCCCCTGTAAGCACTCGAGGTGGCTTACTTCACCACTCTCTCCTCTCTTTTAGCTTCACAACAACCCTGTGAAGTAGGTTAGGCTGAGTGTGTGTGACTGGTCTGAGGTCACCCAGTCAGTTTCCGTGAAAAAATGGGGATTCTAGTGGTGGACTAGGTTTTCTCAGTTCCTAGTCCACCACTTTATCTGCAACGCCAGTTTGGCAAGACTGAGATTTTAAGTAAGCTTTAGTAGTCTGGTTCAAATCAGGCTGGATTTTAATTTGGTTTTAATTTAATTAATTTTTAATTAAGTTAATTAAAGCCTTCCAAAGCTGACTCTCCCTCCCTGCCTTCCTTCCAGAATGTAACTTCAAATCACAGATCAAACGATGTCATCACATCAGAAGGCAACTCTCAGATTCTGGTTGGCCGGTTCATGTATGGCCCCCTCGACATGGTCGCCCTGACAGGAGAAAAGGTGACTCACATTCTTTCTGCCAAAACTAATTCAGAAAACGGTGGAAGGATATTCTCTCTGCTCTCTCCTTCTCTGGTCCCTTCCTCATGGGCCAATAAACACAGGTTAAGGATGGGATAAAACCCAGGTTGGGAGGGAACTTCACACGGATTCTACTTCTGAAGCGAACCCATTCCGGGTTCCCCCCCCCCCCCCGCCCCCTGCCGCCCGGGTTTTACCAGAGTTGCGATTTCTGCTATTCTTTCGTTTTAACGTACCTCACAACCGTGGCTAAGCGAACGGCCGCAGCTGCGAGGTGCATTATGCAGCTGCGGATTCGAATCCACCTGCTCTTAACCACTGCACCACGCTGGCCTATCCAAAACTCCTTGAGAGCTGATCTTGTCCGTTCGTTGCTTCCGTTCCCAGCCGAATGACTGACGAGTCACCACTCATTCTGCTCCTTGTTCCAGGTCGACATCTTCATCATGACGGAGCCCTCCTCCGGGCGGTGGGTCTACTTTGACACGGAGATCACAAACAACAGCGGCCGAATCTCTTACAACGTTCCCAAAGAGAAGCGACTCGGGGTCGGGGTGTATCCCATCAAAATGGTGGTCAGGTAAGGTTTGCAGCTTGGGACGGTGTACTTATAATTCCTGGGAAGGAGTGTGTAGGTGGAGGTGTGTGTGGATATGCACTGCCTGTGTCTGAAACTGACTCCTTTTGTTGTTCAAAAAATACCAACAAGCTACTCAGGCAAATCTGTTGACCCATAAAGCTTCTTCGTATAGGTTGCTGATGCATAGGATGAAGAATTTCCACGTCCTCCATTAGCATAGAGCTGGGGTTGCACTGCCAGGTACTGCTAAAGTCCATATGAGGTTTCTTACTTCAGGAAAGAAGTAGAAGTCCTTTGTTGGAAAGCAACTCGGGACTGTGTTAGGAACAGGGGAATCGGTGACCTTTCTATCGACACTAGGATGGAGAGACGTTGCAGAGATCACATCTTGCCCTGCTAGGGGTTACAAAGCTGGAAGAGAAGGACTTAACTAGAAGAAAGAAACCTCCAAGAGTAGAATTCTGGGTGAACAAAGAGTCTGCAGCAGTGTGGACAAGAGGAAGATGCAGGAATGATTTTTCTAGCTTTATTATACTACAGCTGTGGTAGCCAATTGGCCATGCTAGCAGGGGCTGATGGGAATTGTAGTCCATAACATCTGGAGTGCCAAAGGTTCGCCACCACTGTACTACAGTGTGCAACAGTGTACCCAGCCATTCTTTTGCAACATCCTCAACCTGTTTTGGTTGATGACTAGGAGTTCTGTCCTCGTAGGTGTGAAGAGGAGGTGTTTCTCTTTCTTTGCAGTTGTAGTTCCTCTCGTCCTGTCCCTCCTTGGTCTCTTTCCCATTGTCCGACACCGCTGCGGAGCAGTAATCAAACAGCAAATGCTCTCTGGAGAATTAGGCTGTTTCAGTAAGCACATTCCCAGCCTTTTAAGTGAACTGCCCGAGAGCCTCGGAGCTCCTTGAGAACGACTTTTGGTTATATCAAAATTGATTCCAGCAAACAGCATTGTTATTTGACATTTGGGACCTCGGGACACAAAACTGCAATTCTGCCGCGGAAATGTCGTTTGTGCGCTCTCTCTCTTCCCGTGCATGGCGCCTTGACACGAGGGTACTCTGTGGTTGAATCAGAGCTCCTGTAGGTTTTGCCTTGGAGTTCTGCAGGGACACGTTTTGCCCTATTGGGGCTTCCCCCATACTGATTTTTATTGTGTGCCATCAAGTCGCAGCTGACTTACGGTGACCCAGAAGGGCTTCAAGGCAAGAGACGTTCCAAAGAGGTTTGCCGTTGCCTGCCTTCACATCACAACACTGGTATTTTGGGAGGCTGCCCATCCAAATATTGCTTAGCTTCTGAGATTTGACAAGATCAGACTAGCCTGGGGCTGTCCAGGTCAGGACATATAGTGATGGGATACAAAAACATAGCACCCACCCACACACATGCACACACATGCACACACACACCAGGACTGCTTTGGGGTTAGGAAGCTTGTAGGGGGGAAGGCAAAAACACCCTCTCCCTGTGTGCTGCGGTCCCAATCCCAGTTGGGCCCTGCATGCCTGGGAATTGAGTTGCCAGCAGAGAACTTGCAAGCATGTTTCACTGCCAGTCTCTACAGAGGACCCAAGGACTGCCTGTTGTGTCGTTAGAGCTTGTCATTTTACCTTCATTGTGCCCCGAGTGCAGACTGTATACTGAGAGGGAGAGGAGCAGGACAAACATTTGGCACTGGAGCAGTCTTTCTCAAGGCATCCAACAAGAACTGTGTCCGGTCTTTGCATGACAAAATGTGGCCTAAAAGGGTAGAACCAGATATCCTCCTGCATCCGACTAGAATGGAGAGTTACAGATATCCATCAGCAGAGATTCCACATAACGTGGACCTTTCCAACTTCTGTTGTGGCTTTTCACAGAGGCGGGGTTGAATAGTGGCTGATGCGGCTCCCTTTTTCCCACCAGGGGCGACCAGAGCACTGCCGTCAGCTACCTGACCGTTCTCCCTCGAGGAATGGAGTGTGTGGTCTTCAGCATCGATGGCTCCTTTGCCGCTAGCGTCTCCATCATGGGCAGTGACCCCAAAGTCCGAGCCGGGGCTGTCGATGTTGTCAGGTGAGGGAACTCTTCGCAGTCTTTCTGTGGTAATCAGAGTTAGGGGAAGATCCAGATGGCTTCCAGGGAGGCAGCCAAACTGATTCCCCCAAGAATTCAGTATTTTTTGGCTCAGGAATCTCCCCAGGTGAGATCTCCTCAGGCTAGGCAAGTAGGGGCACAAATCTTTCCTCCCCTTAGCACAGAGGTTTGAGTGGAAGTATTGGAAATATACCTATATTAGAGGAAGAGAAAGGTGTAATGGCTCACCCAGGATTTGACAACCAAGAGGGGAGGATGGGGGGTAGGTTTAGGTTAAAATAGCAAAGAAGAGCTTCCAGAGTGTCTGAGTGCAAGGAGTTCCTTCCTTCCTTCCTTCCTTCCTTCCTTCCTTCCTTCCTTCCTTCCTTCCTTCCTTCCTTCCTTCCTTCCTTCCTTCCTTCCTTCCTTCCTTCCTTCCTTCCTCCTTCCTTCCTTCCTTCCTTCCTTCCTTCCTTCCTTCCTTCCTTCCTTCCTTCCTTCCTTCCTTCCTTCCTTCCTTCCTTCCTTCCTTCATTCTTTTTTTCTTTAAAGCTGGACAGTCCTCTGCTTCTGGAGGAAAATTTTGCCACAGTAACTTTGTAAGCCTTTAAGGCGTTCCAGGACTCTTTACTGCATCTTCTTGTTAAGTCAAATGGATGGTTGGAGGTTCCACTTGGGTTGCTTCCAGTTGGATCCTTTGGGTTTTTTTAATGCAGCTTTATTCAAACTTTATGCCCGCCAGACAAGTTCATTCACAAGGGAGATTCTGATAGGCCTTTGTTGAAAATACTTGAGTATTGGTCCCCACTCTTCCTGGCCACATTCATAAGAACATAAGAAAGAGCCTGCTGGCTCAGACCAGAGTCCATCTAGTCCAGCACCCTGCTACTCGCAGTGGCCCACCAGATGCCTTTGGGAGCTCACATGCAGGAGGTGAAACTCAGTGGAGCTTACAAGAGACATGTCAGAAAGACAGCCTTGAAACATCTGCAATCACAAGAGGGAAACCCAAGGAGCAGCGCTGACAATTTTACCAGATGATGAATCTGGAAAAGATGCAGTTATTTTGGATGCATCAAATGTGACTTTGGAGGGAGATTTTTGTGCATGGGTGCTGCCTTTGGGTGCCGGACATCCTCTCATTTGGAATAGATTTAGCAATGGGGAGAGATTTGAATCCCGTAGCACTTTAAAGATCTACAAGATTCCAAGGTGTAAGCTTTCAAGGGTCAAAGCTTCCTTTGTCTAAGAGTGGAGGAAAAGTTTCCCCTGGTTTTAAGACCTGCCTTGTCAGTCTCCACAGTCGCTTCATGTTGCTAGGGCTGATGTTCCCTGCCTTTAAACCCTGACCATAAGTACCTGCTACCTGCCACTTGGATCTCCTCCTCTTCTTCCTCCTCCTACCTTTCCTCTCTCACATGACTTTCTCCCCGTCATATCCCCTGTGTCCATCCCCACCCCTTGGCCCCACTCCTATCCATCCTGCATAGCACGCCATGGACTGTCCATAAACATTCAACTGTAGCATCACCTCTCCTCTACTAACGCAGACACTGGCAAGATCTCGGGTACCTGATCATCTACATCACAGGCCGCCCTGATATGCAGAAGCAGCGGGTCGTCTCGTGGCTCTCTCAGCACAACTTCCCCCAAGGGATGATCTTCTTCTCCGATGGGCTTGTCCACGACCCTTTACGGCAGAAGACCATTTTCCTCCGGAACTTAGTGCAAGAGGTAGGCTGATCTTCAGCTTGTTTCCCTGGGAACGGCTTGAGCCTCCAAAAGCTCCCAATGGGTCAATCCAGGGGCTTCCTGTGGTCATCCAGTAGTCACGAGTTGATGTTGCATGCATCCTCTTCCCCGTGCTTCCAAGCCTCAGAGGATGCAAAGTCCAAAGAGCCAGCGTGGTGTAGTGGTTAAGAGCAGGTGGATTCTAATCTGGAAAACCGGGGTTGATTCCCCACTCCTGCACCTGAGTGGCGGAGACTTATCTGGTGAACCAGCTGCGTTTTCGCACTCCTACATTCCTGCTGGGCTAATCACAGTTTTCTCAGAACTCTCTCATCCCCACCTCCCTCACAAGGTGTCTGTTGTGGGGAGAGGAAGGGAAAGGAGCCTGTAAGGCACCTTGAGTCTCCTCACAGGAGAGAAAGGTGGGGTAAAAATCCAAAAACTCCTCTTCAAAATATCTCGAGGCCAAGTCAGTCCACGAGATGCCTGTTCTCAGCCTTGGAATCGGTGACTGGTGTGGATTTTGAGAAATGGCCAGGGTCAGCAAACCAAAAAACATAAAGATTGGTAATGATGGGTCGCTGACCAGGCCTACAGCTAGCTCTCAAATGTCTCCCTTTCTTCGTTTCAGAGCCACATCAAGATTTGTGCTGCTTATGGCTCCATGAAGGATATCTCCGTGTACAATGTCCTGGGCCTCTCCCCCACTCAGATCTACATCGTCGGTCGGCCAGCAAAGAAGTACCAAATGCAGTGCCAGGTGACTCTCTCCACAGGATAGGATGAGGGGCGGACAGAATAATAGAAGCTTTGTGATATGCTGTGGAATTTGCCCATGGTGGTGGTGGGGGGGAACCCAGAGATTAGTCAGAGGGTCCAGAGTAAGGTGTACTTTTCAGGCTGTATAGCCATAGTCTGGTGGTTTTAGCTCCTAGCATTTCACTTGTGTCTGTGACTGGCATCATTTGTTTGTTTGTTTGTTTGTTTGTTTGTTTGTTTGTTTGTTTGTTTGTTTGTTTGTTTGTTTGTTTGTTTGTTTGTTTATTAGGCTTATATACCGCCCTCCCCCGGAGGGCTCAGGGCGGTTAACAACAGAAATATAAACAGTAAACCGTAATAATTCTGTACCTACAGTACTGGTCCTTAAATTTAAAAGCAGCGCTCAGATTATAACCTTTCCATTATAAATACAATAAATACAATAAATACAGTCTTCAGAGGCAGGTGAAATGCTTGGAGCTAAAACCACCAGATCACAGCCACACAACCCAGAAAAATTACAACAGCCAATTGATTCTGGCCTTGAAAACCTTTGACAATGCAAGATGTATTTTCCTTGTGTCTTTAGTGTCTTAACACACAAAATGCATGCCTGGGTCAAAGTGTTGTGCTCAGATGCTGCCTTTCTACCTGTGCAAAAGCCACAGCTTAGATGAAGTTAAATAAATGCCATATTCCTGCCTTCCTTGGAAGGGGCTTTGTCTCCATGTTTTGCATGGAGAACGTCCCTGGTCCCTGATCACTAGTATCTTTTAAGACAGCAGATGCAGAGAAGAAGCCAAGGGTTATTTTTGGGAGGGGGATATCTTTTTCCAAAATCTTTTTTTAAGACATAGCCATTGATTTCTTTTACTCTCATTTTTTCCCTCTTAAACAAGAGGTTTCTCTCAGATTTCTCCTTCGTTTCTCTTTGTGGGTTTCTGCTTCAACCTCTATGCTTCAACCCTTTTGGTTGTTTTATGTGGCATGCCACAGGGTGGTGCACACACAGGAGGATGGGAATGTTTGGGAGGACATTTCCTGCCTCTGAGAAGAATTCTGAAGTTTTGCTGAGTTTCCCTTCTTATCCCTCTTCTCTTCGAAGTTGATTCCAAGTTCTGGAAGCGAGGGAAGGGAATGGATTGTTGCAGTACAGGGTGGTGTAGTGGGTAAGAGGAGGTGGATTCTAATCTGGAGAACAGAGGTTGATTCCCCACTCCTCCACCTGAGTGGCAGAGGCTTATCTGGTGAACCAGATGTGTTTCCGCACTCCTGCATTCCTGCTGGGTGACCTTGGGCTAGTCACAGTTCTCTCTGAGCTCTCTCAGCCCCACCTGCCTCACAAGGTGTCTGTTGTGGGGAGCAGAAGGGAAAGGAGCTTGAAAGCCACCTTGAGTCTCCTTACAGGAGGGAAAGGTGGGGTATAAACCCAAACTCCTGCTCCTCCTTCCCCTCCTCCTCTACTTCTTCTTCTAAATTTGAGGGAGAAATTGGATAACAAGCATTTCTCTTGGCAGTGCTAAGATCTTTCTTAGTCCATGACTCCGGAGAGCCACCCCAAGGAGGCAATGGGTCAGACTCAGTATAAACTTCACATACTGATACTTGATGTTCAGGTGAAGGATGCAAGAGGGAGCTCAGCTGGAAGAGTTAAGAGCAGACCAACTGGCAGGCGCTGTGTTGTTGACTGATTTTTCTTTTCTTTTTTAACATCCTCTTCTCTCCATACTAGTTCCTCAGCGAAGGCTACGCATCCCACCTGGCCTCTCTGGAGTTCAGCCTTCACTCCCGACCCAAGAAAAACAACTCGCGTATGATTCTGAGGAAGGGCAGCTTTGGTCTGCACTCCCAACCCGACTTCCTGCGTAAAAGGAACCACCTCCGAAGGACTATGTCTGTCCAGCAGCCCGACCCACCATCCTTGACCCCCAAACCCGAGCGTGCCCAAAGCCAACCCGAGTCTGATAAGGACCATGACCGGCATTTGCCTCCCATTGGGTGGGTGAGAGGCGGGATTCATAAGTTCGAGTCTGCTCCATAGCGACTGTCCAGGGTGGGGCCGCGGCTCGGGCATTCCGTGATCAGCTTGTGGGCGTGCCTCCTCGAGGCTTTTTGAGCACCTTCCGGGTCAAAGGTGAAAGGAGCCAGAGTCCTTGGAGGCTCCGGGTTTTGCCTTCCACATCCCCCCCAAGGGGAGCTTCCTGTTTGTCCTCTCGTCTGTGTCCGACCGGGAAACGTTAAGAGCAGAGGAGATCCATCGCCTCCAGAGGTTGCAGCGCCGGATGGGCAAAGGAGCTTGTCTTTCAGTGTTTACTTTGTTTCAAAAATGTGCAGTGACGGGGGGAAAGCTCCAGCTTTATCCAAGGAGAGAGGGTGCCTGAGGGACAGCGACACCGCTAGTATCTAAAACCTATTTCTCAACCTAAAAAAGGGGCAAGGCTCGTGGCGTACCAGTGCTGTGTCAACAGCTTTTGGGGAAGGTAACTTCCAACAGGTGGTCCTGGACTGAAGCTGAGTGAGCTAGCTGTGTCAATGAGAATCTCTTGGGTTCCTTACACCCAGGGTCCGTGTCTTTCAACCTCGCAGGCGACTCGAGGCCAGAAAATCGGTCGATCTGTACATTTTGCCAGAAACACGCGGGTCGATGCGAAAATGAAGCTGCAAGCAAGGTGCAGTTTTGGCCTCTGAATTTGGCCTCCTCAGGAAGCGTGGCAGAAGGAAGAGAGGCTCTCAGAAAAGTGGGCCTGCAGGCTGAAGATCCTTTGGAGCAGTTTCAGAGGGGTGGAAACAGACTCCTGCCACGCCCCTGGATTGTTTATGCTCTTGCTTTTCGGATACGTGGAAATAAAAAGCGTTTTGGAGCAATGTGTTTAAAAAACCAAATAGTGTTAGAGGTCCGTGCGCAGCTCTTCCTCCCGCCAGCTCGCACCCCTGCCGAGAGCTCAGAAGGCACATTCCAGTGTCGCTTCACATGGTGGCGTGTCACGTGTGTCCGAGTGGTGTCTTGTGGCGCTTGTTTGACTGTGCAGGTGTTCCTCATGCTTCAAGCCAAGAAGTTGGTGTGTCTCTTTTTCAGTATTAAATGTGGGTCTTGATTGATGAGGCAAGTCTCCAATTCCTCGTCCCCCTGCATACCTGCAGTTGGACTGATCTGCACCCCCCCCCCCAAGCTCTCATGGGCTTTCCCACCAGCCTGCTGCAGAATGTGGGCAGACATGAATCCTCCATGGCTCTATGTGTCTTCAGATAGATCATTTCCTTGTTGGTTTCTGTGTCTATTGGTATGTTTTTATCCCACCCTTCCCTCAAGTTGGTCAGAGAGATATAAGGTGCACCTGGTTGTCCTTTCCCCATTTGATCCTCAGTGAAGCATAGATGACTCTCCCTTACTCCTCACAACAACTTCATGAGGTAGGCTAGGCTGAGAGGCAGAATGGCTGGCCCAAGATCAGTCAGCAGGCTTCACAGCCAAGAAGAGGAGGAAGAAGAGTTTGGATTTATACCCCACTTTTCTCTCCTGTAAGGAAACTCAAGGCGGCTTACAAACTCCTTTCCTTTCCCCACAACAGACACCTTGTGATGCAGATGGGGTTGAGAGAGTTCTGGGAGAACTGTGACTAGCCCAAAGTCGCCCAGCAGACGTGTAGGAATGGAGAAACAAATCTAATTCAACAGATACCTGTTGTGTTTTTTTAATGACTAGGTGCTCTAGTGCAAGAATTTTGCCAGAAACACGCGGGTCAATGCGAAAATGAAACTAAAAGCAAAGAATTGTTGTTCTCTGCATGCCCTTTAAGAGGTTGTGGCTCTCTCTGGGCCTACCCCTCTTCAGCATTTTTTTCTCTCACATTCACAAAAGGCACCAGTCTCTCGCCCTTTCCTTCATGCAAAAAATTCTCATGCACCCAGGTCGTTTTACTCTCCCTACTTGATAACCTGTCTAGCCTCATCCTTCGTGGATTTTCCAATGCAGTGCCCCATGAGCAAAATTGTCAGGAAGTACCGCATGACTGGGGTGTCTGGGCTCTGTAGGATCTTGTTTCAACCTTTCAAATGCAGTGCTTTCAAAGTGGAAAATGCTTGCTCACACTAGTTCCTATTCCTCGCCAGTTGGCAGCCCGAACCTTTCTGTGTGGCTTTGACTTTCCCCTAACATCTTCATGCTAAGGAAAGTATGACAGAGAATTTGATGATTCTGATTGCTAGAGCTAGCTGATCTTGACATGGCACGGATTGTCAAGGGAGCAAGCGGGTCTACTAAGTGAGAGTGGTATCGTTTCCAGATCTGTCTCGGATCTGCTGGAACGTCAGGCTAGGTTTAGTACAACTGACTGTTGATGATCACAGGATTGTCAGCCAGTGCTCTTAGGGAGTCCCTGTTATCGCTCTGAGTTACCGTTTGTGTATTAATAAATTCATCTCCTCCTGCCTTGCAGAATGGCAGGGCTTGCAGGCATTTAGCAATGGCCGCCCTTATGCTGATGTCAGTAGAAGAACATGTATTTTCAGCACAGCCAACTGCCAGTGTGTGTTTCCCTCCGTGCATCTGCAGGAACCTTGCAATCCAAAAACAGGGCCAAATTAGGAAGATCCAGACTTCATGCTTCTGGGCAAATCTTCACAGGGACTCTCCGTGGGTCTTGAGTTGGTACATTAGCCAAGAGCTAGAAGAACTGGCATTCCAAGGGGCAGGGGTGAGGGTGGCTTAAATGCTGGAAGATCCTGTTCCCTGCTGGTAAGACCGCAGCCATGTTGTTGGAGGGAATGTGGTACTTTGAGATAGACCCAGCTAAGGAGCTGAAAGATGGAATCCAAAGAGGAACTGCTAGAATTCCTGGACAATAAGATGCAAGTATGGGGAAATGGTTGTTTGTTTTTTGAAACCACCATCAGTGACAGATCCCTGCCATGACTTGTTTAGCCTGACACTGGATCGAAATAAGAGGGGGATGGAAAATGGGGGCAAACCGAAGCAGGCTCTGGATTCTTGACTTAGGTTGGGGTTTTGCCAATGGCTTCATGGAAAAAGCAAGGAGAAATCGGAAGCGACTGTATTGCTGTGAACTTGTTAAGCTGAAAAGAGCTATTCAGTCAGCCAGTTCACATAGTTGGCTGAGCACAGGATCAGGCCCAATCTTGCTTTGTACTGAGCCAGGCAAGCCAATTATAGGCTTCTTGGACAGCCAGAAAGACTCAGGCTGTCCTTCTGGTGAAAACATTATCTCTGAAGGGCCGGTTGAACAGGCCACTTTAGAGGGAAGGTCTCTAAAGAGCAAGCCACATCTTTGCAGGTTAGACAAACCTAGGCTTCATTGGGTCAGTGAGGCTGAAGAAGAAGAAAAGTTTGGATTTATACCCCACGTTTCTCTCCTGTAAGGACACTCAAGATGACTTACACACTCCTTTCCCTTCCTCTCCCCACAACAGACACCTTGTGAGGTAGGTGGGGCTGAGAGAGTTCCCAAGAACTGTGACTAGCCCAAGGTCACCCAGCAGGAATGCAGGAGTGCAGAAATACATCTGGTTCACTAGATAAGCCTCCGCCACTCAGGTGGAGGAGTGGGGAATCAAACCCGGTTCTCCAGATTAGAATCTACCTGCTTTTAACCACTACACCACGCTGACTCTGAATGTGATCCTTTGTGGCCATTTCCAGCCCTGCTCCCCAACATGCCCTTTGGAAGAGATGGCGCAGAACAGGCCTGAAGCAGACCGCTTCGATTATTTCATGAGATGCCGAATCGGCATTATTTCATGAGGAGCCTCCCTCTCAAGGAACCGGCATGCCCTTAAAACTGCTAAACGCCTCATGGCCAATTTATTCTGAAGACCCACATTTTTCCACTCAAGTTTTTAAAACAGCTGTGAATAATAACTGTGGGCTGCTTAACGTGTGTTCTTGTATAAAGGCACTTCCACAAGTGCGTGGTGTGTTTTGTGCGTGGGGCTGTGTGCGTGCGTGCGTTTAATACCTTCGGTGTTTTTGGTGTTGTTTCTGCTGCCAACTTTATAATGGAAGTTCCCTTTTTATATTTGCTGTTTTGTTCTACTTTCTGTTGTCCTTGTGGAAGTAGACACTCAGACCCTGTTCCGGGCACATGCAGCAGTGTTTCATCCAAGCTGGGACATTCACTTTGAAGAAGTGCTGAGAAATTGTCCAAAGGGGCTGCCTCTTCTCATGCTCTGGGGGTTGCCCAGCTGGGCTTGATCGAAGTATTCCATGGAGGGTTTTGCCAAGTTGGTATCCATGTTTTATTGGGTGCTCAAAGACCAGGAGGAATGATCATTCTTCTCATTGGCATTCACAAATCAATTCCCCTCCTCCCCTACGGCCATGACCGATTCCCTATTTTCACATCCAAGAGAACTTGAGCCACAGATACAGTCCATTTGCTTTGTATTTTCTCTTCCTGTTCGGTGCTTTGCTCCTGACCTGGATGAGCAAGAAATGAAGTTTGGGGAAATCAGGCAGTGCCTGTGCCTTGGTTCCCTTTTGCCAGGACTGCATCTTGCGTTGGGTGGAGTGCAGCACAGGTTGAGAACTGCTTGGTGTACAACGCTCCCCCACCCGAAGAGCTTTTCCAAGCTTCAGTCTATTTGCCTGTGAACCTGTTTCATGCTGTGTTATGGGCTACGCCCTCCTTGGTTCACAGTGAAAAAGGTGAGCCTCTTTTCACGTACACACTCCAGTGTAAAAACACCTTGCAGAATCTTTCCTGTATTGAGGTTGAATAAACTGCCAGCTGTTCAGGCAATCTGTTCCAGCCAGTTGGCCAAATGGAGAATATTTTGCCAGTGGGTCAAATAAAGGAACATAAGAACATAAGAACTAGCCTGCTGGATCAGACCAGAGTCCATCTAGTCCAGCATTCTGCTACTCGCAGTGGCCCACCAGGTGCCTTTGGGAGCTCACATGCAGGATGTGAAAGCAAGGGCCTTCTGCTGCTGTTCCTGAGCACCTGGTCTGCTAAGGCATTTGCAATCTGAGATCAAGGAGGATCAAGATTGGGAGCCATAGATTGACTTCTCCTCCATAAATCTGTCCAAGCCCTTTTTAAAGCTATCCAGGTTAGTGGCCATCACCACCTCCTGTGGCAGCATATTCCAAACACCAATCACACGTTGCGTGAAGAAGTGTTTCCTTGTATTAGTCCTAATTCTTCCCCCCAGCATTTTCAATGAATGCCCCCTGGTTCTAGTATTGTGAGAAAGAGAGAAAAGAAGAGAGAAAGAGAGACTATACCTTTGGAAGAATTTTGGGTCACAATTCTCTACTCAAAAGGGAGGAAGTGTGTGTTTGGAAGCAACGTGTTGAAAAATGCTTCTCCCCCAACCTCAACATCCACAGAGCTAAACGGATTTCCTTCGAAAAAAATGTGGCCTCAGAATTCTTGCTTGCAAACCTTTCAAGAGCTGATTTCAGACAGTTCGGATTCTGTGCCTTTAATTTAGCATTTGATGATATTGATAAGTTAAACAGTGTATCATTGCATGTTTCTTGCCAGGAAATGCCCTCTGCGTCCATGTCTGCCTCAGAATCCTTCACCATTCTACAGTTTGTTATGTTTAAAGTTTTTATTATTAAAACTTTAAAAGCTTACATACAAAAAAGAACAACCACAGAAAATACATTTAACCAAGGAAATCTTGATTTTGTCTGTACCAAGTATTAACACTTAGGAAATTACCCCTTGCTCTCAAATTACCTTTATACAATTATTTCTTTATTATTATTACTAATAAATTTCACACTTTTCTCTGTTATATCTTTTTTTGTAATCTTCTATTTCAAATCCACAAATCAACAAGTTATTTTTTTTTTCTGTTTTGAGGAAAAAACTATCGGGTTTCTGATTGTCCAAAATTTTAGATAATGTTTTTTCTCTAATCAAAGAGGAAGTTTAGCCATCTCCTCCAACAACAGCTTCACCAGCTATTCTTCTGATGTAGAAATAGATGAAGTTTTCCATTTTTGCATGTATAATGCTGCTGTCATATATAAAAACAAGGCTCCACATTTTTTTCGTCTGTTCATAGGTCCCAAAAGAAAAGTCTCTACCGTAATTGGCATTCCACAAAATGTTAAGACACATTCTAGGACAGGCCACCAGAGCAGAAAAGAGTGAGCTAGATGAACCAATGGACTAGGTATATTAGATGAATATTGGTCCTCTAGGCTAACATAGTGGTCTTCAACCTTTCCTTCTAAGCTGCGAGCATGGATGGGAAGTCGTGGTTCTAGTCATGTGACAGAAAGGGAGGAGCCAGAGTTATGACCTCGCTGGTATCAAGACCAGGACCATGGGCAGTAAACCCAAACTTCAATCACCGCAAAGGTGTACATCAGTGAGAAAGAAGCAAAAGTCACAACCATGATGGAATCTTCACCAGTGAGTGACTTCCCCTTGCCATCCTGTTTCTCTTCTCAGCATGCACACAAAGAGAGCAAAAAGACATGGCTCCCTTGTGTGGCGAGTCCTCCCAAAAGTCAGCAAAACAACAACTCTGTAAAGGTGACGCAGAAAGCTCCTCCTGCCAGCTTGCTGCGTCCTTCAGAGATGGGTCTTGGATTGTTTATGCTCACAGGGAGGGAGTTACACAGGCCAATGGAGCATCTACCCCATGGTCTCCAGTTCAAGAGGGAAACAAGAGCTACAAGGCAAATAGCAACTGTAGATCGTAAATGCTATGTTTTGAAGAGAACCGAAGGTGGTTTGAAAGGAGGATTTTTTTAAAATGTGGGGTGTAAGCTTATCCTCTAGCAAATGGTTTTTAATTTATGTGACTAGAGGTGGGAGCAGAAGGAATCTGTGTGTCTCATAGTCTTTTCCCCACCGCATTCTACAAATCTCGCCCTCTTTTCTGGTGTATCCATTCACAAATATAAACTGGTGTCAAGCCCTGGTGACTCTCCGAAGAAGCCACCCCAAAACTGTGATTCGACTCACTTGGAAAACCAGCATTTCCAGTGGGGAAATGCAATCCCTGAAATGGTTTCGAAACGCCTGCTGTTTGTGGTACTTCCTTCAAATTGGAAGGTGGAAGAAGAGTTTAGAACTCTTGGTGAGAGCAGCAGGGTGCAACTTTCTACATTTCTCAATATCGAGCTGCAGTTAAAGGAAGAGGGGCAGGTAAACTTTTAGAAAAATAACACTCATGCACAGTAAGTTGGACTTCTAACCTACCAACACCCTCTGGCCAACTTCTACTAAGTTGGACTTCTAACGCAACACCACCAATTTATGAAGTGCATCAGGCCTTCATTTTGAAGAGTCAGAATGCCAGGGAAGGTTTGTGCGTCGAAGTCTTGTTTCTGTGAAGGTTTACCTGCTGGGAGACCCCAAGTGTGTGAATGTGGTCTTTGAGTCTTGAGTGTACATCTCCAGTCACAGCGAGAGGGGGCGCCAGAATGTTTTACCTGTCTTAGGGCTGCCTGACTATTCAAAATGATGTACAGCAATTCATTTCTTAAGCAAAAACTTAAAAGGGGTTGGGGAGGGGAGGTCTGAGATTTTTACACAACTGATATACGTTTTGATGTCGAGCTGGTTTTTCAGAATCTGCTAACAATGCTGTTGGTCACTGCGAATTAACACCTTCCTTGCCTTTCAATGTATATCTTTTAAAGTTATTTTCTATGTGGGGAGGGCTTCCTTTGTGGGGGATCCCTTTGCTGAAACGCTTTTGATGGTTTACAAATTTATGAAATAAAACATTTTATTTCTTCCCAATCAGATTGATTTGGGGTTTTATACAATTAAGACACATCCTCCTTCCACCCTTTTCGACTGAATACAGTATATGTTTCTCCTTTCTGAGGCGACCTGTTTCCTCCATTCCTCAGACCTCTTTAGCCACCTTTGATAGTTCCCCTCACGCACCTTCTCCCCCTCCTAGTGAATGGGGCCTGGTCTGTCTAGCTGTCTTATCACATTTTTCTCTTTGCCTTTCTCCAAGCATGTTGGATTATTATAACATAACCAGTGGGGAGAATTGGGGTGAATTGATCTTCTCCGTGATTTCTAGAATGTTCCATGTTGCAGAACAGGCCCAGACGTTCCTGCCTTCAAGAGGAATGGTCATAATTTGAATTGCTGCCTGTGATTACCAAGCACCTGACCAGCTTAGCAAAGCAAAAGGGAGCCCTTGTAAACTTATTGGGAGTCTGAATTCAGCCCAAGATCCCTCTATCCCATTTTTATCCCACTCTTCTTCAAGACACCTTCAGTTGTTTCCCTTTTTTAAAATCTTCACAGCTGCACTGTGAGGTAAAGTTAGATTGAGAGTCATTGGCCCAAGACCCTCTGGAGAGATTCATAGAGATTTGTGCTTGGTTATGTTCTAATAATCCAACACACTAACCATTATACCACACTGTGTCCTATTTGCCACCTATAATGCAGCTGAAGATATTGTTTCTCTCCAGAATAAAATGTACCCTTTTTTTGAGGTACTTCAAGACAGATAAGGTGGCAGGTGTGGACTCAGGACACGGTTCTGCCTGGCTTTGAGGACAAGAATATCCTTCTTGTAAGGATGAATTGTACCAGCCACAATCCCCCTCTTCCTCCTGAAGCAGGACTGCCCTGAATCTCTGCAGCCATATATAAAGACAAACTACCACCACCCTTTCCAGGTAGCATCGCTGACGTTTCAAGTGTGAGGTAAGCCCAAATGGAGACTTGTTTTGATTTCTTTTGCAAACTACATATTTTATGACAGTAACTTGAGCAAATTTGTTTCACTCGTTCTGCGATGGGAAAAAGGTCCATGGCAGAAGGACCAGTTTGTTATCTGTTTCTTCTGAGCTTAAACCTACCAGTATCACCAAAATAGCTGTCATTCACCCATGTTATCCCTCTCTATACTACCTCTCCTCATAGTCATAGTCAAGTATTTATTGTTTGAGCCATTGGCTATAACAATACAGAAATACATGCAGGCTACCTCTCCTCAATGCCTAGTAACTTCCACAATCTTCTCACAATTATATATTTGGCATCCTGTTTTTATTTCAGGGGAAGCCTCTTATATTGATTATCTGGGAATACTTGATAAACATCTCCCTTGCAAACTGTGAAACCGGGAGTGCTGCATGTCAAGAATGCTTTGAGCTTCTGGTTGTGGTTGTGGTGGGTTTTCCGGGCTGTGTGGCCATGGTCTGGTAGATCTTGTTCCTAATGTTTCGCCTGCATCTGTGGCTGGCATCTTCAGAGGTGTATCACAGAGAAAAGTCTGTTTCACCCTGTGTCTGGCGAAATGTTAGGAACAAGATCTACCAGACCACGGCCACACAGTCCAGAAAACCCACCACAACCAGTTGAATCCGGCCGTGAAAGCCTTCGAAAATACTTTGAGCTTCTCTTTACATATCACTTCCTTCTTCACCCAGCCACCTCCACCCTACACAAACACAAACCCATATCTGATATACACACACACCCTCCACTTGGGATGTTGGATTGAAAGAAGCTGAAGTACTCAAGAATACATTTGTCCTGAGGTTTATTCACGAGTAAAATCTTTGTGACACCACATCATAAAAACTTTCCCATTTTTTACAGTATAAATATACATATTTTTTTAAAAAAACATCAGCAGCTATAAATATATTATTAGTTGAACTTCACAAGTAAACATTTTTGAAACATGAAAGTGCAGTCATTGGGATAAATATCAAATGTGGTCTTTTCCCATGTCCCCTTGATACTTGTTTCAGGGGTTTCTCTCTCGTCCATTTTCTGGGAGGTTCTTCATGCGTTCCTGAGTCCACGGCTCTTTGGGGTCAGCACAGATTTTGTTGTTCCTTTTGGTGAAAAACCTGCAAAGTGGGGGAAACCTTATTAGTGCCAAGACAGAAAACTGGAGAATGGCTATTTCTTTCATTGTGATTGGCCTAGAACTGGCTCACATCCATCACTTCAAGGGACTTCCACTTTTCATCCTGAGCAATTAAGCATCAAAGCACAAACTCAGTTCTACCATCCTGCATCTTACATATTTTACCGCTGAAGGGGGGGCTGCATGCAAAGTCCCCTATTCCCTCTATGGCATCTCCAGTTAACTGATGTTGGGTAAGAGGAAGAGTTTGGATTTATACCCCACCTTTCTCTCCTGTAAGGAGACTCAAAGTGGCTTACAAGCTCCTTTCCCTTCTTCTCTCCCCAACAGACATTTTGTGAGGCAGGTGGGGCTGAGAGAGTTCTGAAGAACTGTGACTAGCCCAAGGTCACCCAGCAGGAATGTAGGAGTGCGGAAACACATCTAGTTCACCAGATAAGCCTCTGCTACTCAGGTGGAGGAGTGGGGAATCAAACCCGGTTCACCAGATTAGGATCGACCTGCTCTTAACCACTACAGCACGCTGGCTGGCTGTGCCGGAGATGGGCAGAAGTTCTTCAATATGGCATAGGCAATAGTAAGCTAGGTGGGTCTCAGTATAAGGGCATTTTTCTACACTGAAGCTTTTCCTCTGGGAGTCTTAAATCTGTATGTTTACAGATACATGAATGCTCAACATTGCTGTGGTTCTCTTGGCGCATTGTGGCTTTCCTTCAGAAAATCTGACAACCACCCTGGAAGGGAGGCCAGCATTTTAACCCCTTGTTGCATTTGGGAAGGCATGTAAGGAAGACCTCGTCCAGAGATTATTTAATAGAGGGTGAATTTATCCAGAAAAACTGGCTGTGAATTTGCTGGTCATGTGCGTTTTAACTCTGTGTTCAGTCTGAATGGTTTTTAACTGGGCATTAAACTGTTTTAATCAAGTTAACTAATGCCTTTGCAACTTGGTTGCAGGCATTGTGCTGTAGCCTTGAGTCCAAGGAAACAAGGCAGGATAGAAATCAAACCATCAGTCTGTGCAGCTGAGAGACAGTAGCAGTGATCAGATGGCAATATTAAGGTTTGAACCTGGTACTTCCTGAAAATAATAAAATTGGGGTGGGGGGAGATAGGGATGTGCTTTAAGGGTATGGATTTACTCTAAAATCCACTCCTCCTGGGCCCTAAGGAAATGGAACGGACTAAGCCAACCAGAACCCTCCAGGCTGAAACAAAACAGATTCTTTGGTGCATTTGCTAAGACTATTGAAGCAGCATCCTTCTTGGACCAATGCCCTCTTCCTCAGGGCATGATGTAGTGTCCCGAGTCAACCAATGGCAACACTCTGCCTCTAAGGAACTGGGCATTGGTTTACAAAAAACCTCTGCCTCATGAAAGCCATTACTTTTTGTGCGAGCTGCAACAGTCAAGTTGTAGCCATGGGGCCAAGTTGTAGCCATGGGGCCAATCCAAGCCAGATCTTTTTTTTCTTTTTTTACAAAAAATATCTTGTCATTTTGTAACCTTCTGGCCAACCTTAATTATTTTTAAAAAGCATCTCTCAGTACTTACACAACAGCTGGGAGGCTACATCTGCTTGTGACTTCATAAGACGACAGCAGCCTCAGTGGGGTGGGTTTTTTAACGTACTCATAGCAGCAAAAACCATTTTGTCCTGGAGGAGAGAAGAAAACCAATTTTTTTAAATCAATTGCTCCCCTCTAGGCGAACTTGCTGCCCCTTGAGTTGCTGGACCCAGAAAAGGATTTAGAAGTCTATCTAGTTTCATGACAGAATCCCATTTTTTACCATATTGCCTCTGCAGATTTCCCACTGTAGAGCACCATGAAGCAATTGGTTTCAGCAGTGTATTTCAGAACCACCCCAAAACATCCTATCCAAAACTCCAATGTGCATTTTTTTTAAAAGGTGCACAATACTGACATTTTACTTCCGGTGTGGAAACTTTAAAAAATTGGGAGCATTGGGAGGTGTTTTGGTATTTTAGATATCTCCCATCCTCTTTTCTCGTTTGTTTAGATATTAATGCATTATTTTCCTCTCGATTGGGGAACCAAAAATCTTTCTCCCTTCATTCCATTATGCTCACACCAACCATGCTGTAAGTAGGTTAGGCTGAGAATGCAGCTGGCCCAAGATGCCCCAGTTTCCACCGCAGAATCAGGCATTTGAACCTGTCTCCCAGATCCTATTCCAACATCCTCTGCCCCATCCACATGAACAGGGCATAAGATGCACCGCATGCTTCTTCCTTACAGCCAGGGCAGGCTAAAGTGACACAACGAAGGCCCCTTCCGCACATGCAGAATAATGCACTTTCAATCCACTTTCAATGCACTTTGAAGCTGGATTTTACTGTGCAGAATAGCAAAATCCACTCACAAACAATTGTCAACGTGGATTGAATGAGCATTATTCTGCATGTGCAGAAGGGGCCAAAGCCCTGCAAGAAAACCACAGCTATTGGTGGTGCCAATGGATCATTAAAGACTTTCTAATCTACAGTCACAGCTCATAAGACTAGAGAGTCTCCATTTCACCTCGAACGTGAGACAGAGAAAAGGACACTTACCAGGCTGAGCCTCAGTAGACAATAAGAAAGCGGCAACCAGGAAAAGCGTTAGGACAGCCATCGGAGAGTTCATCTGTGCAAGTTGCAGTGGAAGCGCCAAAGAGCCGGGTGTGAGAGCAGAAGCAGGCGAAGGGGTCGGCTTTGGAGTCGGCTTTGCTCTACTCTGAACATGAGGATCCTGCCCTCATTTATGGAGGGGAAAAGGAGGTGGAGATTTCTTGGAAACAAAATTAACATTTCATACATGGGAAATGATGACGTGCCCCCAAATCTGCTAAATTGGGTGAACTGGAATGTGGAAGTGAAACTCTTGGGAAGAGGCTTCTGCAG
This sequence comes from Sphaerodactylus townsendi, assembly GCF_021028975.2. Taxonomy (NCBI): domain Eukaryota; kingdom Metazoa; phylum Chordata; class Lepidosauria; order Squamata; family Sphaerodactylidae; genus Sphaerodactylus; species Sphaerodactylus townsendi. The sequence goes on along the minus strand of NC_059440.1, from coordinate 18,990,904 downwards.
TTTGGTCTGGGCTTGCAAAGGGGGGGGAGTCGGCGGGTATCCAGCCAAGAAAGAGAGGCGTTTTTGTCTTGGCGTGGGTTTGGGGAATCATGTTTGGCTCAGGAACTTGGAAGGAAGGGGAATGGAAGCTGTCCAAGAAGATTTCTCAATGAGCTGCTTTTCAAATGAGGATTGTCCTTATCTGAGAATGTCAGATTAACATATACCTCTAAATCACGTGGGCCTTTGTGAAGAATGCTTTGTACCTGTTTCATTATAAAACCAGATGTTAGCTCACACAACTAGCTTCATCAAAGGGCAACGTTGGGAGCAGGGGCGAGGCCTCTCCCCTGAGCTTGCTGTGATTGCTATAAATAACCCTCCTTCATATTCTACTTTTGGGAATGGAGGGGTCAGTTCAGAACTGCAAATCCATCCCACCACCAGCATGTACCTTTCAGGAGCAACATTTTTCTATAGAACTGTAATGAAACCAAAGAGGAAACAGTTGTGCACAAAGACATTCTTGAGACAAATTACTTATCAGCAGAAGCTGTTGGCTTGTGCCAGGCAGCAGCTCCTGGTGAGCAATCCAGTGATGCAAACAATTGCATCCCCATCCTCCCTGCCGCTGCCTTGAATTAAATCCAGGTCTATTGCCAAACAAAGTAGGCAGGTAAGAACATAAGAACTAGCCAGCTGGATCAGACCAGAGTCCATCTAGTCGAGCAATCTGCTACTTGCAGTGGCCCACCAGGTACCTTTGGGAGCTCACATGCAGGAGGTGAAAGCAATGGCCTGCTGCTGCTGCTGCTCCTGAGCACCTGGTCTGCTAAGGCATTTACAATCTGAGATCAAGGCAGATCAAGATTGGTAGCCATAGATCGACTTCTCCTCCATAAATCTGTCCAAGCCCCTTTTAAAGCTATCCAGGTTAGTGGCCATCACCACCTCCTGTGGCAGCATATTCCAAACACCAATCACACATTGCATGAAGAAATGTTTCCTTTTATTAGTCCTAATTCTTCCCCCCAGCATTTTCAATGAATGCCCCCTGGTTCTAGTATTGTGCGAAAGAGAGAAAAATTTCTCTCTGTCAACATTTTCTACCCCATGCATAATTGTGTAGACTTCAATCATATCCCCTCTCAGACGTCTCCTCTCCAAACTAAAGAGTCTCAAACGCTGCAGCCTGTCCTCATAAGGAAGGTGCTCCAATCCTTCAATCATCCTCGTTGCCCTTCTCTGCACTTTTTCTATCTCTTCGATATCTTTTTTGAGATGTGGCGACCAGAACTGAACACAGGACTCCAAGTGCGGTCGTACCACGGCTTTATATAAGGGCATGACAATCCTTGCAGTTTTATTATCAACTCCTTTCCTAATTATCCCCAGCATAGAGTTTGCCTTTTTCACAGCTGCCATGCATTGAGTTGACATTCACATGGAACTATCAACTAAGATGCCCAAATCCCTTTCCTGGTCTGTGGCTGATAGCACTCACCCTTGTAGCGTGTATGTGAAGTTTGGATTTTTTGCCCCTGTGTGCATCTCAGGTGAACTTCATGTTGCTTTTTTTCATTGACGTTAGTGATGTGCCAGGGTTGAACTAGGTAGGTCAGAGGCAGAAAGCAGCTACAAGTGTTAGGAGGGCGTAAGATCCTCTTTCACCTTTCAGATACACATCTGGCTGACTTTCAGCAAGCTGCTGCGTGGGGCAACCACCATTAAGTCCCTGAAGTTCTACTGTCACTTCTAATGTGTAATGGGAATGCTTAATGGGAATTGCTGTCGGCTCTTTGTTGGGCTATGTCCAAACATGATGCAGGTGGAATTTGGCATGATAATGCTTGTTGTTGGAGGCCTGCTTTTGTGTTCAGCAGAATGCAATCCCTCCTCTCAGTTCTTGTACGGGATGGCAAATGGCATGGTCCTCGAGAGCTCTGGCTGTTCCAGGTTCCTGGATGTGTCGGACTTTCTGGCCTCCCTGGGTGGAAGGATTAAAGGAGACAATTCGTGCTGTTTGAATTTTTATCTGGAAGAAAATAAAGCGATAAGCCTTCTGGGGCTTCAGACAGGAGAATTGTTGGAGTTGTATTTCGGGCTCTCATGTGGCAAATTTTCAGTCTCCCACCAAACTTAAGTTCCCAAGGAGTAATAATAAATGAAGGTAATGATGTAAATCTGTACTGTAAATTGAAGCAAGTTAGATTACAAAAGTGTATGCAAATAGCATTGCATTGGTAATTGAAACCAGTACCGTGTGGCATAAAACCGCATACAGATTTGCAAATTCCTGCACATGCTTCCAGTACACCAGGTTTAGATTTTCAAACCACAGATGTCCTTTCAAAAGGAAGGCCAAAGGCACATTGGTAACAGCTGGGCTTTCCTTGGTATGAAAATCCCCAGTGGATCAAATCTGCACTCATAAACCACAGGCATACTTGTGGGGAAAAACAACACCACCCATTGAATGCCCCCCCGGCTCTTTCAGCCAACCAATGCTGGTTGTTGAGACAGGCGATTTGTGCCAGTACTCACTACCCGTCAGATTATTGGTTCACAGTGAAAAAGGTGAGCCTCTTTTCACGTACACACTCCAGTGTAAAACCATTTCCATTTTTTTAATCCCTTGGGCGACTGTGTACGGCATTCCTTTTGTGTACGAGGCATGGATTTGATCTGTGTATGGAAATCTAGTTCGTAATTTTGCTAAGTGGGACATTTGACCCCAGAACTTGCCTGGCTAAAAGGGGGCTTTAATGCTTGCTGCTGTTTGCCCCATACCTGCTATTGTACTGCAAGCCAACTGGATGTGGAATTATAAAACTTCTTTGAAACTTTTTCTACCTCCTTGTCAATAGCCCTCAAACAAGTGGCCTAGACTACAGGTTGGCAAACAGTTTCCTGCTTGTGCAGGCTCTTCATAGAATCATAGAGTTGGAAGAGACCACAAGGGCCAGTCCAACCCCCTGCTGATTCCCCAGAAAATTACTTGGGGGTGAGCCAGTAAGCAGGAATCAAAAGCTAAGGTCAAGGGTTTCAAGAGCAATGTCAAATTCTCCACAGGAGGAAGCCCAGAAAAAGACTTTCTTATGTTAGGGTTCCTCTCTATTCCAAGTATAGCAGCACTGTGTTGATGATTCAGCCGACCACAAAGAATTGCCATTTCCGATCACTGGAACGTGAATCAACTGCTCCAGAGGTTGACTTGAAGTAGCGACCAGCTTGTAGGTTGAATGGAAACTGTAGCTCACTCCGCAGGGGTTGGCCCCATCAAAGTGATCCTGCCATACATACATGGGTGCATGAGCGACAATGAACCTGACCCACTATGGAAGGAATTCTGACACAGCATGGTGGGTGCAGCAACAAAATGGCTGCCACAGGAGCGGGAGTCAGCCACAAAACGGTTCCCACAGCTTAACAAAATGGCTGCCGCAGGAGCGGGAGTCAGCCACAAAATGGTTCCCACGGCTTAACAAAATGGCTGCCGCAGGAGTGGTAGTCAGCCACAAAATGGTTCCCACAGCCTCAAAATGGTTCCCACAGCAACATAGTGCAGATCCTTGTGTTGTGGTGGCAGCTGCTGCCAAAACAATGTTTTTAAAAATCCGCAGAACTGATCAAATCTCCAGTAATTAGTCAGAAGGTCTTGCTGGGCAAAAGCTCTACCTGGCCCTGCTCACCTCCTTGAAAATACTTGGTGGGCCTGAGAAAAGGTGTTGAGAGGCATCATGGTGCCCACAGGAACCACCTAGGAGACCCTTGCACTGTGGATTTAGTTAGATGGGTGGCTGACATGCTTTTTGTGAGGAAAGGCGTGAACGAATGTCATTGATCTTACAGGGAATTGCCAGCACAAAGTAGTGGTAGTGGTAATGCCATAAAATTCTCTCTTGTTTATTTTTTAAAAAAGAAATTAGTTGAAAATATCCAGCTGAAAGCTTAGATTAGACGAATAGAATGGGTTGGTCACAGGCTCTGGTGACTCTATAAGGGCAGGATCTCAGCCAATGTGAGAGAGTAGCTTCAAATATTTCTGTGGCTACTGCAGGGGCTTTGGACACAAAGAATTCCATTCAGAAGGCACAATTAGTTGGGTCAACAGCCGGTCAGGAGAAGGGCCGTGGCACAGGGCTGCAGCATCTGCTTTACATGCAGAACGTCCCAAGTTCCATCTCTGACATCTCCACTTAAAAGGATCCTAGAATTTAGAGCATGTTAAGAGCTGAAGTGAAATTCTACAACATTTTGAAATCCATGGGATCTTTGAAATCCACCCAGATTCAAGAAGCAGGAGGGCACCAAGATACACAGCACTGAGGTTTGTTGTGACCTTGTCAGTGACACAAATGGACATGAAAGGGAGAGCTACACAAGTGTCAGTTTTCCTTTGTGGTTTGCACCCTGGAGAGTGAGCAGGTTGAGCAATCCCTTTGAGTCAGTCTTTGGGATGGTGTCACTGGGATACACCCTCGACTCGGGTTCCCCTTCGCTCCAAGGTCACGACTCCCAATCCTGCACCATCACTCTTGTGCTGAATGGAAAAAACTTTTCATCTACATAGGAAAGCAAAGGGAACATCTTTGGTGCTCATTGCGCGCGGAAGAGCAAAAGGAAGTTTCACCACAGGCAGAAGAAGAGGAAGGAAGCGAGGCGGTTTTCTTTGAAGGACGTAAGAGTGAGCGCTGGATGCTTGAGGGACCTATTTAATGTTCGGTTTATTTTCAGATATGCAAAGAAAGCAAAAGGAGCAGCAAAAGAAGCCCTCTTTTTACAGTGGAGGGGCATCTAGGGAAAATGTAGCCCAGTGTGCACACGCATACAGACACACAAATCCCATGTGGGCAGTCACCCTCCCTCACCACAACCAAACAACTTTTTTTTGCACCAGGTCTTGAAGACAGTTTTTGGACAGGGGGGGAAGGAGAAGAATTGTGGGGGGTGCCCCCCACGTGACTAAATGGTCACAACCTGGGGAAATTTGACTTCATATGTTCCCCTGGCCTGGGCGGTACGCCCCTGCCAGAATGCAACTTGACTGCTGTTCCCCATTTTCAACTAATTCCAGATAGGAATTCTCTATGTTGTCTGTGCCCCTTCCAACTGAAGAACTTCCATTTCTAACACAGTCGCTTGCTGGGCTTCTCCACCCATGCAGGTGGGTCACCTACTGGCAGATTTCAAAATCTTGAAGTCCCATTCTCCCAACCAAAGTCTTGAGGTAGCCGACAGTATTGCAATCCTAACGTATACAAATGTAACGGACATGCACAAACGCAGCTTGGGAGCCTTCACGTCAAAGCATCGTACGCACTGCAATATATTTCATGAACAAGGGTGAAGGGGAAGTTAATTGAGCAAATATGTGAGTTCAGAAATTGGGCCCGGAAGCAAAGGAACTAGACTTTGTTCCTCTCATTATTGGTTAATTACAGAGTTCCATGTGGTTTCTGAGGATACCCGTGCTGGTCTGTGGTAGAATAGCTAGATCTTAGTAGTATGTTAGAGACCAACACGATTTTCAGGCTGTAAGCTTTTGACAGTCAAAGCTCTCTTCATCAGATACAAGTCAGAATTGAGACCCCTTATATCCTATTAGGATGGTGGGAGGGGTGTTGCACAGTTCTAAAGGGCATATATGGACTCAGGGATTGCTGTTCCAACTTGTATCTGATGAAGGGAGCTTTGAGCCTTGAAAGAATATACCCCCAATTTTTTGTTGGTCTTTAAGACGCTGCTGGACTACAATCTAGAGTTCCAAATAAGCATCTTCACTTAATTTACACAGGCATTAATCGACAAAACACACTGGGAAGGTTGAAAGCCAGCAGGGCGAAAGGGGCTATTCATCCTTCTGCATCGAGTGTTGTGTGTATAGCTGTTGGCTTGCTGGCCAGAAACTGTGGATGTGTGCTCAGCACAATGAGTTCCCAGTTCTCAAGAAATGGCTTCGTAACCGTGAGGCTGTTTGCTGGCGATGGCTGTTTTTCACTTGGATGTCTAGACTTTCTGTTTCGAGGAGCGTTCACATGACATCATCCTGTGTCCTGTTTCTGTCTTTCTCCATTCTTTGCCGAGAACTTTCTTCTGGAACTGCTGAGAGAGTCATGTTAATGAGACTTTCAGAGAGCTGCGGTGTCCCATTCCCTTGGCGATATCTCTTCAGCTGTCAAGAAGAATGGGGATCTCTGGAATAATAGAATGTCAGACTGGAAATGGGGTGAAGATCTGTCAGAAGGGACTCATTCCTTGGATGGTGAACTGACATCTTCTCACATTGAGGATATCTTCAGTAGGATTGGAAGATATTCTTCTTAGAATTGGAGGAAGAAGATTTTAAATAGCAGAAGGCAGTGGGCCATAGAACCATTTCTCTGCATTCCTAAGAACAGGACCTTCCACTACTAAACATTTCTCTTCCTCCAAGCCTAATTTCTACCGTAAGGAATCTCAAAGGGGTTTACAATAATCTTCCCTTCCCTCGGCCCCTGCCAACAGGCACCTTGTGAGGCAAGTGGGGCTGAGAGAGTTCTGAGAGAACTGTGACTAGCCCAAGGTTTCATGTGGAGAAGTGGGGAACTGAACTAGATTCTCTAGATTTAGAGTCCACCACTCGTGGAGGAGTGGAGAATTGAACTGGATTCTCTAGATTAGTGTCTGCCATGTGGAGGAGTGGGAAATTGAACTAGATTCTCTAGTGGTTGTGGTGGGTTTTCCGGGCTGTGTGGCTGTGGTCTGGTAGATCTTGTTCCTAGCGTTTCGCCTGCATCTGCGGCTGGCATCTTCAGAGGTGTATCACAGAGGGAAGTCTGCTACATGCTGTGTCTAGTAAGAAGGGAATGTTTAGTGGGGTATATATTGTCTCTAGATTAGAGTCTGCTGCTCATGTGGAGGAGCGGGCAATCAAAAGCTGGGAATCCAGAGAGCCTGTCTGACCTATCATTACACTGTTATATCGATTCATTGATATTTTCGTGGCTTAAAAAATAATGAAAACACTTGTCTTCTGTGGGGGGGGGGAGGAGAGGGAATGGTTTGACAAACATTGAAAAGTGGAATGGAGACGGGTAAGACTGGTTGGGACAAAAAAAGCAATAAAAACATCATGCACAAGAAAAAACGTGACCCAAAATTGGCTTCCAGAAAAAGATCATGTTAAAAGTGGTCTCAATAGAACTGGGGGAAAAACCTGGGGAAGGCAACGACATGAAAACGAAGTGCACAAAAGTGTGTGAGGAAATCAGGGAATAAATCGAAGCCGCATGGGGCCAGAATCGATCCAAAGCAAACAAAAATGCAGGAGAGCCCTTTGTTCCTGCAATTCAGCAGTGAGCATCTCCTGTGATATTTTAATCCCCAGTGAAATTCCTTTCCAGGGAAAGTCTGGCTGAGTCACGGCTTGTCCATGTGTCAGCTGACTTCTGCAGTTTCTTCTTTTATTCCTTTTGCAATCTGGGTAGACCACAGCGGCAGGAGCACCCAAGGAGGCCAGGGACAAAAAGAGAAGTTACAGAATAGCAAGCAAGGTTTGGAAGGATTTTCCCAGAATTCCTCACACAGCACCAGCAGAAGACAGTGTCCGGTCAATGTCCTTCTCCACTGGGGACCAGAGTAGGGGGGATACGGCCCACTGGTTCAGGTTCCTGTTCTTTGGAAATGCAGGGACTGATTCCAGGCAGGGGGAGTCTCTTCCCAGCAGAGTTCACGAGGCACGGCGTAGGAGGTAAGAGGAGGTGGGACATTGATACAGATATTTTTCAAGAGGCTGTAGACAGAAGACTCAGAAGATGAAAATTAAGCATCAATCGGTTTAAATTGGACTGGCTGGAGTCCAGATCTCACAGTGGAGCAATCAGAGCTGGAAGTCGGGCCAGAAATCTAAGGCCCAGGGCCAGTGGTGGGAGTCAAATAATTTAACAACTGATTGTTTACGAGCACCATTTTAACAACCGGTTCTGCTGAAGTGGTGCAAACTGGCTGAATCCCACCACTGCTTTTGAAGTATGTATTACCATTCAAAACTGAGCCCCATCAAAACTAACAAGCCAACAGGGTTGCCATCTCTGGGAATAATAATGCCATAGTCCACCTTCCAAAGCAGCCATTTTCTCTACAGGCCTGATCTCTGTCATCTGGAGATGAGTTCTAAATCCAGAAGATCTTGGGTCCCATCAGCAGGTTGGCCCCACCAGGCCACTGTCTCGCAAGACACCTGGACGTTGCTGTACAATTTTAACTCCCCCTTCCTTCCTTCCTTCCTTCCTTCCTTCCTTCCTTCCTTCCTTCCTTCCTTCCTTCCTTCCTTCCTTCCTTCCTTCCTTCCTTCCTTCCTTCCTTCCTTCCTTCCTTCCTTCCTTCCTTCCTTCCTTCCTTCCTTCCTTCCTTCCTTCCTTCCACTTGCTGTTTAAGTGCCTTTCAAATGGCTTCCCCTCTCTGGACATTTGGACCAGCTAGAAGGGGGTCAAAAACCCTTCAGATATCTGCTGTGTTTTTAATGAGAAGATGTAATTCTGACAGGTGGACTGGTTGTGGTGGGTTTTCCGGTCTGTGTGGCCGTAATCTGGTAGATCTTGTTCCTGACATTTCGCCTGCATCTGTGGCTGGCATCTCCAAAGGTGTATCCCAGGCTGAGCTTATGATTCAGAGATGCTTGGACTTAGCCAAAAAAGGTGGAGAGTGGGGACCAAAACTAGGGTTGCCAATCTCCAAGTGGGGCCTGGAGATTTCCCAGAACTACAACTGCTCTCCAGACAATAGAGATCAATTCCCCTGAAGAAAATGGCAGCTGCAGAGGCCACACTTTGCCCTGTTGAAATCCTCTCCCAGATCGCCAGGAATTTCCCAACTTGGAGGAGGCAACATTGGCCGAAGCAGAGCCTAGTACTTTTTTATTTATTTTATTTATTTATTATTTGACTTATGGGCCGCCTCATCCCCGGGGGGCTCGAGGCGGCTCACAGCGCGGCTGTTATTCAAACACCAATCGCATAAAACTTAATCTAATTATCCAGTTCAAATTCAAGCAGCAATTCTATACAATAAATAAGATTAAACAGCAAAACTAGTTTCACAGTTTGAAGTCAGAACTGAATAGAAAGGCCTGTCAGTAGGAATGCCAGACTCCAGGTGGGACCTGGAGACACCATGCCCCCCATCCCAGAATTGCAGTTCATCTCCAGGCAACAGAGATCAGTTTCCCTGGAGAGAGTGGATGCTTTGAAGGGTGCACTCTGTAACAGTGGTGGCGAACCTTTGGCACTCCAGATATTATGGACTACAATTCCCATCAGCCCCTGAATTGGCCATGCTGGCAGTGGCTGATGGGAATTGTAGTCCATAACATCTGGAGTGCCAAAGGTTCGCCACCACGGCTCTATAAGGTCCCTGTCCTCTCCAAGCTCCATTCCCAAATCTCCAGGAGTTTCCCATCCTGCATCTGGCAACCTTACCTCCCCCATCCCGCTGCCACGAGGGAACTAGAGATCACATCCAGGTTTTCCAACCCAGCAGCAGGCACCTTGGCCCTAAAGTCAACCATGACCTTTTCATTACATTTTTGGGCAACATTTGAGTCAGCTCTGGAGTTCTCTGACCTACATTGAATGGTTTGGGGATGACTTTTTCGGACAAAGCGCCAACTCTTGGCTTTGAACCAGCCAGCGTGACTGAGCTACTCCTCTAAAATTGTGTTGGACTGCACAGAGCCATTTGGCAAAGCCACCCACAGGAAGAGGTCTGGATGGTGGAGAACGTGAGAAGGAGGACAGCATTGTTCTTCAAAGCCAGGAAAGGGACCTGTGGGATCTACAGATGTGCTCTGATATAGAACAAACAGCTTGTGACCATGTACAATATAGAATAATATTCAGTAGCATAGCTGCCTTTAGTGGTCTCTTATGTCAATTTAGAGCTCAAAAGACAATACTTGGTATTACATGGATAAACACACGTTCCGACAAGTACTGATTTGGTTTCACAGAGCTCTACTCTGCCAAAAGCCAATCCATATTTCAGGTTCCTTCCAGATCTTCTTTCATCAACTGCATACTGTAAATTTTATACCAGTTTCTTCTACATCAGGGGTCTGCAACCTGTGGCTCTCCAGATGTTCATGGGCTACAGTTCCCATCAGCCAATTGACCATGGTGGCAGGAGCTGATGGGAATTGTAGTCCACGGACATCTGGAGAGCCGCAAGTTGCAGACCCCTGTTCTACATAAACTATCATGGATTCCCCCAAAGGATTATAGCAGGGGTATTGAACTGGTTTGTTACTGATTATAGCAGGGGTATCGAACTGATTTGTCATGGATGTGGTGGTGGGATTCAGCAGGTTAGCACCACTCCGACAGAACCGGTTGTTAAAATGGTGCTTTTAAACAACCAGTTGTTAAATTATTTAAATCCCACCACTGGCCGGATGTAACATACATGTGACTTGGTTGGGCCGGGCCCAGGGATGGAGGGTGGCTGCCTTGAGATGGCTTATGAGGCCCGCGAACCAGTTGAGGCAGCACCCCACCCTGGGCCGAGTCTGGCCCCTGGGCCCCATGTTAAACACCCTGATTCCAGGGATTTCTGTTTGCTGAGGTTGCAGAGAACTCATTTCATGGTTCCTGTTGCCTGAAATGCCATTCCCACGGAAGAGGGAGTGACCTGCTCCAGCTTATAGTTTAGAACTTGAAACCAAATATCATTTACTTGGCTTATAGACATTGATACTGACAGCTACTTCCACAGCCAAAGGCTTGTATGCTATCCTTCAGAGCCAACATTTTGTATAGTTTAACCTAATTTAAAAAAAAAAAAAAAAACCACACACGCCACATACTGTTTTCTGGGGAAATTCCCAGGGCTGGAATCCAAGGCATAGCGCAACCCCTGGCAGATCTGGGCTGGAAATTTCCTCAGCTGCCCTAACAATGCATTTGTTACTGCAGGCAGTAAGAGAAAACCATGTGACGATTTTTCACAGCTGCTCAGAAATGCTCCTTTGAATGAACAAAAAGCCCGACTCATAAGTCATTGTAACAAGCAAGACCACGTAGGTAAGATATAGATTTTGCAGACTGATGATTGAGAATACAATCATCAGAGTCACTGGAAATGCTCCCAAGCAGCTGAGAGACATGGAGACTAAGGAGAGACAGGGCTAGGTCTCTGTTCTGTGCCCCAAAGGGGATGCAGCCATTTAAGTGAGGTAAGAGAGAGAAAAATTCATCAGCAAAGACGTTGCTGTGATTCAAGCATAGCCATCAGCGTCTGCGGATATTGTACTGATATACCACACAAGTGATGTGTGTTGTAAAGGTTGATGGAAATTGAGAATGTGGCTGTCTCAAACTGTGTGAGTACCTCTCCAACAGGATGTGATTCATTTTACAACATCCACAGAATGGACATTTCCCCAAAGATCCAAGGAAGGGTCACTTTTGACTCTTGCTCTCCTAATTCTTTTAGAGAAGCTCACAGCAAGCATGTAGCTCTCTTCCAAGCATTACTGTTTTAGGGAGGGGAAAATATCCCCCTTCGTATTCTCTGCTTTGAAGTTTTCTTTTATCCATCCCAAGGAGCTGATTGGCAGCAACTCTCCTAGTCAATATCTTCCACACCATGTACTTTTGTAAGTGGTCCAGTTCCAACCAACTTATGGCGAACCTGCAGAACTCTCAAGGCAACAGACATTCAGAGGTGGTTTGCCATCGTCTACCTCTGCATAGTGACCCTGGATTTCCTTGGTGTGTCCCATCCAAAAACTAACCCGGACTAACCCTGCTTAGCTTCTGAGACTTGGTGGAATTGAGCTTGCCTGAGCCATTTGGTCAGGGACACAATGACCCACGGCTTTTTTAACCTGCCAGTGCTTGAAATCAAACCTGCAGCATAATAAGCAGATGGTCTATTTCAGTCCCTCTTGAGGGAGACCTGGAAATACAGCTGTGTGAAGGCTCATCTCAAGCCCTTCGTTGTTTCCTTGGAGCTAGTTACTTGTTCTCTGTCTTCTTACAGCAGACTCCTTGTTCACGGAAACTGCATGAGGGGGACACACACACACAGAGAGAATTTCCATCTCCAGAAAGAAACACTGATGTCATGGGATGAGTGATTCTGCTGCAAGGGGTAAGAAAAAAGAAGTTGCAAGAAGAGGTTGCCTCAGCAAATCACAGGACCCAAATGTCAGCAGAAGACTTCACGCGAAGGGTGGTTTTCGCACCACTCTAGCAAAAGAGTGATGCCCCCAAGGCAAGATATGAATTGTCATGAAGCAACAGGGGGCATTTCTGAAGGGCTTCTCAGAAATGAGAAGTGGTGCGAGCCCTTTGTGGGGCAAGGGTGATAGTGCTCAGCAGACCCACACATTTCTGTGGAAATGGGCATCCGAAGTAGGGCAGAAATTTCGGGGATAGGTCATAGAGCTTTCAAGGCAGATGAGTAACCTTGAGAAAGTAACGGCAAAGGTTAACAACAGGGAATCTGGCCATTGTAGATCCACAGAAAGGATTTTCAGCTGTTATTCTGCTTTCTTAATTAAAATAATAATAAAAAATAACGTGCACTACCAGCTCTCTTACAAGGACTGGGGGGAATGTGTTGACTGTTTAAAAAGATCAAATATCTGCAGCGATATTCATCTATAAATGAGAATAAAAGAAAATGTTAGGATCTGTTCTTGGCAAAAGGTGCAATTCTTAAAGAGGTGCTGGTGAGAATACTGAGGTTCTTCCAATTCTCCAAGATGTAATTGATTGAAGGTGCAGCAAAAGAGATTCCACCTAAACATTAGGAAGATCTTCCTGACCATCAGGGCTGTTCTTGTTCGACAGTGGAATTCGCTGCCTCAGAGAGTGGTAGAGTCTCCTTCTTTGGAGGTTTTTAAACAGAGGCTGGATGAACATATGTCGGGAGTGCTTTGATTGTGTGTTCCTGCATGGCAAGGGGTTAAGAACATAAGAACAAGCCAGCTGGATCAGAGTCCATCTAGTCCAGCTCTCTGCTACTCGCAGTGGCCCACCAGGTGCCTTTGGGAGCTCACATGCAGTGAAAGCAATGGCCTTCTGCGGCTGTTGCTCCCGAGCACCTGGACTGTTAAGGCATTTGCAATCTCAGATCAAGGAGGATCAAGATTGGTAGCCATAAATCGACTTCTCCTCCATAAATCTGCCCAAGCCCTTTTTAAAGCTATCCAGGTTAGTGGCCATCGCCACCTCCTGTGGCAGCATATTCCAAACACCAATCACATGTTGCGTGAAGAAGTGTTTCCTTTTATTAGTCCTAATTCTTCCCCCCAGCAGGGTTGGACTTGATGGCCCTTGGGGTCTCTTCCAACTCTATGATTCTATGTTAAAGGCTGTTTGGTGGTCCTTCCCTGGTGGTCCTTCCCCGGCTTTATGCATAATACAGAGTGGATCACCAAGAGGTATGTGGCCCACGTGACAGTATTTACACGCTGCTTTTCTGCAGACGTGTTTTGAAAACAGCCTTTTATGTCTTGATCCCATTCCTGCCTCCTGGAAAGTCAGTGGGGCTGGGCTACACCGTCATAATTAAGCCGCCACGTAATTTCACTCTCATTTAAAGATGACTAAGAGGCCCTTATCTGATGGTTCTAGCTAAGTGTGACTTTCATGTCTCGGGGCTCAAACGAAAGTAACAAGCATGCATCGCCTTTGACCCAACTGGCGTCTGGGAATATGTAGGATGTGAGATCCAAGAGAAGAGCAGAAGCCAGGGTGATAAATTCATGCAACGAACCCTCCAAGATAAATTGCTTCCGAGATCCAGATCCTTTTTCAGTGGAAGAGAGTAAGGGAGAAAAAAGGAAAAACTTGTGAGAGCTCAAGATGGGAAGGAGCCAAATGCTTCTGTTTTTCCAAGGAAATTGTGAAATCTTATTTACTTCATTTACTTCAGGCAAGCTTCCATGGTGGAATGGGAATTCAAACCTGGGTCTCCCAAATCCTAGTCTGTTGACTATTTCTAATTGCGGTACTGCTTTTAGACAGGACCTCAAAAATCTCTCCAATTCTGCAGTGGTTTCAGGCAAGAAGCAATCAGGGTGGGTGACAGCAAATGAGCAGAATTTGTGTTCCTTGAATTCCTTTGACATATCTCTCTCAGAAGAAGAAAAGTTTGGATTTGTAATCCCCCCCCTTTCTCTCCTGTAAGGAGACTCAAGGTGGCTTACAAACTCCTTTCCCTTCCTCTCCCCACAACAAACATCTTGTGAGGCAGGTTGGACTGAGAGGGTTCCAAAGAACTGTGACTAGCCCAAGGTAGGCCAGCAGGACTGTAGGAGTGTGGAAACACATCTGGTTCACCAGACAAGCCTCTGCCACTCAGGTTCTCCATATTAGAATCCACCTGCTCTTGACCACTACACCACGCTGGCTGACACAGTTGAAAGCCCTTGCTAGTGTGGCCAAATGTCATGGGGTCTCTGAGTCTGAGGAAGAGGGAAGAATGACATTCTGGGGGTGACATCATAGATCTTCTCACCTCTAGGAATACCCTTCTCCAACAAGGATCTTCTGTGGGTAGCTACTCCCTCCTACTCTTGTTCTAGGCCCTTGATATCCTCAATCTGCCCACATGGCGCTGAGTCAGAGTTCTGGTCCATGATACCCTCTGATCTGAGGGATTTTTATGGGGTAGGGATGTTCCTACAGATCTCTCAGCTCTGGGCTGCAAAAGCCCCAATTCATGCAAACTTCTTGCTGTATCAGCCTTTGGCAAAGACAATCCCTGGACTCCAGCCACTAGACATGGAATCCTGGCACGGTTGAAGTCAACCAGATTTTCCTCTTTCTTGCTGCTGGTGAGAACAGGCTGTGATGCTGGTGGGAATGAGTTGAGCAGGTGAGTTCGTATCATCAGGCAAAAGCGCTGCTGCGTCGCTCGCTGCCGCGTCTGGCCACAAGCCTCTTCCCCGTCGCCTCCGCATTGTCTGTGATGTGGCTAAGTCAAGAGGAGATCAGAGGCACCACAATGACAATGGAGTTTCACTTGACCTAACTTTGGTTCCTTACTCTGCATTTGAAGAAAACATTCCTCAAAAGCATTGGAAATGAACCAGTTCAAGCAGAACTCTCAGTTCTCTTGCTTCAGCAGTTGAATGGAGCCAGAGCAAGGACTTGCCGGGCTGTGACGCATTACACACAGGCCTTGGGAGGGGTGGGGGGTTCCACATCACGACATCTCATTTAAGATAGAGTTTTTGTATAGGCTGGATGGGGTCCACTTATCACAACAGGGCATGGACCTTTGGCTTCATAGCCTTAGATCTGAATTGTGTGATTGGCTGAAGGCTTAGGAGGCGTTTTGGTGGGAGCCAAAGGGGAGTTCGCCCCTCCTTCCTGGCTCTGTGGCAGGTTGCGCATGGGGGGGGGTAATCCCCTGAAAGGGGGAGCTGGGGGAGCTCTCCTGTTAGTACACCTCCTTAAGAGGTAGGAGTGGAGCAAGCCAGCGGTTGGGACGGCAAAGTCTTCTTTCTGATTTCTTCAAAAGTAGGAAGAAAGTTGTGTTGGTATATGTCATATGGGGAAAATTTCTAGAATACCCTGCTGTTTTCCAAGTAGGACTAGCTGCAAGAGAGTATTCTTTGAATGCGCATTCATCCTATATACACTCATATTTTCTGTGTTCAAAGGAAGTCTGAGGGCAAGTCAGCTATCTCAGCCTCAGGAAAACGTTGCAAAATTTAGATTGGGTAGGCTGAGAACCTTGGTTTTCTGCCTGCTTTGGCAAAGGGAGTCCAGACACTGAAGAAACATGTCAAAATAAAGAATAAACATACTTGCTACAACTTGTGATATTCTTCCGAGCACATTCCCAGAAATACTCAAGGTTTATAAGGATTATGATGATGCATTTAAAAGTTTAGAAAATAAGTCATGCTTTTTTTGATTGCGAGGATAGTTTCTTTGATTTTGTAAGCCAGTTGGAACTCTGTTAGTAGAAAATGGGGTACACTAATGATAAATTACCGGTCTATGAGAAGCCTGTCATTGATAGGAAATATTCTAGCATAAGGTGGTAGAATTACTCCAGGGTTTCCTGGACGAGTTTTATCCTTGTCTCTTTTTTGTCTGGTTTTGGATCTGGTCATGTTTCAGTTACAAGCTGAATTAAAAGTTAACTAAGGTAATGCCTCCCTGTTTGTTGTTTAATTAGATCTGGGTTTTTTTGGATACTTTTTTATTGTATTTCAACATTGATTAAAAATACAAGAAAAAGAAAAAAGTAAAGGAAATAAAAGAAAACAGACATGATTACATCAAAGAAAAAGAAATCTACCCCTCATTATATTAAGTACATATTACATAATGGATTCCAATACAGCATTTTCTATTGATTAGAGAGACTTTATAAAGTATCTTAAATACTGTTAACTTCCAGTCTTCAAGATATTTTGTTTTCATGTGATCAGGTCAGATTGGTGTGAAAAATAGGGATCCATTTCTCCTCAAATGTATCTTTTGGATGTCGATTCACAAGATTAGTTAATTTGGCCATAAAAGCATGTTCTTCTTTTTATTAGATCTGTTGGCTGCTTTTGACACAGCAGACTTACTGAGGTGCTTGGAATATAGCACAGGAATTAGTGGGACAGGGCTTAAGTTTGGGGGGGATTTTTTCTATCAAGGCAGTATTATAAGGCTGCCAGGGAATTGTTAGCTGGGGCTAGTCTCTTGAAGCTGATCTCTAATGCTGTATGCTCAACATTTTATGTGTTGCAACCTAAATTGAGATCATGGGCTCTTTAGGTCTGGAGTGAAACATGGTTCATATGATAGTAACCCTGGAGTTCCTTGGTGGCCTCCCATCCAAGTACTAACCAGGACTGACCCTGATTAGCTTCCAAGTTCTGGCAAGACTAGGGTAGCCTGGGGCATCCTGGTTAGACATCACTGTAAATACGCCTCAACAAACTGGCATTTCTGTGCTCAGACATAGCTTGGATGTCTCTATGGTCAAATGACTGAGAAGAACTGTGTGTTAAATGCTGTTAAGTTACTTCTGACTTATAGTCACCCTATGAATGAAGGTCCTCCAAAACGTCCTATCATTAACAGCCTTGCTCAAGTCTTGCAGAGCAAGGGCCATGGCTTCCCTCCTTTATAGAGTCAATCCATCTTATTTTGGTTCTTCCTCTTTTCCTGCTGCTTTCAACTTTTCCTACCGTTATTGTCATTTCCATCACTCTTGTCTTCTCCTAACGCGGCCAAAGTACAATAGCCTTATTTTTTTCCACTAATAATGTAACCTTGTTTTCTTCAGTAGAACAGGGAAATATGATGAGGTAACTGCTTGGGCAATAGGGCTACAGGGTGATGTTTCACCACCAGTGTTTGATCAGGACTTTGGAAGAATACTTGGGGATATATGTGGTAAGGTTAGACAGCCAGCCACGTCTTCAAATTTTGGGAAAAGGTTGTATTGATGGGGGACATTGTGTGGACTCCCTCCAGTGCTACTATCATGCCCATTGAAGAAGACAAGCAATATACAATATGTCTTAAAAATAATTAGCACAAATGGAAGGATCAATGGCTCAGTGGCAGAACACAACCTTAGCTTTATGTCCAATCCCAAAAGGTATCTCCTCTTAACAAACCATAAGCAACACAGTTGTGGAACCAGAGTTGCAGTGACATTTGTTGCAGGCCAGGTAATGCTAAAGAGGTCTTGTGTGGCTAAAAGGCACTTGCATGGGGCTGTTGCATGGGGGTAAAGGAGACTGTTCAGCCAGTGGCAAAGATGTAGGAGGTGGAAGCTGGGGCTCAATGCCAGTTCCTTATTTGCCCTTTCTAGTTCCTTATTCACAGGGCCAAACACAAATAATGATTCTTCCAAAGCTCTGTCCCCCAAAATAAGCTTTCAGCTTCCACAGAACAGATATTCAAGGAACTCTGCCCTTTGTGGAGACCCGTGGTGTTCGATGACCATGTTCCAAAGCCTAGAGTTTCCACCCATTCCTTCAAAGTAGGGTGCCCAAGGAGACATGCCAATAAAGAAACCGAGGGTCCCTCTTCTCCCCTCTCAAAAGCTTTGGACCACCCAAAATCAAGTAGACTTTTGGGACTCTGGTTTGCAGGGTGACTTACACTGGTGCCAAATCCAAACACTGGTTCCGGTCCTATGACTTTTATTTGTGGTAACTCCCAGAAGCTGCTATGATTATAATTGAAAGATGCCCACATAAAGCACTGAGAACTGACATCAGCCTCATAAAAATGTTCCTGTGGTAGTTTTTTTTTTAATTAATCATTAACCAACAAATGGCCAGACTTCTCATTTTGAGACATATCACATGACAGTTGTGATGGCTCAAGTAGATATGTGTGAACATTTCTGACAAAAAAGGGTTGATGCTTAGAACTTTAAGTTCCAGGAGGTTGTAGAACATCACTTGAGACCTGAATCCACTTGAAGTCTGCTTCTCAGCTTGCTGTTTACCTGAATGCAACAGTTTAAAAAAGCCGGCCCTCAACCCCAATCTTTCAACCTCAAGAAATTGAAGAGGGAGAAAAATGATAGGAAAATGGTCTCCATAGTGATGCTGTACTAATTTCTTTAGAACTGAGATCAATGGTCATTCCTGCAGCACCTCCTGGCTGTGATGTCACTTCCTCCCACCCAAACTCAACTCTCTGCAGGCACTGTCTTTAAACTTTTTTGCCATTGCCAATGCAGTGCTGGCAGCCCTAGCTGTACCATACATTTACACTGGTTTCTAAAGAATACACTTAAACGATATAGAAGGAAGGAAGCAATCAACATATATTTGTCATGGACAATTTTGGCAGATCTTGCAGCTGTACCCTCCATGGCAAAATAAAAAAAAATATTAAAAATGTGTGCAGGTTCATTTTTCTGCTTACTTCCAGACCAGGGAAGATTTTGACGACTGATTTCTGCAGATCAAGCTACTCTTAAATGCACAACTGGGAACCCAACTATTTTTTTTTTACCCTGGTAAACTAGCAATTTAAAAAAATAAATAAGGTAAAATCAGAGCCACCATTTCCCAATGTTGGCTACTCCAGATCCACGAGGGTTATGTGCCCGCTTTCTTTATGCGGAAGACCCGGACAGAGCCAGATGAAGATGTCAGTGCAAATCAATCAAATAAGGAGGCTTGTTGGAAGTCCTGTTCAGCCTGGCTTCTGTTTTTCTTTCAGATTCCTTCAGGGCTTTGAAGAGCGCAAATGATTCCCAGCCTTTTGGAAAGAGGCCTATCTGGAAAATCCCACTGAAACAGAAAGTGTGCTTTAACTCACTGACCCAGCAGAAAAGGCTGCCGGCTGTAACCCAAACACGACCACAGAGAGAAAGGAAATAACTCTCGAAACCACAGCAGCACAGGGACTGAAGTCAAACCAAGAGCAGTGTGCAGGCTGGATGGGGTCTGGTGCAAATCCTGCCCTGTGGGTGTCATTTTGCCACCTCTACTGAAGCCCGTGCTTCAGTAAAAGGGTGCAGCCCTTTTGACTGTTCTATCTCTTGGCTGAGGTTCTCAAGGCTGGTGGTGTCCACAAATAAAACCACACTGAAGATACACCATTCACCGATAAAAGCAACCAAAATGACAACAGTGGATACAAATTAGGAAAAGCAGCAAAAAAGAATGAAACTGTTCAATGTATTGTCAAAGGCTTTCGTGGCTGGAATCACTAGGGTGTTGTGGGTTTTCCGGGTTGTATGACTGTGTTCCAGTAACATTTTCTCCTGCCGTTTCACCTGCATCTACATGCTAGCCACAGATGCAGGCAAAATATCAGGAGAAAATGCTACTGGAACACGGCCATGCAACCCGGAAAACCATTATTAATGAGCGAACTGGCACTCCAGATGTTATGGACTACAATTCCCATTCAGCTGCCAGCATGGCAGCCAGTAGCCCATGCTGGCAGGGGCTGATGGGAATTGTAGTCCATAACATCTGGAGTGCCAAAGGTTCGCCACCACAGCCCTAATGAAATGGTTTCTTGCCTGCTTAAAAGGAAACTAATAAGGGTGGGTGGCTGATTTGTGAAAGGCCACAGTCCTGCGACTAGGGTTGTGACCTCTGGAACGGGCACCCACAGCTCTGTCGGGAACCTTAGCATGATCCAAATGTCTTCACAGACAGTAGCTGAGAAACTTAATTTGCTATTTTCCACAGATCAGGATTGTACGGGAACAGCCTGCCCATTATCTCCTGTGCCGGCTTGGCTTGTAGAAGGCTCCAAGTTCATGTTAGCATCTCTGGTTAAAGGATTGGGGGTAGCTGAATTGAGAAAGAACATCTGTCTTTTAAACCTCTAGCTCAGAGGTACAGTTTTCTCAAGTCTTGGGTACTGGAAGTAGCAATGTCTAGTGTGCAAAAGAACTGAGAAGGCGGCCACACAGGGGGTAGAGAAGTGGTCAGCTAGAGAAGGCTGTAATGTTAGGGACCCCTCTATCCTTTTTGTGTCACCTCTTGTCTGTCCCTAGATTGATACTCTTCGTTCTAATATCCTTCTTCTTCTTGGAAGCTGAGTAGAGACTCCCTAGTTGGCGAGGAAATGGCTCGCTATCTCCATCCTCCTCTTTCCTTTCGTAAACGTAGTTCCCTAATATTTATCTTTAATCCTTTCAATCCATGTGTTACTGCATCTCTGTGCGGTAATCTGACAACATTGGGACCTGCTGAGCTACAGACACGTGACAGGAAATGATCAGTGAGTTGTGATGGGAAGAAGGGAGCCAAAGTTATGACTTCACTGGTGTCGAGGTCAGGACCATGGATAGCAGACCAAAAGAGCCAGGAATATGAAACACGTGCCAGGACCAGGAGTAGTCCCATTTTGAGGGAGAAGCCAAGGGTCAGCAATATGGCAGAATCTTCAACACCACCTGAGTGGCTTGACTTCACCATCCTGTTGCTCTTCTCAGCTTGCATACAATAGGGGCAGGCAGTGGTGGGATTCAAACAATTTAACAAGCACCATTTTAACAACAGGTTCTGCCAAAAAGGGTGCAAACCTGTTGAATCCCAGCACTGGAGGCAGGAGGTATGGATCTTTTGCTCTCTGAGTAGTGGTGCTCTTCCAAAAGGCTTGGGGGAAAAGCTGTATAGGGGTTCACAACCCACCAGGGTGGCCTACACAACCCAGCAAAGGCCCCAAGCCATGGGCTGAAGGTTTCCTTGTGGTTTTTCCTACAACTCTCAACTTTGCTTCTAAACTAAACCACCCATAACTTCAAACTATGGCCCTCCAGATGTTCATAGACTACAATCCCCATGAGTCCTACCACCTGGCCATGCTGGCAGGGGCTGATGGGAATTGTAGTCTATGAACATCTGGAGGACCATAGTTTGAAGACCCCTGAAGTCCTAAATGCTTGGAATCTTAGCATGACTGTGCCATGCCATGGTGAGATGGACCAAGAGAAAAATTGGACTCAACAAAATTGTATGTCAGCATCTCAGCAGCGAGACAGAATACAGGAATTCCCCCAAAGGAAGAAAAAAGAGGAAGGAAGGAAGGAAGTTGGCCAGTCTGCTTTAGAGCAGAAAAATCCATGGTATTTTGGCAAGGCAGCAGTTTCCTTTTCTTCCCTCCTGACATGTGGTTAGGCTAATTTGTTTGAATAAACCAGAGCACTAGTCGCTGCTGACAGCTGATGTCCTAATAGGAAAAGTGGGCACTGCAGAGACACAGATACTGTTTAAATTTGCATAAACTTTCTAAGGTTTTTAAAAAATATTTTGAGGAAGTGTCCAGCCGCTGATATGGGCCCCCCCCCCCCGCTCCTGCTTTGGCACTGGTACAACAGAGCTCCTCATATTGAGGGGCCTGCCGTCCCCCCCTTCTTGGGGTGGGTTTTTAAATTGAGCCTGGACGCCTCTTGTTTAATTTGCTAATTGTTAGCCGCTGTTTTTATGTATTTTAAGATGTTTTATTGACGGAGCCTATGTTTGTATTATGCGGTTGCTCCTGCTTATTGTTTATATATTATGTTGTTCACCGCCCGGAGCCCTTTGGGGATTGGGCGGTATAGAAATTTATTTATTTATTTATTTATTTATTATTGCATTTTTATACCGCCCTCCCCCGGTATAAATAATAATAGTAGTAGTAGTAGTAGTAGTAATAATAATAATAATAATAATAATAATAATAATAATAATAATAATAATAATAATAATAATAATAATAATAATAATAATATATTAAAATTTTCAAAGAAGCACCAAGTGCTTGTCTGTCATCTGGAGGGGGGGGGGGCTTTGCACTCATTCTCCAGAATTTTTTTAAAAAATTAATTTATTCTTATTTCATCAATTATAACAATAAACAAAAAAACAAAAAAGAGGATTTAATACAGTCAGTTATCCTATCCTTAACAAACATATATCTATAGACTTCCACTAGAGATTAAACACATCAAACATAACATCTTAATTAACCTTTACATTATCTCCATTCTTCCTGACAAGCGTTTTTCTTTTTATACTTAAATAAATGTCATGTCTCATTATTAATTATAACTGAAGAGTTCTTAGTAAGTACACATATTCACCCTCGTCTTTTAAACAGTTAATCACAGGGTTCCACATTTTCACAAAATAATCCAAATTTTGAAGTCTCATAACAGATGACATTATCTGGAGGAACCGGCTTTGATTCCCCACTCCTCCATCTGAGTGGCCGAGGCTTATCTGGTGAACCAGATGTGTTTCCACACTCCTACGATCCTGCTGGGTGATCTTGGGCTAGTCACAGTTCTCTCAGAACTCTCTCAGCCCCGTCGACCTCACAAGGTGTCTGTTGTGGGGAGAGGAAGGGAAGGCAGTTTGTCAGCCACCTTGAGTCTCCTTAAAAGGAGAGAGAGGTGGGGTGTAAATCCAAACTCTTCTTCTTTTGTACATCAAACGTTGCCTGTTCCAGCAAGAACTTCCCAAGCCATCGCTCATCCCTGCACTGTTGTAAAGTTGATGCCAGAACCTGAGTCGGGACTGCTGATGGGGCAAGGTAGCTTTGCCAGGTTATTAAACTTATCACTTGAGTTTTTCTCAGCATCATGTGAGATGACGGGGCTAGACCAGGGTGCTGCACTGCGCTGAAACAGATCTTTTTGTGATGTAATTTACAATAAAAGCCGAAGGCAGCTTCCTGGCATCCCTGTGCCTAGCTCCTCCCATCTGGAGGCTGTTGAGCAATCCCAGATTCGGATGACAGCTCCTTGGCTCACAGAGGCCCTTCTGGAAAGAAAATCGTTGGAATTCTGTGGCTGATTTGCTGGAAAGCGGTCATTTCCCCTCCCCCGACTGTGAAACATCTTGAGCAGGCCTGGCTGCAAAATTCGGACAGCTGTTAACACTGACACCCTCCAACGCAACCATGAATTTGCAACCACACTCTCCAAAATCCATTTTAGGGATTTTCTGCCCCACTCGTGTGCTTAAAACCTGCACAGTCGCTGCTTCGTGTGCTTAAAACCTACACAGCCTATCAAATAGCACCACCACCATGCCATAGTGTGTGAAGCTAGCCAGACAATGTGATAGATTTCTCTTTGCCTCCTGAAATGCAGTGCACATGAACACATGAAAATGCCTTCTACTTCATCCCGTGAGGGGTTTTTTGGGTGTTTTTCTTTGCAGGGTGGAGATTGGAATCCAGCTTCTCCAAGTCCTAGGACCTAGGCCCCTTCCACACATGCAGAATAATGCACTTTCAATCCACTTTCACAATTGTTTGCAAGTGGATTTTGCTATTCCACACAGCTGCAAAGTGCATTGAAAGTGGATTGAAAATGCATTGTTCTGCATGTGCAGAAGGGGCCCTAGTCATGTAGTCTAACCACTATACAACATGAAATGCAGGAATCTGTGTGCCAACATTACTAATTCCACCAGTGCCCCTTTGCAATGATCTCTCTGCAGTTGGCATTGAAAACCATCCCCTGCTTGATAGACTGCGTAGGATGCCCTGTTCCTTTTGGAAAGTCTGCTCTTTTTGAAAAAGCTTTCATTTTTCTCAGGAATCAAAAAGGTTGAGAAGTCTAATAAAGATCCATTAAGATATATTAAATATATAATTCATTGCACTGTGTTATATTTCTAACAATACATAAAAAATCTCAAAATAAACTATCCATCCATATCTAAAAACACACAGAATCACAACATCTATCACAAACAACTGTTTTGGTTCCTAACTTGTTTTTCAGAATGGGTTTGGATTTCTCCCCTTTCTGTGGCTGCTTTTGTTTTTCCTCTCAAGGACTTGTTTTATGGAGGTCACAATGCTTAGTTTACTTTGCGGTTGGCAGTTTCTTATGCAAACTATCTTTTTTAAATTGTGTGTTCTTTGTAAAAACTTGTCTGAGCTTTTATGGAAGGGCAAGTGGAGGTCTTGGAAACATACAGATGACAGGAAACATTTGGTTGGTTCTCCTGAGGTTAGGAAAGTTTAGTTAGCTACAGCTAGATTTGAGTCCAGTGGCATCTTAGAGGTCAACAAAAGTTTCAGGAAGTAAGTTTTTTGAGAGTCACAGCTTTCTTCATCAGATACAGTAGAGAGCCAGCGTGGTGTAGTGGTTAAGAGCAGGTAGATTCTAATCTGGAGAACCAGGTTTGATTCCCTACTCCTCCACCTGAGTGGAAGAGGCTTCCCTCAGGACTCTCTCAGCCCCACAGTTCCCTCAGGAGTCTCTCAGCCCCACTTGCCTCACAAGGGCTCATTCCGCACATGCAGAATAATGCACTTTCAAACTGCTTTCAATGCTCTTTGAAGCTGTGCGGAATGGCAAAATCCACTTGCAAACAGTTGTGAAAGTGGTTTGAAAAAGCATTATTTTGTGTGTGCGGAAGGGGTCAAGGTGTCTGTTGTGGGGAGAGGAAGGGAAAGAAGCTTGTAAGCCACCTTGAGTCTCCTTACAGGAGAGAAAGGTGGGATATAAATCCAAACTTTTCTCTTCTTCTCCAGAATAGAAGTTGACTCAGATCTGCAGTTCTATTCTACTGTCTCTGATTAAAGGAGTTTGGACTCTTGAAAGTTTACACCCTGAAACTCTTACTTGTCTCTCTACTGGACTCCAATCTGACTGTTCTACTACAGACCAACATGGTTATCCTCTGAAACTACAGTGGGAATGACCCACAATTTTCTGCTTTAGAGACCCCCATGGCACAGAGGGGTAAGCTGCAATACTGCAGTCAAAGCTCTGCTCACAGCCATAGGCTCATTCCGCACATGCAGAATAGTGCACTTTCAAACTGCTTCCAGTCCTCTTTGAAGCTGTGTGGAATAGCAAAATCCACTTGCAAACAGTTGTGAAAGTGGTTTGAAAACGCATTATTTTGCGTGTGCGGAAGGGGCCTGAGTTTGATCCCAACAGAAGTCAGTTTCTGGAAGCCGGCTCAAGGCTGACTCAGCCTTCCACCCTTCTGAGGTGGGTAAAATGAGTGCCCAGCTTGCTGGGGGTAAGTGTAGATGTATGGGGAATGCCACAGCAAACCAGCCTGTAAACACATTATGTGTAGTAAATGTAATGTGGCATCTCCCCATGGGTCAGTAATGACTTGGTGCTTGCCCAAGGGACTACCTTGCCCTTTACCTTCTGCTTTACAAATTGTGCTGCAGTTTACTAAGTGGGGGCTGACATTTTTGCTGTATTTATTTATTGGGATGGGCCAGGAGTTGTTGCAAGATCAGGCCCTTCTGGTGGATTGTACAGGATGCACATTTAAG
The DNA here is from genome assembly GCF_021028975.2 of Sphaerodactylus townsendi. Taxonomy (NCBI): domain Eukaryota; kingdom Metazoa; phylum Chordata; class Lepidosauria; order Squamata; family Sphaerodactylidae; genus Sphaerodactylus; species Sphaerodactylus townsendi. Next base: position 18,965,192 of record NC_059440.1, on the reverse strand, counting down.
TCACAGTCATATTGAATGGATTTGGTAGAAATTAAACTAGAAATCAAACTGCGCCTTTTAGACTAACAACGCTTATTCCAGCTTAAGTTTCATGAGCCAGACCCTAGTTCCCCAAAGGCATATGAAATTGATATTTTATACAGACTTCTATAACCTAAATCTCGGGGGGGGGGGGGGGGCTATGGCAAAGAGAGGGACCTGTTATAAATCCATCAGGTGTGAGTCCCTGTGTGAGAACCTGGAAGGGACTTGGTTGTTACATTTCATACATGATGAATGCGGTCACAGGTTCCATTCTCTCATTTGTTGGAAGTAGCAATGTCCAGAGCGCAAAGGAACAGAGAAGACCTAGTAGGGGGCAGGCAAGCGGTCAGCTAGAGAGGGATGTCAAGTAAGTGACCCCTCTGTCCTTTTGTGTCACCTCTTGTTTGTCCTTAGACTGATACGCTCAGGTCTAATAGCCTGCTTGGGCGGTCTTTAACTACCAAGGCAGCAGCATGCTATCCCTCCCCCCTTTCCTATCCTACACGCTGTTCCTTAATAAACATTTCCTCTTTACTCTTTTTTAATCCATGTGTTAACCACTTCTCTGTGCAGTATAACCTGCTAACACCACATGGGTTCAACTACTGAGAGAGAAACAAAGTCTGGTCCAGGAAGATGCAGGAAGATTCACAAGAAAAAGCTTGCCATGTGAAATAACATCATACAATTAACTGTTGCCCTCCCCAGTTCTGAGACCTGGATTTTGCTGAAAGGTAACTTTGGTTCCATCCATTGATCCAAAAGCAACTGTGACTGGTGCTTACTTTGTAAAGTCCTAAACAAACAGGGTCCTGGATATGTTAACAGCCACCTTCTCCCATAGGGATCTGCCTGAATATTAAGATCTGGCTTATTTGTTTGTTTGTTTGTTTGTTACATTTATATACCGCCCTCCCCGAAGGCTCAGGGCGATTTCCAACAAGAATAAAAGTTTAAAACATCATATATATAATTTAATTAAAATACATAAAATGCTAAACTATAGATGGCTTCAGCTATTCTATTCCCCTTTTTATGAACCCATGGGAGGCCAGATGTTTTCTTTTTATGGTTTTTCTTTTTATTATTATTTTTATTATTTTTATGGTTTTTTAATTATTTTTACGGTTTTCTTTTTATGTTTTCTTTTTATGGTTTCATCCTCAAAACTACCCATCCGCACAGGGCAAGGGCTGAGAAAACCCTTCTCTGCAGAGGTGAAATTGACTGGGGAGTTGTCTGCCAGCAATTATTGTGAGAGGAGAACAGGAGAGAGAGACAGAGACAGAGACAGAGACAGAGACAGAGAGACAGAGAGAGAGAGAGACAGAGAGAGTGTGTGTGAGTGAGTGAGTGAGTGTCGGTAGGTCAGGTTATGGTAAAGAGCAATTGCAGGCACCTTTTTCTACCACAGGAGATGCAGAATTTAGCCAACTGACCCAGGTCTCAACTTGCTAAGCCTCAACAAGATGTTTCCCTCTCTAGCTTTATTTCACAACCACCATTGGCAACACATATAGGATTCCTTTCCCCTTCCACCAGCAAGTTGAACATTGAAGAAATGTTTGTCTGGTAATCCCCAAAGGAAATATTCTCTTTTTGTGTCTTAGGAGATTTCTCTTCGAGTGAAAAAATCAGCATCCTTCTCCAAACCACTAGGGAGGTAGGGGAAACTTTGGAAATCTGACACCACTGACATTCAAATCTCAGAATTCCCCATAGAAATTTTCCATATTTTCTCTTTGGACCCTGGTAAACTGAGGCTTTTCTGTAGGTTCAACAGATCACCATGAAAACAACAATTTCAGAAAAAGATAAATTCATCTTTAGCTGCACAAACAATCATTAGTAGCTTTTTACGTTACTTATAATTCACCCTTCTGACGAACTCAAAGAAGAAAAGCAAAAAAGGAAAATCACCTAACAGTACCCGCGCAATGGAAAATGAAACAAGTAAGACATGCATCGAGAGCCAGTGTGATATAGTGAGTGGTTAAGGTGTTGGAAAATGAGGTTGGAAATGAATCCCCTCTTGCGCAGTGGAAACTGACTGGGTGACCTTCAGCCAGTCACACAGGTCTCCGGCTTGATGCTCGCTAGTATTGGCATGGGAGACCTCCATGGAATAGCAGACGGGTGATTCAGAGGCAGGCAGGCAGGCAACGGCAAACCAGATCTGAGCAGTCTCTTGCCTTGAAAACCCTGCAGTCTGCATAGGTCAGCTGTGACCAAAAAAGCACATGCACCATGCCAGCGTGGTGTAGTGGTTAAGAGCAGGTGCGCTCTAATCTGGAGAACCGGGTTTGATTCTCCACTCCTCCATCTGAGTGGCAGAGGCTTATCTGGTGAACCAGATGTGTTGCCACACTCCTACATTCCTGCTGGGTGACCTTGGGCTAGACACAGTTCTTCAGAACTCTCTCAGTTCCTCCTACCTCACAAGGTGTCTGTTGTGGGGAGAGGAAGGGAAAGGAGCTTGTAAGCCACCTTGAGTCTCTACAGGAGAGAAAATGGGGATATAAATCCAAACTCTCCTTCTTCATATGAACTGTGTTGAAAGTCTGACAAAAGAGCTGTGGTGTTGTGGGTTTTCCGGGCTGTGTGGCCGTGGTCTGGTAGATCTTGTTCCTAACGTTTCGCCTGCATCTGTGGCTGGCATCTTCAGAGATGTAACACAGAGGAAAGTCTGTTACACAGTGTCCACTGTGTCCAGTTACACACTGTGTCCACTGTACACCGGTTCCAGTGGTGGGATTCAAATAATTTAACAACTGGTTGTTTACAAGCACCATTTAACAACCAGTTCTGTCGAAGTCGTTCAAGCCTGCTGAATCCCACCACTGCTCGAAGCTCACGCTACCATCAAAATGGGAGCTCTGAAATGGCTCCAACTTACACTTGAAACAAACGAAAAGGATAATAAGAGGGATATGTTGGGGCTAAAGTCTGCCTCGGTTCTCAGGAATCTGTGTGTGAGCAAAGGGTGTCAATTGATATCTTCAATGTGACTAATATGCATGATTGTAATCTGTGTTTGGAACTGAGCTTGTTTTCATTCTCAGTGAAATGACGTAGGTGAGTAAAAGAACATCTTCCAACAGCTGTAGCGTTTGAAACTCATGGATTTTAAAATGTGCAATTCTGTGCAGGACTATTCTGTAAAAATCACAGTTAGTCATCATTTTTTTATGCTTGGTCACATCAGGATTCAGTGAAATTCATTTCACTTAAGTATTTTTATGCTTAATCACAAGCTTTGACTTGTTTCTTGGCAACTGAGTCAAAACGTCCCCATTTTTAAAAGAATTTGGTTCAAGACAGGAAATGGAACTGATTTATGCTATATTAATGACTGCAAGGATACCAATTGCCCTGTACTAGAAAATCAAAAAGTGTCATAAATTAAATGGTGGAGAAATGAGCTTTGGACAGTTATTAATTACTTGTACTGAACAAGGTTTTATTAAAAAAAGGTTTGAGTAAGAGATAATGGAACAAGGGAAGTTATCAACTCAGGTTCGAGGTGTGATAAAAGTGGATTATTATGTAGAGAAAATATTATGAGAACTATTATTATTATAAGAAAAAAATTAATTGAAATATTCAAATTGTTTGGCTGTGTGTTTTATCGGATATAATGGTTCCGGTATGAAGTTTGTTCCATTTTTAAATATCTACTACAATATTAGCCCATGGCTTATATCCAGTATTGCCCCCCCCTCCCCCCAACTTAGACTATAACCAATTGGTGTATTTATATCCCAGAAATTCTGCCATGGAAACTAAAATTGAAGCAATAGATTAAAACAAGGATCCGTGTCTCAGGTATCCTGACTCTGGTAGTAAGACATTTATGTTATTATTTTCTCTTGTGCAGTAGCCTGGTCTACAAGAGCAGTCAAATATTATATCTATGCATTATTACAATGGCTTCCCCTCGGAGAGGTCATGGGAGCATACATGGCACTCCTGCTTATCCTCGCAACAAACCTGTGAGGTAGGCTGGGCCAAAGTCACCCTGAGGCAGGGCCGGAGCTAGGGGGAACTGCGCCCAGGACATGTGTGCACCATGCCCCGGCCAAATCCCAGAACACCTGGGAACGCCCCCGGAACACCCTGGAATGCCCCCAGAATGCCGCAGATTGCCCCCTCCACACCCCCGCCATGCCCCCACACTGGATTCCCTGCTGGTGGTAATCCTAGTAGCCTTTAGTCCCCTGGCTTGTGATGTAGTGTCCGTCTCCTCATCTGTATAGTTACAAGTCTATTTTACCTTGAGATTGCTTCCGAACATGAACATCACATAGTTTGCTCGCCGGTGCTGATCCACAATGGGCCCCACACATCTGAGATGAGGAAACCAAGCTCACTGGTAGAGCGTGAGTCCCAATATCTCTATCTTCAGAGGTTAACTGCTACTCTCCGGACCTTACTGGCTAACTTCTCTGCTTCTGCATCTTGCATTCCTGGGGCCTCATTCAATATTAAGTCTGTTCAGGTTCCACAATTTAAATCTAGTCTCTATTGATGTGAAACCTAAAAGTGCAGTCTTAGTCAGAGTTCTATATTTCTACGTTCATTAAAATCAATGAGCTTGCAAAGGAGTAACTCTGTTTAGGGTTGCATTACTAAAAGTGCAAATGTCTGTGTTTACATGACTGTTGCCCAGGGATCTGGGCGAATTCTGTCTGAGGGCTGGAGAAAATTCAGTTCTGTCCAATCCTACAATTCTAGAAGCAGACGCATAGTTTCTGCTCTTTCAACAACCTCAAGGCTTGCGTGTGTCAATATTTCCACAGAGCGGTGACTTCAAGGGAAATCAAACGCACCAGTTGGATTTCTCAATGATGTTGCAGATTTCTACACGTCGGGCATGCAAAATCCACTTCATTTCAGCAAGGTGGTCAGTTTCTCCCTTCTCCCCAAGAATGGCACCCGATGGGTTAAACAACTGTGTGGGGCAATGAGTTAGTTAACACCTAATTTTTCCATAGTCATACTAAAGCAGATGCCCCACAGATTTACACAACAGAGTGTCTGTGCTTGCTTAATGGTTGCTCTCTCTTTACCATTAACCTCTCTGGGTTAATGGTTCTTTCTTTTTCCCTCTCCTTCTCTCATGCTGGCAACTGTAGATAATTAGAAGCATCTCTGGCACATCCTTGGGAATGGGGAAGGAGGGATGTGGGCATTGGAGAGGATAAAAGGAAGGGCCAGGTATGCAAGGGGTTAGAACTGACTTTAGCAAAGCCAGGTGCACCCATTTGTTTCGATAAAGATTTCTGAATTACAAAATCCAGAGTCCAGTATTGAATGAGGGTCATAGACATGACATGAGGATACTGCCTGGTTTCTTTTACATCCTTTTCCTAATAATTTTTAATGTGAAATGTGCCCTTTTTGCTCCGCATTTTCTTTGAGAGTTCCACTACAACACCAACATGTCTTTATCAGTATTTGGTCATTGACCGTAAATAAAGACTTGGCTTTACTTCATCAGCCACTTCAGATTCATCTTGTGGAGCCGTTCCCTGCCCCCCACCCCAAATGTTTCCCTCTAGTTTTCCTTACACTGCACCAGTCATTCTATTGACCATTCACTTGAGTTGGGAGAGATCCGTTAGCAGCTCTTTGCAGGTTGCTTGGGTTTTTACCATCCTGAATAATTTGGAAACTATCTATAATCCTGGCTGTTTGGCTGCTCTGCACCTGATTTATTTGTTTGTTTGTTTGTTTGTTTGTTTTAAAAATGTATCTGCCACTTCCCCAGAGATGTACCGGAGGCTGCTGAAAAGTTAAGTATAAGTAGCATCAGTCCGAGAGCAGACTTAGGGGGTCCCAATTGCTTGCTTTCTCTTTAAGACCCTAATCGAGTGGAAAGGCAGCATTAAAATGTTTTACATAAAATTGTTAAATCAGCTCAAGGAGGCATGAACAAGACTAGATTAGGCCTTGGAGACAAAGAAGCGTTTTTAGGATGGCAGGCCCTAATTTCCTCTCCATTAACAGTAAAAGTGTGCCTAATTAGCTACCATTCCTTCGATATTGCATATGTACTGTAGGTATGTGCTCTAGAAAAGTGGAGTCATAAGTCCACTGGCAGATAGGGTTGCCAACCTCCAGGTGGGCCCTGGAGATCTCCTGGGAATTACGGTTGGCCTCCAGACTACAAAGAGCGGGTTCCCCTGGATAAAATGGCAGCTTTAGAGGGGAGACTCTATGGAACTGAATCCCTGTCGAGCTCCTTCCCCTATTAAACTGCATCTTCTGCAAACTCCAACCCTAAATGTCCATGATTTTTCCAAGCTGAAGTTGGCAGAGCCAGTGCCGGAGGCTCCTTGCTCGATGTCCAGCTGAAAAGAGCAGACCTGGGAAAGACCTGTCTTAGCTTGATGGCCTCAACCAGCCAAAGCACACAGCGCTGGTAGTCGTGCCCGCGGGGGTCTTTCGTAGGAACGAGACGAGACGCGGAGATATCATCTGGTGGAGAGAGCCAGCAGCGGGAGCGCGGGGGTCCGTGATCCTGGCAACTCTGCCGCATGCTAGTTTCTGGCACCTTTTATTAGGGTTACAGCGGGGGCGTGTAAAGGGGTGGATCGGTGGGAGAGCGGGAGAGCGGGAGATCATCATGTGATGCATGATCTCATCGGGCTGCTACGTGCGGGAGGAAGTGTCTGCGTCTGGGTCTAATCCACACCTGGGGGCAAAGGCTCCATTGTCCCTTTGTCTGGGACACCTGGTGGTTGTGAGCCAGGTAGTTCATGACCTGTGACTCACCGGGGGGTGGGGGATGGGGGAGCGGGTGCGACCAGAAGGCCGTAGTTGGGCCAGCATGCCAGCGCTCTGCCTACGGTGCTGCTGGGTCAGCGGCTCATCCCTACACGCTGAGTTCGACGAAACAATGGTCTGACTTGCAGTCACTATATTGAAAACAAACAAGCACTAACCTTAGTGGCGCAGCAGTGGCGTAGTGGCTCAGAGCCGGTGTACTCTGATCTGGAGGAACTGGGTTTGATTCCCAGCTCTGCCGCTTGAGCTGTGGAGGCTTATCTGGAGAATTCAGATTAGCCTGTGCACTCCCTGTGCACTGGGTGACCTTGGGCTAGTCACAGTTCTTCTGGGCTCTCTCAGCCCCACCTACCTCACAGGGTGTTTGTTGTGAGGGGGGAAGGGCAAGGAGATTGTCATCCCCTTTGAGTCTCCTTCGGGAGAGAAAGGGGGGATATAAATCCAAACTTCTTCTTCTTCTTCTTCTTCTTCTTCTTCTTCTTCTTCTTCTTCTTCTTCTTCTTCTTCTTCTTCTTCTTCTTCTTCTTCTTCTTCTTCTTCTTCTTCTTCTTCTTCTTCTTCACTAAGGACACATAACCAATTCTGCCCATGCTATCCAAGATTTAATCTTCAAGAATAGTAAGCTGCACAATTAGTGTCAGGTCTGCAGCAGCAGCTTAAATGGCTACATCCAATGTGAGAATCGAACCAAAAGAATAAACGGAAGACAACACTGGATCTGGCAGATGTGTAGCACAGGTCCACATCAATTCATATGAATCGACGTTCAAGCAATATGGATCAAAATTCAAGATAAATCAAAGTCCAAGTATGGCAGCAGATCTGACACTAATTGTACGGCTTGCTATTCTGGCAGATTAAATCTTGGTTAGCGTCTGCAGTATTTGTTTTTTCTCCTTAGATTGTTTGTTTCAGATTTACAGTCACTCCAGATGTGCATGGGAGATGCTTTTTTTAAAAAAATTCCAAACCAAGACAGTGTTGGATATAGCAATGTCTAATGTGCAAAGGAACTGACCCAGTAAAGGAGTGGGCAAGTGGTCAGCTGGAGAGGGCTGTAAAGTTAGTGACCCCTCTGTCCTTCTGTGTCACCTCTTGTCTGTCCTTAGATTGATACTCTCTGGTCTAATATCCTGCTTCTTTTCGAAAGTTTGCAGCAGAGACCCTTCCTAGCTAGCAAGGTAGCAACATGTTATCTGTCCCTCTTTCTTATCCTAAATGTAGTTCCTAATAAACATTTACCTTTTATTCTTTTAAGCAATGCGTTGGCTGCTTCTCTGTGCAGTAAAATCCAACTGACAGTTTTGTGCAAAGATGTAACGGGTATAGATAGAAAGGCTGTTTACTTCTTTACTTCTCTGCTAAAGGTTGTCTGTTTTGCTGCTTTCCCACTCATTATGTTTAGCACTTCAGCGGTATATCTCTATCTCTATCTCTCTAGATAGATAGATAGATAGATAGATAGATAGATAGATAGATAGATAGATAGATAGATAGATAGATAGATAGATAGATAGATAGATAGATAGATAGATAGATAGATAGATAGATAGATAGATAGATAGATAGATAGATAGTGAGAGAGAGATATGTAGCTAGCTAGCTAGCTAGCTAGCTAGCTAGCTAGCTAGCTAGATAGATAGATAGATAGATAGATAGATAGATAGATAGATAGATAGATAGATAGATAGATAGATAGATAGATAGATAGATAGATAGATAGATAGATAGATAGATAGATAGATAGATAGATAGATAGATAGATAGATAGATAGATAGATAGATAGATAGATAGATAGATAGATAGATAGATAGATATGTAGCTAGATAGATAGATAGATAGATAGATAGATAGATAGATAGATAGATAGATAGATAGATAGATAGATAGATAGATAGATAGATAGATAGATAGATAGATAGATAGATATAGATATAGATATAGATATAGATATAGATATAGATATAGATATAGATATATAGGTATATAGGTATAGATCAGTGGTGGCGAACCTTTGGCACTCCAGATGTTATGGACTACAATTCCCATCAGCCCCTGCCAGCATGGCCAATTGGCCATGCTGGCAGGGGCTGATGGGAATTGTAGTCCATAACATCTGGAGTGCCAAAGGTTCGCCACCACGGGTATAGATATAGATATAGATATATGTAGATAGATATAGATATAGATATAGTGCTGGCAGGGGCTGATGGGAATTGTAGTCCATAACATCTGGAGTGCCAAAGGTTCGCCACCACGGGTATAGATATAGATATAGATATATGTAGATAGATATAGATATAGATATAGATATATAAAATCACCTTTTCACTACTAGAGGGGACTCAAGGAAGGCAGGTAGGAATTCAAGGCAGCTAAGCCGAAAGAAAGGTACCCTGCAGGCTTTTAAATTGTAGAAGAAACAGCTAAGACTGGATCAGGCTGATGTGATATAGCAGTTTGCATGTTTGACTCGATCTAGGAGACCAGGGGTGAAATCCCTACCCTGCCACCATGGTAAGTACCCTTCACCCTGTTAAAGTCTCTCAGCCTAACCTACTTTACAGGGTTGTTGTATATAAAGGAAGAACAGGGTATGCTACCCTTTGGAGAAACAGTAGTGTAATCATATAGCAGAATATAGACGTTGGGAATTTCACCGAAACACAATTTAAATTTCGGTTTCAAGATAACAACATCCTTCTCTCTCCAACCCAAACCACAAAAATCCCCCCAACAACTACATTTAGCTCCGCTTCCCTGAATGGAAAATGAATAGAAAAAAAATCTCTGCATTTTGCCGTTTTCCTAGATTGCCCAAGATAGCGTTCTACACTGAACACGGGCCGTTGTGGGTTTTCTGGGCTGTGCTCTGGTGGGTTGAGTTCCATAAGGATAAAACCACCAGACCACAACCAAATAGCCTGGAAAACCCCCAACAAACAGTTGATTCCGCCTGTGAAAGCCTTTGACAATACACTACACCAGGGGTCTTCAAACTATGGCCCTCCAGATGTTCAGGAACTACAATTCCCATCAGCCCTGCCACTTGGCCATGCTGGCAGAGGCTGATGGGAATTGTAGTCCATGAACATCTGGAGGGCCATAGTTTGAAGACCTCTGCACTACACAATAGATGAATGGATGCTTCACGTAACTGAATATCTACAACTTGACAAGTTATCTACAAAAATAAAAGACCTATCTTGGGAGAAATTCCAGAAAGCCTGGGACGAATATATTCTATATTTAGAAAAGAACTGTAAAATTGAAATAATTCAAAAGTATGTAATATGATCATATCTAAAAGTTAATTACAAAGTGTTGCAAAAGACAGATAAGTTGTGTTATGAAAGCAACTAGTCACCTTGATAAATTAAACTAGATTTAAGATTTGATTATAAGATAGAAGAAGTAACTGTCTAGTTATAACTGTCTTGTTAGTATACAAGACAATTTATGTTGTAACTGTTTTGTTTCATTTAGAAAAGAACTGTAAAATTGAAATAATTCAAAAGTATGTTATATGATAATATCTAAAAGTTAATTACAAAGTGTTACAAAAGACAGAAAAGTTGTGTTATGAAAGCAACTAGTCACCTTGATAAATTAAACTAGATTTAAGATTTGATTATAAGATAGAGGAAGTCATGTAAAGTAACTGTCTAGTTATAACTGTCTTGTTAGTATACAAGGCAATTTATGTTCTGTTGTTACTGTTTTGTTTCATTTAGAAAAGAACTGTAAAATTGAAATAATTCAAAAGTATGTAATATGATAATATCTAAAAGTTAATTACAAAGTGTTACAAAAGACAGAAAAGTTGTGTTATGAAAGCAACTAGCCACCTTGATAAATTAAACTAGATTTAAGATTTGATTATAAGATAGAGGAAGTCATGTAAAGTAACTGTCTAGTTATAACTGTCTTGTTAGTATACAAGGCAATTTATGCTCTGCTGTAACTGTTTTGTTTCATTAGTGTTCAGTCCATTTATGTTTCATGTTCTATGTTTCAATTGAAAAGCAATAAAACGTATATATACATATTTTAAAAGACAATGCTCTACACAGCACGGTTGAGGAGAGGGGATTGCAAGAAGTGATACAGCAAAGCATTGGAGGGGGGCATCTCTCTCCCCCCTTTCGCTAATCTGCTCTCCTTTCTTGGCCGACTTCTGCTCAGATGCCAAAAAAAAGAAAAGAATAAATCTTTCCTGTGAAGATGTTGAGGTCTCCTCTGTGGAAGTGTGACTCAGAGACTTCCTCTGTGATGGCAGGTGATGAATTCTATTTTCTGCATCGCTTCAGGGTGACATCAGCTGGAAATTCCACTGTTTGTCTTGCTCAATCCCTTCTAGCTGCAATTCGATATAAAGGATGCCCGGAGCTGCTGCCAGACACCACAACAGCCTCCAAGAGATCCTGGTTCCAGTCCATCGCCTGCTTCTCCACTCCACCCAGCAGAAACAATGAAGGTCTACGCAAGTGCCTGCACACTGGCCCTCCTGCTCCTCCTCGCCCTGTGCTCCCAGACCTTCGGCTCTCCAGGTCAGTTGGAACAAATAATAGTGGGATGGAGGTGGGAACTTTTCTTCTCCTGGCCCAAGGGGTATCTGGGCCAGAGGAAGAAAATTAAGGTGACACCCCAATCCTCCCATTAATCTGCAAGGTTCACAAGTTGCTGGGAAGTTCTCCTGCACAGACCCTGTGGAAACAGACAGGAGGAGGCCAAGAAATGCTCCTGTTTGTTTCAATGCAGCAGAATGTCTTGGGGAACTAGGGTCTGTGCATCAAAATATCGCTTGAAGTTTTAAAAATTGCCAGGTGCAAAAAGGAGGAATATCCATGCCATTAGATATTAGCCACTAGCTTTATCACAGAAGTCTCTTCTGCTTAAATTTCCCCAAAGATACTGTGGAATCTCCTCCTTTGGTAGATTAATAGCAACCAACAGAGGCATACCATGCTCGGGGGTTTCCAAAGCTGCCGAGAGGTCCAGCAGAACAAACAGGGGCACACTCGGTCTATCGCCTTCCAAATAAGCAAACTATTGTCCGCCTCCAGACTTGGAGGAGCATCTGTCACTGTTGGTTTAGGTCAGTGAAGAGAGTGGGAGACCCTTTGAGCTCTGCTTTGTTCTATTTTTCATGGGCTGGTGGCAGCATTCGATCCCTTGGGCATGTCAGGGCTCTGCAGGGATTAAGCAATGCCCTTGTTTCCAGCACCAAGCTTCAAAGCCAAAACAAGCACGGGTCAAAATGGCCCCAAACTATGTGCCCTTGTGTGTATGTGCAGACTGTGAGTCTTCTCAGCATCACTGGATAATTATACATCAAGCTGTTTGAAACTGACTTGGACCACTGGTCCACCTAGCTCCAAACTGTCCACTGGAAAAAAGCATCTGTCCAGGTCTTTTCCAGGATCTTCTGGATGAGATCCTCTAAGTTTAAGCAGGGAGTCCGGTTCATGAAACTGGGATCTTCATGCATGCAAGGTTCCACCTTGAAGGCACAGATCTATCAATGCACATCCTGGGGACAAGAGATTCCAGGCAGGAAATCCCAGGGGGGGATCTCATTTTAGAAACCCAGGACTGCCTCTGCTGGAGTTTTGTTGTCGTTGTCGTTCCTGCTAATTGTGTTGCCGTGTCTCTTCCAGTGGCAGGCGATCCGCCAACTTCTTGCTGCTTCAGCTACGTAGCAAGGAAAATTCCACGCAACTTGCTGAAAGACTACTACGAGACCAGCAGCAAGTGTTCTCAACCGGGTGTGGTGTAAGTAAAACCATTACATTGTTTGAGGTGATGAAGAAGGGGGAACCAGGTGGGCTCTCCCGGGGTCTCTTGGCACTGTGGGTTACTCTTTTGCAAAACTCTGAAAATAGAACTCTAATCAGGAACCCACAGGATTTAAAAAACCAACCCAGCCCTTGTCTGCTCCCATTATTGTTGCGATGCCCCATATCCCTCTTTTCCTGTGAGCAGCTAAAAATTCAGACATAATTAGCTGAATGTCCAGTTACTTGGAGGGCATTAATAGGAAACTGTCAAATGTTTAAATTAAGTATAAAGGAGACTAGTCCTATGTTTGGAGGGCAGAGAGACTGTGACACCAGGGTACTTAGAGGAAGAGGCCCCAAATCCGATAATTCCTCTGGCTCTACTCTGGCAGCCCTGGACTTCTGAGAACAAAGCCCAAAGCTTTCTCTGCTAGGGGGTGTGATGAGAAAAGCTGCAGACCACCTGATACATTCCCTGTTGAATTTCAGAAAGCAACAGGCTAAAATGCTTTTAAAAGAAGAAGAAGAAGAGTTAGGATTTATATCCCCCCTCTTTCTCTCCTGTAAGGAGACTCAAAGGGGCTTACAATCTCCTTTCCTCCCCCCTCCCAACAAACACCCTGTGAGGTGGGTGGAGCTGAGAGAGCTCTGAAGAACTGTGACTAGCCCAAGGTCACCCAGCTGGCATGTGTTGGAGTACACAAGCTAATCTGGTTCATCAGATAAGCCTCCACAGCTTAAGTGGCAGAGTGGGGAATCAAACCGAGTTCTCCGGATTAGAGTGCACCTGCTCTTAATCACCAAACCAGTCTGCCTGGAATATCCCATCCCCAGTACTCATTTTGAGGACTCTCCCATTGCACCTATATCTGCAGCTGTTCAACAAGGAGGACTAAATTGGGCGGCAGGGGGCAGACTAGTGGATAGGATGCCATTGTTCTATGCCTGGCATTGTACATTTCTTTCATGCTTACCAAAGTTGTGGGGAGTGATAAAGGAAGAGGGAAGACAGGAAAGTGGAGATCTCAGAGGAAGGGAAAGATTTCTGAAAATCCTCTCAGGCAAGCAATGCTTTAACGTGCAAGTGGTATCAGAAGAGAATAAGAAAATAATCTTGCTTTTTTATTCTCTCCAGGTTTACTACAAAAAAAGGCAAATATATCTGTGCCAACCCCAAGGAACAATGGGTCCAAGACCACATGAACTACCTCGACACAAAACCAGCGGTGTCAGAATAAAGTCACTTTCAGCGGGGCCCAAAAGCACCGTGTGTCCACAAGATTTCACGTTAAGACAAAAATTTCACGTTGAGACAAAAAGACGTTAAGGCAAAAATATTCCCTTCACTCTGCGATGCCGTTTTCTTGGTCGGAGAGGGAGACTGTAGTTGCATATTGACCAACTCAGGGATTTGTGATAATTATTTAAGTTGTTTTACCCAAACTGAGACTGTTATTCTTATTAATTATTTTATTTAAGTGAACAAACTTTTAAAATATTTTTGTATGTATTTATGTGTGCGTTTGTGTGTTGTATAACATGGAATGAACTGAAAACAACATTTCCCCTAATAAATATATGTATATATTTTTACTGTATTGCTTTCTGAGTTTTGATGCATTTTTTCCTTCCAAAACTTTGCACCTGAGTTGCAGAATAGCTGCTTCTGGTCCATAGAAGCGTGTACTGCTTTTCTTCTTTTGAGCAGCAGGTGGTGTGAGGGTGTAAAGAAGAAGAGTCTGCATAATTTGGTTACACACACAAGCTCAGCATCAGTTTTTGCCCCAAAGGGCTCAGGGCTGCAAACAACAGCAATAAACAAGAACAATGCATAAACTGCCATGAGCCCAGGAAAGAGAAGGCAACATCCGATCAGTGACACAGGGGTAAAGTTGGAAGACAGAAGGTATCTATTAGAAAAAATGAAAGAGAAATGGGGGCCAGGCCATAAGGGGGTTTGAAAATCAGAGTAAGAAATATGTGCCAGATCCGGGAGGATATAGCAAACCTGTGCAGCAGGATTTTGAAGGGGTGTGTGGTCAAAACAATGAGAGAGGGAGAAAACAGATGGATGCAGAGTAATGGAATCCTAAAGGTGTTGACTGTGTGTGAGAGCTCTGAAGAAGGGTAGATATGAAACATGTTAGAGAACCATTGAGTTTTATTTAGGCTGCAAAGGTTTGAGCCCCAAAAGTACGTTTGTCTGATGACGTCAGAGGTCTCCAGCGTGCCCTTTTTGTTTGCAACAAGTTGGGTCCTCTTGTCTCGCCTATTGGGAGAGCGCCTGACACACAATCCTGTCTGTATGTGCAGTTACCATTTTTTGTGCTTGGGGCAAAATGTTGTCTTCCAGCTTCAATACACACAAATGATTCTCCCCAATAATCTGGATTTGTGGTCCTGTGTACTGAAATTGCAAAACATGTGCGTTGCCCCGTTCACACAAAATAGTGACTGGATATATTTAGAGGATTATTCCTAGTGAGCTGGTGCTGAAATGGACTTTTGTCCCCTGGGCTTCTTTTGAAAAATCCTTTGCTAATGGTTCCCAATACACCTGGAGACACAAAGAACACCTTTAAATCAACACAAGGTAGATGGCAAAAAACGGGAAGTGCTCAAGGATTGCAGACTGATGCATGTTTTCTTTCTCCCTGCTTGAATATTTATTTTATTTTATTCTTATATTTCTACCCCGGCCATTCCCATAGGGCTCAGGGTGGCGTACAACCAACTAAAAATATAAAAATACATTTAAAACACAGTAAATTAAATAAATACAATACAATATACTAAAAGAACAACCCAGTAAAATGGTGCCAAATATTCTTACTCATGCCCATGTGAGCCCAACACTATGATGGAATCTAACCCAACTTGGTGGAAACACCTGGCGGAATAGCTCCGTCTTGCAGGCCCTGCGAAATTGATTCAAATTCCGCAGGGCCCTGATCTCATTAGGAAGCTTATTCCACCAGGTTGGGGGCAAGACAGTAAAAGCTCTGGTCCTTGTAGAAGCCACCCAGATGTCCTTGGGGCCAGGGATCACCGGAAGATTCCTCAGAAGGATATACATGAAGCTGCTTACTTGGAGTCAAACTATTGAGATCAATCTAGTTTTCTCTAGCAGGCAAAAGTTCTCCTAAGTCTCGAAAAGAAGTCTTTCATATTTCTTGCTATTTCATCCTTTTAGCTGGTGATTGAGCCCTGGACCTTTTGCCTCCAATATTTGCATACCACTCAGCTATGATTCTTCTGCCACTTACTGGGTGATGCTACCATACCATGCACATCTAGCCTCTGACTACAGAACCTGCAGGTCACTGTAGTGAAAGATGGAGGTGGGGGTGGATTCTTGTGCCTGTGGTGGAGAGCGCTGACATCTAGAAGCAGCTGTCTGAGAGTACCATCTAGTGGTTACTGCTGAAAAGTTCCTCTTGGGGAAGGAGACACAGAAGAGCCTTCCAGAGGATTAACTATGCATGTTCCCATTCAGTTGCATAGTTCCATACAGCTGGAAGAAACTTCAGGTTGCCCAGTCTTGCCCACTCCCCACTCCTAAAGTGGTATCTTCTGTACATGAATACAAAGCTATGCACCACAGAAAGGTGGAGAGAAGGGAAAGGAGATGCCTGCTGCAGGAGGCAGAGCCAGCATCCTGGAGCTTTCCTTCAGTCACACAGTGAAGATCTTTGTGTTGTGGTTGACAACTGCTGCCAAAGCAGCATTTTTGCAAATCTGCCCAGCAGATCAAGTCCCCAGTGGCCAATCAGGTGTCTTCCTGAGTGAAAGTTGTAGTTGGCCCCACCTACTTTCTTAAAACAATGCCCAAGGGGGAGCAGCAGTGGCATAGTGGTTAAGAGGATGTGCATTCTAATCTGGAGAACCGGGTTTGATTCCCCGCTCTGCTACTGGAGCTGTGGAGGCTTATCTGGGGAACCAGATTAGCTTGTGCACTCCAACACATGCCAGCTGGGTGACCTTGGGCTAGTCACAGTTCTTTGGAGCTCTCTCAGCCCCACCTACCTCACAAGGTGTTTGTGGGGGGGGAGGGGAAAGGAGATTGTCAGCCCCTTTGAGTCTCCTTACAGGAGAGAAAGGGGGGATATAAATACAAACTCTTCTTCTTCTTCTTCTTCTTAAAACACCTGGCAGGCATCAGGGAAACCCCACACTGGGCATCCCAGTCTACTTAGTTTATTCTAATGTGCAGCTAGATGCATTTTTTGCAGTGTGAAATAATTTTCTGTGCACTGCAGCATGTGGGACTCATTAAGGAACCAGACTGTTTCTTAAAAAGAAACAGATGAGAAAAAACAAAAAGAAATGGAAAACGAAAGTGAATATAGAAAACAAAAATGAATATTATTTCCTTTTGATCTTCATAGTCTGATACCAAAAAGTATTTTATGGGACTAATGTTTGATGCTCTGAATTTTTTTTATTTTTTTATTTTATTTTATTTTATCCACTGTTCATGCTAAGGAGCATCATGGCACAGTGTAATAAGCTGCTGTACTGCAGTCAAAGTTCTGCTCAAGACCTGGGTTCGAGTGCAACCAAAGTCAGTTTCAAGTAGCCGGCTCAAAAATGACTCAGTCTTCCATCCTTCCAAGGTTGGTAAAATGAATACCCGGCTCCCTGGAGGTAAAGTGTAGACAACTGGGGAAGGAAACGGCAACCCCCCACCATAGACAGAGTCTGCCTAGTAAACGTCAGGATGTGACACCACCCCATGGGTCAGTGACCCGGCGCTTGCATAGGAGAAGTGTTGATCAGTGTTCTGTATTCGAGAGGGGAGCTGGTGCTGCGCAGATGTTTTCTGTCATCACCCACAGGACACAAAGAACATCTTAATTTATCTGCTTCGTTCCAGATGGTGGCAAAATTTCACTCCAAATGTTTCCTATTCTAAATGTACTTCCTTATAAACATATTTACCTTTTTACCCTTTTCATCAGTGTGTTAGCCGCTTCTCTGTGCGGTAAATTCCAACACAGCTGGCCACCCCCTTTCCCCTCTCCCTTCCTCTCATTTTTATTTTTCCTGTTTCTCCATTGTTGGTTCCCTTCCCATTTTTTTCTGGTTTTCTGCCTGTTTCAGCTCCATGGAGGACTTTTGAATTCTGGGGCACTATTGGTTATCTGCCTACAACCACTTATAAGCCAACTCACCCTTAGGAAGATATTATGATATAGTAGGTACAAATTAGAACATCATTAGTGATTATAGTTTTAATGGTATGCTTTTAACTCATATTGTGATGTATCTGTATTTATTCTCTGTTGGAAGCTGCCCTGGAACCAACTTGCTTGGAAAAAGGTGGAGAATAAATAAAATATACATTTTTTAAAAAAAGATGCTAGAGATGTACTGCTTTGCAAAATTGAAAGTTGGGCATTTAGTGAGCCTGTTGCAATCTTTTACCAATCTAAAAAGGAAGGAAGGAAGGAAGGAAGGAAGGAAGGAAGGAAGGAAGGAAGGAAGGAAGGAAGGAAGGAAGGAAGGAAGGAAGGAAGGAAGGAAGGAAGGAAGGAAGGAAGGAAGGAAGGAAGGATGGAAGGATGGATGGATGGATGGATGGATGGATGGATGGATGGATGGATGGATGGATGGATGGATGGATGGATGGATTTAATAAGAGGATGACATGTTTTGGGACAATGAAAATGGCATTCAAGATTGGAGGGGTGGAATGATCTGGACTTCTCCATCCACATGATGGTTTCCACCTTGGATTTGCTACAGCCTTTGCCACAAAGTGGTCTTACCAATGCGGTAGCTGGGGTAATTGCCCCAGAACCCAAACCAGGGGTTTGATTGAGCCCTACAGCCAGTGGGGACTGATACTACAGGCCTCAACAGAAGTTCTCCCTCTCCCAGTGCCAATGGAGCTGGCTCTCATGGTCTAAAATTTGTGTCTGAAAGCCAGGCTAGACTAGAACTGCACAGAACAAACGGGCCCGTGACATCTTAAAGGCAAACCACATTTATTTCAACAGATGCTTGTGGGAGTCGCAGTTCCTCAGATACCAACGTAACCTCTTCTGCCTGCCCTTTCTTCCATTGCTGTAGCTCAGGCTGGCTTATAATATACATAAAATACACAAAAACCAAAGTTTTAAAACATCACAACTAACTGAATCAAATGTGGTCCTAAACAAAGCCATCCTCAGCTGCCTCCTGGAGGTCAAAAGCGAGGAGGCTGGGGACATCCCTTCCCGGGCAGCTTGTGCCATAATCCTGGAGCTTCCACCAAAAAGGCCCTCTCTCTTGTATGAGCATCTTTGATGGATGGAATAATCAAAGAAGAAGAGTTTGGATTTATATCCCACTTTTCTCTCCTGTGAGGAGACTCAAGGTAGCTTACAAGCTCCTTTCCCTTCCTCTCCCCACAACAGATACCTTGTAGGTGGGGCTGGGAGAGTCCTGAGAGAACTGTGACTAGCCCAAGGTCACCCAGCAAGAATGTAGGAGTGCAGAAACACATCTGGTTCACCAGATAAGCCTCTGCCACTCAGGTGGAGGAGTGGGGAATCAAACCCAGTTCTCCAGATTAGAATCCACCTGCTGTTAACCACTACACCAGGCTGGCCTCTCCTTGTAATCTTAATGGGCTGGGCTTTCCGCTGCACCAAAGCTATGCTTACAAGACTGCCACCCAGCTTCAGGGGCAGGACAAGAGCTGTCAGCCCAGCTTGCTAAATAACACTCTAAACTCCAGCCTTTCTCACCCAGCCCCTTCTCCGCCTTCCTTCCTTCCTCCAAATTAAACTAGGAAACACAGGGGCTGAACCACTGAGAAGATCTTAGGTGCCTGCGGATGCAAGGGTCGGTGTCCGCTGCCTAGGAATGCCCACTTTCCGCCCTCCTCTTATCTTATGACTTCTTGCGCAACTAGTAGGCAGTGGCCTGTTTCGAAGACACAGTTCCTGCAGCTGCTAACAGGAAAGAGGTACGCTAAAGCCAAGTGTTGTTTCTTAGAGCTCATTTGATGTTTTAGAAAAGTTTTTAACTTGCTTTAGGGCTGTATTTTTAGATGTTGGTTGAAAAAATGGGTCGCGTTATTCTTTCCGATAAGCATGTTTATCTTTTCCCAGTGCTACAGCTTCAAAAAGCCAAGCATGTCTTGTATCTGGAGCCCCTTTCCTTAAATCAACCCCTGTGGATAGATCAGCTGCCACTGGAATGGCTAATTGAAGCTGGGTCGAAAGAGTTTACATTATTTGCTAAGAGCTCCAGAAGTAATGGGGAGGAGGTGTATAGCTTCTCCCTTAACTGTTATTTCCTGCAAAATACAAGGCTTGCCACACTGATATGACATATTTTCGGTAGCAATACCTGCCTATAAATTGTCTTCTCGTCTGGTCCCCTTTTTGCAAAAGAATGTGATTTTTGCAACGAAGATTAGATGACTGTGTGCTTTATTTACAAGCACGTTAAAATAATAATAGAGGTTCACGGAAATGTGTTGGGTGTCATTAGGAGAATAAAATGGAGGAGGGAAAAACCGCGTAATCTGCTTTGGGGAGAAAAGCAGAGGCCAAGTGAACTGAAATAAGGCACCCGGTCAGTTATGAAGTAATTTCCAAAACACTTATCTGTAGCCTCGGTTTCAGGTTGGGAATTTCATGGAGATTTTGGGCTGGAGCCTGGGAAGAAAGCTCCCCGGGGATCAGAGGGACCTCAGCAGGTATTATACCTTAGAGTCCTCCTCCAGAGTCACCGTTTTATTCAGGGAAAGTGGTATGTTATTTCACAACAACCCTGCAGGGCGAGTTAGGCTGTGTGCAAATGACATGATAGCCCTGTTTAGATATTTGAAGGGATGTTATGCTGGTGAGGGAGCAAGCTTGTTTTCTGTGGCTCTAGAGATTAAGACCAGGAGTAGTGGGTCCAAGGTGAAGGAAAAGAGGTTCCACCAAAACATCAGAAAAAACTTCCTGGCAGTAAGGGCTGTTTGGCTGTGGAATGCACCATCTCAGAGTGTGGTGGAGTCTCCTTCTTTGGAAGTTTTTAAAGAGAGGCTGGATGGCCATCTGTCAGGAGTGCTTTGATTCTGCATTCCTGCATTGCAGGGGGTTGGACTTGATGGCCTTGGGGTCCCTTCCAACTCTATGATTCTGTGATTCTATGACTGGGCTCAGAAAGGTTCAGTGGGAATTTGAATATGGATCTTTCCAGACCCTAGTTGAGCACTTTAATCATTACATCAAGGTAGAAAATTAGTAGCAGGGTGTGTGTGTGTAAATTGAAGAGATAGAAAAGGATATCGAAGAGATAGAAAAAGTGCAGAGAAGGGCAATGAGGATGATTGAAGGATTGGAGCACCTTCCTTATGAGGAGAGGCTGCAGCGTTTGAGACTCTTTAGTTTGGAGAGGAGACGTCTGAGGGGGGATATGATTGAAGTCTATAAAATTATGCATGGGATAGAAAATGTTGACAGGGAGAAATTTTCCTTTCTCACAATACTAGAACCAGGGGGCATACATTGAAAATGCTGGGGGGAAGAATTAGGACTAATAAAAGGAAACACTTCTTCACGCAACGTGTGATTGGTGTTTGGAATATGCTGCCACAGGAGGTGGTGATGGCCACTAACCTGGATAGCTTTAAAAGGGGCTTGGACAGATTGATGGAGGAGAAGTCGATCTATGGCTACCAATCTTGATCCTCCTTGATCTGAGATTGCAAATGCCTTAGCAGACCAGGTGCTCAGGAGCAGCAGCAGCAGAAGGCCGTTGCTTTCACATCCTGCACGTGAGCTCCCAAAGGCACCTGGTGGGCCACTGCGAGTAGCAGAGTGCTGGACTAGATGGACTCTAGTCTGATCCAGCAGGCTAGTTCTTATGTTCTTATGTTCTTAATATCTTTGTATATTTCCTGTTGGAAGTTAACAAGGTCTGGTGTACAAAAAGAAGATAAATTTCTTAAAATTTGGATCCTACCACAGTCTTTCCTCTTTACTATCAAGTATGTTAATTCCTGAATAAAGGCTTTTCTTTAATCAGTGCTCGTGGACACAACCAAGAATCCCTCTGCTAACATTTCCGGCTTCAGAGTTATCATCTCGTCCCTGCCAACACATGAAATGGAAGATAACCAATTTCCTAGTCAATGATCCCAGTGCTTCAATCAGAGAGTCTGTTCAGTTAATTTACCACTAATTGCCCCGTCCTTGACCACAAGGGACGGAGTTAGTCGATTTCCAGCAAAACAGTTTATTGTGGTTCTTTGGAATGTTACACTTGTCTGTTGAATAGTTCAGCATAAGATGACAGCAGAGTTTAGTTTAATGCTGTGTTTTTTCTCTTTCATGTATACAAACACATGTTCTTTACTTTCACTTGGCCTTCCTCCTCCTCTTAGAATTAAACTTTAAAGTTTTCACTTGTCTGAACTGATCCTCTGTATGAAATTACAGGACATTTTGTGTGTGAGAGAGAGGGGGTTGTGGTGGTGTTTATTCAGAGGCCTGACAGGATCTCTCTGCCTCTCATACTGTAAGCACAAAATCACCTCAGATTTACTTTTTGCCTCAGTGGCTCTGAACGAAATATGCATACACTGTAATTGTTTTCTCTTGGCTTTTGGTGCTTTCCTTAGATTGTGTCAGTTGGGGATTCTGTACAGAGGAAGCATGAATCTTGCCCCAAAACCCCAGTGTTGTCTGTGTAGATACTCCACCCTCCCACCTGTTGGGAACTCATTTGCTCTCTGTTCTATCCCTTGCAATGAAAGGCACTGATGTACCCCTTTACAAAATGATTCAAATACTGCCTCTGCTTTTGTCTGTGTGTGTGTGTGTGGGGGGGGGGGGGTTATTACTTTTTATTTTTTTCTGCATTACTTCAGGGTACCATCAGCAGGAAATCCCACTGTTTCATTTCTCTCTAGCTCTGCCCTGCTCTAAAGGAGTGGCGCTCACGGTAGACATCTGAGCGGTTTCCAAGACAGCCTGATTTTTGTTAACTTCTGCCACTCTGTTCCATCCACAAAGAATATGAAAGTCTATGCAAGCATCTGTGCACTGGCGCTCCTGTTTCAACTTGCTGTGTGCTCCGATAACTCCTCTACACCAGGTCAGTTGCTCTCCAGCACAGTTGGATGAAAGTGAGGCGGAGCCAGTGGCCCAAGGAAATTCACATGGCTCCCTTACCTTCCTGTTGATTCATATGGCTCACTCTGCCCATGTAACGATGGCTCAGTTGAATCTCTGGCCCACCAATTACTACACTGTCTCAGATTCAAGGAAATCAGATCCAAGTATGTGAATCTTACTCCTTTACATTTACCCCATCTCCCCGATTTAATTAGATTACACTACTTGTTGGACAACCCTGATCCTTCTCTCTGTATGATAGTGGCAGACTTTCTCCTGGAAATTACTAAACGCCAGTAGATTTCCTTCGACCTCTATTGTATATGCTTTTTAATCCTTTAATTTTAAAAAAATATATGGCTCACTCTCTACTGGGACATGAACAGGCCAATCCAAGCCCAGGATGTGTAGGAATTTGTGGAAATTTCTTTGCTGCTAACTCATTTTACCTTTCCATCTCTTCTAGTGATAGATAATCGCTGCTGTTTCCGCTATTCGCAAGGGAGAATCCCACGCAATTTGGTGGTAGATTACTATAGAATTAGCAGTAGATGTCCTCTGCCAGCCATTGTGTAAGTAAAATCACCATACCATTTTTAGTAAAGCAGAAGGAAGGAGTCAGATATGCTGAGAGTGCCCCTTGTGGTTCAGCTAAAATACCTACTCCCATAAACCCCTTATAGGCCCTGGACTGGATGGCTGTGCTAGCATGATCTTATCAGTTCTTGGAAGCTAAGCAAGAATGGCCCTGGTTAATACTTGTATGGAAGACTACCTAGGAAGTCCCGGATTGCTACAGAGAAGCAGGCAATGGCAAACCACCTCTGTTCATCTCTTGCTTTGAAACCCCCAAGGGGTTTCTATAAGTGGGCTACAACTTGACAACGCTTTGCACACATACCTTTTTAGATACAACTGTGAGCGCTTATGTTTCTTGATGTACCAAAATTATTTCTTTCTTGTTGGGGGGAAAAAAAGCTCTTTTGATGCATTGATCCATCTCAGCTGGCGTAATGGAGTCAAAAATGTTGATGTACTTGTGTGTCTACTTCTAAGTACTTTGGGTACTTAGAAGAGGAAACTCAAAATGAACTAATTGCCCTGGCTGTTTCCCGACAACTCTGATTCAGCTCGGGAGAACAAAGCTCAGAGCTTTCCCTGCTAAGATGGAAACAGCTGCAAGGATCTCTGAACATTTTCTGCTGAATTTCAGAAAACATCTGGATAAGATAACTCAGTAAACATCTTGTTCTTGGTTGGGTTTTGTGGACATATGCTATTAATGCCAGTGTTTAGGATCTAGGGTTTGCAGTGGTTCTAAGGCCGCTTCCGCACGGAGGCGGAAGGGCTTGGGTTGGTGTACTCCACGCCGACCCGATGCCGCTGCGAACGGTCCCAGAAAGAGCCGGGAAGACGGCGCCGCAGAGCACCGTCGCCCGGCCGACCCGGTGTGTCGCTGGCCCTCCGGCACGTCGCCAAGGCCTGGAGACACGCCCCCCCGGCCCTGCGCGACTGCTCCAGCGTCGCAGGGCAGGGGGGCGTGTCCCCAGGCCTCGGCGACGCGCCGGACGGCCAGAGACAAGGTAAGTGCGGGGGGGGGGGGAAGGCGCCTTGGAGCCACTGCCATTCGCACGGCAGCGGCTCCAAGCCGGCGTTTCCCAAAAACCTCGCTGGGGAAGCAAGGTTGGGAAACGCCGGCTTCGCGCCGGTCGGGGCGGCGCGAGGGTGGCGCAGCAGCTGCACCCCCTGTGCGAATGGCTCCCTGGGGACGGCGTTTTTGCCGTCCCCAGGCCGCCATAAAACGCCCGTGCGGAAGGGGCCTGAGAGATGTTTTCCAGCAGATTGGTGGATAGGAGGTTGCTATTCTGTGCCCAGCATTGTATATTCCTTTCCTGCTTTCTGCAGCTGTGGGGAGTAACACAAGAGGAGGAAAAAGCAAATTAGATCTCAGAAGAAGGAGAGGGTGCTAGAAATTCCCTGACGTGCAGCTGGTGTCAAAAACAACAAATAAAATAATACTGCCTTTTGTTGGATTCTTTTGAGGTTCATTACCAAGAAAGGCAAACAGATATGTGCCAACCCCACCACCCGGTGGGTCCAAGACCTTGTCAGTTACTTGGAGGAGAACTAAGGACAGCAGGAATGGAGTCACTTCAAGTAGAGCACACAATTTCCTGAGAACAAGTATTTCTATAATAAACAGTAGTTATATTGTCTTTTCAATGTTGATGTTTTTCATTCTAAAAACAATGCAAGATAAAATTATGTCCATGACCCCACATCACAAAAGGTCTTCTTCTGGCACACTTCTTCTGGAATCTTAGAATCCTAGAATCAGAACAGCCCCCCCCCCCCCCCAGGGCCATTGAGTCCAACCCCCTGCAATGCTGGAAGACACAACCAAAGCACTCTCGACAGATGGCCATCCAGCCTCTCTTAAAAAACCTCCAAAGGAAACCCCACCATCTTTTGAGGCAGTGCGTTCCACTGTCCAACAGCCCTTACCATCAGGAAGTTCTTCCTAATGTTTAGGTGGAATTTCTTTTCTTGCACCTTAAGCCCATTACGCTTCGTCCTAGTCTTTAGAGTGGCAGAAAACAAGCTTGCTCCATCTTCAACGTGACATCCCTTCAAATATTTAAACATGGCTATCATGTCACCCTCTTCTCCAAACTAAACATACTTAGCTCCCTAAGCCGCTCCTCACAGGGCGTGGAATCCAGACCTTTTACCATTTCGGACACTCTCCTCTGGACCCATTCCAGCTTGTCGATATCGGTGCCCACAATTCAACTCACTACTCCACTTTCCAGCAGTGGATTCCCCACAGCGCCTCTGTGGTCGCTGTGCTGTCCTCACGCCCATCAGGCAGAGGTGGGATTCAGTTTTACCGCTGCCATCAGGGTGCCAGAAACTTTATATGGAGCAAGAACAGCCGCCCCTGCTCTGAGGAACTGACAAGTTAAAATATATGGGGCAGGAGGTAGCAGCAGAGATAAAGGAGAAAAGAGCAGCATTGATTTAGGAGGTTAAGAGCTCGGGTATCTAATCTGGAGGAACCGGGTTTGATTCCCAGCTCTGCCACTTGAGCTGTGGAGGCTTATCTGGGGAATTCAGATTAGCCTGTACACTCCCACACATGCCAGCTGGGTGACCTTGGGCTAGTCACAGCTTCTCGGAGCTCTCTCAGCCCCACCCACCTCACAGGGTGTTTGTTGTGAGGAGGGAAGGGCAAAGAGATTGTAAGATCCTTTGAGTCTCCGACAGGAGAGAAAGGGGGGATATATATCCAAACTCTTCTTCTTCTTCTTCATTCATTCACTTCTATATGCTCACATTTAGCTTTGGCTGAGGAGGGGTCCGAACAGCTGGCCAGCGTCATTTTCTCCCTGTGCCCATTGCAATTTGCATGGGTTTGCCATCCCAACCAAGAACAGGTTCAAGACATCTTGAATCATTTGGAGAAGGGAGCAGGGTTGCCATCTCCAGCTTGGGAAATTCCTAAAGGCTTGGTGGATAGAGCCGGAAGAGGGTAGGGTTTGGGGAAGGGTGGGACCTGAGTGGGGTATTGTGCCATGGACTCCACTCTCTGTAGCAGCTGTTTTCTCCAGGGAAACTGATTTCTATTGTCTAGAGATCAGCTGTAAGGAGATCTCCAGCCCACACCTGGAGGATGGCAACCTTAGAAAGCAGACAGGGTTGTTGTTTTTTCTCCTAGAGAGATGGCAGATGACTTTGGTGGTTTTCGAGCTCTTCTTCTAAGGAAGCATTGCTCAACATTTTCCGTTAGTTAGGTTTCTGCGAATGTTTGCCGCCATCACTGGTGGCCTCTTTTTCATTCCAGATGCTAGCAAGATTCCGCTCCTTTGTTTTAAATGTTTGTTATGATATGCTTTCCAAGAAAAGTTTGCGTGATGGTAACTCTGTGCAGAAAAAGGCAACGGCAAACCGTCTCTGCTTTGCACTTGTTTTGGAGGCCCCTTGCCGGGGTTGCCGTAAGCCACCAGCTGCTGGCCAGCGCTTATGTTCGTACGGAAGAGGTTTTGATTGTGAAATGCAGTGTGAGGAAACAAATTAACGGGAATTGTAACCATAATAGCCACAAAGTCACGGTCGGCACAGGGTTATCAATGAATCTCCCTGGCCCTGTGCCTTTGTCTTTCACTCTGGCTTAATTACACTGAAATTTAATAAATGTATTGGGCAATTTTTACCAAGGAAATGTCTGTATGTTGGGAGGATCTGAGAATGGAATTCCACTGGCTGTGACTCTAATCCAATATGGCTCTATCCAAGTGTACATATCTGTGACCTTACATCCTTGGCTGGGGGTCCTATCTGTGTGCCCACTGTGACAGAAGCCTGCAGAGTGATTTTACCTGAAATGCAGGGTATTAATTTGTACATTGTACATTAATCTGGCCTCCTTGTTTCTCGGAGATCAGCCTCCCTTAGAAAAGAGCAGAGTCCCTTTAAGAAGGATATTGACAAGCTGAAACCAAAATGGTAAAAGGTCTGGAATCCATGCCCTATGAAAAGAGGCTTAGGAAGTTGGGGATGTTTAGTCTGGAGAAGCGAAGGTTAAGGGGGGACATGATAGCTATGCTTAAATATTTGAAGGGATGCCATGTTGAAGAGGGAGCAAGCTTGTTTTCTGCTGTCTCAGAGACTATGGAGTAATGGATTCAAGGTGCAGGAAAAGAGATTCCACCTAAACATTAGGAAGAACTTTCTGTCAGGGCTGTTGGACAACAGAATTCACTGCCTCGAAGTGTGGTGGACTCTCCTTCTTTGGAGGTTTTTAAAGAGAGGCTGGATGGCCATCTGTCAGGAGTGCTTTGATTGTGTGTTCCTGCATGACAGGTCGTTGGACTTGATGGCCCTTGTGGTCTCTTCCAACTGTATAATTTTACACCTGCTTTTCTCAACCATAAGGAGTCTCAAATCAGCTTACAAACTCCTCCCCTTCCTCTTCCCACAATAGACACTTTGTGAGGTAGGTGGAGCTGAGAGAGTTTTGAGAGAACTGTGATTGGCCCAAAGTCATTCAGCAAGTTTCATGTGTAAAAGTGGGGAAACAAATCTGGTTCACCAGATTAGAGTCTGCCACTCATGTGGAGGAGTGGAGCATCAAACCTGGTCCACCAGATTACAGTTCGCTACACCTCGCCTAACCACTACACCATGCTGCCTCTCTATAGCTCTCAAACATACTGTGCCATTATCTATTATTTAACAGGAAGGGATGATGAAAGAGCCACAGAGCAAGCTGGGTATCAAGTGGTCCCCATGGGGCTGCACAGCTTGGATGCATGTTATGGTGATATTGATGCCGGATGTTAGTGAATCTACACCCATTATTCTGATGCCTGTGGACTGTATCCAAAGCTGCACCGACCCTGAGGCATCACTAGCACTACAGGGACCATGCAGCTGAGCTTGCTGCTGGCCCCTAGTTTCTCTCCAGAGCCACAGCCCATCAGACAGTTCAAGAGCCGATCCGCCCTGTTCTTTGAGCATCAAGGGCTTGCATTGACATCTGAGCATCAAGAGATTGCATTGAAATCTGAGATGTATGCTTATAGCATAATTTTCTGCTTGAAGTTCAAACACCAGCTCCTCAGGGTGGGGAGGGGAGGGTCAAGAAAGAAGATAAATACCCGGTCGTTTGTTCTCTCCCTTGAGTGCTGAGAGGTCACAATGGAAATCGGTTTGTAATGTATGAAAACATCAGCTCAGCTTCTCGCAGTCGTTTTCTTTCTTTGTTTTTACACTCAGATGATAGTAAACACATCCCCAAGATATAAACACAGAATGAACTTAGTACATAATCAGTTCTATATTCTATAAATGTGATATTCTATAAATGTGAACGGGTGCTTCGAGTTTTCCCAAGGAAAACCACACCACTGTGTGTGTTTGGGAGCCACAACGGGGGAAAAAAATATAACCTCTGCTGCAAATAATAAAATCTTTTTATCTTTCTGGCTTAGAATGGCTCTGCTTTTTGCACTGATGTACGAAACAGAAGGTAATTATATTTCTGGGAAGCAATCTTTTCTATCCCCTTGATATGTTGAGTAGGATCAGTTCACTTTATTTACTAATTGCAAATTCCTTCTTTAGACTCAAGGGATAGATAGATAGATATTTATTACGGCCTTTTGGCCAGCCAAACTCAAGGGATGAAAGTTAACCATGTCCCATCTTTATCATGAGCACTTTGGATCTGTGCTTTTCTAGCCAAGTTTAACACAAGGTGGCAGAAGAGGGTCAAGTTCTGTACACTCCCTTTCACATTGCATGCGTTTTCATTTCACTCCTCCCTCTTCCTAAAATTGGATGCTTAACAGTTTCTTCTGGGCTCATGTTATTCAGTGAAAAATCTGAGAGGATGAAGATGCTAAAAATGTGAATCTGGACCTGCAGAGATTCTCAGTTTCTATCAACCCACAGTCTTCTTCCAACACTATGTGCTGCCTTTAAACACACACGCGCGAAATGATGCTGCTTGTCTTAAATTCTCCCAACTGGGTTTTTCTTGGCACAGTGACAGCACTGAGTTTTTTTGAAAGTGGCAAATTTGTTAATTGGACTGGCATACTAAAAATGAACTATCATTCTAGATGTGGGTGGGTGGGGCGGATATTACAAATCCTATCCAGTTATGAATGGCATCTTGTTACCACAGCAGGCTTAATTGCTCAGTGTGGGGAAAGGAGGAAGAATCGTTGGTGCAGTAGCGTAAATCAAACCCTTACTCTGCTAGCCATTATCAGCCTAACCTACCTCACAAAAGTGTTGTGAAGAGAAAAAGAGAGAAAACAATGTGTCCATCCCAAGCTCTTTGGAGGTAGTAGGGGAAAATGTGCTGAATGGATACATGCACCCATCTCAATAGCAGGAGTAACTTCATCCTTTTGCACATTTCGGGATGCTCACCACTGTGATATAAACTCAGGAGAAGGAACGTCTATGGTGGCCATTCTCCTCCTCCTTATTCTTTTGTTAGAGCTTAAAAAGTTGCTTCCCTTTGGGCAGAGCCTTTTTCAGGGCTATCCCATCAGAGTTCAGGTTCTTATAGACCAGAAAGTGGATCCTTTGTGTTCCCCCACCTTAGCAAGGTCATAGCAATCGATCCTGCAGTTCTTTGCACCACCTGCTGTTATCAACTCCCAGGCTGCACACAGTCCAGGAATGCTACACCTGATTTTGCCCCTCTTTCTTTAAGGCACTTTTACTCCACACTCTCTCACAGAGGGTCTCAGGAGGAACCCATGCCATATTAAAAATACTGTAAATGTGCAAAGAAGAAAACACCCTAGCATGACATATCTATTGTTAAAACAACCACAACAGCTTAAAAACATTAAAACAAGAACAGCAGAGGGATAAACACACACACCCCATGAGCACCTCTGAGAGCTTACAAAATCTATTAAAATTAGCAAAAATTCCTAGGTAGATTTTTTAAAAAGTCTTGGGCGAGTGTTCTAAGCAACAAGTTTGGTGCCAGATGAATAGCTGTGGGAGAGAGTATCACACCCAACGTATAAATTTCTGATTGTGATTACATCTGTGCCTACGGAAGGACTCAGGGTGGCGAACCTTACACTTCCAGAAGTTCTCGGATATACCCATCAGCCCCTGGCAGCATGGCCAATTGGCCATACTGGCAGGGGGCTGATGGGAATTGTAGTCCATAACATCTGGAGTGCCAAAGGTTCGCCACCACGGGAATGAGGCATTAAGCTAGACCTCTAAAGCTGACAATTAAAATTTTACAATGTTGATGAAGAGGTGGACGTGAGCAAACACTGTTGCTCTGGCTGGGGAGGGGAGGGGGGGGGGCAAAAGGCCGTCAGGCAAAAGCTTTGCAAATGAGTGGAATTTTTGGAGAGGTATTTCCAGGAAAGGAGAAAAGGTAGCCCCTCAAAGTGGTCCAGCAGACTCTCCCTTCTGGAAACAGATGTGCGGCTTCGCCTTCTTTCTTTCCTCAGCCTCCCCTCCCACAGCCCTCTGGGGCTTCCAGCGTTTCACCACTAACGTCGGCTTCGCGGCAGGCCCAGCGGTGGCGGCATTAAGTCCATTAGCCCCGTCTGGAACAGGCCCCAAACAAAAGGGGGCAGCTTTCCAACCAGCCCATTAGAGAGGAGAGGACAGACAAGGGGGCGAGATGAGGAAGGGGTGGGCAGGAGGTGGCCCTGGTGAGCTTGCAACCTGGTTCCAAGCCAATAACAGTTTTGATTGGCAGTCGACTGTTGGCTGGGGTGGAGGGAAGATGCATCTCTCTTTCCCCATTTACAAAAGCTTCCTTGTCTGTTGACCTGGGCAAAGATGCCTGCTCCTCGATGCTTAAGCAAGCAGCTGACTTTGCTCTTGCTTGAGTCTTTATAATTTCCACATTTTGCGCAACCAAGATTCATTCCCAAACCTGTTTTTGGGGAGCAGGCCCTGCCTTGACCCTCAAGATCTTGTGGATCGATCACACTGTTCTCTGGGCAACTTCAGTTGGTAATCCTGCCATCTCTGAAAGCAGGAAGAACAGTTGCGGGTCCAAAGGCAAGACTTTCAGCCGGTTTTACATCCTTGTCACTAGTGATGATGTATAGAATACCCCACTTTTCTTCCCAATGGGAACCCAAGGTGTCTTACAACACAATCCTCACAACAACCCTGTGAGATTAGTCTGAGTGTGTGACTAGCCCAACCTCTTCCAGCAAGCTTTTAGAGCAGCGTGGGAATCTGAATCCCCAGCCTCCAAGATCATCACCATTTTAATTTGTACCCCCCCCCCCCCCATCCCTGAAGGGCTCAGGGCGGCTAACAACATAGGTAAATAAAATACATTATAATTTTATGACTGGTAAATACATAAGACTAAAATAAAGTCAAATTTCAGATGGCGACTTAACACTACAAACCTAACAATATACTAATAGTAATAACAGCAGCACTGTATTAATACACAATAATATACAACAAACTAGATCTAGACTATCAAATGTATTAACAGCAAAAACAGTATATTAACAGCATAGTAATAACAGCATAGTCATCAGCATATCAGAACAGCAATATACAAACAATACCAAATAGTAATATATCAGTACATTCAGAACATACGTTTCCAATGTATCAATACATACTACATAACATTAACGTCAATACATAATTCCATAACATTAACAATAAAACAAGAACTACAACCTTGATAAATACTTAGACTACTGTACAATAAACTATAACTGCTGCACAAAGATCCTAGTCCAAAGTATTAATCATTATTTACACCACATTCATTAGAATGTCCGAATTGGAGCAAAAGGACAGAGCAGATGAGCTGGCACATAGTCAAGTAAATTCTAACTCAAGGAAGCTGATGATGATGTAAAATTCTGGCACAATGTAAATTGTCACTGCACTCCTGTTATTGAGTCTTCCTTGAAAGCACGTTTTCCACAGATAGGAGTCAAACCCCGCCCACTTCTTTGGGTATGGCTAGCTTGGGGGCGTGTCTATCATTCTTTCCATAGACGAGACCAGAGGGAAAGGAGGCGGAGCAATAAAGCTTCCAAGGGCTCCATTCAACAGAAACATGTCCTCTGTCCAATAGCAGCGAGCCACTCCCCCCATCGACCAATGGGCACAAACCATAAGGAGTGCGGCTCGTTCTCGAAACCCCGCCTCCTTCAGTCCTCCTGTCCAATAGCGGCGCCGCTCGCGTGAGTAACAGCCAACGCGTACCAACAACGAAGGAATCATGCTGCCCCGCAGCGAGGCGCCTCTGTAGTTTGTTGCGAATATGGAGTGACGCGGGACGTTGTTCCGCTTCATCAGGTGCACTGTCCCCGAAACCCGGATTCCTGGGCAGGCAAGGCTGGCTGGAGCTGCCAGCGGACACTCCGGCCCGGCCTCGGTCCCAACCGGAGGAGGAGCTTCCGCCGCTGTCGGTGGGACGAGCCTGGTGGACGGCACCGAGAGAGAGGCGTTCGAGAGGGGGCAGGTACGGGAGGGAAGTGAGGAAACTTCTGATGAAACTTATGGAGGGGGAGATGCTGAGGGAGTGACGTCATTGTGACGCAGGAGCGTTTTCCTCTCCTGTCCCCCGGTTCCTGGAGAGGGGGAGACTGATTCGTTGGAGTTTGGGGGCAGTCACTCTCAGCCTAACCTACCTTACAGGGTTGCTGTGTAGATAAAGTAGAGGAGGGAAGGACCACATGCGTTGTCCTGAGCAGTATCCTTGGAGGGAGGGCATGGGATGAAAAGTTCATTTAAATACCTGCTTTAAATAAACAAATCGCTACGGTGTATCTGTCGGGCTTATTCTCTCCACCAAGTGGCTTTCTGGCTGAAATTGACAACTGCTACAATCATGCTTTTAAAACTCCTCAGCCTGACATTGGGAGACGGTGTCGCAATGAAGGCAAACAAACTCAAGTAACTAGATTACAATTGCCTAGAAAACAACATCACTAAATTGTTTATTTGTAGTTGTGCATCTTTTTTCTGACAATCTACGTTACACTGCCACTTAATAGATTTCGGTCAGTACAACAGATGGTTTGAAGAGGCAGATAAAATATCTTAAAAGTGTGCATGGGATTATATATGGCTAACACCATGTGGTTTTTTAGGAGAATAGGAGAAATGCCCTGATATTGAAAGTTTTCCTCCCCACCTTGTTCCCCTGCTGCTTCTGTGCTTATGGAGTGATGAATGCAAAGCAAGGCCCCTGTGGAGACTTCAGCACTAAAACTTGTTTCATTGTAGTTTGCTTCCTGATTATGGATACACACAAGTAGAGCCACACTGTCTCCTGAATCTCGACTTTAGTGTGATGTTTGCTGTTCATTAAGAGTAACAACCTGAAAAAAATGCTTGTGGGTGGTCCTAATTTATTCCAGTATTGAAGGAAATATTTGGATTAGTTTAAAGCTTGGTCAGTGTCATACTTTGTATTCTAAACACTTTTACTGTATGGTGTGTGTTTTATGGGTCTGAACCACGGAGGAAGGCCATGGGCCCAAATTGTATTTTGTTTTGGTGAAGTTTTTTTAAAAAAACTATTTCAACTGTATTAAATTTCTGCTAGTTTATCTTATGTAGCTCGTTGGTATTCATGCTGTAATTAGGCTGTTTGTCAACCTTCACTGAGTACCAGGTCTGCATAGTTTCTTCAGTCTTTCAGCATAATGTGCTTTCTGTCCATACCCTGAAAGCCAGACCTTGTCTCTACATTGCCCACTACCCTGGCTAAAACCTTTATAAACTTAGGAAAAGTGCAGGTAGTCAGTGGAGCACAGATAATTATTTACTTTGCTTTTAAAGAAATGATTAGTGAATGGCTGCCTTCAGCAGCATGTCGGCTCTGAGTAATTCAGGTGAGGACAGCAAGAGATTAATATTTTCGGCTCGACCCAGTAGGCAAAAGAAGAAGCGTTGGGATTTATATCCCCCTTTTCTCTCCTGTAAGGAGACTCAAAGGGGCTTACAATCTCCTCCCCCCCACACACACACACACATACAACAAGCACCATGTGAGGTGGGGGAAGAACTGAGAGAGTTCTGACTAGCCCAAGATTACCCCACTGGCATGCATTGGAGTGCACAAACTAATCTGGTTCCCCAGATAAGCCTCCACGCCTCAAGTGGCAGAGTGGGGAATCAAACCTGGTTCTCCAGATTAGAGTGCACCTGCTCTTAACCACTACACCACGTTGGCAGCATTTACTGTGTGTGTGTGTGCTGTCAATCACAGCTGACATGGTGACCACATAGGCTGTTCAAGGCAAGAGATGTTCAGAGGTGGTTTGCATCATGATCCTGGTGTTCCTTGAAGATATGCCATCCAAATACTTGCCAGAGTTGACCCCTGCTTAGCTTCTGAGATCTAATGAGATTGGACTGACCTGTGCTATCCATATCAAGGCCAAAAAAATGTGGAAAATGCCGTGAAGTCACTTCTCACTTACAGAGACCCTGTAGGGTTTTCAAGGCAAGAGGCGTTCAGAGGTGGTTTGCCACTGCCTGCCTCCGCTTGAGCTGAGGGGAGTCCTAAGAGAACTGTGACTGGTCCACTCAGCAGGCTTCATGTGAAGGAGTGGGGAATTGAACCCAATTCTCCAGATTAGAGTCTGCTGTTCTTAGCCACTACGCCATGCTGGCTTCCATTTACTGTTTACGTCCGTGTAATGGTGTGACTGCAGTCTCTCTGCGGTTATATAAAGATGAGAGGCAACCCTCTTAGGGCCAGTCTGTCAATTAGAACATGCTAAACAAACTGCTTGTCGCTGAGTTGTAATATTGCTGTTTGTAGGCATCTGTGCATATGTATGCTTGCACACTGAGTAGTTTGTGCATTGCTGAAGCTAGTGTTTAAATCATCAGGGACAACCCTGCTCCTCAGACTGACCTCTGACTGACATGTATATTAGGTAGTCGGTGTTTCATCAGCACTGGCTATCTTGGGACAACCTTGACGAACAGAAATCCCATTGTGCACATTTTCTCTTTGGATCTTATCTCACGGTTTTCTTTGAAAAGTCAGTGCTGCAGAGGCCACCAACAGATTAAGCCGCACTAACTGACTTAAAAAGCCTTAAAACCCTAAGCCACCTGTTCTTTATTCCCTGTTGAAACTGATAGTCCTCCAGTTTTGCTGAGAATCAGTATTTGTAGACAGGAAATCAGGTTCTCTCAAAGGGGCTGCAGCTATAATTGTCCCGAACAGCTATTTAAAGAATCCTATTGACACCAGCAGAGACAAAGAAGACAAATTTCTTTCAGTAGCAAGTGATGACATGGGAAAGCTGGACATGTCAGCTTTTATTTTAGCAACTGTGGGATTGGCCACCGTGCCTCACCCTGTGGAGGTGTCTGGCTTTAGAAAGAGAGCCTAAATGCCTGCAATTGAGGTGGAGGGAAATGCTTGCCCAACAAACTCTGATTTTTCTGTTTCATTAGCATTTATGGCAATGGGCAAAGAATTGGATTTTAATCCTAAAGATGATAAGGTGCAGGCCTTTTGGTAAATGTAAACTGACTTCCGGATCCCATCAGTATTCCAGCTGTCTCAGTATTCTGTCTGGACTCTGGAGCAATGACCAGCTGAGGGGGGAGGAGGAGGAGTTTGGATTTATACCCTGCAAACACCTCCTCTTGTAATTTTACCAACCTCTTTAAGTCTTTTCTGGTG
This sequence comes from Sphaerodactylus townsendi, assembly GCF_021028975.2. Lineage (NCBI taxonomy): Eukaryota > Metazoa > Chordata > Lepidosauria > Squamata > Sphaerodactylidae > Sphaerodactylus > Sphaerodactylus townsendi. Next base: position 18,929,297 of record NC_059440.1, on the reverse strand, counting down.
CCCTATTCTCTGTCATCCAAATGTATGTGGTAGGACTTTGGTCTTACAACTGTGTATAGTTTGCTGTGGCTTGACTCCCATTATGTTATTTCGCATCATTTAAGAAGAAGAAGAGTTTGGGTTTATACTTCACCTCTCTCTCTTGTAAGGAGATTCAAGGTGGCTTACAAACTCCTTTCCCTTCCTCTCCCCACAACAGACACCTTGTGAGGTAGGTGGGGCTGAGAGAGCTCTGAGAGAACTATGACTAGCTCAAGATCACCCAACAGGAATGTAGGAGTGCAGAAACACATCTGGTTCCCCCACTAAGCCTCTGCCAGTCATGTGGAGGAGTGGGGAAATCAAACCCTGTTCTCCAGATTAGAATCCACCTGCTCTTAACCGCTACACCACATTGGCTCTCCAAGAAGATGAAGATGCTCCTCCTCTTTGTTAAGCCCCTCCACCAGGTAACTGGAGGCGCTGTGTTTGCTGATGCATGGGCATACAATCACTGCCTAAGGTGAATAACTCTCTGTGTATACAGTTAACAACAGGCACACATTTTGTCTGCATCTGGTACTGCCTTTGGCAACTGGGGTGTGAAGAATTCAGTCCCCAGAGATGCAGAAATTATATAGAGCCCTTTCAGCCAATGTTAAAATCCAACGCATGGCAGAGAGGATGCTAGGGAACACCTTCCTGTACCTGAGACTCTGGAGAGCTGATAACAAGGGCTAACGGTGGCAGGTGGAAGTATGAGAAGAGACAGCATCTGCTTGATAACACAGTGGAAAAGCGGCAGAGATGCACTGTTCTCGTGTGGAGTCGGCAGGGTCAATCCTAGGGTGGTTTCTCGTATTCTGTCCCCAGGGGTGCCTTCCTAATATGTGGATTTCACAGCCTGGCGCTTGCTGTTGCGGGATGACCTAATTCCTCTGTAGCAAGACAGCAGCTCTGAAAGCCTGATCTGTAAGCTGCTGTGCGAATAGCTCCATTATTCCGGCAGCTGGTGTCAGCAGCTATTAATTCCAGCGCAGCAGATGATGGCATATTAAATATTTACCATACAGAAACGAGGCAGCTTACAGTAAACAAAAATCAGTGGGTTTAGGAGAGCAACTTGTTTTGAAGGTTCTCTTTAATTTGACTTAAGTGGCTTTGCTTTGGCTGGAATGTCCCCGCTTGGCCCAAGTGGCTGGAAAACAGTGAGGAGGGTGAATTGGAAAATTGAAGGATGAAGAGCTGAAGGCACCCAGTTTGTTTCGTGGCCAAAGTGAGGATTTAAATGTCGATCCCCCAAGTCCAGCAGCACTGTTAAAATTCTGGAGTCTGGTAGGAAAGACTTTAGGAATGGATAAACATTGGCTCTCATCAGGCCCCCGCCAGCACGGGCCAGCGCCGAGAGGGCTGATGGGAATTGTAGTCCATGAACATCTGGAGTGCCATAGGTTCACCACCACTGTTTCCGGTTCGCAGGAGCTGGTTCTACATGGTTCTTACAATTCAGAGTATGGGAAGCCCAGAGTATTCGGAATCGGAACAAAATTACTTAACTTTTTCGGGCTGATACTATCCTGGTGGTGACAAACAGAAATGATAATATCTATGTAGTTGATTAGTTCCAAAAGGACCTGTTTTCTGAAAGGCTTGAGAGGTCCCTGGCTGGGACATTATGTCCCTATCTAGGGAAGATTAGGGTGATAACTTGAAGACATTAGGATACAGTTCATAGAGCTAGAGGGACAGCCCGCCTAATATTTATCATTTTGTGTACTTCGATAGATCTGTTCAAGCAGCGGCTGCCACACCCCCATCATCCTTGAGGAAACCTTCACATATACAGTGTTCAGGATAGTCTATGTCCATGTGAAATGCTCTGCAGAGCTTACTGTACTTCAAATCACAAAAAATGCCTTATTTTCCATGAGCTGCTGATTGCGTCTCATCTTAACAAAGATATGTTTATATCTCTTCTGATGAACTTTTCGCAAGGGAAATCCGGGCTCTCCAGACCTTCTGTCAGTTTTCCCCAAATCGTTCAGGCTTCTGAAACCCAAGGACAGCTAAAAGTCCTGACCCTTAGAAGGAGGAGGGCAGAGATAAAACATGGTGAAGCATGAGTCCCACCCCCACCCACCCAATACCTTTCTTGCCGCTGAAGCTGGGCTCTGTTTCTTGAGTTAGCAAAAGAATCATTGTAGGGCTGCAAAGGCTCAGAATGTGTGAACATGGAATGTGGTGCTGTGGACTGTGAATTGCTGCTTCATCCTTTGTGGGGGACTGTCACTAAAAATCTGGTGGCTGGCTACCAGTGTTCAAAATGGGCACTTGGGAATTTGAAATATTTTTCCCATTTAGTGTATCTGTTTCTCCAGTAGCATAAGAGCTGAGTGGGTAGTTAGAGGCCCTTGTCTAAAGAGTCTTCCTGGGCTTTTTCAGTCCCAGGGGACTGGAAGACAGCCAGTGCAATCCACCCCTGAAAGCATCCTTTTTGCCATTCGTCCTGTAGAGGTCAACTGGCTCAACGCTAAGCGTATGTGTGGTTTCAGTAATTGCATCATTTCCTTTCTCTTAGTTTGGTTTTCTTAAGAATGGTCCTGATTCTTCAGCAGTGGGTTCAAATTCCCGTGGTGCTCATTTCCAAAATGATTGGGTTCTGTAGAAGACAATGAGTTGAGGAATCTGTAGTTCCGCTCTCTAGAAGAAGGGGTTTTTTTGTGATGCAGGTGCTTTCACTAAGGCAAGGGTCCCAGCTGTCCTGAGGTTTCCTCAGTGCCTAGCTTCAGAACCTCCTGTGGTTTCCAGGAGCAGCCAGAACTCGAATTCTATCAGTTTTTCGGTCAGCATGGCCAATTGGCCATGCTGGTAGGGGCTGATGGGAATTGTAGTTCCTGAACATCTGGAGAGCCGCAGGTTCCCTACCCCTGGTCTAGCTGTATTATTCTGCTTTTCACAAGTTTAATTCAGTGGATCACAGGTGTCAAACTCATGGCCCTCCAGATGTTATGGACTACAGTTCCCAGCATCCCCTGCCACGAGTTTGACACCTATGCATTATCCTTTAAAGATGCCAGCCGCAGATGCAGGCAAAGTATCAGGAGACAATGCTACTGGAACACGGCCATACAGCCCGGAAACCCCACAGCACCCCAGTGATTCCGGCTGTGAAAGCCTTTGACAATACAATGGATGGCTGCTACTGATCCCTGGGCCCTGACTTGGGTGGACGAGGCTAGCTACTAACATAGGGAAGTGAGTTTTATAAAGAAATCCCATCCAAGAATATGTGGTCAGTTTGTCAGCAGAATTTCGAAGGGCAGGTCTTAATTCCCTGGACTGCTTTCTGGCAATTTCCTGTTTTCCCCCTGGCTGCATACTTGTGTACATTTCAGGCTACGTACACTGAAATGGAGAGAGTATTAGAGGATGTTGCTACCAAGGCTAAGAAGAGATGTAGACTCTCTCATTCCGCACCTGGATGCTGCAAAACTACTAATAGCAGTTGACCAAACAAGACTTTCTTTATAAAACTCACTTCTTTGTCGTTTGCTGTGTCTGATTATGTAGTATTGCTCGAACATCTCTTTGGTATTAAGGAATCCTCAGTTCTGTTTTTTTTTTCCTTTTCTCAGTAGGGAGGGAGTGTTTTATGAAAGGAACATAAAGCAGCTTTTGTAAACAGATAAGTTGACTAGTTTCCTTTTCTGGCGTCTGCTCTCCGTGTTTGTTTGCAAAAAGAATTAACTAAGAAAGTGTGTTTTGTTGGTGTGTTTTGCTTGTGGAAAAGAGCCACCTTCTGCAATGAAGATCATGTAAGGCACACTCCAACGATGGAGTAATGAAACTGTTTTGCTCTGTGTGTGTACACATACACGCTCACTGTGTTCTGTTTTAAGTTCTTGCTCTCCTGCAACTCACTGGTGCTCTGCCTATGTGAATCTTCTCACCAAAGACTCCTCCTTTTTCAGAGTCTCTTAAATTTTTCCCAAGGGAAGGAGGCAGTCAAAAATTACAACAATTGGCCTGTTGAAAGAGGTTCACTAATGACACACAGGGATAGCAGAGGTCAAAATCCTTGCGATCTGGCTGCTTTCCAAGTATCTGGTCAGGGCCCTGGAGCCTGCAGTTCGCTGGATGTGCACAGCTACAAAGCACTTATCTTCTGTTTATATTGACAGGAGTTTCTGGCCTACAGCTGATCACCTTTTTTCAAAGTCAACAAGATACATTCTTTGCATGGGATGTTGTTGAGAGCAGCAGTGGCGTAGTGGTTAAGAGCAGGTGCACTCTCATCTGGAAAACTGGGTTTGATTCCCCACTCTGCCACTTGAGCTGTGGAGGCTTATCTGGGGGACCAGATTAGCCTGTGCATTCCCACCCACGCCAGCTGGGTAACCTTGGGCTAGTCACAGTTCTTCGGAGCTCCTTCAGCCCCATCCACCTCACAGGGTGTTTGTTGTGGGGTGGGGAAGGAGATTGTCAACCCCTTTGAGTCTCCTTACAGGAGAGAAAGGGGGGGGTATAAATCCAAAACTCTTCTTCTTCTCACCCCCACTGCTAACATTGTTGCTGTTTCTGTGTGAGGAAGCATGAGTTGAAGCCAGGCACCTTCAGGTCTAAAAGCCAGACGCCTCAAGCCCCCTACGGCTCTTGAGCTGAGCTCAGGTTGCACTTTTGATGGGTTCCCAGCCTGCCCTGACTTCCTCCACTGGAGGTTGCTTCAGAATTGAGGCAAAGCCCATTTTCGGCTGACGAATAGCTGGATAATGCTGCTGTAGGTGGAATTCTAATAAGCCAAAGAGCTGATCAATATGCATCATATACTGGCCTTGGAGAGTTGTATGAATGAAAGTGGTTCTGGAGACCTGCTGGGGGCTGAATCTGGGCTGGAGATCGATGACAGACCATTAAAGTCAGCAATAAATACACCAGACAGTTCCTGAAGCACACTCCAATAAAAGGAGCATGCAACATTTCAGACTAATCCTCAGAAGTTTGGAAAGCACTTCTTCCTGAAGGTCAGCAAGCCAGATTACTAGGTACAGTTTTTTCAGAGAGGCTCTGCTTCTAAAAAGTCCCTCCTTTGTACTTCCACAGAACTGTCTGTCTTCAGCGAGAGGATCTGTCAGGTTCCTTCCTTAGTCCCTATCTAATGGACGTGAAGGCTTATTTGGGGCACGGTGCTCCCAGAGGTCAAAGTTTTGAATTGGGACCAAAAGCTGGCAGGCAGCCAGTACTATTCAATAGGGATCTGTGGAATGTTGTCCCTCCTCCTTATTCCCATTGGGAGAAGATCAGCAGTGTTCTGCATTTATAGAAGGGTTGGACCAGTTGTGGAGGTTACAGGAGCATAGACAGTGGCTGCCAGATTCTTGCATTCTTGGAAAGGAAATCATCGGAATGGAATGGAATGAAGAAAATGCACCTTGCGTTTGTGAATTCTGGGATACTCTTAAATTACAAACCTTTTACTGCTGGCAAAAGGCTATTTCCTCACAGTGAAAGGAGCACTTAGCCTTGAGAAGTGTTTTCCATTATTAGGAGAGAGGAAGAGTTTGGATTTATACCTCACTTTTCCTGCAAGGAGACTCAAGGTGGCTTACAAGCTCCTTTCTCTTCCTCTTTCCACAACAGATCCCTTGTGAGGAAGGTAGGGCTGAGATAATTCAGAGAGAACTGTGTCTAGCCCAAGGTCACCCAGCAGGAATGTAGGGGTGCGGAAACACATCTGGTTCACCCGATAAGCCTCTGCCACTCAGGTGGAGGAGTGGGGAATCAAACCCGGTTCTCCAGATTAGAAGCCACCTGCTCTTAACCACTACACCACTGGCAATATATCTGTGAGAAAACTAGATCCGGAAAGGCTGGACAGGTCAGATTCAGGACCACATTTGAAACCCTTGTGCTTCTACCGCTACCCAGGCATCAGGCTGCCTCACCTGGTTTCAAAGGACTGCTTGAAATATCCACTCAGTTTAACGTGAATTATTCCTATTAATCAGGGAGCTCCACCCTGAAACGGGTGGGAGAGCTGAGAAGATTCCGAAGGAGAAAGGCGAAGGTGGCCACAAGGGTGCTCTAGGTGCCCCTTGTAATTAAAACAAATCATCTCCTGGAGGCTCAGGAGGGACCCGCTCTCCTTGAACCCAGAGGTGGACCGTCTTTGCATCCCTGGTATATACAGAGCGAAAAGAGCAAGCTCCTGATTGCTTGCTTCCTGCAGAGGTTCTTCACAGCTGCGTTGTTCAATTGAAACCGTCATGAACTGGCTTAAAGCGGAAACTCTGTGGAGACCAGAAGTATCCCACTTATTTCCTGGAAATGCTGTGCCCATTTGTTCTCAACATGTCATTCTGCGAGCTGCTGGTAGAGGATCTGTAGTGATGGACGTGGCAACTAATTGTTGGAAGTAGCAATGTCTAGCGTTCAGAGGAACGGAGAAGGCCCAACAGGGAGCCGGCAAGTCGGCAGCTGAAAGCGATAAGGTTAGAGACCCTTCCATCACCTCTTCTTGTCTGTCCTTAAACTGAAACTCTCAGGTCTAACTTCCTGCTTCTTTTTAGAACCTGTGGCCTCCCTCCTTCCCTGCCTAACAAGATAGCTCCAGGCTATCCCTGTCTGTCAGCTTTCCTATCTGAAATGGAGTTCCCTAATAAACATTTTCTTTTATCTTTTCATCAGTGAGTCTGCTGCTTCTCTGCACACCTAGCACCTCTGCTAGCGCAAATACACCTTTGATATTAGCATGACCCGGAAGCAGTATTTAACTTAATAAAATGCTTCAGTATCCCTTTTTATGCATTAAACCTCCACTAAAGGAATATGCCACCCCCTTCTCCATCCAGTTGCCAGCCTTGATAACTGCCTCCAGTTATGTTTGGCTCCTGGTGGCAGCTGAATTCGTTTTCCAAGCTGATACAGTCTGTTGCCTCAAAGGCTGCGTTTCAGGGACTTCGTGAGGAGCTGGCGCTTTTGAATATTTCCTGAATAATTCATTTGCTGTAATCCTATTAGGGAGGGAAGAGAGAGAGAGAGAGCGCCAAATTGATTTGGGAGAGAAGGGATGGGGAATTCTTTGGTGTTCCACGGCTCAGTTGGAGGGATCAAAGAGTCATCCTGTCTGGAGAGAGAGGCCAATTTAATAAATCTATATAGTAGGTGTAATGTTGAAACTGAGTCTGTGGCCAGTTTTGAGAATATGCAGCCTTTTTTATTTTTTTCTGAAGAGCACTCTGAGAGATGGCAGCTGAATTCTGGAGTGATAAATAGCATTTCAATGGGTTCTCAGTCTCTGTGGATCAGGAATTTCTGAAGGTTGGCTGTTCCGAGGGCCAATTCCAAAATTGCCAAAGCATGTGTTGCATACCCAAGGAAGGTGGTAATCCATCTTCAAATATATAATGCAGATGCGGTCCAAAGTAATTTGTTTTAACCATTAAAGCTCTTGGGATTGTACTCAAAGGCTGAGGGTCTCTCACAGTTCACCTTTTAAAAATTATGAGCCCCCATAGTTCTTTACGTGACTCTCTGCTACATCATTGAAGTGTGTAGTATGTGAATGCCTTTCGGCTTCTGTGTAAGTGTATGAGTTGTCACATGCTGGGTGGGACCCAAGTCTGAATCCCTCCAGATGTAAACTGTTCTGCAGAACAGAGTTCTTACAAACTCTTCTTATTACTAAAGTAGTCATGGAAAAATGAGGCAGCTTCTGTAATTTTATACTGACGTGGAATTGCCCGAGCCCAGGAAGGAAATAAGAAATTTGATAGAGGAAGAGTGGATTATTCGATCTTTATTCATGTGATATGTTCTTGCCGATTTGTTCAGTTGGGAGGGTAAAAAGGTGATATCGGGGCATAGTACATCATGAATATTTTCTACTTAGGTGAGAAGGAGTGTTGTGTAATGCTTGAAGTATTGAACTCGAAGGTAGGAAGGCCCACAGATTTCCCCCCTCTGTCACGAAACTTGCTGGATGGCCTTAGACCAGCTACTCTAATCTATGTATTGTTGAAGATTAGAGTACTGGTTGTGGTGGGCTTGCCGAGCCGTGTGGCCGTGGCCTGGTAGAGCTTGTTCCTAACGTTTCGCCTGCAACTGTGGCTGGCATCTTCAGAGACACACTTCTCTCTGTAACACACTTCTTTCTGTGATATACCTCTGAAGATGCCGGCCACAGATGCAGGCAAAACGTTAGGAACAAGCTCTACCAGACCACGGCCACACAGCCCGGAAAACCCACAACAACCAGTACTCTAATCTGCTTCTCTGTGCTGTTGAGATGATATGATGGAGAAGGGAGAACCATGTATACCACTCTGAGCTCTTGGGAGGAAGGGATGGGGTGATAACATTTGTGTTTGTATTAAATGCTATCCAAAGTTCTGTAGCTGAAGATCAGTGGGTGAACAGAGAAATAAATTATGGCATTCTCTTGAAACTGACAGTCTGTGGGTTGGATCCATTTCACTGGGAGTTGGGACCCTCTGGGACAACCATCTCTCTGCTGGTTGGGTTGAGAATTTCAAAGGACTCTTTGTGGCATCAAGTTCTCCACCCGGAAATGCGTGTTCTTGGTTCTCTGCATCCAGCACTCTAGGGCAGTGGTGGCGAACCTTTGGCACTCCAGATGTTATGGACTACAATTCCCATCAGCCCTTGCCAGCACGACCAATTGGCCATGCTGGCAGGGGCTGATGGGAATTGTAGTCCATAACATCTGGGGTGCCAAAGGTTCGCCACCACGGCTCTAGGGGGAAGAAACGGCTTCCTGCTTGTGAAATGCGAGTGGTAAGATGGAAGGAAGAGAGACCTAAGATCTCTTTCCCCCCTGCCCTTCAGTTCCCAAACTACTTTATTCTTCCCAGAGAAACAGCTCCCAGAGAATCAGCAGCCATTTCCTCTGCACTCATCCTGTGCAAAGCTTAGAATTGTGGCTGTCTTGACAAGGACAGCCTGGGCAAAGGGAGGTTAAAAATAGCCAAGGATCAATAATTACAGCACGGGTTCTCTGCCCCTCATTCTCCTTTCTTTTAAAAAAAGCCAATACGTAGATGCGAAGACACCAGAAGACAGGTTTCTCCAGTGTTCCCACAGTCTAGGAATCGCTTCTCTGCCTGCCTTTGCTGGTAGAGAAGGAAGGGTATTCACCACCCTTCATCCTTGATCCCAAAGATGGTTTCCAGGGCCTCTTAATTTTTTCCTTGTTTTGCCCCTGCACAGTTTGGTAGTTCAGATGGTATTTTAACTCTCAGAATTGTCGAATGGGCCTTGAGCCTGAGCACAGAGCTGTACGTGGCGCCTGCATACCCATAAAGTCATTGCTGCAAGTGGCGTAGTGGTTAAGAGCAGGTACATTCTAATCTGGAGAAACCGGGTTTGATTCCCCGCTCTGCCGCTTGAGCTGTGGAGTCTTATCTGGGGAATTCAGATTAGCCTGTGCACTCCCACACACGCCAGCTGGGTGACATAAGAACATAAGATAAGAACTAGCCTGCTGGATCAGACCAGAGTCCATCTAGTCCAGCACTCTGCTACTCGCAGTGGCCCACCAGGTGCCTTTGGGAGCTCACATGCAGGATGTGAAAGCAATGGCCTTCTTCTTCTGCTGCTCCTGAGCACCTGGTCTGCTAAGGTATTTGCAATCTGAGATCAAGGAGGATCAAGATTGGTAACCTTGGGCTAGTCATAGTTCTTGTGAGCTCTCTCAGCCCCACCCACCTCACAGGGATTGTAAGACCCTTTGAGTCTCCTTACAGGAGAGAAAGGGGGGATATAAATCCAAGCTCCTCTTCTTCTTCTTCTTCTACTTACCAAGAGGAGGTTGCAAAGTGTTGGTGCTGTGATTTGTGGTGTCCAGGGAATCCCAAACCGGTCTTCCTCTTTGAGGAGCTTTTTAGGAAATCTTGGTCAGCGTCTATTGGCCCACGTCTCTTTCCTGCACGTGCGCTGAAGGGCTGTTAGCAGGCAGATCTCACTGATCCTCCGAATGCATAATGCGAAAGACCTTCCGTAGGGATGCGGGGGGGGGGGGAGAACAGATGTGCAGGGAGAACAGCAGCTGCTTGGGATTGCTGTGAGGGAGCACTGGCAGCCTTCCACTCTGAAATTGTTCTGCATCTGTTGCTTCCCCCAGTCAGCTCGGCCACTGATGAAATTGTGAAAGGGGGGGCAGAAGGCACTTCTTCACCATCACAGTGCAAGCTTGTTTGCCCCTCCTGCTGTACTAAGATCACGTGGCAGGAGAAAACCATGAGGCAGCCTGAGTAAGTGGGTCAGGGTGATCCTGGCCAGAGAGTTTTCCTTTCCTCTCTTCTGAGCACTGCAATGGGAGGTTGCAGGACACCCTATTTTCTATCTTCTCGTATACTTTCCTCTCTCTTTCGTGACCTCCTCTGCATTGGTCTTTTCTAGATAATTTTTCCTGCCTCTGTTCAGTCTTTTCAGTGTGGTGTCGTGGTTAAGAGCAGGTGTATTCTAATCTGGAGAACCGGGTTTGATTCCCCACACCTCCACCTGACTAGCGGAGGCTTATCTGGTGAACCAGATGTGTTTCCATACTCCTACATTTCTGCTGGGTGACCTTGGGCTAGTCACAGTTCTCTCTGAACTCTCTCAGCCCCACCTACCTCCCAAGGTGTCTGTTGTGGGGTGAGGAGGGGAAAGGAGCTTGTAAGCCCCCTTGAATCTCCTTACAGGAGAGAAAGGTGGGATATGAATTCAAACTCCTCCAACTCCTACTCCTCTTTCTTGACCCCCAGATATGTGCATGCGGTGTTTGCTTCCTCAACTCTGGCACCTTGTGGCACACAACTTAGGCTAGCCACAGATGCAGGCGAAACATTAGGAGCAAGATCTACCAGACCACAGCAACATAGCCCGAAAAACCCACAACAACCAGTTGAATCTGGCCATGAAATCCTTCGACAATACACTGGCATGAATGATTTGCCCTGGTAAGGCTCTATTGCTGTTAGGAAACAAAGGCAGTTGTCAGAAAAGAGGTTTTAAATAGAGGAGGATTCCATCCAAAAATAAATCGAATATTCAGGATTACTTGGCTGTTATTGTTGAGACAGCTGTTGGTAAGCCTGAATCCATGGGGCTCTGATGATGACTTGAATTGTGGTGTTATATATGGATGGAGTATAATTCTGTCTCAGTCACACCCCTCCCCAAAGCCTTCTGTAGATAACATACCCACAGCTGCCTTGTGCTGGGGCCAAAGTGTGCTATGAGCTAGAAATGGCCTGCTTGAGGAAGCGCAGGATAGAATCGGATAGATTAGGGAGAAGTTGGTGGCCTGCCCTCAGCCCATTTGAAAAACCCCTGTGGGAGTGTGAGGTGATGAAGAAGAAGAGGAGGAGGAGGAGTTTGGATTTATACCCCACCTTTCTCTCCTGTAAGGAAACTCAAGATAGCTTACAAGCTCCTTTCCCTTCCTCTCCCCACAAAAAACACCTTGTGAGGTAGGAGGGGCTGAGAGAGTTTGGAGAGACCTGTGACTAGCCCAGGGTCACCCAGCAGGAATGTAGGGGTGTGGAAACACCTCTGGTTCACCAGATAAGCCTCTGCCACTCAGGTGGAGGAGTGGGGAATCAAACCCGGTTCTCCAGATTAGAATCCACCTGCTCTTAACCACTACACCACGCCGGCTCTTTTCATCCCGCCTTGTCTGCTCCTTAAGTCTGCCACACCCTCACAGTATGTTCAGGCTCTGTGAAGGATATTTAGTCGCACACACATCCCTCCCAGGGCAGCACTTACGGAGTGCCAACAAGGGTCTGCACCCATTCTGCCCTCTTGCTGTAGAATCTTATGCCAGTCCCAGCCAAGGGAAGGTGCAGGGTTGGCGGCTGTGTTTTCCCACTTCACCTGGGGGACCTCCAAGCCGAATGGAGAGTTGGTGATGTGACCAGGTGGTGCTCGTGCATCAAAGGGCTTCACTGCAGCAAGCCCCCGCAGCTTGAAGGAATCTCACACCAGCAGTTTGAGGCAGTTGTGTTAAGTGACTGTTGGTTCCTCTGTGAGTGGCCTTCATGTAATCAGGGCAAAGGGGTGGAAAAGGGGAGGACGGAGAATCCTCTTGTTTCCCCCACCCACTAGAATTATGGCTGCCACAGGAGGTGGTGATGATGGCCACTAACCTGGATAGCTTTAAAGGGGGCTTGGACAGATTTGTGGAGGAGAAGCCGATCTGTGGCTACCAATCTTGATCCTCCTTGATCTGAGATTGCAAATGCCTTAACAGTCCAGGTGCTCGGGAGCAGCAGCAGCAGAAGACCATTGCTTTCACATCCTGCATGTGAGCTCCCAAAGGCACTCTGCGAGTAGCAGAGAGCTGGACTAGACGGACTCTGGTCTGAACCACCAGGCTCTTTCTTATGTTCTTATGTTCTCTCCATTTGCAGCAGAGTGAATGTGCCGGTTGGGGCACTAATTGTTAGTGCGGAGATTTGTAAATGTGATCAGATTAAAGCACAGACTGTGTACGCTGACTAGGGGGAGGGACAGTGTTCTGTCCAGTTTTTCCACAGTCACAGGCATGAGAGGTACAACACCTTACTATTTACACTAGATTAGACTAGTCTCCTGCTTCCAGTTCACAGGCAATGTCTGAGCAGACTGACGAAAGTGACCTGGGTTCCTAGAGACTTGACTTGTCAAGTATTCTGCTGTTATTTTACTTGTTCATAATTCCTGGGCATCACACTCATGCCAAAGAACCCTGAACCCGTAAAAGCAGAATACACGACCAATCCAGCTTGCATTTGTGCTGAGCGGCAATCCAGAAAGCTATCTTTTCGGCGTGGATGCTGTCCCCCAAAGCGTGCAAGCCAAAATACGGAGAGGCCGCACCTTCCTGCTTCTTCTTTACATCCTCGGCACCAGTTCAGCTACAGCAATTAGACAACATTCTGTGTGCCTTCGAGCTGTTCTCTCAGGTTGATGCCTTGGAAACGGGAAGCTTTACAAGGCCGGCACCTGTGCAGCCAGGTATTTTCCCAGTCCTCATAATGAGGTGTCTGCTGTTGCTGCAAACTGGTGCCCCCCTTTGTGTGCCACCTTAGATGCTCAGCTTGGCAGGTAGCTTGGATAAAATCTCTCCTTAAATGACTTTCCTACATAGCAGCTTGGCCAAGGCTGTACTGATGTGGGCAGAAGGAGGGGAGTATTTCTCAGCTCCTGTTTGGGGAAGAGCTGGCTCTTGGCTTGCTTGCGATTGCATGGCAAGGGAAACTGCGTATCCACCCAAACTCCCATCCAGCCCAGCTTGGTGTGGGCACGCGGGGAGCTTTCTGCTCTTGTTCCATGCGCTCCTTGCACAGTGTGTTCCCTTCTGCTTCTCGTTGTGGCTTCCAGCTATGATTTTTCTTTAGATGCCCACGGCAGGGGGTGTCAGTGAACACCCCAAGGCTGCAGTTGTTGGAATAATGAGGCAGATATTAGCCAACATGCTGTTTACATTTTAAAAAGTTTGATTCTGTTCCAGAGATGGCTCTTTGAACTGCAAATAACCACTCTCAGCTGAAGAAATGCTACAGTTTTGCTCCATTCCGAGGTAATAGACATGACACATGTGCATTTCCAGAACTGTGTGTTTATGTTTGTAACTCTTGTACAAGCATACAAGCACTCTGAATGTACTGTCGAAGGCTTTCATGGCCGGATTCAACTGGTTGTGGTGGGTTTTCCAGCAGTGGCGTAGTGGTTAAGAGCTCGTGTATCTAATCTGGAGGAACCGGGTTTGATTCCCAGCTCTGCCGCCTGAGCTGTGGAGGCTTATCTGGGGAATTCAGATTAGCCTGTACACTCCCACACATGCCAACTGGGTGACCTTGGGCTAGTCACAGCTTCTTGGAGCTCTCTCAGCCCCACCTACCTCACAGGGTGTTTGTTGTGAGGGGGGAAGGGCAAGGAGATTGTAAGCCCCTTTGAGTCTCCTGCAGGAGAGAAAGGGCGGGATATAAATCCAAACTCTTCTTCTCTTCTTCTTCTTCTGTGTGGCCATGGTCTGTGTGGTCGTGGTCTGGTAGATCTTGTTCCTAACGTTTCGCCTGCATCTGTGGCTGGCATCTTCAGAGGTGTATTACAGAGGAAAGTCTGTTACAGACTGTGTCCTAACCCCAGTGCGTAACAGAGTTCCCTCTGTGATACACCTCTGAAGATCCCAGCCACCAATGCAGGCGAAATGTTAAGAACAAGATCTACCAGACCACGGCCACACAGCCCGGAAAACCCACCACAACCAGCATTCTGAAATTGCTGGGGTGCTTTATGCATTGTGTCCGGTTCAATAAACACTCTCCTATTAATGCACTCTGACCAGGGCTTGATGGGCTGTTGCCCAAGAGATTGCTTGAGCTAGCTTCCTGTCACTTACCAAAAAAAAATGCCACATCAGCCTTTGTGCAATAAGGGCGTATTCGTTCCACCCGTTTCTCCTTCTATTGTGTCAGATTTTGAAGGGTAAGCTCCTCTGGGCTGGGCTGTTTTCTTTCTTGATGCCTTCCGGGGCGCCTTGCATGTTGATGCTGCCGTGTAAATAATTCAGGATGAAGTATTAGGACTGATCAGATGGTCCCTGGTAAAAAGGTCTTCCCCTGTCTCCCCCTCCATCAGAAAATCCAGCTTTTATAAACTGGGCTCAAGACATCGGCGGCTTTGTTCTTGCAGAAGCACGTTAAAATCCGAGTGGGTTGCAACTTGGCAAGCACAGAACACGTGGAATTCTTTGTTACATGACGAGAACTGTGTTTTTATTTCATTCTGATGGAAACTGTGCCCATATGCTCGAAGCAGTTTATGTAATCTAAAAGTTACAGTATGAAAAGTATTAGAAGATCATAGAATCCTAGAGTTGGAAGAGACCCCAAGGGCCATCAAGTCCAACCCCCTGCCATGCAGGAACACACAATCAAAGCGCTCCTGACAGACGGCCATCCAGCCTCTAAAAACCTCCAAAGAAGCAGACCCCACCACACTCCGAGGTAGTGCATTCCACTGTTGAACAGCCCTTACTGTCAGGAAGTTTTTCCTGATGTTTAGGTGGAATCTCTTTTCCTTCACCTTGAACCCAGTACTCCTGGTCCTGGTTTCTGGAGCTGCAGAAAACAAGCTTGCTCCCTCGCCAACATGACATCCCTTCAAATATCTAAACATGGCTATCATGTTACCTCTTAACTTTCTCTTCATCAAACATAGCCAGCTCCCTAAGACCATAGCAGCACTATAAACCAGGACAACTCAAGACGCCTTAAAGACTAACCATTTATTCCATCATAAATTTTCATCAGGGCTGGCTGGCTGCACAGGTGCCTGAGTGGGCGGGAGACGTCAGACTTGGTTTATACAGACAACAGGGGGGAAAATGGTGCTGGGAATGTTACAAGGAGAGGCGGATTCAAAACAAAACCCAAAAAGTCACAAATAAGGGCCTTTTGGAGAGTTACTTGTGAGGAGCTCAGGACTATGAGCCCTGAGCAAAGGTCTGCACGAGTCCCCTCTTTGGATGAAACTTCCCCAGTACCTTGGCCTTTGGGCTGCTGCTTTCGAAAGGATGGAGGAGGCAAGACAGGGCCCTATTGTTTGGCAACCAACTGTCTTCAAAGGGTCTATACCTGACAATATGCAAATACTAACCTTTAAAAAAAAAACAAACCACGTGGGCTACCTAATACCTGCAGACCATAGTATCAAGCGTGTCCCACCTCCAGGTTGTGGCTGATCCCAGCTCTTAGGTCTGATTTCCAGGCAGGCGCAGTTCTACTCACCTGGAGAACATGGCTCCTTTGGCGGGCGGCCCCTATAGTATTCTATCCCACGGAAGACCCTCCCTGCCCCTCCTCAGGCTCCAGCCCCCAAATTCCCAGGTCTTTTTTCTGGCTTTCCAGCCACCCTAACTTATTTGTTTTGCTAATTTGTTCCGCCAAACCACTCGATTAATGGTTGTGCCCCATATCCCAAAATCTGCCTTCTGCGCTGCATGTTGTGTATTGCTACTCTGATATTGCTAATGTATTGATTTATATTGACGCATTAGATATTGTCTGTTAATGCTGCTGTTTGCGTTCTTACGTTTTGTGTAGCCTGAAAGCTCAGTCGCCACCTGAAACGGGTCCTATTTAGTCTTGTGTATTTTGTTGCTGTTACTGTGTATTATTGCTATATTGTGGAAATGTGTTGTTTATCATATTGTTAGCCGCTCCGAGCCCTTTGGGGATAGGGCGGGGTACAAATATAATTGAAATGAAAAAAAAATGCAAAGAAAGCAGTCGGGGGGGGGGGGCGTTCAGCGGCAGAGGCTCTCCTGCAGGCTCCCGAAGGGGGCGGGAAGAGAGGGAAGCGAATCCCCCCCCCTTCCAGCGCGGGCGCCGCAGAAACGCCCCCCGTCCGGCCCTGCGAGGGCGGCCGCGCCCGCCTTTGTGCCGCCCCCCCCCCCTCAGCCGGAGCATCTGCCCGGGGAGAGCCCTGGGCCTCCCCTCCCTCTCCTCCCCCCGCGGCTTTTCCGGGGAGGGGGAAGCGGAGCAGGGGGAGGTTTCCAGCGCCGGCGGTCCTTTGTCATTCCAGGCACACGCGCGCCCGCCCGCCCGCCTCCCTTCCTCCTCCTCCTCCTCCTCCTCCTGCTGGCCTGGGCGCGGCGGCGGCGGCGCTGCAATCCAGCCCCCGGGCGAGGGGCGGCCTCGGGTGGCCGGCATCGCCGCCGCAGGCCCTGCTCGGATCTCTCTCTCCCTCTCTCTCCGCCCTCGCCCCGGGCGCACGTAGCCGGCGGACCGGCCATGGGCATCTGGGCACCGGCGCCTCAGTAGCCGCCGGAGAAGGAGGAGGGAGCGGCCCCGCTGCGCGTCCTGCTCCGGCCAGGCGCCTCCGGCCATGGAGGTGGGGAAGATGGTAAGGGTACCGGGGAGGGGGGGGGTGGCGTCGGGCGTCCTCGCCTTGCTCGACGGGGGGTGGGCTGGACGGAGCCAGGTGGGCGCTGGGCGGGGGCTGCCCTCGCCGGGCTTTGGAGAAGGCTACCCCCTTCCCCGCGGCTCGGTGGCGAAGCTGCAGAGCGGCAGCCTCGGGGTCTTTTCTGGGGCAGCGGAGGGGCGGGCGGTACACAGGCTCATTGTCTGGCCCCGGCTGCTCTTGCTTGCAAGGAGCATCTGGGCGGCTCGGGGGCTCTCCGGGGGCGCCTTTGAGGAGGCTAATCGGTTCGCGAGGAAATCCCCGCAGGCGACCTTTCCAGACGGACATATGGAGGGGGGAGGCGGTCGCCGGCGCACCCACCCACTCACCCCGGATCCCCGGCACAAAGCGTGCCTTCTGGCGTGGGGCTGCTGGCCGCCCCCGCTGCCGACCGACCCCTCTCGCACTTTGGAAGACTGCTTGGGGCACCCCCTCCCCCCACTTCTGGACGATGTAAAAAGAGCAGAGTTCGCAACCTGCCTGTAGGCACAGGAGTGGACCTGCATGCATGGCAGCAGGATGTGATGGCCACCCCCCATCCTGGCCTTTTCTTCCCTGTGGGAAGGGATAAAGTTTGAATCCCAGTGGGAAGGAGCAGCTGGCGTCTCCCTTTCCCCCTGCTCCTTTGTGCAGTTGTGCCCATGGGGGAGGGTCTGCTCTTTCCAGCATCTCACACCCCAAGGTGGAAATTGAATCGGACTTGCTCCGACTTGACGGTGCCATGCAGATGCCAGGAGCTGCAGGGGGGGGGGGAAGGGGAGGCCTCTGGCCGCTGCCTGCATCGGGGCAGCTGTGTTCGTGCACTTGTTGTCCGAGGGGCAAGGACAGAAGCATGCCTTTCTCCTGCAGACACAGACAGAGCTTTGGGGATACGGCAGTCTTCGGAGGAGCAGAGAAATCAGATGTGATAGGGCAGGGAGCGCCTGGCTTAGTTTTGTATTGGGGTGTGTGTGTGATAAGCTGACATGGTGACATCACTCCGTGGAGGTAACTCAAGACCTAATCAATGCTTTTAGGGTAAGCAGCCTCCTGGAAAAGGGAGCTGACGGTCCCAGGAGGCCATCTTCGCTGGAGCTTAATGGAAGCGAACTGTTGCCGCCGTAGGCGAGTCTCGGTGAGCTTGTTCTCACTACAGATGGGACAGTGCGAGAGGAGGCAGAGCTAATGAAAGAAGAAAGGTGAATCCAACACCACCTCCCCTGAAAAAGGAAACGTGGGGCCCCTTCCGCACATGCAGAATAGTGCACTTTCAATCTGCTTTTGCAGCTGGATTTTACCAGGCAGAATAGCAAAATCCACTTGCAAACAGTGAAGGTGGATTGAAAATGCATTATTCTTCATGTGCGGAAGGGGCCTGGGTGTTTCCTGGTGCCCAGGCAAGTGCAGGAACATGCCAAAAAATGCACCTGATCTCACTGCTTAACTTCTGTGGTTGAAAGTTGCCTGCATGCAGAGATCCTGGCAACGTTTCAGAAAGATGCCAAAGGGGGCAGTGAGCAGGGTGGACGTTGGGGAGGGAGGACTGATGTCAAGAAGGCATCTTTGTCCCCTGAATGCAGGTGACAGATGCAGGAGGGCATCCTTCTGTTGATCCAAGGCTAATTGGGCATATGGGAGAACGCACTTCCTGAAATATTCCAGCAGGAGAGGACTTCTTAGGTGAACATGATGGCCTTGGCCCGTGGGGAGCAGAGGGTTAGCTCGGGGGTGTAGCTTGTTCATGGCATCATCCCGCTTGTACCCAGAGCCAGATAGCTGCAGCCTCTAGAAATGACTGGTAGACCTGAGTTGCGGTGACATTATAAAGATGTGACCACTTGTTGCTTTCCTCTTGTACCTGGGCAGGTATCCTGATGGCTCAAAGGTGTGGGTCATGACCTTCAGGACTGGGATGGTGACGCTTCAGAACTACCCTGATCTCTGAGGTTTCTAGTCTGCGCTCTGCGTATCGATTTGGCTGGGGCCTTTTTCAGCATATTTAAGGAAGGTGCCGAGGTTACTGTCACCTGATCTGGGGTTTAGGAGAAGGTGTTTTCTTGTTCAAGAGGTGCTTGAATAGGGAAACAGTGTGCTGATCCAGTAATGCTTTGCTTGATTTAGCAGTTTTAGCTCATGGGCATTCCTTCTTCTCCAGATTTAAAGAGCAGAATTTGGGTGAGGGGCTTCAGCAGTGGGCGCAGTGCAGTTACTCCAACAACTCCTGGAAATACCTGTGGGCATATTTCAGAGCAAAGTAGCATATAACACAGAAGTAGAATTCTTCCTTTCCAGTTTGGCTTCTGTCAGGCTCCACTCTACCGAAAGAGGAAATTGAGACTTAGGGAGCTGGTATGTTCAGTTTGGTGAAGAGAAGGTGAAGAAGTGACATGATGGCCACGTTTAGATATTTGGAGGGATGTCATGTTGGTGAGGGAGCAAGCTTGTTTTCCGCTGCTCCAGAGACTAGGACCAAGAATAATGGGTTCAAGGTGAAGGACAGGAGATTCCACCTAAACATCAGGAAAAACTTCCTGACATTAAGAACTGTTCGACACTGGAATGCACTACCTCGGAGTGTGGTGGAGTCTCCTTTGGAGGTTTTAAAAGAGAGGCTGGATGGCCATCTGTCAGGAGTGCTTTGATTGTGTGTTCCTGCACTGCAGGGGGTTGGACTTGATGGCCCTTGGGGGTCTCTTCCAACTTTATGATTCTAAAGCAGGTTGGGAAGCTGCGTCTGCGTCTCCCACGCTTTCAGCAAAACCAAGAGATCATCACATTTTTCAATCTTTCAGTGCCTCCAGACCTGGGCTTTTACTTCATACATAAAATGGGAAGAGGAAGGAGATGGGTTTTTAAACAAAAACAGAAACTCTGGTGGACTTCTGACTTGTACAAAGTTTTTAGCCTGTTATTTTGTATATCCTTCAGACTTGCTGAAGGCACCCTGGGCAGGGAGCACTGGAGCGTGGCCTCATCATCTGCCTATAGGAGGCCAAGAGTTTTGCACAGGGTAAGCGTCTCCAGCGTCCTTCGTTCACCCTCCTGTCCCCAAAGCAAATGATTTATTATTATACCTTTTGGAGACAGAAGGGTGAACGAAGGGTCAGTGGACGATGCCCTTGCCAATTCTGAAAATCCAAGCTGCTTCAAGGTGGACTATGAGGTGCTCCAGGACTTCCTTCCCTTGTGCACGTGTGTGTGTGTGTGTGTGCGCGCGCGCGCCTTTTTGTGGGAAGCTATTCTTGCTTTCCAAGCAGCTGGGACGCAGCCCACTAAAAGGAAGTGATGTGCCACGGCCCACTTGTTGAAGAGGAAGCTTGCAATAAAATGTTATGGGCTGGGGCATGTTTAAGGCTGTTGAATTCTTGTGCACTTCTCCCTCCCAGCTATGTCTGTGCTCGTGCCTCATGAAGAGGACAGTGGCTGAAGCATCAAGCGGGAGGAGAACCTGTGGGGGAGTGGTTATTGTACGTAGATGGTCGGTGTCCTTTTGTCTAGCGCAGTGTCTGGAAGTCAGTCTTACTGTTCTTCTCTTGGAGGTGGAAAGCGTCATCAGGTCACAGCTGACATGTTGACCCCATGCAGGGGTCTGCAACCTGCAGCTCTCCATAAGTTCATGGACTACAATTCCCATCAGCCCCTGCCAGCATGGCCAATTGGCTATGCTGGCAGGGGCTGATGGGAATTGTAGTCCATGAACTTATGGAGAGCCGCAAGTTGCAGACCTTCAAGGCAAGAGACATTGGGAGATGGTGTGCCGTTGCCTGTCTCCGTATGGCCTGAAAGAGTTCTGAGAGTGATGTGGCCGGTCACGGAGAGAGCCAGTGGGGTGTAGCGGTTAAGAGCAGGTGCACTAATCTGGAGAACCAGATTTGATTCCCCGCTCTGCCACTTGAGCTGTGGAGGCTTATCTGGTGAACTAGATAAGCTTGGCATTCCAACACATGCCAGCTGGGTGACCTTGCGCTAATCACAGTTCTTCTGAGCTCTCTCAGCCCCACCCACCTCACAGGGTGTTTGTTGTGGGGTTGGGGGAGGGGGAAGGAGATTGTAAGTCCCTTTGGGTCTCCTTACAGGAGAGAAAGGGGGGATATAAATCCAAACTCTTCTTCTTCACCTTCACCTTCACCCAGCAGGCTTCATGTGGAGGAGAGGGAGATTAAACCCGGTTCTCTGGACTAGAATAAGCCCCTCTTGACCCCTACACCATGCGATGCTAGCTCTCTTCTCTCCCTTACATCCAGTTCAGTTACCACTTCAGTGATGTTCCTGAGAATGCATTCTTCATGATTTTCAACTGTAATTAATTTTGATTGTAACTTTAAAATAACAGTGCACCGTATAGGTCCCTCAGGGAAGTAAGGTTGCCCTCGGAACTGTTTTTGGCATTGATGAAGCGAGTTAAAGGAGCTTGTTTTTATGGGCTTCTGCAAATCAGATGTAAATTAGACTAAACATTTTCAAAGTTGATAGCTCAGTATTCCGGTGCATCTGCCAGCAGAGCCTTTCATTGTCACACACACACACACACACCCTCCCCAAGGGTCATTTGTGGCTCTTGCAAGAAATGGAGGCTTAAACTGCATCCAGAAACATTCAGGTTGGATGTTTGGACAACCTTTTGGGCTGAAATGGCAGCCGAGCGCTAAAACTGACTGCCAAGGGGGTAGAAGGACCTTCATCATGGGGGTTTTGGAAGGACATATTGGGATGCATTTGGTTGACGGCTTGTGCTGTTCCAGTAGGGAATTGTTCCTCCATCTCGGAGGCCGGCGCTGTTTATATAAGCCCAGCCATCAAATAAGCTCCCCCAGCCCCAGGAGGCTTAGCCAGTCTGACTATGTCAGCACTTCTCCTGGAACTGGAGCTGGTCAAGCAGCTCGAGAGCAGGGAATCTCTTGAGCCAGAAGCAACCTTTGGGATCCACTGCTCTGGAGAGAGGGTGGTTTCCCTCTTGGGCATATTGGTGTTGTCACCTGCTGTGTGTTTTGGGGTTGAAATACACTTGCTCGTGATGAAGCATAAAGGACCAAGGGCTCTTGAGTGGGGTCTCAAGACATGGAGCTGAAGTAGAAACGGAGTTGCCATTCTCAGGGGGCTTTTAATGCAGTTCCTGTGATAATAAACTTCCTGTTGGACTGGGGAAGAAGAAGAAGAGTTGGATTTATATCCCCCCCTTTCTCTCCTGTAAGGTGACTCAAAGGGGCTTACAATCTCCTTTCCCTTCCACCACCACCCCTCACAATAAACGCCCTGTGTGGCAGGTGGGGCTGTGAGAGCTCCAAACAACTGTGACTAGCCCAAGGTCACCACCAGATAAGCCTCCACAGCTCAAGTGGCAGAGTGGGGAATCAAACTCGGTTCTCCAGATTAGAGTGCACCTGCCCTTAACCACTACATCTCGCTGGCTCTCTGGGAGGGGGGAGGTCTGTGACCTTGGCCTTGAACTGCAGGTCTTCCTCTGATCTGCAGACCTCAAAAGCCTTCTGCAGGAGTGCTCAGCCTACTCAGAACTGCCTGTTTGGGGCAAAACAATCCCTAACGGTTTTTCTGTGGCTGCTGGACTTTCATCATTCGTATATGCAGTAGTTAACATCCTCCTTGCTGTCCCCAGCTCAACTTTACTTTCACGTTCATCCATCAATGAGGCAGCCATAGATCAGAAAGGCAAAAATGGCTATTGCTTAGTTGCAGGGTTTAACTATGTACAGTGTCGGGCAGGCAGGAAATAGCTGCTGTCCCATATGGGATGTGATTGACAGTAGTGCGAGAACCACCCGGAGAGCGTGGCAAAACATAGTGGAAGTAGTTCTGAATTTAGGTGCTTGTGGGGAGAACGTAGAGGCAGGTTGCCGGCTTCTGCCCTCCTGTAAAGTAGGGGTCAGTAACCCTTTGTAATTAGAGAACAAAACTATATAAAAATTCAGCGCAAGAGATTAAAACGCAGTAGGTTTAACCAAGCCCATTTGCATCACTGACAACACACAGCTCACTTTATGGATATTTTATGTGCTGATCAGTGATCCCTATTCCTGATTTCTATTTATTAATGTTTATTCCCCGCCCTTTACCACAGTCTCCTTAGACAGTCTTTTGTTACCCTAGATGGGTTTTTTTGTCTGCTTTGTTTTCTTCCTCTGTAATCGAGTCTCACTCATTGTTCTCTGGAAATGCCTGCTGTGTAAGAGAGCTGGGGTTTTTTTTTTTTTGTATTTTGCAACCCACCTTGAGTTGCAGCGAAATAGGTTGGCTATACTCATAATCAATCCTACACAGTCCCAAACACCGGTCGTGATGAGGTCTTTATTAAGAATCGGCACACACAAGGTCTCACGATGAGTAATAAATACACACAGGTACACCTTGCAGAATTCTTTTAGCACACTGACATAGATGCACATTTGGAATTCCTGGCAACCGTTTGCTGTTGTCATTTTCCTTTCTAGAAAACATGTCTAGGAAGCTCTTTAATCTCATAACATCTTTTCGTGCCGTTCCCTTCACATGCTGGTAATTTTAGCATCCACCTACCCCTCCAGCGTGGCTTAACAATTTCCTTTCCTTTTTTTTCCCCCAAGAGCCATATTTGGTTCCGTACTGAGCAGTGTTTGTCTCTGGAGCCGTCGCTTTTGGGTTCTTGCTTTAGAGTGAGTCCCAGGGATCCTTCCTCGTCCTGGATTCTTTTTGATTTTGTATCTCCCGAAGTGGTATGCTTGGCCTGTCTGCCCGGTGACCCACCCCTTTTGATCTGGCTGCCTGTTACATTGGGGAGCAGTTGTATGGAGCAAGCGTGGTGTAACAGTTAAGAGCAGGTGCACTCTAATCTGGAGAACTGGGTTTGATTCCCCACTCGGCCACTTGAGCTGTGGAGGCTTATCTGGGGAACCAAATTAGCCTGTGCACTCCAACACACGCCAGCTGGGTGACCTTGGGCTAGTCACAGTTCTTTGGAGCTCTCTCAGCCACGCCCACCTCACAGGGTGTTTGTTGTGGGTGGGGGGGAGGGAAAGGAGATTGTAAGCCCCTTTGAGTCTCCTTACAGGAGAGAAAGGGGGGTATAAATAAACAAAACCCTCTTTCTGTGTGTGTGATGGAGTTGCTATTTTCCTGTGTGTCGTAGCCGATAATCGCGCCTCCAGAACCTGCCTCCGTACTGAGCTGATGAAGCAGGAAGCACTGGACAGTGCTGCTCTTTTAGCTGAGTGCTGACCGCTGCTGACCGTTCCAGGAAGCCCTCAACCCTGAGAATGCTGAGTCCTGTCGACGATGAACCTTCTGGAGAAGAGCAGGGCGGCTCTTGAACTTGAGCAGAAGGGAGGAAATTGGGCTCCAGAATTTTGCCCCGTACGGCCTGTTTGCTCCCACCCCCCTCCAATCCCACGGCACCTTAAGCAGAGAGACTTCATTCAGGGCTTGCAGCTGCTGGGCAAAGGCATCCTCGGAGGCGTAGGCTTTTTCAAAGCCCTCTTGCTGGCTGGCAGCGCAGTTGGACTGTGAGACTTCCGCTTCCTCCCTCTCCTCAGATGATAATGCCCCTTTGTGGGGTGGCAAGGAAATTCTCGCATGGCATTTGTGAGAAAAATGCCTTGATGTCGAAGCAAAGGGACCTCTGTGGGTTTTGGTGAATGTCCAAATGCATCTGCTTCAAATGCACATCTGATGCTCCCACTGGGAAAGTTGGAAAAAAAAAATCTAGCTCCCTCGGAGGCAAGATCCTGCTTTTAGAGCCAGCATTGCAACAGATTCCTCTGCTCTCACATCCCAGGGGATCCCTGCGCCTGACAGTTTCTGGGGGTGGAATGCGCCGCCAAGTTGCAGTCCATTGGTGATGGCCCTGGAGGGTTTTCAATGCAACCACTGAACACAGGTGGTTTGACACTGCTGGCGTCCATGTACCTTCCTTGGTCGTGTCCCATCCCAGGGCTGATCCTACTTAGCAGGCAAAATCTGGTCAGATAGGGCTAGCTTGCCCACCCAGGTCAGGGAGGTTTATAGCTGTTCTTAAGTGGGGTGGGCTTCTACAAGGTTGACTGTGACCTCCGCAGCACGAATCTGCCGAGGGGGTTGGCTTTCCTGCTGAAACTGTTTTCCTGGCTGGAGACAGTGTTGGGGATCATAACAGGTAGAGATGGCGGTGTGCGTTGCACTTGTATTGTGTGTGAATTGTAGCTTGGATTTAATTGTTTGCATAATGTGCTTTTGTTTGACTGTAATGGCTTTTAAGATGTGTTTTTATTGTGTATATTTAGAATCTGTTAGTCACCCTGAAGAGGACAGAAAGGTGGGGTATAAATCCTGGAAATAGATTTTAAAAGCCCTTGTTTAGCTGAAGAAGGGGTTGTTTGTTTCAACATTTATTTTTTTCCCTCAGGCATGACTTGTTTATCCTAGTCTTAGTTATTTGTTCTGCTTCTCTAGTGAGAAGTTAGAATTCCTTTAGAACTTTGGATGGTAGAAAAACCTAACTTCGGTATCCGAGCTGGCCGTGGCAGCCCTAGCAACAGGGGTTTCATTCTGTAATGGGGTGGATTAAGTGGTGAGATTGAAATAATTTAACAACTGGTTGTTTACAAGCACCATTTTAACAACTGGTTCTGCCGAAGTGGTGCAAACCTGCTGAATCCCATCACTGGGCGGATGGCTTGTTTGGCAAAAAGTTGAGAGGCTCCTTATAGCCCTAAACTAACCCACAATGGAGTTTGGTTGGCTGGAAGTTTGTGGGAGGGGCCGTTTGGGGTCAGGGTACTTGAAGGACCATCTCCTCCCATACTATCCTGCCTGCTAGTTTTAGGATCTGCCTCTCAAGCCCTTCTCTCTGTGCCCCTACCTTCAGAGGTAAAACAGGTGGCTACGAGAAACGGCATACGGCATTTTCTGTGGTGGTACCACCTTTGGATCCCCTCCCCCTTGAGGCCCACCTGGCACCTGTTTTACTTTCTTTGGGACCCCAGGCTAAAACACATCTTCTTATCCAGGCTTTTAAGGGGGGGGGGTCTTGATCTTATTTGCTTTTTAATGCCCTGCTTCCGATTTTTTTAATGATGCTTTTCATTGAAAGCTGCCTTGAGGAAGACTCTGAAAAGGCAGCATAGAAATATCCTCAAATAAATAAATACATTTGTAGAATTCCTTCCCCCCAGGAAGCGTGACTAACTCCATCTTCATAATCCAAAAGCATGCCTATTGTAGGAGGCTTTGGGATTAAATTTGATTATTAATGCCTGAGGTTTTAACACAGCCGGTTTTTTATTTCAAAAATGGATTTTTTAAAAACAAGTTCTGCCTAATTATCGTAAGCTTCTCAGTTGGTTTATTGGTAGCCGCTGATGGGGGTAAACAGAAAGACTACATAATAAATAAATGATATATACCGTGAGCCAAAGGAACAGAAGTTCAGGGTAGGGAGAAAGTTCCTGAAAGGACGGCTTCCTGTGCCCGCCCCCCTTTCCCGTCCCCAGATTTTAAAGCAGGATCAGCAATTCCAGATGCAGCAAGAATGCAAACATGTATTTCCTTTAGGTAATAGCAGCATATGGAGCCCAACAGTAGATGGTCCTGAGTCAGTCCCTTGGGGAGGGCAAGAAGGATTGCTGGTGAAATGCGTGATCTTTTTTGGATCAGATGCACGGTGCTTGCTTGTCTCCTCCAGAGCGGAGATCCGTGAATAGGGAAATTGCGCCTTCAGATTGCTCAAAAGGCCCCGTCTATCCTTGTTAGGAAATGCTCGGCTTTGTAACTCCTCCTGCTCCGCTGAATAAAGCCCCCTGGAAGAGCCATGGCTAGGAGCTATTTACGGTCTTTCAGCCACCACCTGCGGTTTGGGGAAAGGCTGCAGTTGCGTGTAAGGCATTGTGTTGCTTCAGATTTGTAGATGACTGGTCTGGTCCCAAACCCATTGGGAACCAGGCAATGCACGGGATGAGAGAAGAGCAGTGTTGGAGTTATAGATACCTTAGTTATTTGTTTGTTCGTTTGTATATTTAATCATATTTTTATCCTGCCCAGAGGGCTCAGGGCGGGTTACAAGTTAAAAACACAGTAAAACATTTAAATATAACATTAAACCTACAACATTCTGAAAACATTGATGAATAAATAGTTTATACAAATAATAACCGGTGACTTAAAAGAATCCAATCATCTTGTTCGTACCCCCCTCCCCTTTCCGGAGGCCAAGAGGAGATGCTAGTGCCAGGTGACTAGCTGGAAAAGGTGTGGTGGAACAACCAGGTTTTACAAGCCCTACAGAACAAAGATAGTTCTTGCTGGGCTCCAACCTCAGCTGGTAAAAAGCCCTGGCTTGCGTGGAAGCCAGCCAGATATCTCTGGCTGAGGATCAACAAAAGGTTCCCCTCTGATTAGCAGAGGGGTCTTAGAGGGCAATATGGGGAGATACGGTCTCAAAGATATGCAGGTCTGAAACCACATAAGGCCTCTTGCAGGGAATAAAACTGAAGGTATTTTAATGGACCAAGACACCGAATGGTATTCGTCAGGATGAGTGCATTCTCTTTACAGGCCTCAGAAGAAGAAGAAAAGTTGGTTTTGATGCCTCGCTTTTCACTACCTTTAAAGAGTCACACTCACCTTCCCTTCCTCTCCCCACAACTGACCCCTTGTGAGGCATATGGGGCTGGGAGAGTTTTGACAGAACTGCGACTAGCCCAGAGGTCTTCCTGCAGGCTTCGTGTGGAGGAATGGGGAAACAAACCCTGTTGGACAGGTTAATATTTGCCGCTCATGTGGAGGAGTGGGGAATCAAACCCGGATTCCCAGATTAGAGTCTGCCGCTCTTAACCACTGCACCACGCTGGCTCTCAGAGGAAATCAAGGCTGGAGCAACCTCTAAACAGGGTGTGCCCCTTCCCAGTCGCCAGAGATGGAGCCAGGAAACTTGTGGTTGGCCATGATGTAGCACTGCCAGTTCAGTCGGCGGTGACACCTGACTCCCACCCCCGCTGCCCCAAGGCAGGCGTGTATCGCATCACCCAAAGTGTGTGCCAGGGTAGGGGTGGGGCTGCTGTCCTTCATCAGCTTTCCCCCTTTCCCCTAATGTCGTCTGAACAAACACAGAAACGTCCCAACAGGATGAAAACCCAAACAACGCAGTGGTGGCAAAGCTGGCACAGATACCTCCTGGCGGGAGGGGGAGCTTGGAGCCTTGCGGCAAGGCTGGGCACCTACTCTGTTTTTGGGCAAAGCTCCCAGGCTCTGCTCAGAGAAGAAGAGTTTGAATGTATATTCCCCACTTTCTCTCCTGTAAGGAGACTCAAAGGGGCCTACAGTCTCCTTTCCCTCCCCCCCCCCTCCACAGCAAACACCCTGTGAGGTGGGTGGGGCTGAGAGAGCTCTGAAGAGCTGGGACTAGCCCAAGGTCACCCAGCAGGCACGTGTTGGAATGCACAAGCTAATCTGGTTCCCCAGATAAGCCTCCACAGCTCAAGTGGCAGAGCAGGGAATCAAACCTGGTTCTCCAGATTAGAGTGCACCTGCTCTTAACCACTACACCACGCTGGCTCTAAAGCCGGAGCTTTTCTTCTTCCTCAGGGGTCCCGCACGGTCAACCCCTCTCCAGACCTGGTTAGTTCTCGGGGTGATCGGCCTGGTAGTCTCCTCCAATAGCTCCACCAACTGTGTTGAGTGAACGGTTCTTGGCAGCCGCTGCCGAGCATGGCAGCTGCCAGATCCTTCCCAGAAATGGATCCAGGAATTGGCAGAGTGCAGCGGACATGGGAGGCGGATGCCAGCCATTGACAGGTGCTTGGGGGTGGCGTGTCTATTGGCTTGTGGCCCTCAGCTTTCCTGCTAATGCTTCCCTTCCTTTCTCTGAGCTTTCTCCCCCTCCTTTTTTTTCCCCCCAGACCGTCAGCATCAACAAGGCCATTAACGCTCAGGAAGTCGCCGTCAAGGAGAAACACGCCAGAAATATCCTCTCAAATTAACAGCCCTGAAAGGAGGAGGCGGAGGTAGAAACTGCCGGGGGTTGAGCTTGCAACCATTTTTCCAAAGCTTGAGCGCCTGTCATGTCTTGGCCGAGCTGAGCTGAATTACTGGGGGGGTGGGGGGGGTGTCAAGTGCTATAAACCAGGACATTCTGTGACTCAGGGATTCTGGAAGGCTTTCCCTCTGAATCCTAGTTATGGGGTGACTTTTTTGTTGTTGTTCGGACGTTGGGTGGAATGCCCTCTGCACATGCTCTGAAGCATCTTCTATGAATGAATCAGAGCTGAAACAATAGAAATAGATTCTTTTGGCTGAGCTGGCTCTCAGGCTATGGCCCCTTCTCCCACTCTAGACTGCACAGTTTGGCGAGTCGTCTGCGGGGGCTGCTCCTTGCCCAAATAGGACTAGCGAGAGGCTGACATGTGTAGCATGTTTGTCCCACCTGCTAGAGGGTGTGTCACCTGCCTTCCAGGTGAGATTCTATGGTGAGTGTTAAAAAGACCCACCTGCAAGCCAGTGTCCCAACTTCCCTTTCAGGCTCCAAGCTCGACATCCGCTCATTGCGGGGAAAGTACCTAGAAGTAGATTGGAAGAGAGCTTCTCAGTCGAAGAAGAGGATAAGAGTTTGGATTTATACCCCATCTTTCTCTCCTGTAAGGAGACTCAAGGGGGCTTACAAGCTCCTTTCCCTTCCTCTCCCTACAACAGACCCCTGGTGAGGTAGGTGGGGCTGAAAGAGTAACCATGACTAGCCCAAGGTTACCCAGCAGGAGTGTAGGAGTGGAAACACATCTGGTTCACCAGATAAGCCTTAGCCACTCAGGTGAAGGAGTGGGGAATCAAACCCAGTTCTCCAGATTAGAATCCACCTGCTCTTAACCACCACACCACGCTGGCTCCAGCTGGTTTCAAGACCGATGTTGCAGGCTCTGCTCCCTGGCTGCCCAGGCACCACTCGTTGCCTGTGGGTGTTTGTTGCCTATTGTTGTCATCCCGCCCCTGAGGAATCCCTGTGCTTCCTTTCTTTGGCGTATCGGACTTTTCCTTAGCCTGCTTCTCACCATGCATCTTGGGGACGCACCACGAGAAAGGAGCCCACACCTTCTGGTCTGTCGTGAACCGCTTGCCTCTCTCCAGCAACGCTGTCCTCTGTTGGAAATTCTGCCACGTCTTCCACAAGCTCCTCCGTGATGGACACCCAAACGTAAGGCTGGTGCTTTTTTTTCTCTCTCCAAGCTCCTGTGGTTGGATCAGGGGGACCTGTCACTGCAAGGGAGATTCTCGGGATGAGACGGGGTGGTGGAGCCCGGTGCCGTTCCATGTTCCTAAAACGCTGTTCGTCTGCCTGGCTTGCTGTGTGATGAAGTCTGGGTCCAGCAAGGAGTCTGAACTAGCCATTATTTATAGGCGGCCAGTGGCAGAGCATTGCAAATGTGGCATATCTTGGGGGATGGGGTGGGAGGAATCTTGTGACCCAGGTGCCATGCACCTATGTCAGTGGTGGCGCACCTTTGGCACTCCAGATGTTATGGACTACAATTCCCATCAGCCCCTGCCAGTATGGCCAATTGACCATGTTGGCAGGGGCTGATGGGAATTGTAGTCCATAACATCTGGAGTGCCAAAGGTGCACCACCATGGACCTATGTCCTGTGGAAGGTGCACTGGGCCATTTCCCTCCCCCCAGGAGCAAGCAGCACCTCAACCGCTTGCTGCTGGCCACCCCAAGCTCCATTTTCTGTAGATTCACCACAAGGGGGGAACATGTGCTGAGTTTTTTTGGGGCGGTTGAGCGAGAGCAGTGTTTATTTTGGACAGCCAAGTGTAGTCCTGTTCTAATCTTCGTAAATACTGTATATGCCATCCAAACATCGTTTTTTCCAACCTCCTAGGTCTGCCTTCTGGGTTTTCTTTCATCTGAGTGGTAATTTATTCTATAGAGAACATCTGGTCGTTATTCCTTGAAGTCATTTGGGGTTTAAAATTGGTTTATTCCAAACCTGCATGATTTTTTTTATATCATGATTTTAATTTCTATCTATCACCACCTTTATGCTGTGATGATTACAAGGGATGGCCTGGTGCAGACACATAACACTTAACCATGGTTCACACTAATCATATTAACCCTGGATAAGATACCTACTGTATCACAGGACCAGTGTTGAGTTTGTTGAACTTAGTGGGAGCGTTCAGAAGACAGTGGGTAAGGCTTGTCCATTGCTTTGTAAACATGGCCAGGAAGCCATCTTAAACCATAATTTGTGAATATAGTGCTTAACCATGATTCACATTAACCGTGGTTTGCAAATCCAGTTCAAACCCTGCTTTTGCATTCAATCTTTAACCATAGCTTAGGTCTGTGGTGGCAAACCTTTGGCACTCCAGATGTTAGGGGCTGATGGGAATTGTAGTCCATACCATCTGGAGTGCCAAAGGTTACGCACTACTAGCCAAATATTCACTTTGATCATGCTTTAACTTGGTGGCTGGTAAAACAAACCATGGCTGAGTGTTACGGCTGCCCGGATAGGACCAGGGCTTCTTTCCAATGACTTTCCAGGGGTCTGATGTTGACGGCATTCGGTCCACTACAGATAATGTTATTTTGGTTATTTTATTTGTTAATGAGCATTTCCAATACCCATACTGTTTCTGATGATTTGTCATGAAGGCCTCCAACGCCTGCTTTCTCCATTTCCTTCCCTGGCAGGTCTTGAAGGATTCTGTGAGGTACAAGAGTGAACTCGGCGACATATGAGTCGATAAGTGAGAGTGGTAGCAGCTGGCCTACAGCTGAAGGGAAAAGGGAGGCTTTGCTCAGAAACTGGCAGCCTCCCTGGTCTTCCTTAGTCCTCCTGGAGTCCAGGCGCCAACTGTTAAAAGCCCGCTTCTCCTGGGTTTTGGAAGGGATTAGATTTGCAGAGAAGCGGCTTCCACAAATCACGGCCTCCCATCGTTGGGGAGAAGGATTTATTAAGCCTAAGGGCTTTATTGTATGTATTTCACATCTATCCTGCCTATGCTGGAATTAGAGCCAATGCGTAGTGGTTCAGAGCGGCAGACTCTAATCTGGAGAGCCAAGTTCGATTCCCCACTCCTCCTCCTTTAGTCTGCTGGATGACCTTAGGACAATCACTGTTCTCTCAGAACTCCTTCAGCCCACACAGAAGCAGCCAATGGCAAACGTCCTCTGAATATCTCTTGCCTTGAAAATCCTGTGGGGTTGCCATACATCATCTGTGACTTGACGGCACACACATGTTGAAATTGGAGGCAGTGGGTGGAGAGGGGTCCCAGAGGTTCTCCCCTCTCGGTAGTAACCACACTCAGACCTGGTTAGCTTCAGCAAGGACACTACCTCAAGGGCAGCTCTGTACTGGGGTTTGCACACTATCTTAGAGGAACTTTAGTGGTGATAAGTCGTTCCTGTGGAAGTTTGGAGGAGGGTGGAGAGTATCCACATTCCCCTACTTCCAGTGACAGGGCATGGTCTTTTAGCTATAGCAGCTGCTGCTGTAAAAAGTTACAGGCAGCAGGAAAAGAGGAAGGCCCAACATGAGATGAATTGATTCAATAAAGGAGAAGAAGAAAAGTTTAGATTTATACCCCCCTTTCTCTCCTGTAAAGAGACTTACAATCTCCTTGCCCTCACCCCGCCCCCCGTGAGTTGTGTGGGGCTGAGAGATCTCTGAAGAACTGTGACTAGCCCAAGGTCACACAGCTGGTGTGTGTGGGAGTGCACAAGCTAAATCTGGTTCCCCAGATAAGCCTTGACAACTCAAGTGGCAGAGCGGGGAATCAAACCCGGTTCTCCAGATTAGAGTGCACATGTTCTTAATCGCTATACCACGCTGGCTCTCATTTTGGAGGCCATAGATCAGAAGCCACCTGACAGCACTGAACACTCAGGCAACACATTGCAGCTCTTGCAGGCTCTTGCATGTCCAACATTGGCGCCTTGATTCCAGCACAGGCTGCCGTTTATGTATAATGTGGACAAGAATAGATACGGTGACCTAGGTATTGCCAAATGCCTTGCAAGGGTTTTTGGAGTTGGGGGCAGGTTTTGGAAAGCCTAGATTATGCTTCTGCTTTAAATCTCATGAGTTGGCCTGCAAATGGCCTAAGCAGAGGGGCATGAGCTAGACCAGGGGTACTTAGGGGCCTGCTTGACTCTCAGATAGGGTTCAGGAACTTATCAATTCCCATCAGCATGGCCTACCACAAGTGCATGGCCAATTGGCCATGCTGACAGAGGCTGATGGGAATTGTAGTTCCTGAACATCTGGAGAGCCGCAGGTTCCCTACCCCTGAGCTAGACTATGGCATCCTTGGGTGCTGGCCCTTTTCTGCTAATGGCTTTACCTGGAGATCAGCCTCGCTGTTTTCCTTCCCCGCAGGGCCACCTGAGTGAGGGCTACGGGCAGCTGTGCAGCATCTACCTCAAACTGCTGAGAACCAAGATGGAATTCCACACAAAAGTAGGTGACTTTTTTCCCCCTCCTCTGTAAACCGGCAGCCCTGGTTGCACAAAGGGGGGGAGGGGAGCTGCACCATGCCTTCCCTGTCCTCTGAAAGTCAGACCCAAAGAGCCTCAGAAAGATCACAAAGCAGTCGCTGGACACCAAAGCTGAGGTGCATCCAGTTACAGGAAGAGGCAGGAATAGCCTTACTGTGGATTTAGTACCATGTGGAAACTGAATCACAGGAGTTTCAGGTGTTGATTTTTCTTGTGCAGATGAGAGAGAGCAGAACCGCCTGGACAGAATTGAATTTATAGTGATATAATTTATAGTTTTGGCTGTGTAGTTTTGGAAAAGGAGTCTGTACTGGACTTCCTCGCTCTGTAAGAAGCAGTTGCCTGGCTCTCTCTTTTTCTCTTCAGAACAGAAGTTTGAGATTAATACCACGGACAATAGAGTCCAGGAGCTGGGTTTGCCAGAGAGAATGTCTAGATTTCCTCTCCCCTGTTTCTGGCAGCACTGCTGTCCTTTCAAAGGAGTTTTTTGAGGAGGCAGTTGCTGATTGGCTGCATCTTGGCTGGGTCTGTTTCTCCTCCAGTGTCGGACCAAATATTGCACAGTTGCCTGTTGGAGCTAGCTTCCCGTTCCTGACTTTGGAGCCACTCTTTTCTACCACAGAGTTGTCTGCTCAGAGTGGGAGAGAGGGGCTTTTGGCAGCACACCTGCTTACCTGTATTCCATTGAGCTAAATTATCTTGGGGGTGTCCTGATATCTATCCATGAGGCTTCCTGGTACCTGCTCGCTGGCCTGTCTCAGGAAGGTGAATGGAGTCTGGTATCCCTTTGTGTTCGTGGTCCATATGAGTCAGCAGGAGATCTGTAGAGCACATGCTCAAGAATGAAGGTAGGACCAAATGACCATGATTAGGGAGACAGAGGGCTGCTTGAACGTGCAGCTGCATCACTCACACACTGAACATGTTAATATGTCAGGTCGGCGCACCATGATGTGGTTTTTGAGTTTTCCCGGCCGGTCCGTCATCTTCACTGACTCGAAACTCTGTCTGAAACAGTCCTTCGTGAACTCTCCTCGCAGACTTTGCGTTGCAGCCCGAATTGTGATTGGCTCCAGGCCGGCTACTTTTGTCTCGGCCACGTCCCGTTTGGGAACGATTAAGGAGAAAACGATGTGTATTTATAGAATGGAATCTGGGAGGCTTGTTATGTGTCCTGGACCGGGAAGCTCGGCCTAGGGCCCCCAGGCAATCGCTTCTCAAGCCTCTGGTCGGAAGGCCAAAAGTATGCGCCTAATAAACAAACTGACTGCAGCTTCTGCCGGTGAAAGAGTACTAGCGGGAGACTCCTGTGGATGAAGGATGCCTCTGAAGAACAGGGGGGGGGAATACTTCCGTTGACTAATGATAGGGGAACGGCTGCTTCTGGGGCGCTGGCCAAACATCACCACAGCCCTGCCAAGTTTCACGATGATTTTCTGATATCCTGTTTTCTTGAAGGGATAATTTTATATATACGGCAATGAAGATACTGAATCTGATAATTTTGTAATCTTCATTCACGTTGTCCTGTTTCTGGGTCGGTTGTTTATGATGTAAATTCCTGCAAACAACAAATCAACGTTCCCTCCTAATCCAGCCCTCCCTGCTCCCTTCTTTCCTTAATTTTAAAATGGGCTGTGGAGGGGAATACCATCGTACAGGAAAGGGGGGAGGAAAGGAAAAGGTTCCCCCCACGTTATACATCCATCTGCCCAATGAGGTGATGAAACATTCCTGAGCCTCGGCTGGCCAGAGCCGCCTCTGGCTGCCTTCCCAGAAACCCACAGTGGCCTGCTTGTCTCCATCGAGCATCTGTACTCCCGTGAGTGCTGAGAGGTGAAAGCGCGCAGTGGTGGTTTGCAGGGAGCCCATCTCTCCAGGCACTTTAAAGATTGTGTTTCTAATAGTGCCATGTTGTTGTTTATTGTAAACGGTGATACTCCGTGTATGTTATAGATAGTAGATTTAAGCAGGACTTGGCTTGGTCATTTGTGAGTTCGCATGTTTGTAATCCACTGTTGCACTTTATACCACATTATATTTATCAACATTTGGCGTACAAAACTGGCCATCGGAGAGTGTTTTGTTTCGTGTTGATTAGCACTTCTCTCCAGACCTGCCTCTGGATAGGCTACAGTTGTGCTTTCCAGTAATCTTAGTCCGTCTCTCTTTCTCTCCCCCCACCCCCGCCAAGAATCCCAGGTTCCCTGGAAATCTCCAGATGTCAGACAGGCAACTTGACGAGACGGGCGAGAACGACGTTAATAATTTGTAAGTGTTGCTTGGCAGGCGGCGGCCTTTGCAGAGGGCTCGAGGGTCTGGCGTGACCTCTTGTTTCTCCCTGGAATTCTGGCAGCATCTGCGTTATTTAGTTGAAAGGGGTTTGGAGGAGGGCCTTGCTTTCCACCGTGTACACAGCTCTCGGGGGCTCCTCCCCTCACTGGAATTACAAAACAGCAAGATTCCGCTACAGAGCAGTTCAGCAGATGTTTTTCATGTCTCCTTTAAGTCTTCCTTCTACTGTTGTTCTCTTGGTTGCTCTTCCTTCGTGGGTAAAAACTTCCCTCTCTCCATCTCCCAGAAATAGTTTGCCAGACTTTCCCTTGGCAACCAGAGCCTGCCAGTTTGCTGGGTTGGGCTTTTTACTCTGCTGCAGCATGCTGGGTTGGAGGATGGCTGGCTGCTGCCTCACCCTCCCTTTGATGGTCTCAGCATTTCTGACTAACAGCTGGAGGGTGGTATACCTGTCCTGACCTCAGATAAGAACATAGCTCAGGTAGATGAAGGGCATGAGTGGCCAGAAGGAATTCAAAATAAGAGGGCTGTTAGATCTATTGCCAGAGTGGCGTAGTGGTTAAGAGCAGGTGCACTCTAATCTGGAGAAATGGGTTTGATTCCCCACTCTGCCACTTGAGCTGTGGAGGCTTATCTGGTGAACCAGGTTAGCTTGTGCACTCCAACACATGCCAGCTGGGTGACCTTGGGTTAGTCACAGTTCTTCGGAGCTCTCTCAGCCCCACCCACCTCACAGGGTGTTTGTTGTCAGGTGGGGGGGGGAAGGGAAAGGAGATTGTAAGCCCCTTTGAGTCTCCTTACAGGAGATAAAGGGGGAGTATAAATCCAAACTCTTCTTCTTCATCATCATCATCATCATCAGTACCATGTTGGGTCTCTGATGAAACACAGGGAGCTGTTTGCTCACACATTTGGGATTAATCCAGTTGAATGGTGGTCATGCTGTCTTGTAGCTTACTCCGCTCTTTCTCTCTCACAGTTTCCAGCTCACTGTGGAGATGTTTGATTACCTGGAGTGTGAACTGAACCTATTCCAGACAGGTAAAGCTCCGTACCAGAAACAATGGGTGCTTCTGTAAGGCATTAGTCGAGGAGACGGACCTTATTGTCCCTGTCATTCATACACGGACGATGGAGTTGGTCTGCCTTCCTCTTCTCCCCCTCCCTTCCAGATCATTGTCAGGGAAGTCAGAAGAGGGTATCTTGGCACTCTCTCTGCTCTCATTCCTAGAGGCTTCATTGCCACTGTAGGGGACAGATGTACAGTCTGGGAAGAGGTGGTGGAGCCCAAGGCATCAGAAAGTCCCTTCATTTGAACTCGGATGAGCAGCTCTTTGATCTAGCTCCAGGCCATAAAAGCTGTGCATGCTCCCTTTTTTTTTAAGTTTGTGGAATGAGGGCGTTAGTTTTGGGTGTGTGGCTGGGTGAAGGCAACCTAGCCCCAGGCTGCAGGAAGGGAGGGATCAAGGACGGCTGAACTCATCTGTTTTCCATCCACTCCTCCATGGTATGTGCCCCTTTCAGAGGCAGACGGGCAGATGTCAAGCTGGCCCAGACCCCCCCCCCCCCTTAGCTCTTTGCAGTCCTCCGCCTCCCCGTGCTGCCTTGATGATTTTGCTTGCTGCAGTGAGTAAGAGCCATTTCCATTTTTCATTCCTCTGGCTGGCACAAAGGCTGCCCAGCTGCTTGGTCTTCTGGGACTTTTTCCACCCTGCCAGCCACAGCAATCAGTGCCCGCAAGGGAGGTGTTCCCACAATGCCTTCTGGGTTTTGGCTGTCAGGCTAAGTGACTTTAGGAGGGAACAAAATCCATCTTGCAGGTTTGGCAATAATCAGTTGTTGCCTTATAAATCACTCTCAGGGTATTTATGTGCTAATTCCCTGGCAGCGCCACTTTTTGGCAGTGTAGTGTTCTTGTGATACACTGCCTTCTGCATGATCCTCCCCGTATTGTCCACTGCTGTGACCTCTCCCATTTCCTGACACTGTCTACAAGCTGTATGGTCTCCTGATATAAAGGACATTCCATTATTGGGGGAGGGGGGAGTTCCTTTTGTTTCCTTGGAGAGCAGCAGTGACATAGTGGTTAAGAGCAGGTGCACTCCAATCTGGAGAACCAGGTTTGGTTCCCTACTCTGCCACTTGAGCTGTGGAGGCTTATCTGAGGAACTAGATTAGCTTGTGCACTCCAACACATACCAGCTGGGTGACCTTGGGCTAGTCACAGCTTTTTGGAGCTCTCTCAGCCCCACCTACCTCACAGGGTGTTTGTTGTTGGGGGCAGGGGGGAGGGGAAGGGAAAGGAGGTTGTAAGCCCCTTTGACTCCCCTTACAGGAGAGAAAGGGGGGAATATAAATACAAACTCTTCTTCTTTGTGCATTCAATGAAAATCAAAGGGAGATGGAACTGTTTGTCCCCTCCTGGAATGGGCCTTCCAAAGGGGATTGCTGTCTCTCCTCTTTGAGAAGCAAGAAGGAGCTGAGGTTCATCAGCCCCACCCCTCCATCCCCCAAGAAGACCTGTCCCTTTGCTGAGAGCCACAGCTGAGCTTCAGAGGACACCGCATTTGTGTGCCTGTCCTGTTGCAGCGTTTGCTGTTTGCCCAGCTCAGAGCTCCGCCCCTCTTTCCCAGCGTATCCAGCCCACCTCTCTGTCGGGTCCCTCGCTGACCTGACGCTGACGTTTGCATATTCCCTTTATATTACACGCTCTGTCCTTCTGGAACTGTCAAATCAGGGCTTGTTTTATTTCTAAAGCCATGCTGAGGTTGCTCTTTCATACACAAAATGTTCCTGCAGTGTGCCAACAAGCAGGGGCAGAGATGAGTGGGTTGTGGCAGAGCCAGATTTGGCTTTGTCTAAAAAGGAATTGGCAGATGAAACTAGGGAGGTGTCTGTGTTGAAGAGGGGCATGGATGCAAAGGCAAAAATAGCAGAACAAGGTGCTTGTGGACCTCTTCCCTGATGCTCGCCGAGTGTTTTTAGAAAGTGGGTGGGGCTATAGGCCACTGGAATTTTGATTGGTTGGGCAAGTTTTTTAAAGGGTTGCTTTGGCAGCCGTCGCCACCACAATGTGTCGTGGCAGCCCCGGCTCCACATTTTGCGTCTGTGCCTACCACACTGTGTCAGAATTCCAAAGTGGCTCGCAGGCTAAAAAAAGGTTCAAGGTTCAATAGGCAAATAACCGAAAATAGAACACTATTTCAATACTTATCAACAGCGGCTAGG
Source organism: Sphaerodactylus townsendi (assembly GCF_021028975.2). Taxonomy (NCBI): domain Eukaryota; kingdom Metazoa; phylum Chordata; class Lepidosauria; order Squamata; family Sphaerodactylidae; genus Sphaerodactylus; species Sphaerodactylus townsendi. The sequence goes on along the minus strand of NC_059440.1, from coordinate 18,890,401 downwards.
ATTATGCTAGCCAGATATTGGCGTCAACAGACAATTCCCTCGATATTAGAGTGGCGACATAAAGTAATGGACTTAGTTAAAACAGCAAGACTATCAGGATATGAAAACTTGGAGAATAATGGAAAATTTAAGAATTTATGGTTATTATGGATTAAACATATTCACTTCAATATGTTTAATCCATAATAACCATAAATTCTTAAATTTTCCATTATTCTCCAAGTGAAGTTGAAGTGAAGTTAAAACAAAAATATGTGATCTTAGATATAATTTAAGAAGTATAAGAAATAATAGAAATATAAAACATATAAGATTATTAGATTAAAGAAATAAATGTTGTTTAAATTGGTATGTAATTGCGGAAGTTTATTAATTTTATGTTACATTGAAAATGCAACAATATAGTAATGTTATAATAGATTAAGAGGTTGTAAATAGATCATGACAGTATATTGATTGTATATGTGTACACTTATAACTGCAAATACAATAGTTTAAAAAAAAAAGGTTCAAGACCCCAATGCGAAAGGTGGCCTTGGTCTAGTAAAACTTGGCAGGGGAACGATTGGTTTCTGATGAAGAGGGTTGGAACTAGGGGTGACCCCACATCAGGCTACCTGACCTGAATTAGGAAGGCTTGTTTAATTCCACTCCCCCACTCCCATGGTGAGGTATAATTCACCTCATATATTACGTTCCTCATGGATCTTCTCTGGAGTTGTCGCTGAGTGTGGCGTTTTTGTGGTTCCCTTGTAGTGTTCAGTTCCTTGGACATGTCTCGCTCCGTGTCAGTCACCGCTGCTGGGCAGTGCCGGTTGGCTCCCCTGATCCAGGTCATTCTGGACTGCAGCCACCTCTACGACTACACCGTCAAACTTCTCTTCAAGCTCCATTCCTGTAAGTACCAAGGGTGGTTGGGTCCTTTTGCGGTCTGGATTCCACTGCAACTGACAGCAATCTGTCACTCTGTTCCCTTCTGGAAGGCTACAGTGCCACCCCCAGGACTTGCTTTATCTTAGGCAGAGTGCTCGTCACAAATACCATCTCAGTAATCTGTTGTCACTCAGGCCAATAATGGAGATAAGGGGCAAAGTGGCTTGTCGTCCAGCCAAAATGAGTTCTGAATGAGCACCACTCTGGCGTTGCTCAGACACTTCAGTATTGCACCAGTGCCTTGGAATATACAGGGTAATAAAGACCGATCGTGCCTCTGAACATTGTGGGGGCGGGAGGGGGGAGGGAAAGGAGATTGTAAGCCTCTTTGAGTCTCCTTACAGGAGAGAAAGGGGGGATATAAATCCACATTTCTTCTTCTTCTTCTTCTTCTTCTCCTCCTCCTCCTCCTCCTTCTCCTTCTCCTTCTTCTCCTTCTTCTTCTTCTTCTTCTTCTTCTTCTTCTTCTCAACGGAGATGGGAAGCAGAAATTTTGGCATCTTTTCTTTCTGGTGTGTGCACACCTGTATAGCTCTTCCCCCAGCACATTTGTACCGAGACAACTTGGATATTCTGTTCATCCCATTTGTTATAACCTCTTCTCCAGGTCTCCCAGCTGATACACTCCAAGGTCACAGGGACCGTTTCCTGGAGCAGTTCAAGAAGTAAGTGTGCACTGCTTGGCCCATGTTCACTTTAGATGATGTCTCCTGTGCAAGCTGTGTGTTTGTGTGTCTGCGCGTAAAACGTGCTCATCAGTTGAACTCACATAAGTTGTGTGTGCCTTACTAACACCTGTTCAGAGCCCTTGCTGTTTTGGGGCAGTCAGTTTGAAGTTGCAGTGGATGCAGAGAAATTCCCATGGTCTTATTATTTGCAAAAGGCCGGCATACAGGGGACAGCTCTGGAAGCTTTGGCACATCAAAAATCTGTGGGGAAACCGAGACTCTGCCAGAATCTTTGAAATCTAACTTGTCTGTCTGTGTATTCGATTAAGGCAAACTCTGTTCATCTTGACAAAAAGACCTCATTGCCATGATGAGCGCGGATAATTCTTTGGTTACCATACCGTGTCCAACTAGCAGTCTGCACCCAGCAATCATGGCGTAGTGGTTAGTGTGTCGGACTTGGACCTTGGAATCCCAGGTTCAAATCCGCACTCTGAGGTGAAGGTTCTTGAGTGACTGTGGCTAGTCACTCTCTCAGGCCCCTTCCGCACGTGCAGAATAAGGCACTTCCAATCCACTTTCACAATTGTCTGCAAGTGGGTTTTGCTATTCCGCACAGTAAAACCCAGCTGCAAAGTGCATTGAAAGTGGATTGAAAGTGCATTATTCTGTGCATGTGCGGAAGGGGCCTCAGACTGTAACCTTCACCCACAGGAAGGTTGTTATAAGGATGAAATGAAGGAGGTGAGAGTGAGCTGTTTTGGGTTTCCACTGGGGAGAAAAGCGGGATATGACTGACTAGATAATATGTGATTAACAGTGATTAACTGCACTGATGATCATCCTTTAGAGTTAAGCTAAACCTTCAGTGTCACAAAGAGACTGTTGCCTTCAGAGATGCCAAAACCAGTTGCCAGTGGTAGGTGTTTGGGGAAGGAACTCTGAAGCTCTGAGAGCCAGCGTGGTGTAGTGGGGAAAAGCAGGTGGATTCTAATCTGGAGAACTGGTTTTGATTCTCCACTCCTCCACCTGAGTGGCAGAAGCTTATCTGGTGAACCAGATGCGTTTCTGCACTCCTACATTTCCACCTACCTCACAAGATGTCTGTTGTGGGGAGAGGAAGGGAAAAGAGCTTGTAAGTTACCTTGAGTCTCCTTACAGGAGAAAAAGGTGGGGTGTAAATCCAAACTCTTCTTCTTTGTTTCGGTTTTTTCTACTACAAACAATTAGTCATGGGGATTATGAGTCCCAAATTTGTCCCTTCTTACCTTTGCAGTATGCTTTAATTCTCCTGCAATTGTGCCAGCTGGAAGCTAGGAGCCGTGGTTGGGCTTGCTGAGTAATCACTGAAGGAAGGACCCAACTAAGGCAGAAGCAGGGGCAGCCAGACTTGATGGTCCCAGATATGCTTGGGACTCCGTATCTCTCAGCTCTGCGGCGCTTGTCGGTGGTGCCCCAGAAGACTGTGTTTTAGAGTCTCTTTTGGTTACATGCCAGCTGCTGCCTTCAGACCAAAGACATGACAGTGGGAATCAATAAGATGAGCCAAATTATACCCATCGGGCAGGATTAGGACTCCTTGAATCTGCATTCTGTTGGTGCAGAGCCAAAGGGAAGGACAAAATGTCCTTGGACAGATAAAGGTAGCACCATCTGTACTGAAGCAGTTGTGCAGGCAGTGCAGAAATGGATTATGCTGACCGGTCATGGTCTCTGGGGTGCGACAAGGTAGCTCCATCTGCCGAATTGTAGGCTTCTCTTATATTAGACACCTGGAGCATGAGAGGTAGTGTGGTATAGTGGCTGGTGGTGGCATCTGGGATGCCAGGGTTCCAATCTCCACTCTGCCACAAAGTTTGGTGGGTTGACCTTGTGACAGTCCCTCAAAGGGTGGTTGGAAACATACGAAAAGGAAAAGAATGGTGGCATTAAAACATTCAAGTGATAGGAAGTTAGGTCTTTTTCCATTACTTATTTAAGATTTGAAAGCACTATTAACATTTCCAGCGATCAACATTTCAGGTTTGCTTTGTAACTACTTTTGTGGACCTTCTTTATTATTACTAAAACTCGAGCTAGTGCAGGTGAAAGAGCACATGTTCAATAGGGTACGTCTGGGGTTCCTCTAACCACCTCCGTGATTTGTGGGTTACAGGTACTAAAGCTTTGAAAACTGACCTAAGTGCAGAAAAGATCAATGCAACCATTGACCCGATTCTGGCTCATCAGTTCAATTTGCTTCAGTTTTAAGGCAGGCGGACCTTAACTGAGGTAGCCCGGGGTGCGCTTGGACTTGACTCTTTGCTCTTGAATTTTGCAGGCTGAAGGATCTGTTCTATCGCTCCAGCAACCTGCAGTATTTCAAGCGACTGATTCAGATCCCTCAGCTGCCCGAGGTGAGACCGTGTGTGGCCTTAAACAGATGTCCTCCACTTTCTGTTTTCCCACAGTGCTTGAGCCGAAGACTTCTTGTGGGTTGTGGCCCGAGCAAACCTCATACTTTCCAAAGTTGCCTTTTTCCTCCCCCGTGCTAAGCTGGAAGTGTTGCAGGATTGGCTGATGGCTGATGAAGCGTGTCTCCTTCCTGCTGTTCTGACTTGGCCAACTGCACCCTCCTCTTTCTGTTCTCCCAGAATCCCCCTAACTTCCTGCGAGCCTCTGCACTCTCCGAGCACATCAGCCCCGTTGTCGTCATCCCGGTGGAAGCATCGTCCCCCGACAGCGAGCCAATCATGGACCTCGTAGACATGGAAACATCCTCGCAGCAGGTGAGAGGAAGAGCTGAAGAGAAAGGCCACAGTTCTGGCAGAAACTGGGGAGTCTGGTCTTGGTGCAGGAGAAGGGGTGGTGTAATTTGTGGTGAGCGTTTGGAAGAAGAAGAAGAGTTTGATACCCCCCCCCCCTTTCTCTCCTGTAAGGAGACTCAAAGGGGCTTACAATTTCCTTTCCCTCAAGAGCTTGGGGAGGTGTGCCTTCCTTATGATGCTCCACCCTTCCGCTGGGACAGCTCTTCTGTCAAAAGCTTGTAACGACGGCCTGTCTTTGCTAGGAACTGACCGTGTCCATCTTGTCTTCCAGAGTCTCCCTGAAAACAAGTTTGACGACATCTTTGGCAGTTCATTCAGCAATGATCCGTTCAACTTCAACAGCCAGAATGGGATGAGTAAGGATGACAAGTGAGTCGGGATCCCAATCTTCAGATTCTTTCTTCCTTTCCCTCGTCCCTGTAATTCAAAACCAGGAGTACAGTAGCTTTATATGAGAAGGTGGATAGAACACGGAACAGGGAAAGGTCAGAATTCAGAAGCACAGTTTAAGGGGGCTGGGATTGAAAAGTTGCTATAGAACAAGAAATGTTGTGAAGGTGGGGACTGAAACAGGTCATTTTACTTTTGAAAGTATCTATTTGCCATTTTCTTTCATCCTGTGAAATGCAGTTTCCCCTGGTTTTTATCCAGACTTGTCTTTCTGTCCTTTTGTAGCTGAATTTTTCAGTATGCAGTTCTTGGTAGTTTTTGCTGCGTCTTTGAGCTATCAAGGTCATAAAACAGGAAGGCTCCCAGGATTTCATTTTTGCTGTACACAGCCAAAAGTGTAATAACCAAACTCAGGCCTCTTCTGGGTAACATGTAAGAAGAAGAAGAGTTTGGATTTATATTCCCCCTTTCTCTCCTGTAAGGAGACTCAAAGGGACTTAACTCTCTTTTCCCTCTCCCCTCCCCCACAACAAACACCCTGTGAGGTGGATGGGGCTGAGAGAGTTCCGAAGAACTGTGACTAGCCCACGGTCACCCAGTTGGCATGTGTTGGAGTGCACAAGCTAATCTGGCTCACCAGATAAGCCTCCACAGCTCAAGTGGCAGAGCGAGGACTCAAACCCGGTTCCTCCAGATTAGAGTGCACCTGCTCTTAACCACTGCACCATGCTGGCTCTCGTGGTGTAGCAGGATGATTTAAATTCAGTTCTAGGTTCAGTTCAACTGCGTTAACTTTTGGGAGCATTAATGCTCCCCAGCTGGTATTAGTGGCTGTTAAGGATTTTTCAGTCTTTCCCCTTTTACACAAAAGGTGATTAGACAAAGTCATGAAGGGTCAGTCAGTTAATGACTAGTAATGATGAAGGCTAAATGTGACTTCTGCACTTGGGCACAGTATACCTCCGAAAGCCCATTGCTCGGAGGCCGCAGAAAGGGAAGGCTTTGTGCTTTGGTTACAGCCCATCCAGTTGGCCGCTGTGGGAAAAGAGGTGCTTAGGGTTGCAAACTCTGGATTGGGAAATGCCTGGAGATCTTGGGGGTGGAGCTGGACGGATTTGGGAAGGGGAAGGACTTCAGTGAGATATAGGACTGCCTTCCAAAGCAGATGTTTTCGCTAGGTCAGTGTTTCCCAACATTTTTGACATCACGGTACCCTTGACCTCACTCGTCATATCTCACGGTACCCCTGCCATCCGCCCCACCTTCCCCTCCCAGTGCCCCTGCTTGCCACCCCCACCACCTTCTCCTCCCAGGGTGAAGGGAAGCACTGTGGGGCGGGAAGTGGCTACTGACCTTGCGGCAGGCCCTGCCTCTTGGGCCAGCTCCATGTCCTTCCTGGCACTGGTGGAAGACACCGCAAAAGTGAGGGGGGCTGGTAGCATTGCCGTGGCACCCCTGGGACATGCTCACGGCACCCCAGGGTACCACGGAACCCTGGTTGGGAATCACTACTCTAGGTCACTGGTGTCAAACTCGCGGCCCTCCAGATGTTATGGACTACAGTTCCCATCATCCCCTGCCAGCATCATGCTGGCAGGGGATGATGGGAACTGTAGTCCATAACATCTGGAGGGCCACGAGTTTGACACCTATGCTCCAGGTGAACTGATTTCTGTTGCCTGAAGATCAACTGTAGTAGCAGGAGATTTCCAGCCACCCCCCTAGGGATGCTGGCCAAGATGGAGCATTGATCTGGTCCAACAGGGCTCTTGTGAAGATCAGTCTGGATAAGGGTGGATGGGGGCTACCTACCCCCTGGGTTGAATGTGCTGGCATGGCCGTGAATGAAGATCTTTTACCAGCACCAGCTGTGCCCTCCCATCAAAAGCGAGATCTTAATTCCACAGGATGATGCCACTTCCTCTTGTTTCTCCCAGGGACCAGTTGATTGAGCAGCTGCACAGAGAGATCAGCAACCTCAAGGAGGAACTGAAAAACTTCAAGGCCGAGGTGAACAAAAGCACACATGTCCCTTTCACTGAATCCCTGGTAGGATGCTAGAGTCTGCTGTTGAAATGGAGGGAGGTTTGCAGGTGTTAAGGAAGGAGGCTGGACAGACTGGAAGGAGGATTTGGTGCAAAAGGGCGGGGTTAAGACATTACCAGCGTACAAGTTATTTTAATATGCTGATAAAGGTTATAAAGCATTTGAGGAACCTTGATATGCACCAAGCAAGGAGTAAGAAATTAGTTTTGCAGCTATTAGAAAAATTAGAAGCAGGGCTCATATTAACCATTCATTTCCTGCTTTCCTTTTCATTATTATCTGCCTTTCACTTGAATGTGTTTCGTCTGCCAGAATCTGGGGGCATCAGGTTGATATTACTGTTACTGCACAGACAAGCATTATCATAGTGATAAAACGCCAGGGCCCCTGGAGCATTCAGTCATTCCTCCCAGCCACTTGCTAAGGGTAAAGAGCAGAAACATTAGGGGGAGAGTAAATTACGCAAGTGCTGCATAAAATGTTCCAAGGCTGATTATGTTTAGCGCCTCTTTCCCTACACAAACATACACCACCTTTGTTGCAATTTGTATGTGTGTGTGTAAAGTGTCATCAATTTATACCTGACTTAAACCCAGTAAGGTTTTCAAGGCAAGAGGCAAAAACACATGATTTGCCATCGGGGTGGAGTGAGGGGGAACTGCGCCTGGGACACGCATGCTCCCTGCGCGCCTGCTATGTCCCCGTCTGCCTCCCCACTCCACACGCTCCCGCAGGGGCACGTGCCCGGTGCGTCACACACACACCCAGCCCCCTTGGCACTACACCACTGTTTGCCATTCCCTTCCTCTGCAGAGCGACCTTGGTATTCCTTGGTGGTCTCCCATCCAAGTACTAACCAGGACCAGCCCTACTTAGCTTCTGAGACCTAACAAGATGAGGCTAGCCCGGGCCATCCAGGTCAGGACTCCTTGCAATACAGAAGTTGACATTTCCTGAACATGGTGTTTGGGCCACCCCTTTAAAGCGGGAACGTTGCCCATTTCTAGTCATCCGATTGATGAACACCTTGTTCTGTGTCAGGTCTTGGAAGGGCCTGACCTCCCCAGCCAGACCAGGGCCAAAGCTTCAGTCACTGTGCGTCTCACACATATCTCTTACACCCTGCTTCTCCCAACTCTCTCTGGCCTGCAGAGTCATCGTCTTGTGGTGCAGCTGAAGGGGCGGATCAGCGAGCTGGAGGCGGAGTTGGCAGAGCAACTGCACCTGAAGCAGCAAGCGCTGGACGAGAGCGACTTCCTGCGAACCGAACTGGACGAGCTGAAGAAGCGGCACGAAGACACTGAGAAAGCTCAGCGCAGCCTGACAGAGATTGAGAGTGAGCTCAGCGAGTGGGGCCACCTCTGGCTTCTTCCGTCAGAGTTTCTGGGAGGAGGAGGTGGTCTGTGTGGGATCTGATTGGCTAGTTGACCTCATGAGTAAGACTCCCTTGTCCTGAAGACTTGGGCGAACAGTTAATAGTCACAACTATGACTTTTGGCAATCAAGTCACAACTGACATATGGTGGCCCTAGGGCCGTGGTGGCGAACCTTTGGCACTCCAGATGTTACGGACTACAATTCCCATCAGCCCCTGCCAGCATGGCCGATTGGCCATCCTGGCAGGGGCTGATGGGAATTGTAGTCCATAACATCTGGAGTGCCAAAGGTTCACCACCACGGCCCTAGGGGGGTTTTCAAGGCAAGAGACATTTAGAGGTGGTTTGCCACTGCCTGCCTCTGCGTCACCCTGGTATTCCTTGGCGGTCTCTTATCCAAATATTTACCATGGTTGAGGCTGAGAGTTTGTGATGGGCCCATGAGTAAAATCTTCATGGCGTGAGGATATTTTAATAGTTGTAACCAATATGCATTAGCCAAACTTAGCCTCTTCCGCACATGCAGAATAAGGCACTTTCAATCCACTTTCACAATTGTGCATATTGGCTCAGTTCTTTCCTGAATATATTTATGTAGAACAGACTTAAAATGTAACCATCAGTGAGTTGGTCTTCTGTCCCGTATTAAACCTTGGCACAATTTGAGAAGCAAATCTGGTGTCCCTTTTCAGAGGAATTTTGATGAACCGGAAGAGAGTTGTGGGGCTGGTCCCCGAGGATGCTCTTTTCTGGCTGTCAGTGTTTGGTGAATTGAGAGTACCGTGTTAAGCATCCTCCCTCTTTAGGTGGTTGCTGAGATCACATTGAGAGGCAGAGAAGGGGCAGGTGAATCCGTCACACAGGTGTCGTGTATGTGGTGCTGGAGAGATTGAATTGCTACTCCGCCTCTCTTGCACAGTTAGGTTCTGTGTTGGAATTAGGGCCAGCTGGGCCAGCCCATCTTCCAAACGGGACCCCTGCTTGAAATTCCTGTTTCTGTCTCAGGGAAAGCTCAAGCGACGGAGCAGCGTTACCTGAAGATAAAGGAAAAATATAGCGAGCTGGTGCAGAACCATGCGGACCTCTTGCGCAAGGTAGTGCCGCGTTCCCCTCCTGCTGTCCCCGAAGATGACATGGCAGGCCAGCCAATTCCCACAAACCTATTAGCTGAAGACCTTTCCCTTTCTGCTCTCGGTGCCTAGAATGCTGAAGTCACGAAGCAGGTAACGGTGGCAAGACAGGTGCAAGGTGATGCGGAACGAGAGAAGAAGGAGCTGGAGGACTCCTTTCAGCAGCTGAGCAAGCAGGCCCACCGGAAGGTGAGGTGTGGGGGAAGGGGGGGGAAGTCAGGGTTGTGTTGCCACCTGGATGTCTCCCCAAATCACAAGTGATCTCCAGGTGACAGGGATCATTTCCCCTGGAGGAAATGGCTGCTTTAGAAGCATTATACTCCACCGAGTTAACCTCACTGCCAAAATCTCCTGGAATTTCCCAGCCCAGAGTTGGGAACGCTGCTTCAGGGAGGAAACGATGAGGAAATAGCAAGAAATGAAGGCCATTACAGGGAAGATGGGGTAAAGAATCTCTGGTGCTCTGGTTGCAGACGCTGGAGCAGGCAGAAGTCTTGGAGACTTTGAAGAGGGAGCTCACGGCCAGCAAGCAGGAAATTCAGAACCTCAGAAGTACTATTGAATGCGGTGCGCAGGTGAGACCCTCTTACCCTGATCTTTTCCCTCGAAAATATTTGTCAGGGTCTTTTTTTCACCCCTCTCCTCCTCCTGTTCTGTGATTCCCACTCTGCTATCTTTCTCTTTCAGTGTCTCAAGCCACACACTTTTCACTTTCTGGTTCACATGCATAAATATGGGTCTTCCCAATAAAAACCCATTGTAAGCTGGCTTACGGACTCCCCGGTATTGACTTTACCTGGATCCCTCAGTGTCATAAAGACTTGAAGTTGGCAACTGAGCCATCACATTGTAACTGGATAAATGCTAGTAAGTGTACGGTTGATACACTCTCCTTTTCGCTTGTTGGTTAGTCTGAAGCCGAGCAAAGCTCCCAGCTGGCCAGCCTGCAGCTTGAGAGAGAGAGCCTCGCCCAGACGGTGGCCCAGCAGGATCAGCAAAAGGCAGCCTTGGAGGCTGAAGTGCAGCAGCTCAAGGCCACGCTGGAGAGGGAGAAGGAGAACAGCAGCAAGACGCTGGAAGAGCTGCAGTGCCATCTGCGGGAAAGGGTAGGCTTTGCTTGCGGATGGTGGCAGCTGGGAAAGAAGGCTAGCTTTGAGGAGAGACTGCAGTTCTTGGCCTCTCTGTCTCTCTCTCTCTTTTTTTCTTTGCTGTCAAGTCACAGCTGACTTATGGTGACCCCTGGTGAGGTTTTCAAGGCAAGAGGTGTACAGAGGGGGTTTGCCGTTGCCTGCCTCTGAGTCAGACTTAGTATTCCTGGGTGGACTCCCATCCAGATACTAGCCAGGTTGACCCTGCACAGCTTCCAAGATCTGGTAAGATCGGGCTGATTGATTTTCTTTATCGTCCGTCTTCCTTGCTGACTTAAGGTGGAGGAGACAGTGTCGGTCTGTGAAATCAACGGGATAGGATGTCTAAGAACTAAGATCTGTAGAAAGGTCCTGAGGCCTGAACGCCAAGTTTGTGTGTGAACTGATAACCTCAAAACAGGAAGCTATAACCTCTAAACAGGGAGAGGGCAGGCATGGTAAGGAACCTCACTGCTGTGGCTCAGCTGCCTCGTTTTACTCTGCCCGCAGGAGGACAGTGCACAAGACCTCCAGCAGCAGCTCCTGGACAAGCAGTTTGCTCTCCTACAGTGTGCCTTGGCGGAGGCCGAGCAGATGGTCCAGGATGCCTTGAATCGACTCGATGATCCTGTTCACATCAGCTGCACAAGCTCGGCAGGTCAGCATTCTCATTCCTCCTTGGAGATGTCTGTGTGCAGTGTATGCCTGTTCCTGGGAGCCAGCGTGGTGTAGTGGTTAAGAGCAGGTGCACTCTAATCTGGAGAACCGGGTTTGATTGTCCGCAAGTGGGTTTTGCTCTTCCGCACAGTAAAACCCAGCTGCAAAGTGCATTGAAAGTGGATTGAAAGTGCATTATTCTGTGCATGTGCGGAAGGGGCCTCAGACTGTAACCTTCACCCACAGGAAGGTTGTTACAAGGATGAAATGAAGGAGGTGAGGACCAGCTGTTTTGGGTTTCCAGTGGGGAGAAAAGCAGGATATGACTGACTAGATAATATGTGATTAACAGTGATCTACTGCACTGATGATCATCCTTTAGAGTTAAGCTAAACCTTCAGTGTCACAAAGAGACTGTTGCCTTCAGAGATGCCAAAACCAATTGCCAGTGGTAGGTGTTTGGGGAAGGGACTCTGAAACTCTGAGAGCCAGCATGGTGTAGTGGGGAAAAGCAGGTGGATTCTAATCTGGAGAACTGGTTTTGATTCTCCACTCCTCCACCTGAGTGGCAGAAGCTTATCTGGTGAACCAGATGTGTTTCCGCACTCCTACATTCCTGCTGGGTGCACTGGGGCTAATCACAGTTCTGTGGTACTCTCTCAGCCCCACCTACCTCACAAGGTGTCTGTTGTTGGGAGAGGAGGGGAAAGGAGCTTGTCAGCCACCTTGAGTCTCCTTACAGGAGAGAAAGGTGGGGTATAAATCCAAACTCTTCTTGTTCTTCTTCTTTGTGCTCCTAGAGGAAAATGGACAGCTCTGTTTGAAGCCTTTGAAGCTTCAGTTGACGCAGGACTCAGGCCCCCTCCAAGTCTTCCTTTTCTGCCCCTACTGCAAATAACCATCTAGCAACAATGATGCAGACAACCAAATAGCAACATAGCTTGTGTTACGCAGTTCGGCATGAATGTTTTGGTCCTTCTTGCAATATTTGATGCATCTTTGTGTCTCTTGCTGCAGATTACCTTCTGTCCAGGACGGCGGCTGCGTTGAAGTGCACCGAGCAGCTCGAGGAGGCGTGCCGCCAGTATCTTGCGGACCGGTCAGGTGAGAGCAACCAGAACCACACTCGATGGTCCAGGCTCAGGCTCGGTTCTGGTTGCAAGGACGGAAGCCTGTGAGAACCCCTCCCCCCGCTAGCACAAGCAGCAGGACCCCAAAGCCAGTGGCATTTGTTTTCCAGTCGGGGGGGGGGGGGGCACTAACATCAGTTGCAGTGGATCAGCACACAGCAGTAGTGTTCTCTTCAGTGCTGGAGATCTCAGTGTGCCCAAAATGCTTCCACGCTTTCCTGGACATGTGAGGTTGGGTGCGCAAGGGCTTGTTGGTGTACAGGGTGAGGACTTGTTTACATGGTCTCCTCCATTTGCCCCCTAGATGTGAGCCCCCTCTTGTCAAGTGTGGCTCTCTTTGCCCACCTGACTGGAGACACCATCCTGCAAGCCAGCGCCACGTCACACATGGCCCCTATGGAGCCTGCTGATCGTAAGTACTGCATTAGTGATGGGGGACTACCTCAGAGTGTACTGGAGTCTCCTTCTTGGGAGGTTTTTAAAGAGAGGCTGGATGGCCATCTGTCAGAAGTACTTTGATTATGTGTTTCTGGATTGCAGGGGGTTGGACTTGGTGGCCCTTGGGGTCTCTTCCAACTCTATGATTCTGTTGGAGGAAAAGGGAGGGGTGGGTGCTTCTGAGGGCCACATGGCTGAACAGTGGTTTCATTTGTGTGATTCCAGTGCTGCTGGAAGCCTGTAGACAGTGTGGGAGTGAGACCCTGCACTATCTAGGGACCCTGAAGGACGCAGCCTTGCTAGAAGGTGCCGACTGTACAGCTGTCAGGACCTGCCTCAGTCAGATTGCCACAATTGGGGAGGTGAGTGGAAGACAAGGAGTTGTTTTTTATACCAGTCTTTTCTACCAGTCACCAGACTCAAAGGGGCTGGCAATCTCCTTTCCCTCCCCCCCCCCACATCAAACACCCTGTGAGGTGGGTGGGGCTGAGAGAGCTCCAAAGAACTGTGACTCGCCCAAGGTCACCCACTGGTCTGTGTTGGACTGCACAAGCTAATCTAGTTCCCCAGATAAGCCTCCACAGCTCAAGTGGCAGAGCAGGGAATCAAACCCGGTTCTCCAGATTAGAGTGCACCTGTTCTTAACCACTGCACTCTCTAAAGTGGAAGGGGAAAGAGATTCTCCAGATCTCTCCCCCCTCATATGAAGCTGGGATGAGTGGGGTGTGAGGCGACACAGAAGCAAAGGCTCTGACCTGCGTTGTTGCAGGAGCTGCGCCCCAAAGGCCTGGATGTCAAGCAGGACGAACTGGGCGACCTGGTGGACAAGGAGATGGCAGCCACAGCAGCGGCCATTGAGACAGCAGCGGCCAGGATTGAGGTAAGATGGGGAGAGCATCGGCCTGCCTTCGGAGAGACTCTGGTTGGGGCAGAGAACTTGAGTTCCATCAAAGCTCTGTGATGCGCGCACGTGTGTGTGTGTGTGTGTGTGTGTGTGTGTGTGTGTGTGTGTGTGTGTGTGTGTGTGTGTGTGTGTGTGTGTGTGTGTGTGTGTGTGTGTGTGTGTGTGTGTGTGTGTGTGTGTGTGTGTGTGTGTGTGTGTGTGTGTGTGTGTGTGTGTGTGTGTGTGTGTGTGTGTGTGTGTGTGTGTGTGTGTGTGTGTGTGTGTGTGTGTGTGTGTGTGTGTGTGTGTGTGTGTGTGTGTGTGTGATTTGCGGTGGGTTTCCCACTCTGCTTCCTGTGGTACCTGGATGCATCGTCTGTAGCTTTAACACCGCTCTGCCTTTGTCAAACAGGAGATGCTGAGCAAATCGCGGGCCGGGGATACTGGAGTCAAACTTGAAGTCAATGAGAGGTTGGTGTGGAGGGTTGCTTTATCTGTGCAACGCAGCTGTGCTTCGGGAGGGAGAGGTGATACCTGGGAAATGAGCGCAGGGTGGAAGTGGATCCATTTGCTCACAACTTTCGCCAGGCGTGTTCTAATTACGGCTCATTCCGCACATGCAGAATAATGCACTTTCAAACTGCTTTCAGTGCTCTTTGAAGCTGTGTGGAATAGCAAAATCCACTTGCAAACAGTTGTGAAAGTGGTTTGAAAACGCATTATTTTGTGTGTGCGGAAGGGGCCTACGTTTGAAAAATGTCCTACTTGATCCTTTTTGTTCTTGCTTCTGGTGTGGATTGCCAGATCCCTTCATGCCAGAGCCACCTTTCACAAGAATGGACAAATACAGCCAGGAAGCACTGTTCCCACCCCCCCACCCCCCAACTCCCTTGTCCTTCAGAATCTCCAACAACCTGAAACGAAAGGATAACTTTTTCCCTTAAAAAAACTGTGCATCTGGCAGATGCTTTTCCACCTCAGGATAAAAGTGGATCTGGATCTTTAGCCCAAGAGCCTCCTTTTTTCAGAGTGATGTTTTTCCTGACCTGCACTACCATTCTTGGCCCACCCTCATTCTACCACATTCTCCCCCAGTTAACCTCCTGGCCAAAAGAAAGCCCTTCTCTTGTCTTAACCCTCTCATCCCCCAGATGCAGTTCTTCTTCTGCCTGCTGTTTGGCTCTAGGTCTGGAATCCATGCCCTACGAAGACAATTAGGGAGCCGGGGATGTTTAGTCTGGAGAAGTGAAGATTAAGGGGGGACATGATAGCTGAGTTTAAATATTTGAAGGGATGCCGTGTCGAAGAGGGAGCAAGCTTGTTTTCTGCACAAGAGTAATGGATTCAAGGTGCCAGAAAAGAGATTCCACCTAAACATGAGGAAGAATTTTCTGACCGTCAGGGCTGTTGGACAGTGGAATTCACTGCCTCACAGAGTGGTGGAGGCTCCTTCTTTGGAGTTTTTTAAACAGAGACTGGATGAACATATGTTGGGAATGCTTTGATTGTGTGCTCCTGCATGGCAGGGGGTTGGACTTGATGGCCCTTGGGGTCTCTTCTAACTCTGTGATTCTATGATTCTGAGGAAGAGTCCATCAGCTTCGGCGTAACCATCCCATGCCTTTTTATTTTCTAGGATTCTAGGCTCCTGCACAGGCTTAATGCAGGCAATCCAAGTTCTGGTTCTGGCTTCCAAGGATCTCCAGCGAGAGATTGTGGAGAGCGGAAGGGTGAGTGCGGCGGCAGCAGCTGTGCAGAATCGTTGTTGGGACTTGTTGTTGTGAGCTGTGCAGACTCATATTTTACCACGTCAGTTCTTTTTCGTCCTTATTTTAGAAGCCAGTGATCTCTGCTTCTAGCCCTGCTGAGAGGAGAGACAACTTGGGAAAATACACTGTCGCCCTCAGCGTTCATTCCGACAGACCAGCCAAACCATTGAGCTGCAGAATAATTACTGATGCTGATTGTGGCACTTGTGACTCAACCAAATGTGCAGAAGGAAGATTGGGATTTAGCTGCTGTATGATATAGAATCATAGAATAGAATCATAGAGTTGGAAGATACCCCAAGGGCCATCAAGACCAACCCCCTCCAGTGCACATAATCTTGACACATGGCCATTCAACCTCTCTTTAAAAATCTCCAAAGAAGGAGACTCCACCACACTCCGAGGTAGTGCATTCCACTGTCAAACAGCCCTTACTGTCAGGGAGTTTTTCCTGATGTTTAGGTGGAATCTCTTTTCCTTCACCTTGAACCCATTACTCCTGGTCCTAGTCTCTGGAGCAGCAGAAAACAAGCTTGCTCCCTCGCCAACATGACATCCCTTCAAATATCTAAACATGGCTATCATGTCACCTCTTAACCTTCTCTTCCCCAAACTAAGCATACCCCAAGTCTCTCCTTGTAGGGCATGGCTTCCAGACCTTTTACCATTTTGCTTGTCCTCCTCTGGGCTCCTTCCAGCTTGTCAATATCCTTCTTGAATTGCAGTGCCCTGACCTGTACACAATATTCCAGATAGAAGGGAGAGCCTACTCTTCTTTTCCGGGTTCCTCCAAGCAGCTTCAAGTATCTTTCATTTCATTACCTTTATTAGGCATAGATAAAACAACGATCAGACTAACAATAACAACAAACAGAAGAGGTTAATAGGGATCTTCAGGTATCGTAGACTGGGAGTTTGCCAGGTGGTTAGATGGTGAATGCAAAGGGAGCCTGCAGGGATTTTGCCCTGGATATCCTAAGCAGGAAGCAGTTTCTTCTGGTTTGTGGCTAGAATGCATCGTGCTGGGATGCCTTTTGTAAACTTTTGCTGGTTACCAAGCTCTGGCCAGTCACCATTGTGCTCAACGGACTGAATAAGGAGCACAGAAGGAACATTTTGAATTATTGTATCCTTCTCACCCAGGGAGCAGCATCACCCAAGGAGTTCTATGCCAGGAATTCCCGGTGGACAGAGGGGCTGATCTCTGCTTCCAAGGCCGTAGGATGGGGAGCGACAGTCATGGTGTAAGTATCAGGGGAGGCCAACTTCTAGGCGTCCCTCAAAGCTCTTGCAAGATCCTCTGCAAACTATGGCCATTATGTGATACTGAAAAGAGCCCAACTCGCCTGTGTGCGTTTCTTCCAGAGATGCTGCCGATCTTGTGGTTCAAGGCAAAGGGAAGTTTGAGGAGCTGATGGTTTGCTCCCATGAAATCGCAGCAAGTACGGCTCAACTTGTTGCTGCTTCAAAGGTAAGTTCTTGATACTGCTGAATGCCAAGGGGACCAATGGATTTCAGTGCCAGTCATAGCCAGTAATATAACTGAAAAAGCAAAGCACCAGGAAAAGAATTCAGATAGGAGTATAATTCTCCAGTAGAAGAGCAAGAGTCCAGTCTAGAAGCACCTGAAAAACCAACACGATTACTAGTTTTTGGGAGTCAAGATACTTTGACTCTTAAAAATCTTATACCCAAGAAGTCTTGTCTCTAAGATGTTTCTTGCTCGTCTACAGTAACCCTCCTAAAACAAGTTCTCCAGTAGTGTCCAGAGTTTCCTTTGATGATCCCTCCGTAAGGCCGAAGGGCAGCAGGCAAAACTTTTGTACATTTTTATGGTCCTCCAATGGCACTTTTTAGAAACTCTTGGCTGCTGGTTTTATCTTTTGCTGGGTGCTGCAGGAAGCTGTTTTTCCTTCCCATCTGGAGCAAAGTTTTTGACTCTGTCCTGTTTATTCTGGCAGGTGAAAGCAGATAAGGACAGTTCAAACCTCAGCAAACTTCAGGTGGCTTCTCGGGCAGTCAACCAAGCGACGGCAGAAGTGGTGGCCTCCACCAAGTCAGGAAAGTCCCAGATTGAGGAGAAAGGTATGTTGTTTCTGGGCT
The DNA here is from genome assembly GCF_021028975.2 of Sphaerodactylus townsendi. NCBI lineage: Eukaryota > Metazoa > Chordata > Lepidosauria > Squamata > Sphaerodactylidae > Sphaerodactylus > Sphaerodactylus townsendi. The sequence continues at coordinate 18,872,944 of NC_059440.1, read as the reverse complement.
GGCCTTCACTGCTGTTCTGTTTAGCTGAGTTGTGGTTTCTTCTGCTTCTCCGTGCCCTACAAGGAGAGACTTAGGGAGCCGGAGATGTTTAGTCTGGAGAAGCGAAGGTTAAGGGGGGGACATGATAGTTATGTTTAAATATTTGAAGGGATGCCATGTGGAAGAGGGAGCAAGCTTGTTTTCTGCTGCCTCAGAGACTAGGACACGGAGTAATGGGTTCAAGGTGCAGGAAAAGAGATTCCACCTAAACATGAGGAAGAACTTTCTGACTGTCAGGGCTGTTCGACAGTGGAATTCACTGACTCGGAGAGTGGTGGAGTCTCCTCCTTCGGAGGTTTTAAAGAGAGGCTGGATGGACATATGTCGGGAGTGCTTTGAGAGTGTTCCTGCATGGCAGGAAGTTGGACTTGATGACCTTTGTGGTCTCTTCCACCTCTATGATTCTTCCCCCCCTCCCCCAATACTAATCTCCTGTCTAAGATCCCATGGATGGAACCATGCTTGTTGCTAGCTGTTCTGTCTCACCAGATTGGGACGAGGGCGGGAGGGCGTGCCTTCCACGTAGCCAGTGAACCCCTTTAATTGAAACAATTTGAACTGTGTGATTCTGCAGCAGACAGTATGGACTTCTCTGCCGTGACGCTAACACAAATCAAGCGCCAGGAAATGGACTCCCAGGTATGTGGTGGTGAGGCTGAGGTGGGTTGCAGGGTGGAGAAGGGCCGGAGTTGCATCTAGTGGCAGGAGAGCTCTTTTTCTCCTCTTCCCTGCCAGGTGCGAGTGTTGGAACTGGAGAGTCAACTGCAGAAGGAACGCCAGCGTCTGGGTGAGCTGCGCAAGAAGCACTATGAGCTGGCAGGTGTGGCTGAGGGCTGGGATGAGAATGGTAAGTTGGCCGGAAGGGAAAACCCCCTGGTTGTCTTAGCCTGACAAACTTTGAGCTGTAAAGATCTGGGGGCGACTCCTAACTCAGCATCAATCCCTAAGCTGTAATTACAACCTCATGGGGGGTATTGTGAGATGAGAGACAGCGTTTGTGACGTGAATTCCTATCCATTCTGATCATTACAGATGCAACAGTAGTAGTAGTATATAACCTTTAATGGCATAATAAATCACAGATAAAATAACAGACTGAGAAGGAAATAATACCCTTATAAATAAGAGCGTAGGTAAAATGGTGACTTCAAGTATTTGGAATGAATTGAAATAACATAGCAAAGAAACTTGGCCATTGCCTCCGGGATATGCCAGTCTTCATTGTTCAGTAAAATTCTTTTGCTGCTCAGTTAAACTATCAGTGCCCACAAATGGAGGGAGTAATATCTTTGCCCTAACTCGACTATACAGTGGGCAGTGGTACAAGACATGCATTACGGATTCCTCACAGTTCATAGCGTAGATGCAATATCTTTCATGATGTGGAAGTTTTGAGGCCCTACAGATGCAACATCTAAGGGTTGTTTACCATTCACAGAAAGGGGGAAATCATGTGTAAGGAGGCAGTCTTGACCTCTGGGAAGGGTTAACCTTCAGAATTTTATGCTAGTGCTAGAGCCCAATGGCCATAATGTTGTATGTCCCAGAGAACGTTTCCCAAATCAGAACCTTAACAGCCAGAGGTGGGATCCAAAATTTTTTAGTAACAGGTTCCCTTGGTGGTGGGATTCAAACTGTGGTGTAGTGCCAATGGGGCTGGGCGGGGCACGATGGGGACGTGGCCGGGCATTCCTGGGCGGGGTTGTGGCAAGGACGCAGCCGCTGTGCAGGTCCTTGGGCGGGAAACGAATGCACGCAGGCGCAGGCTGCCACGCACGCCGGTGCACCTCCTGCTAGACGGCTTCAAGTTCTGCACGCTACCGCTGAGAGGAGGGCGTAACTAAGGCAAAAATCACGTGGCAAAATCACCAATTAGTAACCCCCTCTTGGCACACACAAATAATTAGTAACCTACTCTCGGAAACCTGTGAGAACCTGCTGGATCCCACCTCTGCTTACAGCTATGCATTGCAGAAATAGCTCTCCCTCCAAACAAATGCAAACTTTACAAACTTTTGTAATTTGCCATGTAAATAGAAACAGGGTTTTTAAAAAAATACCTCCTGAGAACTGCAGCCTTTGGCTGAACCAGTGCTGAAGTGCCAACTGCTTCCCTCCCCAGGTGCAGATTTGGCTCCCTGAGGCAGCCCGGAAAGAGGCCTCTTCTGTTGACGCGGCTCCTTCCGAACATGAACGATGAACTAGTTTGGAACTTACCGTAAAGCCTGTGCCCACCAAGACATTCCTCTCTCTCGCTGGTCAGGCTAAGGTGCCCTGGCACATGTCTTGTGCCAGCCAAGCAGGTAGCAGTGAAGGCTGGAGAAGAGGAAAGGTCTTTCTCTCCTAAGCAGCATCAATAGCATTGTCCCTCCACAGCCACAAGATACCATCTCCGCATTCATATGTATTACAGCTTTGCAGCATCTTTGCAGAGTTGCATTCTCCCCACCTCCCCACACATACACTCACCCATTTCCTCCTTATTCGCACAGCCTCTGAGCTGTCGGTTGGCCTTGGCTCTTGACCATACCAGGGACCGTGGTGGTCTTATTCAGCACACTGCTGCTCCTTCGCCCGTCTCTTCTTGGGATGAGAGCCAAGATGTTGGCAGGAGATTCCAAAACCGTCGTTTGAGACAGGGGGAGCAGAGGTGTGCAGCCACCCTTTTCCAGCCAGCAAGATGCTTGGGGCAAAGATGCAAGGGCTGTGGAAGGACCTTTAGGGTTAACCGTAACTGTTCAACAACGAAGGGGCCAGTCTGTGAGATACTCGGTCTTTGGTGCAGAAGGCTTATTGAGGTCTGTGCTATCCCGAGAGCTCCAGTCATTCTAGTTGACCTCTGAAAAACCCTCCCAAAGGGGTTTTCACAGGCTGGCAGGATCGTTCCGTTTCTCACTAGCCCGGTGCCTGCTCCAGCCTTGTTCCAGCTGAACAGATCCTTTTCTGCTGGCTGAAAGTAGTTCACTGTGTGTTATGCCAGCCATGAACAGCTGAGAATCCAGAAGCTGGAAAAGCTGATGGGCTGGAGAGGGGAGGATGGTGATAGGGCTGCATTTGTGTTTCAGATTGTAAGGGGCTCCTTCCAGCTGCTGGTTGCAGATCACACCAGTTGCCTTTCTGCCACATAGACTTCCTTGTCAAAGTGGGAGCTACTAGAGCCAGATAGCCTGAGTGCAGCTGCTCCCTGGGCCATTTTGGCCCATCAGAGTCAGGGAGAAGGGGGCAAAGAATCTAGGATGGAGCCTGGATTCCAACAGAGATTTGGCTTCTCTTTCTCACTGCGACTAGCTGTTAGACGCTACCAGGCTGAGCTGCCTCTGGCGTCTTGTGATCACTGTGACCCTCTTAAGGGAAAACAAAGGCGCATGGCGTGAGTGACTGGTGGAGAAAGCAAAGGATAGCATTCTACCCAGAAGAGGGAGGAATTGGTGTGCACTGGGATGGGACATGCCGTGTCCGTGCTCCCCATAGAAATCTGTGCTGGCGCTCTAAACATATGAAATAATTTGTCAGCCCAGCGGTTGCTGTGCAGAGAGGCCTTGGGAAAGTCTTGGCCACCAGCACTTGGCTGCACTTGCCAGCATAATGCAGACGTGGTGGAAGAAACCGAATTGTCTGGCAGTAGACTCCTGTCAAAACTGCAACTTTTTTCCTTCCAGCATTCTCATGCTGGGATAGCATCAGGAGTAGCCAGAAAACATCTGGGCAGTGAGACTGTGGTTGTTCCTGGCCTAGCTGATTCCCCCATCGCCCTGTTAGAAAACAATCTGGTGCAAACCTTCTAAGGTCAGCCTCCAGGGTGTCTCCTAGTTTCACACCCCAGTTAGGGGTGACATCAGCCAGTCGGGCTGACATCAGCCTGAAGCTCCACAGCTTCTTTCAGCCTTGGATACCACCACCTCATATCTGGTTTCTGCAAGCCCAGCGGCCTATTTCAGTGAGGGAGGGGGATGAATACAGGTCTGAAAAACCAGCAGGGGTTGACTGAGTAATGTGCCCTTAACCCCTTTCCTTCTGGCAAGCTACCCCTTAGCAATGGTGGCCAACCTATGGTTCGCCAGATGTTCATGGACTACAATTCCCATCAGCTCCAATTGGCCATGCTGCCAGGGGCTGGTGAGAATTAAAAACATAAGAAAGAGCCTGCTGGATCAGACCAGAGTCCATCCGGTCCAGCACTCTGCTCCTCGCAGTGGCCCACCAAATGCCTTTGGGAGCTCACATGCAGTCTGTGAAAGCAATGGCCTTCTGCTGCTGCTCCCGAGCAACTGGTCTGCTAAGGCATCTGCAATCTCAGATCAAGGAGGATCAAGATTGGTAGCCAAAGATCGACTTCTCCTCCATAAATCTGCCCAAGCCCCTTTTAAAGCTATCTAGGTTAGTGGCCATCACCACCTCCTGTGGCAGCATATTCCAATTCCGATTGTAGTCCATGAACATCTGGAACACCATAGACTGGCCAACTGGCCATGCTGGCAGGGGCTGATGGGAATTGTAGTCCATGAACATCTGGAGCACCATAGGTTGGCCACCCCTGCCTTAGAGCAAGCTGCCTTATTGGAGATGGTTTGCATATAGCACGTGTTGCTAATGAATCCAGAAGCTTTGGAATTGGAAACAGGAACCTGAAAAACGGGAAAGAGTGGGCTGGCTGTGGCTCTGCCTTGCAGTGAGCAGGAAAGGCCAAAGTTCTGGCGTGTGGTGCTGTACTTTGCTGATGTAGGAATCGTGGCCTTTGGGGATTTTAAGTCCATGCTAGGCTACCTTGCCCCCGCCCAGGTTACTTGATGACAAGCCTGCCTCTTGCACACTGCCATCCTGGGGTAGGGGGAGTGTTCGGTTTTCCTACCGCTTAGGGATCCCTATAATTACCTGCCTACCCATTCCAGCCTCCACTGCTCAGCCTAATAAACTGGTGCCTGTTACACCCCCGGGCCTTTTTTTTTGCCACTGGACTGGCAAACCAAGAACCAAATAGCGCTCCTCCCACCGCCAGCTCAAATGAGGACACTTGGCTGCCCATCCTCTCCACAGCAATAGGAACCCCCCCCCCTGTTGCCATAGCACAGGTAGAGGAGCTGATACGGTGTTGACCCCTCCCCTCCAGCTCAGTCGTTCCAGGGACGCCCCCAGTCCCCCACCCCCCCACGCCCCTGTACTACCTCAGGTTTTCAGGCTGATTTGCCACACATGTTGGGGGCAAAAAGGAAGAGAACGAAGAACAGCTGGAGAGAAAGGGGCCGTTCTGGCTCAGAGTCAAACGACCCTTCCTCAACACTCGCTCTTTCTCTTCCTTTTACTTTTCTTAAATTTGGGGGTGGCGGCAAATAAGCTTCCATTAGAACAGGTTCCCTGTCAGCGGCTAGATCCACCCACCACGTGCTTTGGGCCCCCACCAATCGGTCCAGGCAGCCAGCTTTTGTTCCTCCCAACAAAAACTTTTAATTATTGTATTAAATACAAGGATTTTTTTTTGTATAATATGTTGAATGTGTGTTTTCAATTTTTAAATAAATATTTCAACCCAGTTTGGTTGTCCTGGTGTTTGAAAAGGAACGGATGGAAGTTGTGGAGCCATTGCTTCTGTGTTAGCGCGCGTCGTTTATTTTATCCTGCCATTCTGCCCTGATGGGCCCCTGGGAGAAGCTTACATAATTCTCTTCTCCTGTTTTATCATGACAACTACCCGTGTGGGGTAGGTTGAACGGGCTCAACGTCACCAACAGGCTTTTATGGCAGAGGGGGGATTCAAACCTGGGTTTCCCAGATGATAGTCCAACATATGCCATGCTATAATTGTCTTCCTTGGAGACCAAGAGGAATTTTCCAACATGGTCACATCAGCAAGGTGTGCAGCAGTCAGTTTAGCACATGGCTGAAGCAATCCCCACCAGAGACCAGCAGATCAATCTTTTGGTTCCAGAAAGATAAATATCCATGCAGCTCCATTACGATGAGTGTCCCGTTAGAAGAAGAAGAAGAGTTTGGATTTATATCCCACTTTTCTCTCTTGCAAGGAGACTCAAGGTGGCTTACAAGCTCCTTTCCCTTCCTCTCCCCACAACAGACACCTTGTGAGGCAGGTGGGGCTGAGAGAGTTCCAAAGAATTGTGACTAGCCCAAGGTCACCCAGCAGGAATGTAGGAGTGCGGAAACACATCTAGTTCACCAGGTAAGCCTCTGCCACTCAGGTGGAGGAGTGGGGAATCAAACCCGGTTCTCCAGATTAGAATCCACCTGCTCTTAACCACTACTACATGATGCTGGCTCTCAGGAAGGTGATATATATAATGTCATTGAACATAAAGGGGGTTGCCCACTGGTAGTTTTTGCTCCAAACGTTGCGCCCCATCTATGGCAAGCCAATATTGGAATCTCTTTAAACTGCAGGAAGTAGTACCACATTCAACATATTTCATGCACAGGCTTTCCTAGAGGCATCTGGTTGAAAATTCTGGGAAACAAGATCTGCAAGAACACATCAAAGTGCTTCCATCATCCCATTCTTTGAATAAAAAAGTTTTAGGAAAATACTTTAGTTAGACGTACTTGCTGGCATACAGCCTTAGCAGAGGCATCTCCCGGTTAATTTGGGGGGCGGGGGGGGGGGGGAAGCTGGCACCTGCAGTTTTTGTGAGTGCTTAACATTTTTGATAAACTTCGTAAAATGCGCCACCTGGTCATTTTTAAATTGATGAAAATGTTCATATCGCGGTCTCAACTAAACACTACATTGCAGGCAAGGCTGCAAATCAATGCGACCAATTTCTACGTTGGCAGGAAGGAAGTCTCAAAAGGTTTGGCTGTTTAGTCATGAATGGAGCCTTTCATGGGAAGAAGCCTGAAATAATGGGCAGAAAAAACATGGAGATTGGCAACAGGACACTGACACAGTATATTCCCAGCAGCTTTGTGTGTGTGTGTTGATGTCCGGATGATGTTTTTTAAAAGCCAGTTCCTATTGGCAGCCTGGCCTGGTTCTGAGATTTCCTGGCCCATGACCTGCTGCTGCTGGGAACTATGATATATTCCTGAAAGTCCTGGTTCTGCTGTCCAGCTGCTCTAATATGCGGCCCAACCTACATGATCCCTGCTTTAGGAGCCACATAAAAGCAATCTGTTTTTTAATCACAAAAAGGAAGAAGAAAAGTTGGATTTATATCTCCCACCCCCCTTTCTCCTTACATGAGACTCAAGAGGGGCTTACAAGCTCCTTTCCCTTCCTCTCTCCACCGCTGACACTTTGTGAGGTAGGTAGGGCTGAGAGAGCTCTGAAGAACTGTGACTAGCCCAAGGTCACCCAGCTGGCATGTGTTGGAGCGCACAAGCTAATCTGGTTCACCAGATAAGCTTCCATTGCTCAAGTGTCAGAGTGCGGGGAATCAAACCTGGTTCTCCAGATTAGAGTGCACCTGCTCTTAACCACTACACCACACTGGAGGCCTTTAGCTTCCTCACCATGGCTGATGGGTGTGCACTGGCTCATAACTGGTTTCTTCTTCTCTGTGCCTCCTCCATCTTCCCACTTTTTCCTGCATAAACTAGTATACGCCTCTGTTGCAAATGTTTGTACAGGGCTGTAACAATAGCATTGCAATGCTGCAAGTGTTTACTCAGAAGTAAGTCTTGTTGAGCCTTTTGCCACATTTTTATTCCACTTTCCCCCAAGGATTTCAAAGGTGCATGTGAGTTCCCAGCTGGAAGACCTGAATCTGCCTTACACTGAGTCAGGCCATTGGTCAATCAAAGCCAGTATTGTCTACTCTGATTGGCAATAGCTCTCCAAGGTCTCAGCTGTAGGTCTTTGACATGGTCTCTTACATGATCCCTTTAATTGGAGACTGAACCTCTGCCTTTCTGCATGCAAAGCAGATACCTTACCCAAGAGATGTAGAAGGTTAGGTTTGGAGCAAGTGACTGGGCCCAGGTCATTTTCAGGATTGAAAGGAATAAGAACCCAGGTTTTGCTAGTTACAGGCTGACACGGGATGAAGGAATATCTGCAGGATGGCAGCCCTAATCTGCTGCAAGAAGACTAAAGAGATGGAGACCTGCATAGCAAATTTCTCGAGGCAACAGCTTTTGCAGGCTGGAGCTTATTCCAGGAAGAGCAGCTGGATACTGAGACATAGACACACTTGGGCAGAAAAAAACAGCCTCCAGCAGCGACTCGGAGGCCATGAAAAACAACAGGTAGCAGGGCACGCCTTGCCACAGTCTCCCAAAAGTGTTGGGGGGGGGGGGAATTGTGGAGGCAACAATGTCTTAGTCAGACTTTTTGCCTTTGGCCCCTGTAAGAGCTGCCAGCCTGAAGGTGGGGACTGGAGTTCTCCCAGAATTACAACTGATTTCCAGACATCAGAGCTCAGTTTCTCTGGAAAAAAAATGGTCATTTCGTATGGCAGCTTCTATGGTATACCATAGAGTCTGGAAGAAATCCTTTCCCAAGTACTACCCCCAAATCTGCAGGGACTCCCCAAGCCAACCTTAACCCTTGTCAGTCATTCCCAATCAGAGCCCAGGATGTGCCATTCACGCCCTGCACCCGGTTCACAGGGCTAAAAAGCTCTTTGACTCGATCTCTGTGCACTCCCCTACGCGGAAGGTTCCCTTTCCCCTCTTTCAACAATCTCCCCCTGTGGACCAAAGCAGGGAACGACTGAGGTGAGGCCGATGCGTGCGGGTCCCCCTCCCCGCATTCAGAGGGGCTTGCCCTCATAACAACCCTGTGAGGTGGGCTAAACCAGAGCCGAGGGAGAGCAGCCCCGCCCACCAGACTGGCTTTCCCCTCCCGCTCCCCTTCCTCTTGTTCCAGTCAGGCTCCCCAACACCGCCCACTTTCCTCGGCCCCGCCCCCTGCCGCATCGCAGCGAAGGGCCGCCCTCTTTCTCAGGCCCCGCCCCCCCGGCCTCTCGCGCTCCCGCCTTCCCCTCAGCGGCGAAGGGCCGCCCTCTTTCTCAGGCCCCGCCCCCTCGGCCCCGCGCGGTGCATGCCGGGAGAGGGAAAGGGGCCGCGCGCGCGGAGCGGCGGCGGGGGGGAGGGGCGGCGTTGTCGGCGGCGGCGGCGTCGCGTCAGGCCTGGATGTCTCGGGGCGGGTCGGGCCCCGGCTGGGGCTGGTGGCCTCCGTCGCGGCGGCGGCCGGGCAGGCGGCGGCGGCCCGCTGCGGAAGGGGATGGCGCCGACGGGGGCCGGACCTGGGCGCTGCCGGCATTGGCGGGCTTGGCGGTGGCGGCCTCGCTGTCGCTGCTCGTCCTCCTGCTGGGCCTCTCCGGGGCGGCGCTGGCCGTGGCGGCGGGGGGAGGAGCCTGGGCGGCGGCGGCGGCCAGCGTGGGGAAAAGCAGGAAGCCGCCGCTGCTGGCGCGGTCCGCCCCCGTCGCAGCCCCCTGGTGTAAAGCCGGCGCCTTGGCTAATGGAGGCCCCGCTGTGAGCTGCAGCCCGGCCGAACGGAGGCGGCTCTACGGGTAAGGCGGAAGGCGCTCTGCACATGCTCAGGCGACGGTTCTTGTAAAGGGCTCGGGAGCAAGGTGGGGGGGGGCTGATGTTCTGACCCACACGGAAAGAAGTCTCGGGGAGGGGGAGGCACAACCAAAAACGTATGGATAGTTAGATCCATCCATCTATCCAATGGTCGGTCATCAACAATAAAAAGTAGGATACAAAAAATATAGATACAACTCAAGTCACATCACCAAATCCTAAAACTTGACATTCTTACTTAATCATCGCAGCATTCACAAGCAGTGTTGATCTATTGCTCTCTTTAGCGAGGAATTACGCTTTTTATCGATCACAAAATTTTGCCACCAGAAATGAAGTCTTGGGATCTCTATCCTGCAGCAAGATTTTTTCAATTTTAAGCTGTTCAAATCTGTCCCTTCTTTACCTGCCAAATGTGATACTAGCGAGTAGATTAATGTGTTTCTTTCATCTTGATAACATTTCACAATACAATAATGTGGCATCAAGTTTGTACCTCCCCTGACTTACAATAACAGGTTTTCAGATCATACAAGATTATCTGAAATCTTCCTGTTGGGACAGTTTAGGGGAATAAATCAAAGCATGCCCTAGAGAAGGCCCGAAAAGCATATATGCAACTTTAATGAGGCTGTGCAAAAATTGGCATACCTTACAACAGTCAGATATTATTCATCAAAACAATGTTTATTCATATAGTAAAATTACCCCAGAAAATAGCAGGAAGAAATAGAATTTATTGCATTTAAAGAGACAACCCAAAGCGTATACACTATGTCAATAAGGTTGTGTACAGATTGGCAACCAAAAGCATATATGCTATGTTAATAAGGTTGTGGTATACGTTTCAATAGTCAGTTGTCATTCTTCAAAACAATGTTTATTTGCGTAGCAAAATTACCACAGAAAATGCATAGAAATAGAATGTATTTAATTTAAAGAGACCCAGTTTATGTTCAGACTTATGTTTGCTCTGACAGTGATGTAAGAATGTGTTATTTACTGTGGTAATTTTGCTCTATGAATAAACATTGTTTTGATTAACAATAATAGTTGCCTGTCGAAATGTGTGCCAGTCTGTACACAACCTTTATTAATATACCACATGAGAGAAAAGCACAGCCTGTGGAGAAGTAAATGCTTCATATATGCTCAGATGCCTTCCCTTCCTTATTGCCATGTACAGTGTGTATTGCTTGCTAGTACAAGCATCTATAGATGGGGCTAGTAGGGAGCCCATGTGGTGATTAGCATGTGGAACCTGTTCAGATCCGTGCTTGCCAGGAAATTAACTCTGTTTTGATTTCTCAGCCTAGCCTGCATCACAGGATGGTTGTGGGGGTGAAATGGAGGTGGTCTTGGTTACTTCCATTATTGTTGTTCTTCCATTCCGTCCCCATCCTCAATGACCATTAATTCCAAGGATGCTGTGATGCCACAAATCCCCATCTATCACCTTCACTGCACTGCACTTTCTTGTACCACTGTGGAGACCTGGAATCCTGAGGCGAGGAATTGCATTCTCATTGACCCCATTTCAACCCTTGCTCGGGTGTGATAGCAAAAGGGTTTTCTTCCTGTTAGGGTTATTCCAGAGTAGGCAAGTCCAGGTAATAAAAAGAGTTCTGTTTTCCTTGGTCCTAACCATTACAGGAAATTGCTTTCTGAAAAACATCTCTGATTCATTGAGGAGCTCTCAAGTGAGAGGAAATGAATATGTTCAGTTGCAACTGTACTGTAAGCCAAGTGGGGAACGACCTTTGCTGGTGCAGTTTATCCACCCAATAAGTTTAAAATGTAATCATATGAGCTTTTAGTGATGGAACTAATACCGTTTGTGAGCATCACAGTAATTCTGAGATGTTGGTTGAGTTGAGAGTTTGTGGATTGGATCCTGTTGGAAAGGTCTGTACTGCAGCCCTCCAACTTCTCTGTCACGCGCTGAAGTTCTTCCATCCCCTACGAGCAGCATTTCAAGAGGCATGTCTCGGGAGTAGCAGCAGCAGAAGGCCATTGCCTTCACATCCTGCATGTGAGCTCCCAAACACATCTGGTGGGCCAGTGCAAGTAACAGAGTGCTGGACTGGATGGACTCTGGTCTGATCCAGCAGACTCTTTCTAATGTTCTTATGTCCGGCTGCTTTGGGAGGCTGTGGCAAGGAAGCATGTAATTTACATGGGATTCAGCACAGTCACTTATCTAGAACCATCCATCGATTGTGGTGGTTGTCCAAGGGTCTTTGTGTGCAAACCCAACTCTAGCCACTAAACTACCCTTTCATTTTGTGTCATGACCACAGTACGCTTAATGTTCTGCCAGGACTCTGATAATGTTGATGAAGGTCTGCCATAGAAACCTTATCAAGGTGGTCCTAAGGTGAGAACAGTAAGCAATACAGCATATTGTGACTTCCCCATGTCAGGTTGCCTGGTCTCTGGCCTACTGAGTTTTACATGAAATGTAATTTTTTTAATCAATCTGCTTTCCCTTAGTTGTGAGGATATCTGTGGCACCACTTTGTTGATTGTTTACCTTGTTCGACAATATCCTCGTATTGCCAATATTGTAATTGCATTTCCTGTTTGTAGTTGATTTGTTGCTTGGGTTGAGTGAACCACACAGGATGTTATAATACATAAATAGTTTTGTTTTGAAGTTCTGTATTTTATTCATATGTTGTGAATCTTATTTTTCTTTTCATCTGTAGCCTTGGTTGAGAAGTTGTGTGAAATCCTTGCAGGAGGCAGACACCTTCTGTTTCCCTGAGGAATGTTTGTAATGGCTTGTGATCTCTTAGAACCTATAAAGACCATAGAAATCTATTGTCGAAGGCTTTCACGGCCGGATTCAGCTGGTTGTTGTGGGTTTTCCGGGCTGTGTGACCGTGGTCTGGTAGATCTTGTTCCTAATGTTTCACCATCACAGAGGGGAGTATCACAGGGTGTAACAGACTTCCCTGTGTGATACACCTCTGAAGATGCCAGCCACAGATGCAGGTGAAACATTAGGAACAAGATCTACCAGACCACGGCCACACAGCCCAGAAAACCCACCACAACCAACCGCAGAAGTCCTTCGTCTTTTCTATATCTTGTTCTATATCTTGTTGTATTTGACATTTTTTATCCTCTCCAAGGAGCTCAATGCAACATAAATGGTTTCCCCTCCTATATTTTATCCTCACAACTCTCTCTTGAGTCGGTCAGGCTGAGTTACCTGTTGAGTTTCATGGCCAAGCAAAGGTTTGAACCTGCGTCTCCTCAATCCCAGTCCAGTGTTCTGAACCCTGTATTGTGTTGGTTATGTGTTGTATTCATACATTCTTCTGGAAAGTGGAGGAAATAATGGCAGAAGAAGCCCCCTAACAGTTAGGATGGCAAACTGACTGCTCTGTCTGAGATGCCAACCATAGCCTTTTGGTCTCCCCGTTTAGCTGGGAACCTTTGCTGATGGGCGGTCTCATCTCTTTCCCTCCCTGCTAATTGTGTGCTGTGTGTGTTTTGTCTCTCCAGGGATCCCCTAACTCCACCCACTCACTTTGCGCTGCGCCGGCGCTACCCAATCAAGAAGGCCCAGTATGCCTCCTTTGGGACTCTGCCTTCCATTTGCTGGGACAGTTATCGGCGGAAAACCACGCTGTCTACGCACAACTCCTGCATGATCCAGAGCCCGGTGACGGTGAAGATTGCTCGACCGGACAGCAGCATTGGCCGGTCCCCGCTGTGAGTGTTTTTCTAGATCCCCTTCGTACAAAGTGCCTGCAGGCTGCATATGGGACAGCTAACCAAGCAGGGCTTCATTGCAAATGAGGCATTTTCTCTTTGTGCTGATTCTGCCTGCTAGATTGGTGGTTGGTTGCACTGCAGCTGCCAAGCGGTTTCTTCTAGATAGCAACAAAAAGGACACTGTCTTTCACTTGTAGAATCCTTCTCCAGGGCATCCCTCATCAGATTGAGACCTGTCAGTATGACTGCAGTCTCCACAATTCATGGCTCTAGAGCGGGGTGCTCTCAGTTACTTGCAGAGCGCTACATTTGCTGTTACCGTCAAGCTGAAGAGTCACATGGCTACCATATGACATGTATGCCACCCCTCATAGCCAGCCTCATAGCCAGGTGCAGTGGTCAAGAGCAGGTGGATTCTAATCTGGAGAACTGGGTTTGATTCCCCACTCCTCCACCTGAGTGGCAGAGGCTTACCTGGTGAACTAGATGTGTTTCTGCACTCTTACATTCCAGCTGGGTGACCTTGGGCTAGTCACAGTTCTTCGGAGCTCTCTCAGCCCCACCTGCCTCACAAGGTGTCTGTTGTGGGGAGTGGAAGGGAAAGGAGCTTGTAAGCCATCTTGAGCCTCCTTACAGAAGGGAAAGGTGGGGTATAAATCCAAACTCCTCTTCTTCACACACATACTATAACTATTTATATTAACTATATAATTGCAACCTTATTAAGTTCCAGAATACTCTGATTATCTAGGGTTTTCTTCTCCCACAAATGCTGAACCTTAGCCAGCTCTTGTGTGTCTGGAGGGAGGGGAAGGGCTTTTCTGCCTGCCATCTTGCTCTCTCTTCAACATGCGGTGAAGCATCTCAGATGAGAAAGTGAGAGTGCTGAGGTTCCTGAAGGAGCTCAGAATAAACATGAGAAAGGGGGAGTAAACCACCTCCATCCCACACTGGACAGCGTGCTGTTTTCCTGGGTGGCCGCCATAGTTGTTATATTTGCTCTTCTCTGTGGTTAGCCACCCTAGAGCTGGAATGATAATTCAGAGGCTAAGAGAAGGGTGGGGAATTGTTGGAGAGGATGAGCTCTTTTCTTTCACCTTGAAAGGAGATCGTCAGCTCAGGGATTCCTGCAGTCAGCCATTCCTCAGTGGTTGTTTCAAGGTGGGAACAACCTGCTAACCACAAGCCCTGTAGGTCTTGCTTATTTACCTGAAACACTGGGTTGGAGTCAGACTGGGGAACAGTGCCTGGAAGAGTCACAGGTGGCTCCCGGGCCACTGAGTGAGTATCACTGCTCTAGAATACTTTTTAATCTGCATCAGTGTGTTGCTGTGACAGCGCTTTGTGAGGTCAGAAGCCAGCCTCAGTGTCGACTGGGACAGGCTACTGATTTGGTTGAAGTGGGTGGGAATGGGGGATGGGAGTGATTTGGGTCTCAGGGTGCCGCGTCATGGTAGGGGAGAGCTTTCACACTCTGTCCCGGCCCCATCTCCATCTTTCAGGTTGGAACAGCTGGCTTCTCCTTTGGCTTTCTCTCCAACGCCCAACAGCACCTTAGACCCCTGTGCAAAGGAGACTGTGCTGAGTGCTCTTAAGGAGAGTAGGAAGAGGAACGTGGAAGATGACGACCAAAGTTTTCCAAGTGGCCAAGAAAACAAGAGACGGTAAGTGGGAGACTTGCATCCTGGGGTTGGGTGACAACAGAGAAGGTTTTGTTCAAGGATTAAGCTCATCAGAATTGATTCTCTTCATTGGTGAGAGAACACACAGGAAATTGGCAACTACCTCTAAAGTTTCTATCCAGTTCTTGGTTATGCTTCCTTGTCTTTTCCGCTGAAAGATTAAAGTTCGGTCAGTGGTGGTGTGGTGGGGAAAGGAGATAGTATGCTTCCGCATTTAGAAAATAGTGCCAAATGACTATGAGAATTATCATTCATTTTTTTAAGCACTGGCTTCGTCAAAACCGTTATTCCGTGTGTATTTAAACGTGGCTTGGAGGTCAGGTGGAATAGGAACCAGCTGCGGGGAAGAACCTTCAGGCCGCCTTGCTGATGATGCAGCGGTGGCAGCGAGGTTTGATTGGTGGAGGGAGTAGGAGGATGAGAAAGAGTGCACAATGGCCGCAGACCCGCCCGCGGCGAACCCCACGCCTAACCTTTCCAAAGGGACAGCAGAAGGCGAATGGAGCGGGGGAGCAGAACTAGGCAGGCACTTGGCCTTGTTCTAATATTTTTTTCATGCAGAAATTCATTTCTTCCTGCAGGCGCCATGACAGCAGTGGAAGCGGACAGTCTGCTTTTGAGCCCCTCGTTGCCAATGGAACCCTGGCGTCTCTGGTACCCAAGTGAGTCCCGAGACCTTGTTGTGTGACCTTCTTTCCTGGGGCTTCCACTTTGTTAGGAATTGGGTGGGGGGAATGGAGATGGTATAATGCAGTGGTAATCTTTGACCCCTTCCCTAGGCCCGGTTCTCTGAAGCGGAGCCTCATCTCCCAATGTTTGGACAACTGCTCCTCCAAGAGGTCACGCACATCCTCCCTCAGTTCCGTGAACAGCCTGTATGTGGGCGGAATCCCCAGTTCCATCCGCAACGCCATCGCCAGCTCCTACAGCTCCACCCGGGGCATCTCTCAGGTATGCTGTCCTTGATGTCTGGCACAGCCTATTGCTGTGAGTTGGCAGGCGCTGGAGTGCTTCCAGGCCCTTTCAAGCATCCTGGCAAATGGCTGAGCCCTAGAATTTTCGGGGGCCAAAGTGCAATCTTATTTAAACAGACTTACAAGATTTATGCAGGAGACTGTCACCCTCGAGGGACCTTCTCTCCCAATATATCCCTCGAAGAGCATTATGCTCAACTAATAACAACCTGCTGGAGCTCTCTTACCCAACCCCTGGTTGTCCAGCTTTCCTTGACCAGGGCCAGGGCCTTTTTGACTGTGGCCCCAGCCTGGAGAACGTTCTCTCTGATGTGACCAGAGCGCTGTGGGACCTGTCACAGGTCCGTGAGGCCTGTGAGACAGAGTTGTTCCACCAGGACAGCAACGGTAGTCCATCCCGCTGGCCTCTCCTCTTTTTATGCTATTTTATGTTCTTTTTATGTTCTTTATTGGTTTTATATTGATGTGGGGTTTTTTTTTAACATTAACCCTACCCCCAGGGTTAAAAGGGTAAGGGAATCATACTGTGGGAATTGTAGGTTCTAAATCTGATCTAATTGAACAGTTTTAATTGTAGGTATTGTTGTGCCCCACTTGTCAGGGAGAGCGGTTTATAAACCCGATAATTAAATTAAAGCCCGGGTGGGGCTGGTTCTTCTTGCTTCTCTGTCACATTCTTCCCTCCTGCAGTTGTGGAAGAGAAGCGGCCCAAGTACCTCTCCTCTCTCCAGTCCAGCCTCCTCCCGCTCGCAGACTCCCGAAAGGCCTAACAAAAAAGCAAGGCATCCCGACTCCAGCCTCACGTGAGTGTTGCGCCTTTGTCCCTTCCCGACACGAGGCATCCTTGCAAGGCTTCTGTTGACACAGGTGTTTTGGGGAGCTCAGTCTCCCGCATCGACTCTGGATTGTCACTGATCACTTTGGTTCCTGTGGGTGCATCCCCACTGTGTTTACCAGCAGGGTTGAGCCAGACTCTGTTTTAGGAGATGATGTAGCATAAGGGCCAAGAGCAATTGTAGCATAATTGTCGAGAGCTGTGATCTGGGAGGTTTCAGGTTCAAATCTCACCTCAGCCATATATATTTGCCAGATGGTTTTAGGTAAGCTGTGGTTCTGGAGTCCCCTTCCCCCATCTGGTTTGTTTTAATGGTATTGGCCTGGTTTTATTACCTGTGTTTTAATGGCTCTGCTTTTAATGGTTTTGTCTTCTCCGTCGTAAGCCGTCTCAAGCCGGTTGCTGAAGAGGTGGCTTTTTTTTCCTACATAAAACAATAAAATCTGGAGTATGCTAGTCAGTAATACTGGCCTGTCGTACAGGGCTGTTGCAAGGTGATAGATGCAGCTGATTAGATGTGAAGTGCTTCGAGGAATGGAAAAAACCCTTCAATATTTCTGTGCAGGGTGCTCTGATAGCATCATTGTTCTGTGTAATAGTGCAAGTGTGTGTGTGTGTGTGTTTTGAGAGAGGTCGTAATTATTTCATGGGAAGAAAAGGCTGGCTCTTCCGGCAGGGACATTTTGAGACGATTTGGGGGGCGAAGCCTGGCATTTGAAGCAGCAACAAAATTAAGTGAGTCCCGAAGAATTCTGTTAACTTTCTTCTCCATTTGCTGCAGAGAGGCAGAGTCGCACCAATCCAGCACATCAACCCCCGTGAAGGCCAGCACAGAGAGGCAGGCAGAGAAACGTGAGTATGAGTGTTCAGGGGCTGTACTAAAAGGATGCCCATTGTGCAGGAGCATAAGCAAGACTTTTCTGTGAGCGTGGGATTCAATCTGCTGTGATGGTCTTCTTTTGTTTTCTTTTGGTTCACAGGATTGGAGGTGGGGTGGGGTTGTCCACAAATGCATGGGAAAAACTACTTGCAGGCTTTTTGCAGACTTGTCTTTGTAGGCTGTGGTTACATCTCCTGGTGTGGTTTTGATGTTTTGGGGGATTCGTCGTCCCTCCCATAGTTTTTGGGATTCATTGTTTGCCCCTTGCCAGACCCTCATCTCCTTTGGGCTAAGCAGTGTCCCATGCGTAACCCAGGCTTGCTGACTCTTGACCTCCTTCTGCAGGTGCAGAAACACCTGTGCAGAACAGACACACCTCTCTAGGTTTGCAGTCCTCATCGGGCAGCAACGGCAAACGCAAGCGCAAGATCCAACTGCTCTCTGCTCAGCGTGGAGATAATTTCACCTTGGTATGTGTCTTCTGTCCTTCAGTGACTCTTATCCATGTCCTGTGCTATGGGGTGTCTTGAGAAGGAAGTTCAGGCTGCCTTGTGGAGTGGGCTGGTGGTGGGGTGTCACAGAGGAGTGACTTGTGCTGCATTCCAGTCCTACTCCTTGCTCTGTGTCTGCATGGACAAACAATTGTTGTTGAGTAACTCAGTTCTTCCTTTCATTGGTTCACATGATCTGAGGTTGAACCTTGACATGATACTCTGAGGCCATCTTTCTCCTCTTGGTATCAGTTCAGTGGTAGAATATACCTGCTTGAAACGAGTGCCTCATTTGCATTTTTCTCGGCAGCCTCCTCCACCTCAGGTGGGCTATGCTGTCACCTCTGAGGACTTGGATGCAGAAAAAAAGGCAACCTTGCAGTGGTTCAACAAGGCCTTGGAGGACAAATCCGGTAAGAAAGAATCTTTGCTCCAGGCTTTTTGTGTGTGAATTTCTGCAAGTTATAGAATTTGAGGGGGGGAGATAACCCAGAGCAGTAGTGGTTAAGACCAGGTGCACTCTAACCTGGAGAATTGGGTTTAATTCCCTGCTCTGCCACTTGAGCTGTGGAGGCTTATCTGGTGAACCAGATTAGCTTGTGCACTCCAACAAATGCCAGCTGGGTGACCTTGGGCTCGTCACAGTCCTTCAGAGCTCTCTCAGCCCCTCCCACCTCACAGGGTGTTTGTTGTACGGGGGGTGGGGTGTTGTAAGCCCTTTTGAGAAAGGGGGGATATAAATCGAAACTCTTCTTCTAAAGCACAGGTTTCAAACTTGCGGCCTTCCAGATATTCATGAACTACAATTCCCACCAGCCCTTGTCAGTATAGTCAATGCTCATGTTGGGAGGGACTGATGGGAATTGTAGTTCATTAACATCTGGAAGGCCGCGAGTTTGACACCCCCGTTCTAAAGGAATGGAAAACCGGTGGAGTACAAATGGAAAAGAGAGAAGGACGCTGGGTTTCCTGTTGCTTTGGCTTTGGAATGACTTATTCACATAATCTCCTTAGGGTATTCAGTTGGCTTGGAGGCTCTGGAGCTTTGCTGCTTTTTTAACATGTTTTCCCCCCCAACAGATTCTACCCCAAGTACATCTGCAGAAATTGCCTCCCCACCCAGTACCTTGTCCTCGCTAATCCCTGCCCCTGTGCCATTGACCAGCATGGGTGCAGGGACCAATCCGCTGTTGGAGAGCCTGAAGAAGATGCAAGAAGGACATGGCGGTGTGGTGCAGGCAGGTCAGTCACGTGGATGGCCACCAGAATCACCAAAGGCCAGCAGAGAGCTCACTTGTCCAGAGCACTGGCTCCATTATAAACCAACTCCTATTCCCTTTGGAATCCATACTGGCAGCCGTAAGGGGGAGGTCTTTTTCCCCATCATGTCACAGGCAACACTGGCTGTTTTCTGAAATACAGGTTCTTTCTGTATTTCTCTTTCAAGTGGCATTCGGAATGTTTTGCCTGGTGTGTTCACGGGGTGTTGCAACAATTAGCCTTGGGTTCATTTGTTAGAAGAGAAGTCAGAAATGTACTGATAGGCCAAGGGTCTCAAATCTTGTTGGGATTTTGAGATCAGAAAGTGGATTACAAAATGGCTGCTATTGGGTCATGAAGCCCATTGCCAAGTATTGGGTAATTGCAAGCCAAGCATCCCCCTACAATGGAGGCAGCTGTTTCTGAATGGGGTTTCCCTATAGACACAAAGGTGAAGCCCTCTGAGTGCTTATGAAGAAGAAGAGTTTGGATTTATACCCCACCTTTCTCTCCTATAAGACACAAGGTTGCTTACAAGCTCCTTTCCTCTCCCCACAACAGCCCCTTGTGAGGTAGGTGGGACTGAGAGAGTTCAGGGAGAACTGTGACTAGCCCATGTAGGAGTGCAGAAACACATCTGGTGAACCAGATGTGCCACTGCCACTCAGGTGGAGGAGTGGGGAATCAAACCTGATTCTCCAGATTAGAATCTACCTGCTTTTAACCACTACACCACATTGACCCCTCTTGCTCCAGTGAGGGGGGACGAAACCCAGGTTTGGCTGTTTGCTTTGAGGATGGTGATTTGAGGATGAAGCAACTGGGAGCAGTAGTGTCCATGGGCGCCGCTTTGGATGGGCCTTTTGGTCACTTGGTGCGGAGCCTTCATTAAGCAATTCTCAAACCTATTAAAGAAGTTAAGAAGAGTCTGCCGCAATAGACCAGTTTGCAGAGATTAAGGGATAAATTTACTTGTGCCATCCGGGAGTGCAGGACAGAATTTGGGAGAGTCTGCCAAACATCATAGGGGGCGAATTCTTAACGTACATTATCTCCCATCATGTTTGATTAAAGAGCCATTGAATATTTTGCTTCTCTCGTACATACAAATTAGAATGTTGCTGACAGATAAATTGTTGGGATGAGTCTTGTCCTCCTTTGAGCTGTGCTAGCGATCTGCGTTCTGGATTCCTAACCAAAAAGAAAAGGACGGGACATCGTTTTCCCATGTGGTGGGGACACTCTGTGCCTTCATGGATGTCCTGAGCGCTGACATTCCTCCCGCAGAGACTAGATTTATAAGCTTCTCCCATTTCTTTCAGATTCAGCTTCTGCCGCGCAGACTCCTGAAACAGCAGCCCCCGTTCCCCTGGATCTGGGCTCACCTGTATCTGTGACCTCACCGGAGGTCAAGCCCTCAGTTACGCTGAGTGTACCTCCATCCTTGGCTCCGCCTTCCTCCGCTGCTGCCCAGCCTGCCAGTAGTTTGATAACGACTTCCTGTGAATTGGGCCAAACCCCGTCAAGGCCCTCCTCGGCCCCAAAGCCAAGCATCCTCTTTGGAATCCTCACCAGCCCTCCTGCCAGCCAACCCACCACCACAGCAGCAGCAGCGTCTTCTGCTTCCAACACAACACCTGTATTCAAACCGATCTTTGGCAACGTGACGAAAATAGAGAGCGCCGGTTTCTCGTCAGGCAGCACCTCCGCAACCGTTACGTCGTCTCCAGGAACTGCGCCCTCCTCTGCACCTCCTCCGGTTTCCCTCAGCAGCAGCACGTTCAAGCCCATCTTTGGCAGCGTGCTGCCACTGGCCACTGCTGCCCCAACCACCACCACGGCATCTTTCTTTGGATTCAAGAGCACCCCTCAGCCGGCCCCCGGTCTCTCCACCACCTCAAGCGCGTTGTCTGGGTTTCCAGTTCTCTCCGAGTCTGTTGTGACCACAGCGATGTCTCCCTTGGCCCCAGTAAGCGTGACGACAGTCTCAACAAGCGCACCGGTGTTCAGCTTTGGCCTTGGCATGCCAGCTTCCACGTCTGCACCCAGCAGCACCACGACTGTTACCACCGCGTCATCCCAGCCCTTCATGTTTGGGGTCCCCTCCAGTGGCGCTGCAGCTTCCAGCGCAGCTGCAGCACCCCTTTTCCTGTTTGGGAAGCCGTCTACCACCGCTGGCCCCAGCAACCCTTTGGCCAGCTCTGCCTTCAGCCAGGCACCCGCCAGCACCGCCGAGTCTGTTCTTAGCAGCAGCACCACGGCTGCGGGGGGCTTCAATATCTTCAGCAGCGGGGGCAGCAGCGCCGCAACCACTCAGGCGCCTTCTGCCGCACCACCTTCAACGCAGCCTACACTGACGTTTGGGTCCGGCCCTTCTCCTTTCAGCGGGGCCTTTGCCACCCCTTCAAAACCACCCCCTCCATACCCGGGGGATGCCAACCAGCTGACTTTTGAGCCTGGTGTGCCCGACGGGCAGCAGCAGCAGCTCAGCACCAAGCCGCCGGCAGCAGCCAGCCCCGTGAGCTTCGGGACCCCTTTCAGCTTCTCCGGCTCGGTTGCTCAACCTGCCGCGCAGCCGGCGTTTGGCAGCGCCACGCAGACGACCTTTGGCGGGACTGGGCCTCTAGCATCCTTCGGCACCAAAAGTACTGCCCAGCCGGCATTTGGAGCCACGACCTCCATCTTCTCCTTTGGGACAGCCACCACATCAGCTACAGCGGGTTTTGGATCCAGCACCCAGACTACGAACAGCAGCACGGGGGGCTCAGTGTTTGGTAGCGCCACCGCATCTCCATTCACATTCGGGGCGACCAACGCGCCCACAGCAGCAGGTGGCACCTTTGGGATTGGCGCTCCAGTGGCTGCAGGCTCCAGCACCCCCATGGTCGGCTTCAGTTTCGGTGGACAGAGTGGGGGTGCCACGCCCTTTGCCTCTTCCATGGCACAAATCCCGCTGGGTGCCCAGAACCAGAATGCACCCTTTGCTTTCAACATCCCCGGCACTCCAGAGAACAAGCCAGCATTTGGAGGTGAGACTCCTTTTGAATGGTTTGACAGCCGGTTCTCTTTGATGTAGCAGGGGGTGGGGGCGCACGGGACCTGCTGCTGCTGTGTTCTGCCTTCATTGTGATTTTCCATTCATGGTCTGTAGAATCTCTTTTTCACTGGGGGCGAGCCACGTTTGATGAAGGTTCTGCATCCAGAAATCCCTGTGGTGAAATTTTTGAGAATGAGGGTGCAGCAACACACATGCTCCTTGTGTGAATTTCTCCTTTCAAAATTTGGGACTTCACTTTCCTGCACTACAGAGTATACTCAGTGCTTTGCTTTGGCACGGGGGGGCAGGAAGAGATTTGAGTTATAAGAGGCGAACCCTTTCTGGGATGCTGAGACAGCCATTTCCACGGACTGCCTTTTCCTGTGGGCCTTATTTTAGAATCATAGAGTTGGAAGAGACCCCAAGGGCCATCAAGTCCAACCCCCTGCAATGCAGGAACACACAATCAAAGCACTCCTGACATATGTTCATCCAGCCTCTGTTTAAAAACCTCCAAACAAGGGGACTCCACCACTCTCCAAGTCAGTGAATTCCACTGTCAAACAGCCTTGACAGTCAGAAAGTTCTTCCTAATGTTTAGGTGGAATCTCTTTTCCTGCACCTTGAATCGGTTACCCAGAATCCTAGTCTCTGAGGCAGCAGAAAACAAGCTTGCTCCCTCTCCGACATGACATCCCTTCAAATATTTAAACATAGCTATCATGTCCCCCCCTTAACCTTCGCTTCTCCAAATTAAACATCCCCAGGTCCCTAAGTCTCTCCTTGTAGGGATTCCAGACCTTTTGCCATTTTGGTTGCCCTGCAAAATTTTAGAGAGAGATGCCACAAAAGAAAAGGCGCCAGGTAGCGAAGGAACTGGTGTCGTTTCTCCCAGTTCTAGGAAGGGGAGGGCAAAGAACCTGTTGACATGATTCCATTTACTATGATAAAGAACATGTCTTAGAATCATGTACGCTTCCCATCCTCATAACTTCTCCAGTGCTCCTTCAACCCAGTGGTTCCCAACCTTTTTTCATTCAAGTACCGCTTGGTAGCCTATTTCCCGATTGTATCCCCGTATTAGAATTTAATTTTAAACTTAATTAAAACGATGACAAAAAAGCAGTTGGTAGAGTGAATGCAGAAGAACGACCTCACCGAATCCTGCGCAAAGGCAGCCTGCGCTTGAATGTTCACAAAGTGGAGGAGAGAGAGAGAGTGAAGAGGCGCATGCGCACTGCAGAGGCCTGGTCACCAAAATAACAAACCTGGGGAGCGCAGGTTTTTCTCCAAGATTTTGTTATTTAAGTAAAATTCCACCCCCATTTGTCATAACATTGAATTAATTTCACAACTTTTAACTTGTAATTTGTCTTGTTGGTGTTAAAATGCCTTTCCCCTCCATTGTATAACTTTCTGGCGTACCCAAAACATTCTGGCATGTACCCCAGGGTGGGAACCACTGTTCTAACCTAACTATTGTTTGGTGTTCTAGGGGCTCCTGCCCCTGCTTTTGGCCAGGGCTCTGCTGCACCAGGAGGAACAACTGGGGGCAGCAGCCTTTCTTTTGGGACCCCCATCGCCCCCACCTTTGGAGGATCAGGGCCGACATTTGGTAAGTTTCTGGGGGTTTGAGCCCTGTGAATTTTTCATCGCTTGTATTGGAGGGATTCTGTATTCCTTGGTCGATTTGTTTTCATTGTTTGTTTCCATGTCCCTCAAGCTTGAGAGGGGAGGGGTTAAAATGTATGTGGAATCTTTCTTGGATTTTGTTGTGTGTGTGGAGCAAGAGATCTGAAAGAACGGCACGGCTGCTGCACATGTACTGCTGTGCGTGTGGTGCTTCGGGGAAAGGCTGACTTTGCTTCTCTCATCTTCCAGGGCCAACAACACTCGGATTCTCCATCGGGGCAGGGTCCAAACAGGTGAGCCGGCAACGGTTGCAGGCCCGACGGCAGCATACTCGTAAGAAGTAGCCAGGAGCTTCTCGCTTGGACTTCAGCTTCTGGTTTCACTCACTGAGAGGTCCTGGCTGGGCGTACGAATCGAGAGAGGCATCTCCTGGCCCTCTTTCCTTGGTGGGGCCTGCTCAGCGCTCTCGTTCTGTGAAATCCACAGGAAATTACTTTGGATTGCCGCAGGGTTTTTTTGTTTTGTTTTTTACCCCCTCAAGTGGGACGGGGGAAACCACGCTCTTTTTACTTGAACAATCCGTGGCTGAGTCTGGATGACATTTTGTATTTATCTGCTATCTTCTCTCCCCCGTGTGGACGGTCTCCCTCGGGCGTCTGCCTCCCCCAAGCTCTTGCCTTCTCTAACCTCAGCTCTGACACTCAAGCTTGGCTGTCGCATGAGGGTGGTGTGCAAAAGGAGAGACACGTTTTGGTTGCAGCCAACTCTTCTATTCCTCTCCCTCCTCCATCTCCGGTATTTTAAAATTCCTGATATGGTCCTTGCACAAGCCAGTTCTTAGAAGCCCTTCCCTCGGATGCTGTCATGCATCTCCAGACTCAACTCATCTCCAAAGTGAACCCTCTCTAGCCTGTGGATCGTCTTCTCCCACAATCTAGGCAAGGAGAGGCAGCCACCCTGTCAAGGTTTTGTGGCTTCATAAGGGGGCTCTCAGTTGAAACACTAATCACACTTAGTGGTGGCTGCGGGACCGGTCCGAAGTCCCAGTGACGGATTTTCTGGAGCGAGGGAGCACAAGAGTGAAGCCGCCCCCCCCCCCAATCCTCTGTGCTGCTTGCATGAGCCAGCAACGAGGGGGCGGGGGGGTCTCGTGCTGCTCAGCTGAAGTTCCTTGTTCTCTTCTCTCCCCTTCCCAAATTCTCTGTGTTTGTTCACTGTATGTTTGTGCTCGAATTCTTTTTTCTTTTTTTAAAAAATAATTTGCTCTGTGAATCGAGTTTGGAGGAAGAACTTAATCGTATGTATGGCGGCATGTTGATAATGCCGGACTTGCTGTAAACATTTTTGGGGGTTGCCTGTCTCCAGCGGAGACGAGCCCCGCCTAATTGGGTGTGGACGGTAGCGTCACTGTGTGGCTACAAGAGTTGAATGAACTTGATCGTGAAGCATCGTGCTGTTTGGAAGGCTGGCGGTGGGAGGGGGCGGGGCCATCTCGCAGACCTCTCGGTGATTCCTGAGCCCTCTCAGATGTCGGGAGCCTTTCTCTCCCATTCACTGAGAGGGGCGCAGCTTCGGTTGCGGAAGGGCTTTTCCAAGCACCCCAGTGGAAGAGAAATCACCGCAAAAGAATTTATCTAACGCTTGGCCTAAGCCAAAATGCACACCTCTCTCCCTGTTGGATTTCCTCCTGCATTTGCAGGTGTGCTAAAGGAGAGACTCAAGCAGAATTTCTCCCTCCCAGGAAAGGGGATTGCTATAAGATCTCCCACCTCCTCCTCCCTGGCCTTGAAGTGCAAATCCAGCCGCCGGCTCTTTTTAATACATTGGAGACAACAGTGTGAATGTGTGCGTGCGCCTGCCTAACTCTAAATTAAAAAAAAATATTTAAACATTTTTTAACAAAATAAAACTTTATTTTTATATTTAAGCTAAATTGCCTTCGAATTCCTTCAAGCTTGGTTCATAGAGGCGTGAAAGTACAAAGCTGTTTGTTAGGAATTGGCCTGCGCAGTTGGGGAAAGGGGGCTGGGGGAGGGGGCAGGTGTGCCTGTTCGCTCGCTGCCTCCTCGCCCCGGCCAACGTTTCGTATGTTTCTGTGTTTAGAATGTGGACGTGGCTAAGTTGTGTGTTTTTTTTTTTAATGCTTCGAGAACTATTGCACGTTTAGATGGTATTGTGGGGGGTGTTCTGTCTGGGCCAACAAGCATCTCTTGAGTATGGGTGGGAGAGATCGGACAGGCTGCCAGATGCATCGTAAGGAATGCGCATGCCTTGCAAAGGAGCTGGCCCTGTTTGCGGTGCCAGCAGCTCAGACGCTGCGTTTAGGATACCAAAACCGGTGTCTCACTGTGGGAATAGTTGTGTCTTCACAGATCCCGTTATCGTGGCTGAGGTTTTGTTCTTAACTGGGGCTAGTCTATCTGCATACCAACCTTACCATCTTGTAGGGTATGTTAGTATGTGGGGGGTAACCACTGCATCTGTCACTGCGGAGTTAATTTGACTAGGTCTCTCCCCCAATCTGACAGAGGAGATTAAATTCTCGTCTCCTGCCCTGTGCAGCCACAGGGAGAGCGATTCGCAGTTAGTTGTCCACCTGGCTAGAGAAGCAGCGAGCTTTCTCCAGGCTGTGTCCTTTGGTTGCGGAAGAGCTTCTGCGGAGCACCCTGTTGCTGGGAGATGCTGTGTGAGTGGGGAGCAGTATGTGAATATGGGAAGAATGGGTCTGACCTTTTTAAAAGATGTTGCAATGAATACTTGGATCATTCCTGTTGAGGGTTTTAGTGTGAATGTGCAATTTTTTCCCCCTTGCTTACGTTGATTTAAAATAAAAACAAAACTGCTTGAACCTCAGTCTCTCACTTTTCTGTTTTAGTCATCAGTAACCAGCTTCCCTAGAAAAAGAGTTTGGATTTATATCCCACCTTTCTCTCCTGCAAGGAGACTCAAAGGGGCTTACAATCTCCTTTCCCTCCCCCCACCCCACAACAAGCACCCTGTGAGGTGGGTGGGACTGAGAGAGCTCTGAAGGACTGTGACTAGCTAAAGGTCACCCAGCTCAACACACCCAGACATGTGTTGGAGTGCACAAGCTAATCTGGTTCCCCAGATAAGCCTTCACAGCTCAAGTGGCAGAGCGGGAAATCAAACCCTGTTCTCCAGATTAGAGTGCACCTGCTCTTAATCACTACAGCAAGCCAGCTCTCCAGGGCTGTTGCCTGTGAATTTGGTACATAATAATAGTTGTGGGACAGGGTTGAAGAATGTCTGGAGTGGTCCACTCCCTCAACATGGAGGCCTTTTTTTCTGTCCGGGCTCTTTGGCCTACTGAAGCCATCCCAGGTCGCTCATCAGTTGACAATATAATTGAAGGAATCTTTACTCCTAAAGGCTCTGGGTCTAGGAAAGTCATTCAGAAAACTTCTGGCCTTGATGGGCAGTCGGGATGGCATCCTGGACTTCCAGGCAGCTGAGCTCAGTGGCTAAGACAGGCCTACTCCAACGGTTCATCCCCTTCCAGTGTCAGACTGAGGCCTATGGGATGCTTCTCAAGCAGTAGAACTGAGGTCTAGCAACTCCATTTTTCCACAACTGCTACCTGGGCAAGCTGTGTTGAGCCTGCCTTGGACCCCTGAAGGCTACAGCTGCCTCCCTGCTTATCTGTACATTGAATAACAATTACTCCATTGCTTCCCGCGCCACCACACTGGATGCTGCTGGGGCAAAGCATGCAGTTCCCTGGACGTTGCTGAGCTACTGGGCTGCTAGGAAAGCCACCTGTGCGGCACAGAGAACGCTGTGGATGCTCATATACTTCTGGGGGACAATAAACGTGTGCCCAGACATCACATGGGAGGAGGAATAGGTAACAAGCACTGACACCTTCTGGGGAAAAAAATCCATTTTCTTTTTTATTCCATCTCCAAAAGTTTTCGCTGTCTCAACCCATCCCTGCTGCAGTTCACATGGGCAGTCTTGGTCTCCTCTGACTCCAGAAGCTTCCTGTATGTAAACTCCAGCGACGAGCTTCTCCGCCCATTCACAAAGCAGCTCTAGCCTTTCTCGTCTTCTTTTTGGGAACAAGGCGAGATTCTCCTTCCCTGTTTTCAGCCTCAGAGACTGCAGTCGTGGAGCTAGGACTGAAATAACCAGAAGAGCTGAAAAAGAGGAGTTGGATTTATATCCCCCCCCTTCTCTTTCATAAGGAGACCCAAAGGGGTTTACAATCAGCCTTTCCCTTCCCCCCCACCACACCCTGTGAGGTGGGTGGGGCTGAGAGAGCTCCGAAGAACTGTGACTGTCACCCAGCTGGCGTGTGTTGGGAGTGCACAAGCTAATCTAGGTCACCAGATAAGCCTCCACAGACCCAAGTGGAGGAGTGGGGAATCAAACCCGGTTCTCCAGATTAGAATCCACCTGCTCCTAACCACTACACCAAGATGGCTCTCAAGTTTTACACCCTTACCTTTCCTCATCGGCTCCCGTTGGCCGCCTCTCCAGCACTGCAACAAAGAACCCGTTTGTCAGCGTTTCCTTTGGGGAAGCACGGAGGCAGAACTTGGCCTCAGCGAAGGTGCCTGAACCGCGATGGGACCAGGAGGGCAAGACTTTGACCAGCCTGTAAGAGGAACAGAAGAGCAGGCCTTGCTTGAATGGCAGAGAATCTCCTCCTGCACACAAGGGCCTGGAGTCTTGCAGACTTCAGCCGGAAGACAAGTGTGTATATTTCTCCAGCTGTCCTGCCAAAGGCTTTCACAGCCAGAATCAACTGGATGTTGTATGTTTCACAGCTGCAACTGAACACCTGGACACATGCAAATGTACCTCCCCCACCCCCTGAAACTGACAAAACATTTGCCCCACCACACAATCTCTCTGCACTGTGCCACAGAGAACAAGAAGAGTTTGGATTTATACCTACTTTTAACTCCTGTAAGGAGACTCAAGGTGGCTGACAAGTTCCTTCCCACAACAGACACCTTGTGAGGTTAGTGGGTCTGGGAGAGTTCTGGAAGAACTGTGACTAGCCCAAGCTCACCCAGCAGGAATGTAGGAGTGCGGAAACACATCTGGTTCACCAGATAAGCCTCTGCCCCTCAGGTAGAGGAGTGGGGAATCAAACCCAGTTCTCCAGATTAGAATCCAGCTGCTCTGAACCACTACACCTCTCTGGCTGTCTCCCAGACCACAGCCCCGTAGCTTGGAAAACCCACAAAAGCTAATTTCTCCAGTTCTTTGGTGTTTGATAATCATTGGTACTCCCACATAGGCTGAAAATGCTGCATCCTGGAGAGGCAACTCTTAGGCACTGGCTAATGCCCCGAGAACACTGTTCAGTTTTAAGCTGGACAATGGGAGGAGCTCAGGGCAAACATCTCCTCGGACGTCTGTCAGCGGGAGGCTTGCCTCATATTTAGCTCTGGGTACACCCTCCATGCTTCGGCAACCCAATACCTGAAGTCTTTTTCCCGCTGCTGCAACACGTCCCAAACCACATCCTCATTTTCTTCCTGGTATATTGAGCATGTGGAATAAACCAGGCGCTGGAGGGCAGGAAAGCTCAAGGCATGAGCCAGCATTTTTCTCTGAAATCCAGACAGCGCCTGCAGCCGCTCCGCAAGAGGGGTGTTCTCTTCCACTGGCGACCGGCTGGTCATTCCTAAGGACAGAGAAAGGAACGCTGGTGGATCACGGTATATTTTAATTTTATTTTTACATTTTTTACCCCGCCCATCTCCGAAAGGCTCAGGGCAGCAATACAACAATATAAAATACTATACAAGTAAAACAACAATAGCCTAAAATACAATAAAATCCAGCATTTACAAATACGATGGCGACTTAAAACCCCAGCATCCCATGGGAGGCCAGTGATAGTAAATGTCAAGCCAGCTGGCCCCCAAGGAATGCCCAGCGGAACAGCTCCGTCTTGCAAGCCCTGAAAATGATCCAAATCCCGCAGGGCCCTGATCTCGCTTGGGAACTTATTCCACAAGTTTGGGGCCAGGACGGATGAGGCCCTGGCCCTCGCAGAGGCCAGCCGGATATTCTTCGGGCCAGGGATTACCAGTAGGTTCTCCTCCGATGAGCGGAGGGCCCTAATTGGGCAGTATGGGGAAAGGCGGTCCCTAAGGTTTGTGGGTCCAAGGCCATTCACAGCCTTAAAGGACAAAACCGATGAGAATACCCAACGCCGTGCATTGGCAAACTCCCACATTGTACTTTGGCAACCACGTTGCTTGCTTTCGGTTCCAGGGGATTCCCTCCCCAGGCAGTTCACCCCCCAGTTTGTACCGCTGTAACAGCCCCTAACTTGACATTCTTTGATATACAGTCCACCTGCAGCCAATAGCGGGTTACTGTTGTGAATCTAGAAAGGTAGCATAGCTGCAAGACCCTACGCCAGGGGTAGGGAACCTGCGGCTCTCCAGATGTTCAGGAACTACAATTCCCATCAGCCTCTGTCAGCATGGCCAATTGGCCATGGCCAATTGGCCATGCTGGTAGGGGCTGATGGGAATTGTAGTTCCTGAACATCTGGAGAGCCGCAGGTTCCCTACCCCTGTCCTACGCCCATCTCCTCTGTTCACCTGAGCCACTGCACGAGGGATCCAGAAGGATGTATCTCACTTGGCTGTATTTGGGGTCTCCGGGGTCTGTAGTTAAGAAGTCTTGATGAGCCAGCTGGTAGCAGGTGACCCCGGCCCGCATCAACATCGTGCTCATGGTGGCCAGGCGCTTGGCGTCTAGGTCAAAGGCGAAGAGCCGGCTGCGTTTCAAGACAAAGGAAAGATGTGTGAATGCTGACAGCGGTAGGCGCTGCTGTCACCTGGATGAAAAGCACAGCACCTCCAGGGGTAAGCAGAGCAAAGAAGCATTTCTCTAACACGGCCTGTTCCACGTGGTGTTCTCAAAAAGACATCCACTCTTCCCATCTCTGCATGCCAATTTCCTTGGCAGCAGACTACATTTTGGCCTGCTCTCCAGCTGCTGAAAAACAAGTCAGACCAATGGGAGGGAGGGTAGGTTTCAGGAAGAAGGCAATTGCTTCTTCCCTTGAACTGGCAGGGAACCTCAGGAGCCTTGATCAGTAACAACAAATTCCTTAAATTCTCAGAGGCTGTCCTTGCCAGGATACACAAAAGCCATTGACTCAACAGGGCCTGTTCGTTTTTGAACTTCTGTCCATGTTCTCTCACCCCTTGTTCTTCATGACAGCAGCCAGGTGGCTGGTCTTGTTACCAGGTGCAGCACAGGCATCGATCACATGGGACCCTGGTGGAGGGTTGAGGAGAAAAGCGGGGAGGCAGCTGGCCTGGAGAAAAAAGACACGAGTGACTTGGGATTGTCTAAACGTTCTGGACCACCTTCTTTCAGCTGGATCGTTGGTACCAGGATGTGAAGAGAGTGAAGGAGCATTGTAGCGTGGTGTAGTGGTTAAGAGCAGGTGCACTCTAATCTGGAGAACTGGGTCTGATTTTCCGCTCTGCCACTTGAGCTGTGGAGGCTTATCTGGTGAACCAGATTAGCTTGTGCAGTCCAACACAGACCAGTGGGTGACCTTTGGCTAGTCACAGTTCTTCAGAGCTCTCTCAGTCCTACCCACCTCACAGGGTGTTTGTTGTGGGGTGGGGGGAGGGAAAGGAGATTGTAAGTCACTTTGAGTCTCTTTACAGGAGAGAAAGGATGGATATAAATCCAAACTCCTCCTCTTCTTCTTCACTTGACATATTTGGGCTATTCTGACTCAGCACCACCCTCTGCAAAGACTCAAAGCACTCAGCTGATGTCTGACTTTTTCAAACAAAAGTGACAGGCAAGGGACATAAATTGGTACAGGGAAGTTTTAATTCTTTACTGGGAGATGTTATAAGGCAACAAAGAGACTGTCCCTTTGCCTCTCCTGTGCCCGCACCAAGCTCCACAGACTGATATAAAGCATCAGGACACTGTAGAAAGGACTCTGCCAGACTCCAGCAGAAAACAAGCTTTGGCCTGAAGCAGTTGCAAGGTGGGCCAAAAAATTCAGCCAGGCAACACAGCAGTAGAAGTTACTGCCAAACTGTGCTCTGCACATCCATGCTGCTTCAACCCCGCCACTTTGCTTTGCTCTACCTCTGCCCCAACCAGGCTCACCTTGTCTTGCAGGATAATATGCCCAGCCACGTACAGCTGATTGTCATGGAAGTCCGTCTGCGGAGGAAAGATCAGCAGCTCAGGAAGGTGGGAATCCAAGAAGAACTTCTTTCGTGACAAGGAGCACACTTCCTCCATGCTAAAGAAAAGAGCAGACAGGCAAGTTTTTGCCTGGTCCTCAGGCCCAGAAGCCTTTGCATGCTGTGACTTCACAGCAAGCTGGCCAGAAGCAGGCTCCTCCCAATGCTGGAGAGTACACCCCACAATTTAGTAAGAAATGGAATGTCTTTCTAAACTAGATTTATTCATTAAATTTCTATCCCGCTCTTCAAATGCACCTCAGGGCAGGTTACACAATCTAAAAATGCATCCAACGTTACAACAAAAACATCATAACAGATAAAATTTCCTAAAAGCAACATCTAAAAGCAATTAGCCAATACCCCAAAACCAACCCTCTCCCTAACGTGTATGTAGGTGGAGGGCAAGTTCCCAAAAAGTCTGGGGCACATGGCATCAATCAATCCAATGGCCAGGTGAAAATGATGGTCTTAACCAGGTGCCGAGAGGTGTGTAACGTCAGCACCTGCGAGACCTCTAGTGGGAAGGCGTACCATAAATAAACCCAAGATCCATCGTCGAAAGTGATAATATATAGGGACGGCAATAAATATTATATTTTATGCTCTTTTCTAGATCTGAAAAAATCAAGTTTTGAATTATTTTTATTTAAAATTCAAAACAATACTGTTGATGTAAATTTATAAATGCTGAGAGCAGTAAGCAAGTTCCATGCAATATATGGATTATATAGTCTGCAACAAAACCCTTAGCAACTAGTTTATTTCAGTGGTTGATGTACTAAATCATCTTAACATCATATACTTAAACATACTACAATGTCTATGAGCTACTGTCGGCAGTCTTTTGTTGATATGTAAATAATATGTCTACAATAAAGCTCACTAGTATAAAAAAAGGAAAATGCTATTAAAAAAAAGATTTTGCAGAGCCGACTACTTACAGAAAACCATGTATAAGACAAAAAGCAAGTACTAGTTTTCCTATATCAAACTAACCTGCCAGCCTTGCCCTGGTAAGAATACTGCTGCCGTTTGAAGTAATCCACAACGTCATCCAGGTGTGTTTTCAGTGTGTTCACCCGGACATAGCGTGGTATCTGTGGGGCTGGAAGTGCAGAAAGTTGGAAGTTCCAAAATCAAGGCTATTACTTATAAAACAAGAAGAGTTTAGACCTTTATTCCACCTTTCTCTCCTCAAAGGAGACTCAAGGCAGCTTACAAGCTCCCTTCCCTTCCTCTTCCCACAACAGACACCTTGTGAGGCAGGTGGGGCTGAGAGAGTTCCAAAGAACTGTGACTGGCCCAAGGTCACACAGCAGGGATGTAGGAGTGCGAAAACACATCTGGTTCACAGATGAACCTTTGCCACTCAGGTGGAGGAGTGGGGAATCAAGCCCAGTTCTCCAGATTAGAATCCACCTGCTCTTAACCACTACACCATGCTGGCTCCCCCCCTCTCCCCCCCTACACACATCTTGACAGGGCAGGCAGATCAGCCTGAGCGATCCAGATATGCATCCCAGACTACATGCAGTCTCTCCAGTTGCTTCCCACCGTTCCCCCTCCACTGTTAGTGGAAGGAAGGGTGTCACAGCCTGTGCATTTTCATGATACAGAGATTTGAGAACAAGTCTTTAATCAGCAGTCAGGTTTTGATTCACAGGTTTTAAATGGCAGCCTCGGGAAAATGCCATTGTTAATACACCAAAAGCCTCCTCCAAAACACACACCTTGTTCAGCTTGTCCTGAAGGTGGCAGCAGGTCTTCATTGCGGCTCACCTTCTTCTGGACTTTCAAGCGAGCAAGCTCCGCCTTTAGCCGTGCTTGGTGCTTGAGCACCAGGGCCTTCCATCGCCCGCCCCCACGCAGCCCCTTGCCGAACAGCAAATCGTACACCAACACCTGCAGGGGGAAAGGTGGCCTCATGGGCAAGCTTGCAAGCAACACAAAGAGATGCTGGAGGTGGGCTAAAACTAAAAAACACGGCACCTGTGATAGCATTATACGCTTTATTTGAGTAGACTGTTAAAGGCTCACTGCAATAGTGGACAGGAAAGAGAAAACCCAGCTAGCAGGTAAAACAGTGATCAGAAGAACCACTTATGTACCCTGTTTCCTCAAAAATAAGATCTACCCGGAAAATAACCCAACATGATTTTTCAGGATTTTTGAAGGATGTTTGAAATATAAACCCTACTCCAAAAATAAGTCCTTGTTACAGATTTCCCTGCACAGCTGATCTGGTCACAAGGGGGGTGCAAAATCATGGGGAAAAATAAGATATTCCTTGAAAATAAGCCCTAACACATCTTTTGGAGCAAAAGTTCATATAAGATAAGAAGCATCTATTGTCATTGTGCATGCACAATGAAATTTACAAGCATTTCCCGATGCACACTATTTCAGACCTCACACCCCACTACCTCCAACCATCCTTACATATAAGACCGTGCGGGGAAACACGGTATCCTGAAACACTTTAATTCGTGGAAGCACAGTGCTCTGGGCAGACCAGAGAAAGAGACAGTCCAAACTGGAGAGCGGGGCTTAGAGTGTCCCCATGTCGTTTCTCATCAGCCAAGGGACAGTGATCAAATAATTAGAAGAGGATTTTTCAGAGCCAATTGCTCACTGGAAACTACACATGTCATCCAGACTCCAAAGAGTCTCACAGGGAGCAGTGAGGATCTATTATGTTGTTATAAAAAGAGAGGGAAGATGGAGACTCCTATTCACCTTGGCCAGGAGTGGTTGCAATTTCTTCTCAATGCGGAGCAAACCAGCGGCACCCAAGATCGTGTCCAGCACGTCGGAATAGCGCAGGGTCTCCGAAGCAAGAGCATACAGCGGCCGAGGGTTCTGAAAAGGTGAAGACTAGCAGTGACTGGGGAGTGCCTAAACAAGGTGCGGTTAGCCATCCCTGAACTGAAGCAATCTATTACCAGACCTGGGCCAAGCTTTCTCGCACCTCTTCAAACAGTACTGAAAACTGGAAGTCAGAAATGAGACCAAGCAATTGGAGCCTAATCAGAAGCAACGCTTTTAAATGTGGAAAGTGTTCAGACTTTCTCTGAGAAAAGTGTCTGGACCAAATGTACAGGTAACACCGACCCAGTTTAGGCCTACCTTCACACTTATGCTGAATAGTGGTGGTGGAAGGTGCTGTTAAGTCACAGTCGACTTACAACGATCCTGCAGGGTTTTCAAGGCAACATTCAGAAGTAGTTTGCCATTGCCTGCTTCTGCATAAGCTGAGAGAGCTCTGAGAGAACTGTGACAGGCTGAAAGTCACCCAGCAGCCTTTATGCAGAGGAGTGGGGAATCAAACCCTGTTCTCCAGATTTAGAGTCCATTGCTCTTAACCACTGTACTATGCTGGCCCTCTTGCTGAAAAGAGGCTGGAAAAATTCAGAAACTAATGAATCTTCTTTAGATGTGTTCCTGTTTGTCTATTATTGTTCTCCATAACAATATTTCTTTCTTCTCAGTGTATTGATATTTACTTCCATCTGGCCGTTCACACATGTATATGTTTTCAGCGATAGTGCAATGTATTGGCTTGAGTGTCAAGATTAGAAAAACTGGATTCAAATCCCTACCATAGAGTTCAGTGGGCCCACCATAATTTACTAGTCCAATCTGCAATGCAGGGTTGTTGTAAGGATAAAAGGGGAGGGAGAGAAACCAAACAAAGTCCTTGGAAGATGAATGCTTCAACAGCTACCCAATCCATTGCTCCTTAATGCAGAAACAAGTTCATGGGGTGTGCGAGTATGTACTGCATTGCCATTATTATGAGACTGCAATCTGTATATTTACTCAGAAGCGTTCACGACTGAATTCAGTTAGATTTACTTCCAAGGAAACGTGCTTGTACGACAGCGCCTTTCATCTGCTAGTTTTGTAGATGTCAATGAAGCATCTTGCTAACTTTCAAAAGCTTGTCAATTACGCGCGCCCGTTCTATACCAACTTGCCTGGAAGCTGCTTCCGTAAACAAGGGTCTTCAGGGACCCTTCCCCGTTTTCCAGCCCTGCCAAAACGGAGGCAGCCGCTCCGTACAGTCCGGGCCCGCTTCGTCGTCCACCGCCGCCTCGTCCGCGCACCGCCATCGCGATCCCACCACTCATTCAGGAATACCCTAAATACCGAAGAGACACGTGGAAGACACCGGAAAAGACTCCCCGAACGGCACTTGGAGGGCTTCAGAAAACACGTTGCGCATGCGCCGGTTCCCCGTCTATTCGCTATATAGAAGCCGCGCATGTGTGAAGAGCCTCAAAACCGTCCAAAGGGACGGCAGACTGCGTGTGCGTACAGAGTGCGCGTGCGTACAAGTGGGCGGTCTCTTCAGAGGTTGCAAAAGTGTGAAAGGAACAATTATGTGATATCATCATCAAACTTATATTCCGCTCTTCCCCATAGGGCTCAAAAAGCGGCTGACATTCAATAGATTAAAATAAAATACATTAATAAAATACAGATTAAAATACATCCATAGCAATAAAATACAGAAATGTAGCCAGAGCAGAGAACTTTGACCCTATTATATGAAAATATAATATGAAAAATAAATAAACATGAAAAATAAATACATATTAAAAATAAATAATATGAAAATATTAGAAAATATATTGTGCATATAAATGTCTACTTAAAATGTACAAAGAAGCAGCTGTGTGGGATATATACTTGAAATCTGCAATATATGGGGCAGCCGTATTGCAGTCTACACCACACAGCTCTGTAGGAATTTCCATTTTTACCAGAGTCTCTATTTATGGCTTGTGTCTATACGTGCTTGTTTCAGCTGCCTGATAATTGGTATATTGTCAGTTTCAGAGTTATTAGGAGTTCCTGGCTGGCTGCCCGGTAGCTCCCTATTTATTTAGTTTTATTTTCTTCTCAGATATGGAGCTGAACGTGCATAAACTCAGACCCGCCATGGGAGACCAGGACTTTCCACTGAGCCTCGGAACTAGTGAATCAATATCTGAATCACTATTAATCAGCAAACTGGCTGACTAATGAATTAAAGGGCTCACCAAAAGATCGAGGTCACCTGAAGGGCAAACAAAACTCATAATAGCACAAGTATGGTTGTCCTCCCCTCCAGGTGGGTCCTGAAGTTCTGGAATAACAACTGAAATCCCGACTACAGAGAACAGTTCCACTGGAGAAATGGTAGTTTTAGAGGATGGGCTATATGGCATCACATCCTGCTAAGTTCCCCTCCCTCCTCTCCTCAAATGCCACTCTCTCCATCCACT
The DNA here is from genome assembly GCF_021028975.2 of Sphaerodactylus townsendi. Lineage (NCBI taxonomy): Eukaryota > Metazoa > Chordata > Lepidosauria > Squamata > Sphaerodactylidae > Sphaerodactylus > Sphaerodactylus townsendi. Next base: position 18,835,422 of record NC_059440.1, on the reverse strand, counting down.
TACTCTAACTCTCCAGGGGAATTTGCCAAGCCAGAGCTGACAAACCTTGCAAGCTCCCATAAACAACAGTTTTATATAGCCACATGTGGCACAGAAGTCTGTTTTGCAACGTGAAGTTTAAAGATAAGGGCGCATGCATGTGACCAGTCCGATCTTTGGTAGGCTTGAACCCACAGGGAGTCGGGAAAAAGCATTGGACAGGCGGGGCTGAGGGAGTTGCCTCTTGAAAGGTCCGAGGATTGGTGCGTGTGAGAAATGGAAGGCTGTATGGCAGCCAGGGGTCTTCCCCCAAGGTGAAGTGAAGGACCTGAGAGCACACCTTGCCAGGTTCTCCATCAGGTGGAGCCAATGTGGTAGGGTTTCCTTTCCAAAGGAGCTGGATTTCCATTGTGGATTGTGCTTTTCTGGCATCTGCTCTTTTAAGACCCCTGACCAGCAATCAAGTTGAGAAACATTGTTAGCGCTACCTTCTCCTCAAGTGTGGCAGACAACAGAAGGAAGGTGACCTGGGAAAAAGCAAGCTGGACACCAGAAGGTGAGCTAAACCTTACTCTTTGCTAAGGTCTAGGCTAGGAAAGAGGCAAATTATATTTTATGCACAGCTGGACTTGCGTGTGCTCACAAGAGGCATTCTGCCGGACAGGGATAATTTGATTTTTAATTACTGCTGGTACAATGGCTGAGATTGAAATCCTATGTGCCTTCACTTTTTATCCTCATAAGGAGCTCTGGATGGCAAGTTGGGGTTTCCTACCCTAGTTTATTTTCCTAGGTTAAGCTGAGAGAAAGCACCACAGACTCAGCCCTGGAACAAGTGAATGTAAGTGGAGCCTACATAGAGCATTCACAGAATGTATCTCTTGTCTCAGACAACTCTGAAATACATCCTGGATAGGGGATAAAAACATTTAAAGGAGAGAAAAATCATCCACCCAAATTTGAACCACAGTTTTCAGTGCTCCTGAAACGCAGTTTCTGTTTCTGAAATGTTATGCATGCTAGCTTCTCCTATCTCCTCTTTTTCCTGTCTTTCTGTGCTTCTCTAGCTTTCTTCTTGGTGAAGTGTTGTCTTTTTTTCAAAAACGAAAAAAAACATATTGTAACACATGCAGAATAATGCACTTTCAATCCACTTTCAATGCACTTTGCAGCTGGATTTTACTGTTCAGAATAGCAAAATCCACTTGCAAACAATTGTGAAAGTGGATTGAAAGTGCATTATTCTGCATGTGCGGAAAAATAGAACCCATTGGGTAATTACAGTGAGTTTCAGCTATCTCATCATTGATTGAGAATTAACTCTAGATTTATGCACATGATTAAACAGGGAAAAAAATATTCATTTCGATTTTGTTTTGCCAGTATTCTAATAGTCTGCTTTTTCCTTCTCGATTTCAAATCCTACTATTTTTTTCTCTAACTGAATAGGTTTTCCAAAGGTATTTCATTAAAAGTTTCCAGCTTTCTAAAAAGTTGTCCGTGTTATTGTCCCTTAATAGAGACATCAGTTTTGCCATTTCTGCATATTCTGTGACTTTCAAAATCCAGTCCTCCTTTGCTGGTATTTTATAATCTCTGTCTTTGTGCATATAGAGCCCTTGTTGCAGTAGTTATATATATATAAGGAGCCATCTGTATTGATTTGGAATATCTTCTCCCAAAGTGTGGTCTTTACTCCAAATCTTGCATTCACATTCACATTTTGCGCTCAAAAGCACTTTGTTCTGACTTTAAGCTTCCATTACTTCTTTACCCTTCATCTTATCCATTGTCATTTCAGGGGATCTGCCCATTGGATCCAAAGGGGAAAAATATCTCATCGATCCCTATACCTGTCCTATGCTTGGGCTTTTTCCAGCTCAGGCCATTTGACCTTCAGGGCTGTGCCTCAGAGAACCTCTCTGCGAAGAAACCTTCTTCACGATGGCTCGGAAGATGAGCATTAACGAGCTGGAGGACCAGCTGCTGTGTCCCATTTGCTTGGAGATCTTCAAGGAGCCCCTGATGCTCCAGTGCGGGCACTCCTACTGCAAGTCCTGCGTCGTCTCCCTCTCAGGCGACTTGGAGAAGCAGTTCCTCTGCCCCGTGTGCCGCAAAGCTGTGGACTGCAGCAGCTCCCCGCCCAACGTGAATTTGGCCCGCATCGTCGAGGCACTGCACACCGTGAGCAACTCAGACCCCAACGAAGAATCGTGTCCTGACCATCATAACCCCCTCAGTCTCTTCTGCGAGCAAGATCGGGAGGTGATCTGCGGGCTGTGCGGCACCATCGGCACCCACCAGCACCACAAAGTCATGCCCGTCTCCACTGTCTACAGCCGGATGAAGGCAGGTGCTTGGGGTGGGTGGGGGGGGGGGGTGCTTCGGCCTGAGTGGACAGAAGGGGCTTAAACTGGTTAGGATTCTTGCAAAGAAGGCCAGACTAGCTGGACTTTCTGTGAGGGAAAATAACTGGAGGGGGGGGACGCAGTGGCGTAGGAGGTTAAGAGCTCATGTATCTAATCTGGAGGAACTGGGTTTGATTCCCTGCTCTGCCACCTGAGCTGTGGAGGCTTATCTGGGGAATTCAGATTAGCTTGTACACTCCCACACACGCCAGCTGGGTGACCTTGGGCTAGTCACAGCTCTTCTGAGCTCTCTCAGCCCCACCCACCTCACAGGGTGTTTGTTGTGAGGGGGGAAGGGCAAGGAGATTGTAAGCCCCTTTGAGTCTCCTGCAGGAGAGAAAGGGGGGATATAAATCCAAACTCTTCTTCTTCTTCCTCACCCCACAGCAGAATTCCAAGCCTGTTTGGGGTTTCCTTTGTTTTTTTGAAGTATTGCCCACTGCTGTGGTGAGGCTGTGAGAAAGCTGAGCTGAGGAAAGAGTCAACTAATACTGTTAGTAAATTCAACTGTTAGTAAAAATACTAACGCAAAGTTTGTCAAGCATTGAGTGTGCTGCAGAAGTGCAGCTTTCGGTGTTCGACATTCTTTTTGCGGCGATATCGGGGGAAGCTGCCACAGTCGTCTGCTTGGGCGCAAGGAACCTTTCCCATTGATGGATTTGGCACCTCACTTTTCCCCCCTACAAGTCTCCAAAACAGCCTGCAGTATTTGCAAAATGAAACAAGTGCAATGTTGGTTAAAGTGGTTACTTTTTATTTTATTTTGCTGCAAGCGGCTAACGCGGCTGCCACGTTGGAATTTACTCTGTGATTCGGTTGAGAATCCCGTGTCTTTCTGTTGCATCGGGCGAGTGGGTGTTTGGGGGAGGCAGGGAGGGGTCACGTGAAAATAAGAAAGAGGAGTTAAGAAGGATGGTTGGCTGAACTCCATGATAAAGTGCCGGAGTGGGAAACAATACAGCACAGGGCTTGCATGACAAACAAGAGGGAATGGAAAAGCAACTCCTGGAGCTCCTGACACTGGGTAGAACAAGGAGATAAAGTTGGAACACACAGGCCTTTCTGGCCCGGAGGAGTGGCTTTGGAGGACTCGTTCAGAAACAGGGTATGAATGACTCATATTGGAGCCAAGCCCAAGAAAGAACCTGAAAATCACTACCCTGACCTTGAACCCTTGCCTGTCCTGCCCCTCCCCAGATGTCTGAAAGCAGGCTGTGGTTGCCAGAAGGTGAGGGGGAAATGCACTTTGCACATGCTCAGAGTGATGTGCCATTAAAAAAAATCCCTCTCTTTCTAGGCTTCCGCCCTGCCTTTAAATCAGATTCACAGTAGAATCCTAGCTGAAGCTCAGCCCGGAGCATAACTTTGCAGACTTTCTCAAGACAGTCAAGTTCTACGTCAGATGTCTCCAAATTGATTTTAGGATACCTTGAAAACCAGTGTTCTGCTCTGAACTTTCAGAGACACGTCGGGAAAAGTGGTGTTCAAGGTGGTCTTGAAGGAGGGGTTGATTGCTCCCCTTTAGAGGCTCCCTTTAAAAGAATAGGGAGGGTTCAAAGATCAGTGGGCACAAATGAATGTAAAAGGTCCCCAGTTGCTTCCCTCCAGTTCCAAAGGATCTCACTTGACAAGACTGGGAACAGCCTCCCTCTTCCTGCAGTCTTGGCAGGACAGTTTCACAACAATGAGCTGGAAGGACCAGCATGGTGTTGTGGTTAAGAGCAGGTGGAGTCTAATTTGGAGAACTGGGTTTGATTCCCCACTCCTCCACCTGACTGGCGGAGGCTTATCTAGTGAACCAGATGTGTTTCCGCACTCCTACATTCCTGCTGGGTGATCTTGGGCTAGTCACAGTTCTTCAGAACTCTCTCAGCCCCACCTGCCTCACAAGGTGTCTGTTGTGGGGAGAGGAAGGGAAAGGAGCTTGTAAACCCCCTTGAGTCTCCTTACAGGAGAGAAAGGAGCAGTATAAATCCAAATTCTTATTCTTCTACAATCTGAGGCATGCTCAAATGTTTTTACCATCCCTGGATTGTTCTGCTTCTCATTCCTGCTAAAAGGGATGAAGGATGTTTGTTGCAGGTATCAACCTATCTAAGAGCTTCCTTTCCCTAGCATCTTTGTGCCCCTGCAGTGAGCTTCTATAGGGATCTAGTGTGCCACTATTGGACACAAAAGAATTGGGCTCATCATCTACCTTGTGCCGAGTCTAATTCTTGCATTCTTCCTTCTCAGGAGGAACTCTCTATATTGATAACTGAAGTACAGCAGCAAAAAAGGAGCCTGGATGATCATGTCAGCAGGTTGATGAACAACAAAACTCGCATTGCGGTAAGCGGTGGACCTGATTGCCTCCCCCTCTCTGCCATCCAGTGCAGTGACCACTCCTCACCTTTCCCTTCCGCGTCTCTTTCTCCAGCACTGTAAATATGCCAGCGTTGGCGTATTAGTGTAGTGGTTCAGAGCAGGTGGATTCTAATCTGGGGAACTGGGTTTGATTCCCTACTCCTCCACCTGAGTGGCAGAGGCTTATCTGGTGAACCGGATGTGCTTCCGCACTCCTACATTCCCACCGGGTGACCTTGGGCTAGTCACAGTCCTCTCAGAACTCTCTCAGCCCCACCTGCCTCACAAGGGGTCTGTTGTGGGGAGAGGAAGGAGCTCGTAAGCCACCTTGAGTCTCCGTACAGGACAGAAAGGTGGGGTATAAATCCAAACTCTTCTTCTTCTTCACAATACACGCATAAAGTAGGGTTCCCAAACGTGGTGCCCCTGGCAACGGGGAGCTCACCAGTACTTCCCTGCTACTCAGAAATTGAGTGTGGCTGTTTTAAGGTGAAACTTTTTATTGCCTTCCCTCATTCAAAGAAAAGTTTTCCCCAGATCTGCAATAGCAAGCCCAGTTTCTGGAGGGTTAAGAGGACTGATAAGCACCCAAGCTTGTGTTTCTATTCCCCCATTAGGCTTTCCTTCTTGTTATGCCCTCTTCTCTTTCTCTCGGCCCTCCCTGCCCTGCCTTGCCCCGCTCCGCCCCCACTTTGCCTTCTGTGATTTTTTTTTTGGCAAAGCAAGGAGGTAAATGACATGTTTACCGCTGAATTCTGCAAAAGGCATTTCCCTTGTCTCCTGTGGAGGTGATTTTTAGTTTGCTTCTGCCTCCCACAGAGGCTGTTCTGGGGAGACACTCCCCACCCACGCTCGAAATTGCACAGGTTCCCACAGGCTCAAAATATTCACGACCCCCTGGCATAAATCATGAAAGGGAGATTTGCTCCAGCAAACCCTGAGGGTAGTCTTCTGTCAGAGAGAGAGAGCACAGGCCTGTCCCAGCTTCCTGGTTCTTATCCACAGCACATCTTCTAATGTTTGGGGATGCCCACACACGTTTTCTGCGCAAATACTGACACGCCTGCCCCGAGCAACTTCACGGTTTTCCATCACCGAATTGGTTCATTGCTCCCCTTTCATTCCTGCAGGGGAGACACCTGCCTCCTAAACCCAAACCCCATAATTAACCACGACGATGAAAAATTATATTGTGAATATAATTCATCGGAACTTCAAATGGGAAACTTGCCTACTAAAAGCTGCTTGAAAGAAGATGAGCATGAATGTTATTCTTGTTGGATAACGTTAACTGATGACTTAACAGTGCAGTCCCACGCAGAATTACTCCCATCCCATTGATCTGCTTTATTACGTCTGTTTTCTAAAACTCTAGCAGCATCCCAAAGTGAATGCTGGAAGAAAAACCCATCTAGGTGGGTGGATTTGAATGTTTGAATGGAAATGGAAGTTTTGGAAACGTAGAATCATAGAATCCTAGAGTTGGAAGAGACCCCCAAGGGCCATCAAGTCCAACCTCCTGCCACGCAGGAGCACACAATCAAAGCACTCCTGACGGACGGCCATCCAGCCTCCAAAGGAGGAGACCCCGCCACCTTCTGAGGTAGTGCACATTCCACTGTTGAACAGCCCTTACTGTCAGGAAGTTTTTCCTGATGTTTAGGAGGAATCTCTTTTCCTTCACCTTGAACCCATTAGTCCTGGTCCTAGTCTCTGGAGCAGCAGAAAACCAGCTTGCTCCCTCACCATCATGACATCCCTTCAGATATCTAAACATGGCTATTGTGTCACCTCTTCACCTTCTCTTCACCAAACTGAACACACCCAGCTCCCTAAATTTCTCCTTGTACAGCACGGATTCCAGATCTTTTATCATTTTGGTTGCCCTCTGGATTTGTCCATATCCTTAAGAACATAAGAACATAAGAACTAGCCTGCTGGATCAGACCAGAGTCCATCTAGTCCAGCATTCTGCTACTCGCAGTGGCCCACCAGGTGCCTTTGGGAGCTCACATGCAGGATGTGAAAGCAATGGCCTTCTGCTGCTGCTGCTCCTGAGCACCTGGTCTGCTAAGGCATTAGCAATCTGAGATCAAGGAGGATCAAGATTGGTAGCCATAAATCGACTTCTCCTCCATAAATCTGTCCAAGCCCTTTTTAAAGCTATCCAGGTTAGTGGCCATCACCACCTCCTGTGGCAGCATATTCCAAACACCAATCACACGTTGCGTGAAGAAGTGTTTCCTTTTATTAGTCCTAATTCTTCCCCCCAGCATTTTCAATGAATGCCCCCTGGTTCTAGTATTGTGAGAAAGAGAGAAAAATTTCTCTCTGTCAACATTTTCTACCCCATGCATAATTTTATAGACTTCAATCATATCCCCCCTCAGACGTCTCCTCTCCAAACTAAAGAGTCCCAAACGCTGCAGCCTCTCCTCATAAGGAAGGTGCTCCAATCCTTCAATCATCCTCGTTGCCCTTCTCTGCACTTTTTCTATCTCTTCGATATCCTTTTTGAGATGTGGCGACCAGAACTGAACACAGTACTCCAAGTGCGGTCGCACCACGGCTTTATATAAGGGCATGACAATCTTTGCAGTTTTATTCTCAATTCCTTTCCTAATTATCCCCAGCATAGAGTTTGCCTTTTTCACCGCTGCCATGCATTGAGTTGACATTCCCATGGAACTATCAACTAAGACGCCCAAATCCCTTTCCTGGTCTGTGACTGATAGCACTGACCCCTGTAGCGTGTATGTGAAGTTTGGATTTTTTGCCAAATCCTTCTTGAATTGCAGTGCCCAGAACTGTACACAATATTCCAGGTGAGGTCTAACCAATGCAGAATAGAGAGAGGTACAGTTACACCCCTCGATCTTGACACCATACTCCTATTGATACAGGGATTTGGGGATTTTTCTGTCCTGTTATCTTAATACCAAATTTCTCAGAGGAAGCAATGGATGTAACTGGAGGTACCTGTAAGGAGATTAATGCACAACAGAGCCACATGATTCCAGGGCAAGCTGTATCAAAGCACTTGCCGTCGCGCTATCTGTGTTGACCTTGTGGGATTGTGTTGGCACCAGCCCAGGTGTTTTTTTTTTGCATTGATCTTGCTGTCAAGGACACAAGGTCAAAGCAACTTGAAACAGCGACTGCCCTGCCACCCGTGTGGTTGCCGCAAAGGAGTGTTTGGGCAGGCGGTTCCTTTGCTTACCAGGACAATCAACCTCTGTAGGAAGATGTCAGATTAGCACCTGTGACCCCCGCCCTCAACTCTCCCCATTTCGAACCAAACCCACCATTTTCCACTTTTCTCTCAGAACGAGTCAGACGTCTTCAAACGTGTGATCTGGAAGCAGTTCCAGGAGCTGTACAAGTACATCGACGAACAGAAGTCCAATTTCCTGCAGCAGATTGAGAAGAAGGCGGCCCACCTCATTGCCTCCATCGAGGTCCAGGTGAAGCAAACGGCGGATGCCCTGCAGAAGCTGAAGGAGCTGGAGAGGTCCTTGGAGAAACTCAACAACGAGGGCCATCTGGATTTCATCAGGGTATGCCTGGCTGTCATGGGTAACTTCCTCCCTTCTGCCCAATATGCCTTGGCTTCAGAGAACGTAAATTGAAGTGACACCCGCTCCTGAATTAATTAACATTGGGCACAATCCTTCAGGATTCTCTCCCAAAGCTTCAGTGAAACAAATTCAGTTCCCTTAATTTGAGTGGGGCTTATACAGCACAATATCCCCTGCCAGTTGTGCCCTGGGATTAGAGTGGCTTGCCCATTTAACTTACCAGGAAAACACTTGGTGGGCTGTGATGGAGGCCGAGTGATGGAGGCCGAGCCACAGCATTTCTGCCAGTTCCTCCTAGGGCCACTTAGCTCACACACTTCATTGGCAATCGGTGTCAGCTCAACAGTTCCTTCCTCCTGCACTCCTGCCACCCAGATGTCGTGGTTATGAGCAGGTGGACTCTAATCTGGGGAACTGGGTTTGATTCCCCACTCCTCCACATGAGCAGCAGACTCTTAACTGGTGAACCAGATTTGATTCCTCACTCCTACATTCCTGCTGGGTGACCTTGGGCTAGTCACAGTTCTCTCAGGACTCTCTCAGCCCCATCTACCTCACAAGGTGTCTGTTGTGGGGAGAGGAAGGGAAAGGAGTTTGGAATCGCCTTGAGTCTTCTTATGGGAGAGAAAAAAGGGGGTACAAATCCAAACTACTACTCCTCCTCCTCTTCTTCTTCTTCTCCTTCTCCTCCTTCTTCTCCTCCTCCTCCTCCTTCTTCTTCTCCTCCTTCTTCTCCTTCTTCTTCTCCTTCTTCTTCTCCTTCTTCTCCTCCTCCTCCTTCTTCTTCTGAGAGTGCTGATTGTCAATTTCCCCTGAAGTGCTGGCTGGTGGGGGCTGCTCAGCTGGGCTGCCCAGGGCCATTTTCACCTCTAGGTCTGCTGCTTCCTGTGACCGAACATTTTGTTCCCCTCTGCTTCTATCAGTGGCCCCAGAATCAACTGTTTTGACCATGTCCCTACCTTTACCTCATGGCAGGGCTGTCTCTGTGGATAACCCTGGCCTGTGGACCCCTGCAGGAGGCAGGAGCAGTTTCCAGACCCAGAGGGAAACCTGTGTGACCATTCGTCTCAGCCTCATTCCCCTTCTATACATAGTTCTGGAAGTTAACCCGAACGATGCCCGTAATCCTAGCTGTTTCATCTAGAACTGGTTTTCGCTTCCAAATTCATTTCAAGAGAGTCTCAGGGAAACATTCATTCGGGTAGCCTGGATGATTCTACTTCTGAACAAACAAAAAGTCAGCATCACAGATCCTTTTACCCACCTCTTAACGGTGTGATTTCTGCTTTGCAAAGTTGACTATGTACAGTAGCCCTTTGGGGATCGGGCGGTATAAAACTCGAAGAGATGGATGGATAGATGGATGGATGGATGGATGGATGGATGGATGGATGGATGGATGGATGGATGGATGGATGGATGGATGGATGGATGGATGGATGGATGGATGGATGGATGGATGGATGGATGGATGGATGGATGGATGGATGGATGGATGGATGGATGGATGGATGGATGGATGGATGGATGGATGGATGGATGGATGGATGGATGGATGGATGGATGGATGGATGGATGGATGGATGGATGGCTGGATGGATGGATGGATGGCTGGATGGATGGATGGATGGATGGATGGATGGATGGATGGATGGATGGATGGATGGATGGATGGATTTAGAAATTAACGGTTGTATGTGGGTCGGATGTTTGGTAGTCCCATCTGGATTTGTGCCCTTCCTAAAGTCCTACTTAACAGAAGTTGACTTCCATAAAACAGCATCACTTGCCTTTCTGCATCTTTTGTGTTTTTGTTTTACAGAAATATGGATCTCTACCCTCAAGGTATGTGAAATGAGAGAGCGAGACACTGAGTAACGTAAAGTTCTGGAGCGTGGTTGCAGAGGGAATCCATCTCCATGCACAGGGAGGGGAAGGACCCAGAGGGAACTGACTGGCCCTGTTTCAACCGTAGTCATCTTCAGTGTGTGTTTTTTGCGATGTGTTACAGAATCCATAGTGTTCCTGCCCCAAACCAAAGCACACAGTTAGCCTCCACGACTGCCTTCATGCCTGGCATATTTTACTTACGAAACAAATCGTAGTAGGTCACGGCACCTAAGTCACAAACTTTGGTTTTCTTCCTGGCATGTCAATAAGTGTTCCAAAGCATAGAAGAAAACCAAAGTTTGTGACTTAGGAATACTATGGATTCTGTAACACATCCGGGGGGGGGGGTCAACCAGCCCTGGCCCATGTTTGGTTCGGTCAAGCATGTCCTTTCCTATGTGCATGGGCCCCCGCCAAGCCCCTCCATTCCTACCATGTGTGGGGCGAGGGCTACGGGTCACTTGGGGCCGAGGTCTCATTGGAACATTGGCCCACTGGGACTTTCCCCAGTGGCCTTAGCAGCCAATCTGCTTCTGGTTTGCAGCCTTAATTTGGAGGAGGTAATAACTATTATCAACCTACACTAGGTCTGAGCTGCCTCGCCAGCACCCCGCTGAAGGCACGTTCAGCGCAGTCTCTTTTAACCCTGGCTTCCACCAAGAAGACATCAAGATGACTGTGTGGAAGCGTCTGCTACGCAAAGTCCTCCCAGGTATGGCTACTGCATGAAAGCGTGGCTTTGCCACCATGGCTACTGTTGGGTGGGCAAGCATCCTCACACAAGATGCTGGAAAGCGTGCTTGCTGAATTGGTTTCATGGGTTGGTTTCACATTGTTAACTTGTGTGTGTGAGAGAGAGAGAGGGAGAAAGGGGGAGAGGAAGGGAGATGCCTAAGATGGCTTGAAGTGTCAGCATCACAGAGCAGGTTGTTTTTGAGAATGCTGGGGCATGTTTTGGCCACCAACGCCTTGTTATTTCCAAAGGATGGCAGGAAGCGGTGGCGAGCTGCCATTGTGCTGTTCACCTCAGAGCATATTCACTCGAACAGTTCAACTGAGGCCCATTCCACACAGCAAATGTATAGCAGGTTGCAGTTGGGATAAAGTAACCCCTTTTCCTGTTTTTGCATTCACATGCACCTGGGCAAGCTGCAATTGGAGCCCACGAAAACAATGCAGGTTGCTGTCACGCCTTTGCATGGAGGAGCGTCTATTTTTTTATCTACTTCCTGCCAATGCAGTGGCATAGCAGGTTAAGAGCTCGTGTATCTAATCTGGAGGAACCGGGTTTGATTCCCAGCTCTGCTGCCTGAGCTGTGGAGGCTTATCTGGGGAATTCAGATTAGCCTGTACACTCCCACACACGCCAGCTGGGTGACCTTGGGCTAGTCACAGCTTCTCGGAGCTTTCTCAGCCCCACCTACCTCACAGGGTGTTTGTTGTGAGGGGGGAAGGGCAAGGAGATTGTAAGCCCCTTTGAGTCTCCTACAGGAGAGAAAGGGGGGATATAAATCCAAACTCCTCCTCCTCCTCCTCTTCTTCTTCTTCTTCTTCTTCTTCTTCTTCTTCTTCTTCTTCTTCAATGCGTAGCTACGCAGGCATGCACAAATGAACCCACACAGCCATGCTGATGCCTCACGATACAATATGATACGTCTCAACACTTATGTAAGCACCTGCACCTGCATGGCTACACAGATGTAAGCAGCGGAAACAAATTTCAAAGGGAAAATGGAGGCAAATATAGCGCCTCCTGCCCGGCCGTTCGCTCACAAGTGGCTGCAACCCAGGATTTTTGGAAAGACTCACAAATAGCACGATTCTCCAAAAACCCAGTTTGGGGAAAATAACCCGGAGCAGACTCGCAGGATCTGTGTGAAGTGCCCCCCCCCCCCCACGGTTTTTTTACTGTTCTAAACCCGTGTTTGTGGGCCCGTGCAGAGCGGGCCTGACTCTTTCTCAGACCCTCACTCTTGGTTTTCACCCCTTTCTCTTAGCACCTGAGCTTCTGAAGCTTGACCCGGTGACTGCACACCCTCTGCTAGAGCTGTCCAAGGGGAACACCGTGGTGCAGTGTGGGAATCCACTCTACCAGCGTCGGGACAGCAACTCTGACCGCTTTGACTACAGTAACTGCATCCTGGCCAGCAAAGGGTTTTCATGGGGAAAACACTACTGGGAGGTTATCGTGGGCACCAAGAGTCGCTGGCGCCTGGGCATCATCAAGAGCTCGGTCAGCCGCAAAGGCAAGCTGAACAAAAGCCCAGAGCACGGGGCATGGCTCATTGGCTTGAAGGAAGGCAAGGTCTATGAGGCTTTCAACAGCCCCCGCGTGGTGTTACCACTTACAGTTCGCCCGCAGTGCATTGGGGTGTACCTGCACTATGAGAAGGGTGAGCTGACCTTCTACAATGCTGACAGCCCTGATGAGCTGGTATCCATCTATACCTTCCATGCCGAATTCCAGGGCAAGCTGTACCCTATCCTGGACTTGTGCTGGCATGAGCGGGGCACCAACACTTTGCCCATCATACTGGCGACCCCTGCTGTGCCGCAGGATTCTTGGGCCCAAGATAGTGGTTCTGAACCCCAAGAACCCACTAAGCTGTAGAGCTCTTAGCCAGGGTGTTTCTACCTATTGCTGAGACAGTCACGCCCCAGGTGTTCCAGGGAAGAGTTGAGCGGAAGTGGTTTGCCATTTCCTTCCTTGGTAGATCCCATCCATGACTGACTCTGCTTAGTTTCCATGCTTTTTCAAGCCTGGGCTAAGCTAGGCTTTTCAGGTTTGTGAACTAGTTTAAACCTACAGTCAATGTTCTGTCATCAACTGGAGATACAGCAGCACTACATACACCAGAGTGCAGTCAAACTAACACAGGGAACATGACAACAGAGAGGAAATGCGGGCAAAGAAGAGGGACAGCGTGTAGAGATGTTTTGACACTTATGTAAGCATAAATATACATGAGGACAGTGTCATATCTGATAAAACATTCATTCCCCCTTGGACTGAGACCTTTTGATTTACATCTGCTTTTGAAAAATTAGTGACAGAATAAAATGATACGTCCTGCTTCTGTCTTTGTACTTTGGGGGTTGTATCCGGTTTGGTTCTTTATTTCTTGGTTCTGAAAGTTGTATCTTAAAATAGTTTTATCATAAGCTGACTTGAAAGCCCTGGGGGCGGTGTAAGGATGTGAAGTAAAGTTAAAACATTTCAAAGAATTGGTTGATGGTTGATTTATAACTCAGACTTCTTTTGTATGCGATTCGATGTAATAAATTTCATGATGGCCTTAAGCTACAACTTTTTTAATGCCTGTTTTTTTCCTGTAGATAATTATGCAATAATTAAAATAATATCTAGTTTTCAGCCACGGAGCCAACGTCTGGGTACCTTATACTGAAATGCCACAAATGTGTGCATGTTTAGCATTATAATTGTAGATAATAGTGATAATTAATATTTTACAAGTATGATATATAGGAAGGATGAACTTGTTACAGTATATACATCAAGTCCTGGAAGAGTTTTCAAATGAATTATAAACTCCATGTCTTGGAGATGAGCAGAACATGTGAGCAACCCAGTTATGAAGGAGAGAGAAACTAGGCTTCTAGGTTCATAACAACTCAACTGATACAGTGACCAGACATCTGCTGGATGAGGGGGGAAATCAATGGACTTCTCTGGTCCACCATGCTCTCCTGCACCCTACTTACTTCCTTTACATGCTGCACAGAACCTTGTGATCCTGAGGCCAGTCCAACGAAGGAGCGGTTGCCAGGTGTTTGCGCTTGTAATTCACACCTTGGGCCACTGGAGGGCAGCAGCAGCACCCCCAGCGGCTCCCCTGCCCAAAGAGGCTCGGACACGCCACAACCTCGACGTGGGGCCTCGTGCGAAGGTGGCGCCCTAGGAGGGGCTCTCGGCTACATTGTCCAAAGGGGCTGCCAAGCTCCAAGAGGCTCGGGAAGATAGCGGAATCCCTCCATAATCTCGACGTGCGGTCTCGTGCGAAGGCTGCGGGCAGCGTGGTGTGGTGGGGAGGCCTCTTCCGAGCACTGTGGGGCAGATTCTCCTCAGCGGCGGCGCTCGATCAGGACGGGCGGAGGGGAAGGGGGGTCCCGGGGGAGCCAGGCCAAGTGGTGGGGGGGTCGTTTGAAGCCAATGACGGAAGCTCCTCCCTCCCCGACGCCTCCGGGGTGATGAGTCCCGCAAGAGAGCGCCGATTGGGCCGCCGCCCTTCCTCCTCCTCCTCCTGCTGCCGCTTGATTGGCCGGCGGGGAGAAGGAGGGAGGTCGTCCTCGTCGGTGGGGGGACTTTGGCCGCCCTCCTTCTCTCCCTTGCTGGCCCTGATGGACGGGGAGGGGCTGTCATTCACATTTGGGGGGGTGGGGGTGGGGGGGTGGAGAATTGGGAGGTCGAGTCCTGAGCGGAAGATGCCCAGAAAAGCCACAAACAGAGTCATTCACATCTCCCCTCTGCAAACACGGGGATAAGCGCTTGTAGTTTGCAACTTTGGCCACCAGAGTACACGTTATAACGATGGTGGTGAACGTTATAATGAGCACAATGGCCGTTAATACGATCGTTATACCGATCGTTATACCGATCGTTACAGTGATCGCTATAACCATGGTGATGAATGCTATGATGAGAGCAATGGCTGTTAATACGATCGCTATAACGATCGCTATAACGATGGCGGTGAACGTTATGATGAGAGCAATGTCTGCTAACACGATCGTTATAACGATCGCTACAACGATCGTGCAGCAGCCATTGCTCTCATTATAGCGTTCGCCGCCATCGTTATAGTGATCGTTATAATGAGCGTGTTTAGCAGCCATTGCTCTCATCATTGCTCTTTGGGAAGAGGAGGGAGCAATGGCTGCTAACACGATCACTATAACGATTATGATGAGAGCAATGGCTGCTAACACGATCGTTATAATGATAGGAAAAACCGACGGCGACGAACGTTATAATGAGAGTGATGGCTGCTAACACGATCGTTATAACGATCACTATAACGATCGTGTTATCAGCCATTGCTCTCATTATAACGTTCGCCGCCATCGGTTTTTTTTCCTATCGTTATAACGATCGTGTTAGCAGCCATTGCTCTCATCATAACGTTCACCGCCATCGTTATGGCGATCGTTATAACGTCCATTGCTTTCATTATAATGTTCATCGCTTGTAATTCACAGGGGGCGGACCCCCTCTCCCAGGAGCGCTAGGAAGCTCCAGCTCAGGGGCTGGCAGATATGCAAGACGTCATTTCTGGTCCCCTGTTCCCCATAGAGTCTCCCCCACTTTTCTGAAAAGCACAAGGGGGGGCTGGCTCCTGGCAACCGCTCCTTCGTTGGACTGGCCTGGGCTTCCCCCCCCCCCGCCCCCCACTTTCAAGAATAGAGGCCACACACAGCTGCTTTCTAGGTGTCAAACTCACGGCCCTCCAGATATTATGGACTACAGTTCCCATCATTTCCTGCAACCATCATCCTGGCAGGGGATGATGGGAACTGTAGTCCATAACATCTGGATGGCCGCGAGTTGGACACCGGTGGACTAGGGGATGCTATTGATTATGAGAGGGGCGGGGCTAGCAAGCTGTCTTGGATGCCTATTGGGCGAGCGTTTCAAAGGGGCGGGTTCCGATTAGCACGTGCAGTCGCGGCGGCGCGGGAAACCGGGCAGGCGGTCAGAAGCGGAGAGATGGAGACGGGCGAGGGTTGGTCCGTATTGGGCCGCAGGAAAAGCAACGGGACATATCCGCCGCCGGCGGAAGATGGCGATCCCGGGGTGAGAATTGACGCAGGCGAGAAAAGGAACGGAGCGGGTCCAGAAATCTTGTGCTGGACGCGCCGAAGCACATACAGAGAGTGCATTTCTTCTCCCGCCTTCCCCGTAGGACTGAGCATGTGTAGAGTGTCTTTGCCAAAACGTCCTGTTTGTGGCTGTAAACAATACTTCCTGGAAAAGTTATTTGCACACGTTCGGGGCAAAGCCTTCCTCCCCAAACAAAAGGAATTATTCTGTAGTGTCTTTGCCCAAAGGTCCTATTGGGGAGGTAAACTGTAAGTTATTTGCACATGCTCAGAGACTTCCCTTCCTAAATAAATGGGAATGAACTCTCAGGTCTGTTCTGTAAGAACTAAGCATCATTTCGCTGAAAGAGGAAAGGCATTGTAAATTTTTACAAATAAGACCCAGTGGCAAAACATGTCACTGAGTATATAAGGAATGCCCTTCCTTTTCGAAAAGGACCAATTTCTGGTCTGGAGTGTTTTGCATGCTGTGGTTGCCAAATGTGGGTTGGAAACTCCTGGAGATTCAGGTATTAAACAGGTTGACTAAGCGGGGGCGGGGGCGGGGGGGCAGGAGGAATCTGAGCAGGAGAGCAATGGCATAGAGTCCACTCTCCAAAGCAGCCATTTTCTCCCGGGAGGGTGGCAGGGGTGACCCTGGGTGATCTGGAAATCAGTTGCACTCTGGCCCCTTCCGCACGTGCAGAATAATGCACTCTCAAACCACTTTCACAACTGTTTGCAAGTGGATTTTGCTGTTCCGCACAGTATAATCCAGCTGCAAAGTGCATTGAAAATGGATTGAGAATGCATTATTCTGCGTGTGTGGAAGGGCATCCAGGGAGATTGGGCTCCTTCTGAAGGTTGGCAAACTTAATATAATTTTCCGGAGCATGTGAAGAGTGCCCCTGTGAGCAAAATGAAAGATACCTTACAGGAGCACTGCTTTCAGGTTCCATCCTCTTAAAACGTTTTCTTAATGGGAAAACCACATGGCGGGGAAATCTGTGCGCTTGCGAGAGACACTGCTTCCTTGGGGTCAGTAGTAAAAATATGTCGCTGCCCCAGTGTCCTTGTCAGTATACATAGAATGCCTCCTCCTTCTTCACAATATTCTCACAGATGGGACCTTTTTTCTCTGAGGAGCGCAAGGAAAAGATAGACAGCCCTGTTAGTGCTCAGAGATACTGTATGTTTGGTTTTGTCCTGCAAGAACAGATGCTAGTTCCCTTCACAGAGCACGAAGTAGCTTTTTAAGCAGTGCTGTGCTCTTGATGTCTTCAGAAACAGGGCCCAAAGCAAAATACTTACCTAAGCACGTTGTTATTAATTTTTTTAAAAGCATCTTACAGAAAGTAGAGGAATTATAACCCAAAGCACTGAATACCTAAAATACTTTTTGGCTTTAAGTTCTCGTTTTCTGGCAGTTGCTCACAAGGATTAAATTCTGCCAGCTAGCTATGGGAGAGTGGGCTGCGTGATTTGCAGAAATTCAGTTCTTTTAATAGAAGCTTGGTTTGCAGAAATCCAGAAAGTACAGTTTTTCATTGCACAGAACCAAAAAGATCAGCAGGAGTTGGTCTAAAAGCCGCCTTGAATATCTGATAGCACCATTGGCCGCCTTATTCCCAGACACATGAAAGCTGCGTGCTACTGTGGCCCCTTCCGCACATGCAGAATAACGCACATTCAATCCACTTTCACAATTGTTTGAAAATGGATTTTGCTATTCTGCGCAGTAAAGTCCAGCTTCAAAGTGCATTGAAAGTGCATTATTCTGCATGTGCGGAAGGGGCCTGTTAGACACCACAGCGCGGGGGAAATCCAGTTCTTAAAAAATGTATACTTTCTCCATCTCAAATGCTATGGGTAAGTATGCAAAGCAGAAACAGAGAGATCGGTTATTTTTCTTGGGTTCTATTTATACTACCTTGATGAAGAATATATCATGGCACACAATGGAAAACTAGGCTGAAAGAAGCTCTGTAAAACTAGTGCATAAATTGAAAAGCTGGATTAAAAAAATCTGTGCAAGAATTAAATTATATTAGTGGGCCTGGGAAAATTGAGCTGTCTGCTACTGAAGCTGCTGCTGGAAAGGGCTGTGCACAGAAATATTCAAGATCACCGTTTGTATTTAATTACCTCTTGGCCCAACTGTTTACTTACTTGTTTATTTATTATGGGACTTGTATGTATTCACCAAGTGAAGACACGCTTCATGCATCCAATGAAGTGGGCTTGTTTACAATCAGTTTGCATTGTTCATTGATTGACTTATGCTGGTCGATTTCATGTTTTTGGTACTTTAATCTGCCTTGAGTCTCAGCCAGAAAGGCAGGCTAAATAAACAAATGAATATGATTCTCCACAGAGCTCTTGCTACTGCAAATATAAAAGCATTCACAGTGGCAGACAGTCCACCCTTCTGTTTTCCATTTGCTTTTTTAATTTAGCTCCCCTTCCCATAGACTTCTTTGGGCTCAATTCTTTTAATTAGTAGTTAACATCCGTATAGTGTTCAACTACAATGGGATGTCAATTACTGATAGGGCAGTTGCAAGTACCACGAGAAACAAACTAGCACAGATGCAGGTGTGACTTGCAGAAATATGCACCTTGGTGTTGTGGGTTTTCTGGGTTGTATGGCTGTATTCCAGTAGCATTTTCTCCTGATGTTTCACCTGCATCTGTGACTGGCATCTTCAGAGGATCTTACTTCGACACAGAGGATCTGTGGCTGGCATCTTCAGGAGATCCTCTGAAGATGCCACCACAGATGCAGGCGAAACGTCAGAAGAAAGCACTACTGGAACACAGCCATACAACCCGGTAAACCCACAACACCCCAGTGATTCCGGCCATGAAAGCCTTTGACAATACAAAATGCACCTTCTTGTCCATGCAGTGCAAACGTGCTTTAATTGTCATTTTTCCACCAGCTATGGAAAGATCATAGGAAAACCTGGACAGTGGATGATTATGGGACAATGTTGTGGATGCTCAGAGAACAAAACTAAACACATGTCTCAAAAGATGAATGCAAAAGGGAGCAGCCCATCTCAGTAGAAGCAACTTGACGGTTTACCATCATTGAGAAGCAAGCCTTTATTGGCATAGACAGCAGTAAAACAATAATAAAAACAGATTAAAAAGCATATACAACATAGGATATACATGTTAGGACAAAGGAAATCTACTGGCATTTAGTAATTTCCAGGAGAAAGTCTGCCACTATCATACAGAGAGAAGGATCAGGGTTGTCCAACAAGTAGTGTAATCTAAATAAATCGGGGAGGTCGGGTAAATGTAAGGGAGTGAGATTCACATACTTGGATCTGATTTCCTTGAATCTGAGACAGTGAAGTAATTGGTGGGCCAGAGATTCAACTGAGCCATCGTTACATGGGCACAATCTTTTAGCCTTTTCTTGCTTATTAAATCTGCCATGTAACAAGGCAGAAGGCAGAACATTAAACCTGGCGAGCATTAAAGGCTCTCCCCTTTGAACAGGGTTTATTAAACAATACAGGTAGTGAGCCAAGTGGCCCCGTTCAAATGGGAGAGAGAAATACAGGGGGGAGCACGTTTTCTTGGCTGCAGTGATTAAGGTGGAGAACTCTCTATCCAATAGTTGACCTTTTAATTTCCTATAAGCTTCTGAATAGGACAAAGGGCAAAGTGAATCCGCTGACAGTCCGATAGAGGCAATTTTTTCTTCAATTATGGAAAACCAGGGGTTGGAATGGGTGTCAGAGAGCAGACAGTGGACCAGGGAGTTACGGTCCGAGAGAAAATGAATTCGCAGCCAGAATCTAAAAGTCCTCAGCCAAGCGGCTGATTCCAAGGAGTTTTGACCTAACTCCAGACAAAAGGCTGCATAAGGGACGCAATTTGGGAGTCCAGTTATCTTGTGAAAAAATTTGGATTGAAGAGAATTCAAGGAGTAGTTAATAGCTTGAATCCAAATTGGGACTCCGTAAAGCAACCTCGAGGCGACTTTGGCATTGAAAAATTTGAGGGCAGGAGGGATAAAGGAGTGGCCACTGCTGTAAAAGAAACGTAGTAGTGCTGACATACTATTAGATGTAGCTAGGAGAGCGGCCTTCCTCTGGGTTGCCCATGAAAGGTTAAAGGAGAATGAGAGGCCAAGGTATTTATAGCACTTAACCTGTTCGATTTGGGTGCTTTTCATTGCCCATGTGAGCTTCTTAAAGCGCCTAGAGAAGACCAATACCTTGGTTTTTTCATAGTTTATTGTCAGTCTGTTGGATTCACAGTAATCCACACAGCGCTTCATTAAGCGTCTGAGGCCAACTCTGGATCGAGAGAGAAGGACAGCGTCATCTGCATAGAGCAGAATTGATACATGGGATGTACCCAGTTTGGGGGCATGGCTGTTCACTGCTGAGAGGGCAGAGGGGAGGTCACTTAAGAAAAGGTTGAAGAGAGTGGGGGCTAGGACGCAGCCCTGTTTGACCCCTTTGGTAATTGGAATACTGTCTGTCAAAAGGCCTTCGTGGGAACACTTGATCCGGCAACTGGTATTTGTGTGCAATTGCCTAATTAAGAACAAGAGTCTGGTATCAATGTTAAGGGCAGCCAGTTTTGTCCAGAGAAGTTCTCTCGGCACAGAGTCAAAGGCAGCCTTTAAATCAATAAAGGCAGCGTAGAGTTTGTTATCTGCATTGATTGAATATTTACTGGCTTGGTGTAATAGCACCAAGGCGTCCAGAGGAGATTTCCCCTTGCGAAAACCTATTTGTTCAGCCCCCACTGCACCAGAGTGGGAAAGCCACAGCTGAAGTTTCTTTAGTAGCAATTTGGCATAAAGCTTCCCTATCACTGAGAGGAGGCTGATGGGGCGAAAGTTGGCAGGCTCTGAGTGACTTCCTTTTTTATGGATGGGAAACACAGTCGCAGACAGCCAAGTCTTGGGTAGGATACCTGAACTGTTTACTTGGGTAAAAAGAGTGGCCAGGATAGGGGCCCACCAATCAGTGTGAAATTTCAGAATCTCTGGAATTATAGAATCAGGGCCAGGGGCTTTCCTTCCTTTGAGGTCCTCTAACAGCTCAACTACTTCTTGAGATGAGACAGGAGGCCAACTTGACAAATCAAAAGGGATGTGTGAAAGAGATCCATTGCTTAAAATATCGTCATTAAAAAGTTTGCTAAAATAGTCATGCCAAATATCAGGAGTAATACAGGTAGGGGTAGGAGGCTTGCTTCGGTTAAAATTATTCAGGACAGCCCAGAGTAGCTTCGAATTGTTGGAAGTTACTGCAGAGTGGAGATGTTCCCATTGAGTGTTGACATGTTCCATATGGTTTTTCCTAATTAGCTGACGGAAGTTGTTTCTACAGTTTATTAGTAGGGCGAGGAGGTCCTGGTCTCCTGAAGCCCTAAAGTTCCGATATAAGGAGCGAATTTGACTATTGTGCTCCATGCACTCTCTATCAAACCAAGGTGTTCTCGTTCTGTTTTTGCTGGGATTCCCCACGTTGGACGAGGAAAGACCAACCACAATTTGTTTAAGAAGATCTTCGAAGCTGGTAATAGTCTCCTGGGGGGAATCTGCAGTGAGAACAGAGGATTTGAGGCTGGTTAAGCTGGGGGAAATGAGTAAGTTTTGAGTAGCTAAGGCCAGTTTGGGTGTCCAAACTAGTCTGGGGGGCGGTTCATTTGGGGGTGAAGGAGCTGCATGTCTGGCCTCTTGGTGTGATAAAACAAGTCTAAGGGGAAGATGATCACCCAGCAGAAGATCTCCAATCTGGAAGGATAAAACAGATGATCTCAACTCTGGAGAAATGAGGAGATAGTCAATGACACTGCAGCCATGAGGAGAAACGAAGGTATAATCTTGAGCGTGGGTGTAGCACTTTAAGCCGTTAAGCCAAAGTTTGTTGTGCTTGATGGCCAAGTGAATGAGTTTCCTACCAGCAGTGTTGGAGTGAGTATCCTTGGAGTCACGAAGGGCAGGAAGTAAGAGTGAGTGGTAGGGTTCATCATCAAAGCCTTCCTGCTCAAGAAGGGAAGCTAAATTTGCACCTACTCTTGCATTAAAGTCCCCCATTAGAACAATCTCAGAGGAGGGATGGCTAGGTTCAAGCTCCTCAATATAGATGGATAGGTTATCCCAAATTTCACACAAGGTAGCTTTCTGAAGACCGGGAGGGACATAGATATTAACAAGGACTAGAGAAAGATCCTCCCAAAGGATTTGAACAGCCTGAGCTGTCTGAGCGAAGGAGGGTAGGGCCTGTGCCTGGATTGACTGTGGAACTAGGATGCAAAGGCCACCGGAGTAGCGACCAGACCTAGACAATTTGGTTGCTGGGAGGCAGAAGGACTTATAGCTCATAAAGCAAATATGATAATTGGCCCACATTTCCTGAAGGAGAATCACATCAGCCTCTCTGAGGTAGTCACAGAAGAGAGGGTTTCTGAGCTTGTTCCCCCATCCTGAAATATTCCATGATAGGATGGAGAGGTTTACCATCCTGGAATGTGTCATATTAATTATGCTGTCGGCCTCATTTTTGTTTCCAACGTGGCTAGTCTCCTTATCACCGGCTGGGTCAACGGATGCAGGACATCACTGGCGATGGAGGAGTGTTGAAGGAAGTTATCCATGCTGGAACTGGTGAAGAGATGCCCCCTGATGCTTCAATACTAGGTGAAACTTCTTGTGTTGAAAGGGCAAACATCACCTGGGCCTCTTGTGTTGAAAGACGGCTGCTTGAAGAGCTTACTGGACTTTATAGTTCCTTTTGTTAGTTTAGCACAGTGGGTGGTCTTGTCCACTAGGAAAGCTGGCATGACATAGTGGCATGACATAGTGGTTAGAGTGTTGGACTGGGGCCTGGGACAGCTGGGTTCAAATCCTGCTGTGAGTTGGAAACTCGCCTGCTGACCCCGGGCCCACCCCAGTCTCTCAGCCTAACTTACCTCACAAAGTTTTTGTGACACCCAGCTTGTTTTGTTGGTGGAGGGCCGGCTGCTTCCACCCCAGATGCTCTTCAGCAGTGTTTGGAGGCCTTGGCTGGATGGTGTGGGGAGGGGGAGGAGGAGGAGGAGGAGTTTATATCCCCCCTTTCTCTCCTGCAAGGAGACTCAAAGGGCCTTACAATCTCCTTTCCCCCCCTCCCCCCCCTCCCCCCCCTCCCCCCCACCTTACAACAAACACCCTGTGGGGTGGGTGGGGCTGAGAGAGCTCCAAAGAACTGTGACTAGCCCAAGGTCACCCAGCTGGCGTGTGTTGGAGTGCACAAGCTAATCTCCCTCACCTGGCCAGCTTCTTCAATTCGTTGTTGATGTCGTGGTTAAAGGGCTGTTCTTTCTGCGCTCGAACTAGAAAATCCCGAGCTCTCTCATATTCTGCCAGAGAAAGGCATGCCTGGAATTTAGAAGAACAGCAGTAGGATATTGCTGTGAGGCTGGTGGGGCTGAGAGAGCTCCGAAGAACTGAGACTGGCCCTAGGTCACCCAGCTGGCATGGAGTGCACAAGCTAATCTGGCTCCCCAGATAAGCCTCCACAGCTCAAGTGGCAGCGTGGGAAATCCAACCCGGTTCTCCAGGTTAGAGTACACCTGCTCTTAACCACTACACCACGCTGAAATTAAATCCGTCAAAGATGGCGGTCCTGTGTCTAGGCTGCCGAGAGATTCCAGAGGGTTTCCAGCAGCCTCATCTTGGTGGAGTGACTTCAAAACGTGAATCTTCCTTCAAGAGCCCGGGAGTGATTCTGGAGTCCTCCTCATCTGTGGAGGCCCAGGTCACACATATGGTCAGAGTGACGTTTTTCCACCTTCACCAGGCTAGATGTTTGGCCCCCTACCTCTCCTGTGCAGATCTAGCAACAGCGGTGGAAGGAGAGTCAACAGTTGCCTTCTGATGTCATAAGTACTAGATGGTGTGTTCCCAACTTTCCTGAAAGTTGATTTGTTCATTTCTGATTTTGAACCCTCAGTGAAATTTTCGGGGTACTTGGAGCACATGGACCGACCCTTTGACACAAACTGCTCCAAAAGAAAACTAAGACTCATGAAAGTTGGTGAAGGTGAGTCCAAGTTTGTGCAGGTGAGCATATACTTCCCGCCAACATGAGACACAGTCTTAAATTCCCCTCACCAGGTTCCTTGCATCTTCTCTCGTACTCTTTTATGATCATCTGGCGCTATTTGCCACCAGATGTTTCTTCCTAACCCACCCCTAGGCTGCTCGCCATGGGAGTTCTGATGCTTGCAGCCATGTGCTAGAGTACATGGGGCTAGAACAGGACCTCCAGACAAGCTGGAACGGATCCAGAGGAGGGCAACCAAAATGGTAAAAGGTCTGGAATCCATGCCTAACAAGGAGAGACTTAGGGAGCTGGGGATGTTTAGTTTGGTGAAGAGGTGACATGATAGCCATGTTTAGATATTTGAAGGGATATTTGAAGGGATGTCATGTTGGTGAGGGAGCAAGCTTGTTTTCTTCTGCTCCAGAGTCTAGGACCAGGAGTAATGGGTTCAAGGTGAAGGAAAAGAGATTCCACCTAAACATCAGGAAAAACTTCCTGACTGACAGGGCTGTTGAACGGTGCACTACCTCGGAGCGTGGTGGAGTCTCCTTCTTCGGAGGTTTTAAAAGAGAGGCTGGACGGCCATCTGTCAAGAGGGCTTTGATTGTGTGTTCCTGCGTTGCAGGGGGTTGGACTTGATTGCAATTGGGGTCGCTTCCAACTCTGTGATGCTGTTTTCCTTTTCATCTTTGCAGATATCACCCTGCAAGGTATGGTGATTGGGCTTCTGTCAATGAAGAGGGGGGAGCTGGCACGATTTCTTTTCAAACCAAATTATGCCTTTGGAATGGCTGGCTGCCCACCCTTGATCCCTCCCCGAGCAACAGTCTTGTTTGAGATCGAACTTTTGGATTTCTTAGACACCGCAGAATCTGATGAATTCTTTGAGCTGACTCCTGTGAGATAATCAACCAAGTACCGAGTTGTCTGAACCCATGTTGCCTAACATTAAACACTCCAAACACATGCCAGCTGGGTGACCTTGGGCTACTCACAGTTCTTCGGAGCTCTCAGCCCCACCCACCTCATAGGGTGTTTGTTGTGAGGGGGGAAGGGCAAGGAGATTGTAAGCCCCTTTGAGAGCTTAGGAGAGAAAGGGGGGATATAAATCCAAACTCTTCTTCTTCTTGTGGGGGAAGGATGTGTGGAAAGGAGATTGTAAGGAGCAGCAGTGGCATAAGAGGTTAAGAGCTCGTGTATCTAATCTGGAGGAACCGGGTTTGATTCCCAGCTCTGCCGCCTGAGCTGTGGAGGCTTATCTGGGGAATTCAGATTAGCCTGTGCACTCCCACACACGCCAGCTGGGTGACCTTGGGCTAGTCACAGCTTCTCGGAGCTCTCTCAGCCCCACCTACCTCACAGGGTGTTTGTTGTGAGGGGGGGAGGGCAAGGAGATTGTAAGCCCCTTTGAGTCTCCTGTAGGAGAGAAAGGGGGGATATAAATCCAAACTCTTCTTCTTCTTCTTGTGGGGGAAGGATGTGTGGAAAGGAGATTGTAAGCCACCTTGAGTCTCCTTGCAGGAGAGAAAGAGGGGATATCAATCCAAACTCCTCTTCTTCTTCATGTGGTGTGTTCAAGGTGGTGGCTGGAACCATGTGAATGTGAGTCGATTCCAGTTCATTTTGGCTGCAACAGTCTTTACTTGGACTGCGCCTGTGAAATGATTAGCGTGAAAGCTCTCTCTGGTGTGTCTGCTGTACATCCATACTGGTTCGTATGCTGGCCGTCAACAGTGCTGTCTCTGTTGACTAGTTTTTACCTTTTGTTTTGCACAGGAGCAACAGAAGAGGTTCCCCTTGCAGAAAGTGCTGAAGGTAGCAGAAACAGAACGAGAGTTTGGCAATTACCTCTTCCGACGGGAGCACTTCATGGATGCCAGAGAAAGATACAAGCGTGTAAGTGTGGCAGCTGTGAAGGCAGGAGGAACGTACATCACTAGAGTGATGTGCATCACTAGAGTGGTGCAGACACAATGTGCATCACTAGAGTGGTGCAAACACACAAAGGTGCAAACACAAACATCACCTGGGCCTCTGAAGCCCTTCCGACTCATGGTCGAGCCCCTACTGCTCTTCATATAGAAGAGGAAGAGTTTGGATTTATACCCCCCCCTTTCTCTCCTGTAAGGAGACTCAAAGGGGTTTACAATCTCCTTTCCCTTCCCCCTTCACAACAAACACTCTGTGAGATAGGTGGGGTGTGACTAGCCCAAGGTCACCCAGCTGGAGTGTGCAGGCTAGTCCATTTCACCAGTTAAGCCTCCACAGCTCAAGTGGCAGAGCAGGGAATCAAACCCGGTTCCCCAGGTTAGAGTGCACCTGCTCTTAACCACTACACCACGCTGGCTTTCCCGATTCCATCACCAGTTAAAGGGAGTCGTTCTTTTACGGCAACTTCCAATGTCCACAGTCTGCCTGTGCACACCTGTGCTGTCCACTGTGAACAACAGTTTCAAATGAGAGCAAATTGGCCCAAAGGGAGAGATCTACTACGTGTAATACATTTTAAGTTCTTTGTTTAATTTTTGTTTTTATATATGCATTTGGTCATTGTACCCACACAGGCTTCCTCAGTCTTGCATCAGGTGACGGCCAAGGAGAACGAACAAACCAAAGTAGATTCGGCCAAGCTGCTGGTCCTCTTGAACTTGTCCATTACTTATCTGAAGTTGGAGAATCCTGCTCGAGCCCTTACCTATGGACAAAGGGCTTTGGAGCTAGATCAGAAAAATGCCAAAGCCCTCTTCAGGTGCGGCCAGGTAAGGCACTGCTTTGAGTGTGTGGCGAAGGGGTGGTTTCGTAATAGAAGGGGGGAAGCCAGTGTGGTGTAGTGGTTAAGAGAGGGTGCACTCTAATCTGGAGAACTGGGTTTGATTCCCCGCTCTGCCATTTGAGCTGTGTAGGCTTATCTGGGGAGCCAGATTAGCTTGTGCACTCCATGCCAGCCTGGTGACCTAGGGCCAGTCACAGTTCTTCGGAGCTCTCTCAGCCCCACCAGCCTCACAGCAATATCCCACTGCTGTTCTTCTAAATTCCAGGCATGCCTTTCTCTGGCAGAATATGAGAAAGCTCGGGATTTTCTAGTTCGAGCGCAGAAAGAACAGCCCTTTAACCACGACATCAACAATGAATTGAAGAAGCTGGCCAGGTGAGGGAGCCCTTTCTTCATTGTCGGCACATTTGACTGACTGAAATAAAGCAAAAAAACTGGGGCTTCCTTAAGACCAAATAATTTATTGTGGCGGAAGCTTTTGGGGAGTCGGACGGAGCCCACTGTATGAATGACATTCCTGCTTCATCCATTTTTTTGGGTACAATAAATTTCAATTTATCCTTGAAGCTCTTTAAAGTTTATGTGACCTAATTTGGTCCATTAAGTTTTGGCTTCCACGCGCAGCCGGTTTTTTGCATTTGTATAAATGTTCGAGTATTACAGGTCCCTTTGTGTAAAAGGAAACCTCTCAGTGCTCAACTAGACATTACGTCTAATTGGTGACTCCCATACAACTCGCAGTTACAGGTTCCCTGTGGTAAGTGAATCCTAACTGTTGCCGGGGTCTAGTTTGGATCAGATTGCGAAAGGGCTGTGTGACCAGTCCTCCCTCCCGGTTCTACTTTCTACAACAAAGAAGGTTCGGCGTGTTTTATTCTGTAACAGAGAAATATACAATCTGCTAACATCTTCATGTGAAACAGAAGATAGCCACTTGGAATAAGCCCTGAATTTGATGATGGTCGGGTAGTCGATGCTTATTTCACTTACTCCCAAATCTATGTGGGCTGCAGGGAGCTCAGGGAGCAATGAACCAGAGTGGGGACGGACGGACGACGACAACAATTCTTATCTTTAAAGTTTCAAAATTGGAATTAAGAAATGGCAAGCTGCAGGTGGCCCTTGGTGCTTTCAACCATTCCTTTTTTAAAGAAAAATTAAAATAAATCTTTATTTAACTAGTTTAAAAAGAAAATATACAGACGGTATTGATTCATACATCAAATAGAAAGTAAATCGTAAATTTCTTACTCTATCTTAATGCTAATATAATATAATTTATATAATAATCTAAACTTCTTCAAATCTTTCCTCTTATCACTTCACATTTATTATCTTGTCGACTTCTCCTGTAGTCTTCCGGATATCTGTACATTTCTTATCTTGACTAATAGAAACGTCCTTATGCTTTAGAACAGTGATGGTGAACCTTTTCGAGGCCGAGTGCCCAAACTGCAACCCAAAACCCACTTATTTATCGCAAAGTGCCAACACGGCAATTTAACCTGAATAGAAAAAACAGTTGGCTCCAAGGCACACATTACTTGGGAGTAAGCTTGGTGGTAGTTGGTGGCTTTGCTTTGAAGCAACCGTGCAACTCTTCCAACGGGTGAATCACAACCCTAGGAGGGTTTACTCAGAAGCAAGCCCCATTGCCAGCAACCGAGCTTACTCCCAGGTAAAGGATTGCGCTTTAATTCTTCCCATGAAAATCAGTGGGGTTTAACAGCACTTAACAGGGTTACCTACACGTCGTGCCCAACGGCCCAGGCCAGCCTGGATGTGTGTGTGTGGGGATTTTCTGCCCCCTCATGACGAACTCTGTGTGCGCGTGCCCACAGAGAGGACTCTGAGTGCCACCTCTGGCACCCATGCCATAGGTTCGCCACCACTGCTTTAGAATAACCTAGCCCGTTATTTCCTTTTAATACTCAACCGGTGAGACCGACACATCGTTAATCTTGGAAATATACTTAGTCCATAGTTCCCAATGTTTTTTATATGTCTCTGAAGAGAAGTTCCTTATTTGATGTGCCATTCTATCCATAATATAGAGCTGTTGTACTTTATTCCTCCAGTCTTCAATTGTTGGTAATTGTTCCAGTTTCAAAAGTTGAGCCAAAGTTTCACCTGTTCCTGAGCTGTAGTTCTCCGATTCCTGCAGGACAGTTTTGCGTTTGGGCTTCA
Organism: Sphaerodactylus townsendi; assembly: GCF_021028975.2. Lineage (NCBI taxonomy): Eukaryota > Metazoa > Chordata > Lepidosauria > Squamata > Sphaerodactylidae > Sphaerodactylus > Sphaerodactylus townsendi. Next base: position 18,806,378 of record NC_059440.1, on the reverse strand, counting down.
TTTCAAATCATCTGCCTTTTAAACAAACCTGTGACCCAGGTCTGCTCTCTTTTGCAGCTGTTACAAAGAATATAAGGACAAGGAGAAAGATATGTGCTCCAAGATGTTCAGCTCCCTTTCAGTAGGAGAAGAATTAAAGGTAATGGAGTCGATGTAGTTATTGTACCCCCACAGCATGATAATTGTTTACAATACAGTGAAGAGCCAGCATGGTGTAATGGTTAAGAGTAGATGCACTCTAATCTGGAGAACCGGGGTTGATTCCCTGCTGTGCTTCTTGAGCTGTGGAGGCTTATCTGGTGTACCAAATTAGCTTGTGCACTCCAACACATGCCAGCTGGGTGACCTTGGGCTAGTCGCAGTTCTTTGGAGCTCTCTCATCCCCACCCACCACACAGGTTTTTTGTTGTGAGTGGGGGAAGGGAAAGGAGATTGTAAGGCCCTTTGAGTCTCCTTACAGGAGAGAAAGGGGGAATATAAATCCAACTCTTCTTCTTCCACTACTGATACAAAAAAGAAGAAAAAAAATAAAGCCAGCCCAAAGAACCCCCAAAGCCAGGTCATCTGTAAGGGGGTGGCTGAAGCAAATGTGGCCAAAAGTTCCACGTGGACACTCACGAATGTCTGCTTTCACGAATGTCTGCATTTGCAGGGCTAGGAGCATACAACAGAGAACTGTCACTGAATGGTGTTGCATTGGACGTCAGTCCTGTGACCCTTGAAGCTAAGCAGAAAGATAAGATGAGCCTGTGGCTTTGTCGATAGCTCCTTTAAAGGGCTTGGCAGAGAGCGGACAATGTTAAGAAACACCTCTCTCGTGCAAACGGAGTCGAATCTTGATAAAGTCACAAGAGGCTGTAGTCTGGGTCACAGAGTGGTAATCAAATTTGAAAATGGCTGTCACTGTAGACAACCAACAGTACTTGCAGCAAGCTCTTCAAATCCAAAAACCTTTATTAGGCATAAAACCAGTGCCAAGAATTTCAAATACAATAAAAAGATCATTATTGCTCAACTTGCAGTACACCGAGCAAAAACATAGCAACAGCTTCAGATATTTCCACACTAGAGCTATTTAGAAGCTTAGCCATTTTTGTTTTATCAGAGAGGAGCATAAATCCTGTTGGTAACACAGTTCTCAAATTGGTTCTGATGTTGTTGTACTTTGAACAATGGAGCAGAATATGAGAAAGTGTTACAGTTGTATCAGGACAGAATTGACAGCGACGCTCATCTTGTGGAATACCAGAGAATCGACCTTGAAGATGTGCTGACGGAAAAGAGTTACACCTTGCTCTGGTCATGACCCATCTGCTATTGTAATTAATAAGTTGTTGCAGATATATAGCAGGGCTAGTTTTCTGAGGGATAATCCCAAAGACTATTGGAGAGCAAGAGCTTTGTGCTTTGCTCAGGAGAAATTGGTACTCTTGATCAAATAATCTAGACTTTAAGCGATGGTAAATCTCCGGAGCGGTGAGCATTTGTAGGGCCTCCCAAGAGAAGCCCAAGGAAAAGATCTTTTTTTCAGTATGTAGCCACCATTTCGAAAGCTGAAGCTCTCTCATTTCTAACTGGGACAAACTGTTAGGGTCAGTGCAAAAACAAAGACGCAGCCAAAACTTAAAAGTTACAACCCATGCCCTTGTTTCTAATAAATGTTGCCCTGATTCCAAACAAAGAACACCATAGGGGACACAATGCGGGGTGCCAAAGATCTTATAAAGGAAATTGGATTGGATGCTTTCCAATTTCTGGTGCCATGCTTGGATCCAGATGGGGATACCATACAAAAGGTGCTGGGCCACCTTAGCGTTAAACACCTTCAACGCTGCTGGTATGAATCTACCACCATTGATGTTAAAAAACTTCAGTACTGCAGCTCTTGTTTTGCAAGGTTGGGGCTCTTTGGGGGGTCCAGGAAGACTGCAGAAACCCCTGTGTCTCTCTGCTGCTTCTCTGTTGGCTGGTTCTGGCCTGCACATTGTTGGAGTGTGCCTGACAGTCACACTCCCTTAGGGCCCCATCCAAGGTATAGGTTTGTTTGGTCAGCTCCCTGAAGCTGCTAACAGATTTGGCTCTTGCTCCCTTGGGGTTTCTGGTGCCCGTGGCCCAGGGACAGAGCGAGGGGGAAGGGCTTATTCCCCCTTATCTGGTGAACCAGATTACCTTGTGCACTCCAACACATGCTGGCTGGGTGACCTTGGGCTAGCCACGGTTCTTCGGAGCTCTCTCAGCCCCACCCACATCACACGGTGTTTGATGTGGAGGACAGGAAGAGAAAGGAGATTGTAAGCCCCTTTGAGTTTCCTTACAGGAGAGAAAGTGGGGATATACATCCAAACTCCTCCTCCTCCTTCTTCTGCATCTACTCCAGTAGCTCCCATTCGACTAACTAGAGAGCAAAGTCTGCACAGCACTGTTTCAAACAGAATGTTGGGATTTGACTACATTAAAATTGTTTTTTTGCTAGCCTACCTTTTCACTCTTCAAAAAAGACCCCAAAACCACAAGTAAGATGAACGGGGAAGATGTAATCTTGGAAACGGGCACGTGGCCCACGCATCTTTTGTTCAGTTGTTTCCAGACTTGTGTTTGCAAGCTGAGGAAGCGCCCTTGTAGCAGCACGCTCCTCTTGTAGCTGCAGGAGCAGGCCTCACTTTGAAGGCTGCGGAGCCCACCTCATCTGTGCAGACCCCCCGGCCCCCCAAGCTCTGTTTTTGATTCTGTAGCCAACGGACGGGAATGAAAGGAACGAACTGATCAAATGGTCCTCCAAATAGCTGAAGGGGTCCCAGCTTGACTGCCGCTTGCTTTCCCCCCCGCCCCTGTTTTTAATTAGTTGCATGCAAAGACTTGAGACGGGATGCATTCAAAGAGGATGACAGGATATACCTTTTAGTTTGAACCCCGTGCTTGTTACTGAGCAAAAGGCCTGTGTGAAGAGGAGGTGTGAAATGGGCAGGGCGGCTTTTTAGTGAGGTACCCAAGTGCTACATGAGACGTTTTCACACCTTTAAAAACGCAGCCGTGTTTGGCTTGCCCTTTCCAGGCAGTTCCAGGGACTAGGCTAGGGCCCCTTCCGCCCATGCAAAATCACAGACTTCCAATGCACTTTGCAGCTAGATTTTACTGTGCAAACCACTTCTGTACGTCCTTTGACTTGTATGGCTCCAGTTGTCCTGATCTTGCCAGCTCTCGGAAGCTTTGCAGTGTCAGCCCTGGTTAGTAGAAGAAGAGAAGAAGAGTTTGGATTTATATCCTCCCTTTCTCTCCTGTAGGAGACTCAAAGGGGCTTACAGTCTCCTTGCCCTAGTACTTGGATGAGTGTCAGGTCTATGATTCATTCAATGACAGACTCTGGATTTCATCAATCAGACGCCTTTATTGGAACGAACGTGGAACTCCTGGCTTTTGCAAAGCCAGGTCTGACCCATCCCACAAATGCCCACGGCTTTATTACCTGTGCTGTCCACTCCCTCCACGGTCCCCAACCAAGCAAAGGGAAAGCGGGAAAAGTAAGGGAAAGCGCAGATCCATTCCCAAGGTCTAGGGAAAGAGATGGAGCCGTCTGGCCACCCCTCCCAACGCGGAGGAGGCCAGAAATGCCAGATGCAGGCCCAGAGAGAAAGAAGCAATGAATGCCACCCAAAGAGGCCCCAGACATTAAGAGCACACTGACCATGAGAAAGCACCACGGAAGTCCAAGGCTGCTGTGCAAAGATAGTCAACAGCAAACCACTCTTGCCTTGAAAGCACTACCGGATTATGAGTCGGCTGTGACTTGATGGTAAAAAATGACCCCGTGTTATGATTTGTGACAATTCTGTTGAGCTTCGGAACATGTTTCTGCTAGTTTAGGGGCTCTGAATGATTGTGGTGTTGGTCGTTTCAGAGTCCTTCTCTGCAGGAGAAAGGAGCAGACGCATAACCGGAGGGAAGTTGAGCACAATTCAGACCCACGAGTGAAGGACCCTTTGCTTCAACCAAGATTTGGAACCAAGAAGACGATGGTTTGGTTTGGTTTTCTTTCAAACTAACGTTGTGTTTGTCCAGGTGTCTCTCTGGGCCAGTGGCATTCTGAAGCCAAGACTATTAAAAACTCCTGTAGAACAGAAGACGTTTCCCATCACCCTCTGCCTGATGGGAAGAGAAACCTCAGACACTGAGAGCCGGTTGCTTTATTTGGAGACTGTCTTGTGTACTTTAGTTTCCTGCCATAGCAGGGAATTGCGCCGTTCCTCTGCATTGATCCGAGAATGTTCTTAGAAATAACGTGTTCCCTGGCTGGAGAAAATAAACTTGTGAGGAAAATTCATATAAGGCTGGTGCCAGTTTATTGTGCAAGAAATGAGTGGAGAAGGGAACTACTGTGTGGGTTTTGCCTTGGCCGTGCTACTGCCTCAGAATGTGAGGTAGCCATCCTTTTTGTCTGCTGGTTCTTTTTAAAGAGGTTGATGTTAACACGTTTCATAATATAGAAGGTTTCAGAAACCCCAATTCCTCCACACACACACATTCCCCCACCCCCACCCCAGCTGGTGTACTGTAGTCAGAGGCTTATCAGGGGGAAATGGGGCCTGGGGGCAACACCTCTGGGAGCACAGACACACACACACACACACACACACACACAGACCCCAATCGCGCTTGAGGGTGGGACTTGGGGGCAGCTCGGATGGATTCCAGACCTTTTACCATTTTGGTTGCCCTCTTCTGAACACATTCCAGCTTGTCAATATCCTTCTTAAATTGCGGTGCCCAGAACTGAACATAGTACTCTGAGGTCTGATCAATGCAGAGTAGAGTGGTACAATCACTTCCTTTGATCCAGACACTATTCTAGAGTCAAGATACTCATGACAGAGACCACAGATTCATGCTGTGTATGCTGCCCACTGCCTCCATCCATGCTCAGACTCTAGCATGCAAGCCTATGTCTGCAAAGAGCTGGAAGACTGGAATTGGAAACAGGGTTTGCAGACCAACACCCTACCCTGAAGCTATAACCCTCCTGTGAAGGCGACACAGGGCCAAAGTTGGATGGCGAGAACCACAAAGGCAGCAGGTGGCAGCAGACACCTGGCTAATTCAGGGATGTTAGTTGGTTCTGTCTGAACTGACCCCTTGGGTCACCTGCTTCAACTTCGCTTCAGCCCCTCCGCTCTATCCAAGCTCTGCATTCTCACTGCCCAGAGAGCGCTGCCACGGTTTGAACGAAGTATGACTATTCGAAAGCCTTTATTGGCATACATAACAGACTAATTTAAAATACAATTAAAATAGTAAAGGTAACTTCACATTGATCAAGTGTTCAATTTACAGACCTTGGACAGGAACTTTGCCACTGTGAGACATCCATTAAAATCACTACAGTTTAAAAGAAGAATTACTTTATCTGGCTCTGGGAGGTTTGAACGAAGTATGACTATTCGAAAGCCTTTATTGGCATACATAACAGACTAATTTAAAATACAATTAAAATAGTAAAGGTAACTTCACATTGATCAAGAGTTCAATTTACAGACCTTGGACAGGAACTTTGCCACTGTGAGACAGCCATTAAAATCACTACAGTTTAAAAGAAGAATTACTTTATCTGGCTCTGGGAGGGCCTCGATAGGATCGATGACCTGGGTTAACAAACTGCAGAGTCAGTATTATCTATATATATCCCCCCTTACATTTGTATGGTTTAAGTCTAATTTAAAGGTGAAGAAGAAGACAAGTTTGGGTTTATATCCTCCCTTTCTCTCTTGTAAGGAGACTCAAGGTGGCTTACAAGCTCCCTTCCTCTCCCCACAACAAACACCCTATGAGGTGGGTGGGGCTGAGAGTGTTCTGAGAGAATTGTGGCTAGCCCAAGGTCACCCAGCTGGCATGTAGGAGTGCGGAAACACATCTGGTTCTCCAGATAAGCCTCTTCCACTCAGGTGGAGGAGTGGGGAATCAAACCCGGGTCTTCCAGATTAGAATCAACCTGTGGTGTAATGGCTGGAATACAAGGCTGGGACTAGTGAGACTCAGGATCAAATCGTCACTTCCCTGTGAAGCTGACTGGAGAAACTTGGAGCAGCCATTTTCTCTCAGCCTGCCTCCTTTATGAGAGGGAAACCTTTGATATAGCTCCTTGGTCTTTCTCCCGACAAAAATAAAGTCAAGCACGGGTAGCTGCATTTGTGTTCATTTGCCCATCATCCCTGTCTCGGTCAGCATGTTGATTGCAATCTCCTTGGGGCAAAGAACTGTCCTTTTAAAAAGACTCTCATTTTGAAAAGAGCCCAACACTGCTGGACCTATGTCAGTGATAATTATAGTAATGGCGCCAGGAGAGCTAGATTTGAGTCTGGCAGGACCTTAATGACAATCAAAATTTTCAGGGAATAAGCTTTCAAGACTCAAAGCTTCCCTTGTCAGTGCAAGTGAGCCAAGTCACGTAAGGCATGGGGGTTGTTTTTATTTGTTGCAAGTGGGAGGGAATTCTGATAGCCTGACTTGGCCTGGCGGAAAATTGCTTCCTGAACCCAAATATGTGCTCTGAAGTTGGAACAAGTGAGGTTTGTTCTGCCTGGTGGGAGGGTTCACAGAATCCTAGAGTTGGAAGAGACCCCAAGGGCCATCAAGTCCAACCCCCTGCCATGCAGGAACACACAATCAAAGCACTCCTGACAGACGGCCATCCAGCCTCTCTTTAAAAACCTCCAAAGGAGACTCCACCACACTCCAAGGTAGTACATTCCACCATCAAACAGCCCTTACTGTCAGGGAGTTTTTCCTGATGTTTAGGTGGAATCTCTTTTCCTTCACCTTGAACCCATTACTCCTGGTCCTGGTCTCTGGAGCTGCAGAAAACAAGCTTGCTCCCTCACCAACATGGCATCCCTTCAAATATCTAAACATGGCTATCATGTCACCTCTTAACCTTCTCTTCCCCAAACTAAACACACCCAGCTCCCTAAGTTTCTCCTCATAGGGCATGGACTCCAGACCTTTTGCCATTTTGGTTGCCTTGCTCTGGACCTGTTCCAGCTTGTCAATATCACTTTTCCCAACGGCCGTTCCATTCTTGCTGTTGTCCGACCAGAATCGTTGGGTGCTTTGGTCACTGCACAGTTTCTGTCATGACAGACAGCCTTTAGGAAAAGCAAGTTACGAAGCAAACGGGGGCCAGCTTTTCCGTATAGCACAGCTTCTGTGTCTGGGGCTCAGCAGAGCGGAGATCGCACTCCGTGGCGCCAGCCAAAGTGTTGCCGTGAAGCATATGACTGGCACCTTCAGGCTTCCTGACTTGGGGTGTGTGTTTTTTTTCACTAGGCGGGGGGAGGAGATGTTGGTTGAAATGTTCTCCCTGTCCCTGCCCCTCAGTTTGTGTTGGCAATCGCCGGGGAACGGAGCTGAGTTAACCGGCAGTTGTATTTTGCGGCCAGGGTGCTATGAAAAGCTTTTCTGTCTTCCCTCTCCAAGGTTAGCGCCAAATGTTTTCCTTCTTAATACACTGTTCGCTTCATTATTAGCGCAAAGAGGCTCTCTTGTGACTTTTTTTTTCTAAAATAAAACCTTCTCACCCCCTTTCCCCCCACTTTCCCAAAACATATATATATGAAAAGTCCCTTCATGCTGCTCCCTTCTGGGACCCAGGAAGTCCCGTGGACAGGAAGGCCGGAACCTGTTGGGTGGTGTGATTGATACTGGAATTCCTTTCTTCCCCAGTGAGCTGGAACAGTGGGGCCGATGCGTCAGTTTGCGGCTGGCTGCAGACTCCAGCCATTGTTACCCCTTTTGTCCAGCGTGGCAAGCGAGCCGCTTTTGTTCAAAAGTGATGAATGAGGTGTTTCTTTGAGCCGGGTATTCAGAGGAGCCTCCCGAAGCAAGGCTGCCCGGTACAGCCGCTTTATCCCTTTACAAGTTTCTGCCCCTTTCTTTGTTCCTGTGTCAGAGTGGGTCCCTTCTCACTGGAGCAGGAACGAGGGAGGACCTTTGTTGGGTTTGATGCTCCCCTTGTAGCCTTAACCCCTTCAGTTCGGCTCGTTTTCTCCACCGCTGCCGGACAGGCAGAGCCTCAGGAAACCTTGTGCTCGTTTCATCCAGATTGCGTGGAGGCTTTCTCCTGGTTCTTTTTAAAAAAGTATTTATGTGCAACCAGACTCACTGAGCTGTTCCAGGAAAAAGTGTGCAGTTCCAAAAGAACATTGGTGCAGTTCAAAAATTCAAGTCATGCAATATTATGCTAAGTGGTGTGTGCGCATATATGCAAGTGCGTGCGCACACACATATATAATGAGAATAACGGGAAAAGTAAAGTGTCCAATCTTCTCTACAATCCCAGATCCTGGTTGTTTTATCCAGATAGGATGTAGTATGTGTGTAAGAATAAGACCTCTAATCCTGGTGAATGGTGTATGTACATTTATGGGGTTTTTTTTCCCCATAGGCTTAATTGTTGTTTTTAATCCCTCACTCCGAATACAGTTTTGTTGGAGTTCACGATGGGTCTTTTGTGATAGCAGATTCCTCCTTTGGTATCCAAATATCAGAAGCAAGTGGTGATTCATGGAACTCATATTAAAGTAATAGTGTTTGCCTTTTCGTTGTTTTGTTTTTTTTATTGCATGGCTATATCTTTGCCCCTTTCACTTGTTGGATTCCCCTTGTGAGGAGTTTCTCTCATTCCCAAAAGAATGTGCCTCTACGCAACAAACCATGTGCTCTCACAGAAAGACAGTGCTCGCATGCTCTGTAGTGGTACTAATACTCCTGATCTGAAGGTTTATGAGCAGCACATGTCTTCGAATGCTTTCTAGTGTTCTTTTGACAAGAAGAAGAAGAAGAAGAAGAAGAAGAAGAAGAAGAAGAAGAAGAAGAAGAAGAAGAAGAGGAGGAGGAGGAGGAGGAGGAGGAGGAGGAGTTTGGATTTATACCCCACCTTTCTCTCCTGTAAGGAGACTCAAAGGGGCTTACAATCTCCTTGCCCTCCCCCCCCCACACACACACAATACACACCATGTGAGGTTCACCAGATAAGCCTCCACAGCTCAAGGGGAAGAATGGGGAATCAAACCCTGTTCTCCAGATTAGAGTGCACCTGCTCTCTACCACTACACCACACTGGCACGAGAAAGATCCTGAAAGCGGCTATCTAACCAGGAACTTGCATCCATCTTACAAGTAAGGCACACGTTTGCATTCCGGCCCTTTTGTTAAACTAGGAAGTTAGGACCAAAAAAATGGAATGGAAGTACCTACGCCCATAAAAGAGGGAGGAGGAACAGGAGCAGCCCTTTGTAGTACTACGAGCAGTCTGGCATGATCATTCAGACCTGAGGAATAATTTTCTCAACCCCAAGGAGTTGAGAATACTGTTCAGACAATACCACTTGGGAGCACTGGGCTCACAGGTCTTGCAACTGAAAGGCATACACAGGTGAGGTTGTCTTTTTTTAAGGCTTCTGAGAGCTCACCATGTACCTTTGTGCACATTTTCAAATATTTCTTCCTGTAGCCATTAGGGTTAGAAACCTGATGCATATTTTAGACTGAAGGCTTGGAGAATGAAGATTCACCCTCCGCGCTGGATACCAAGTTCTGCGTTTCTCAGCCAGTGCAGTGTACAAGAGGAGGTGGATTCTAATCTGGAGAACCGGGTTTGATTCCCCCCTCCTCCACCTGAGTGATGGAGGCTTATCTGGTGAACCAGATGTGTTTCCGCATTCCTGCTGGATGACCTTGGGCTAGTCACAGTTCTCTCAAAACTCTCACATCCCCACCTACCTCACAAGGTGTCTGTTGTGGGGAGAGGAAGGGAAAGGAGCTTGTAAACCACCTTGAGTCTCCTTACAGGAGAGAAAGATGGGGTGTAAATCCAAAATCTTCTTTTCTGCTGCTCTTGCGGAATCGTGGACGTTACACAGCCTTTGAGACTACTGCTTCATAAAGGCATCGCCGGCCCCAGAACCCAAGCAGTCAAGCCTGGCAACTATTTTTTTTTCCAGTTTGAAAGGAATGTAAACACAGGAGCTCTCCCACAGAGGCAGGCCGAAAAGTTCTAGAAGTCAGGACAAGCGCCCTTCCCCCTGTGGTTGGTGTCATCATACTTTGCAGTCCTGCAGAATGCATTAAGGGCTGAGCCGCAAAGCAGCGGTGATTCATATCTCCTTAGTTATTGTTCACAATTAGCATTTGCCCAGCGGCCATCTGCTTGGGGTGGGGTGGGGGCTGAGGGATTGCTGCGGTTGCACCGGACACACTAAACTCTCATGAGACTCGTGAGTCCACTTCGTGGCTCCCAGCTTCTGTTCCAGTTAAGGCTGGTCCGGAAAGAGAGGTGAACAAGACTCAGGTGCTTTCAGTTGGATGCTCGTGGGGCGGGGTCTTAGCGGAAAAAGAGTTCTGGCTGTCAGGAAATGCTGAGTACCGGAGTCATTCTGTCCTGCTTCGTGAGTCACAAGCCCAGCGCTCTTGGAGTCAGGGAGGGGATTTACAAGCAGGTGAGCTGAGCTTCCTGCCTTGAAGGGGAACCCACTGGATGCTTTTCAAAGCTGTTGTGTTTGAGGTGACAACAAAGTTCTGCCTCTGGGGTTCTATCCCTGCCAGCAAGCATCCTTCAGATGATGTATCAGTCCACAACTAATTAATGTTACCTGCCCTAAAGTTATGGAGAGGTTCCTTCGAGGGTTCCCCCCCCCCACCCCCACATGCTGAGGAGACAGTCATCTGAAGAATGCTACTTTCCCCCTTCTGACAATTATCCTGACCTTCCTGCAAGGAACTCATGGTTCTCTCATCGCCCCTCCTTTTATTTTCACAACAACCCTGTGAGGTAGGTTAAGAAGAAGAGTTTTACCTGGTGAACCAGACGTGTTTCCGCACTCCTCCATTCCTGCTGGGTGACCTTGGGCTAGTCACAGTTCTCTCAAAACTCTCAGCCCCACCTATCTCACAAGATGTCTGTTGTGGGGAGGGGAAGGGAAAGGAGTTTGTAAGCCCCTTTGAGTCTCCTTACAGGAGAGAAAGATGGGGTATAAATCCAACGCTTCTTCTTCTGTCTCTCTTATGGCCCACTGCTCTTTGAATGGTCTCTGGAGAACTGAATGGCAGCAGAGGAAGGGGTTGAAACACCCACAACAATTCAGTTCTGCCGTTAAATTGGTCAGAGAGATTTTCTTGCAGAATCCTTCTAGGGTTCCAGCCTTCCATCTCCATCTACCTCCATTCCAACCTCCCCTCCCTCCTTATCCACACACCTGTAGCTGCATCCTGGTTCCCTGCATCCCCATCCTGGCAGTGCCCTTGAGCTGGAAGCTTTGAACTTTTGCAACGGCTCCTGAGTAAACAGTCCACAATGGAGAAAGTCAAGCCGCCCTTCCATCTTAGAGACACGTGGCTGTTTGATTGCTCCTACTGCACCGCAAAGGCAACTATAGGTTGAGCCTTTTTCTCCTTTTTTCTAGAGACTTGTTCCATTGCTGTTTTTTTGGAAAGGGGGGTGAAATTCGGGAAGTTCTTGGCCATGCTGTCTGCAAGCAATTACACCCACCTTCCTGCTTAACTGTAGCCATTTGGGGGGATAGGCAAATTCCTTTGTGCACACACATGATCAGGTGTGCACCAAACAGCAGCATTTTTCTTGGTGAAAAATGCCTTTCTAGCACTTTGTTTGGTATTTTCCATAGGGCGTGTTTGTATATCGATTTCTCTACTGCCCTTCTCTTCAGACAATCTTTTCTCATGAGCGCTATTAGCATAGACAGAACCTTTTTTTAAAAAAAAAACCTGCTGAGTTTTGTTGAAACAATGTTTATTTTTCTTAGAAGGGCAAGAGCAGAATTACCAAGCAAAAGGGTAAATAATATTTTGCTTGAGCATACCTGGAGGTTTTTCCACTAAGAATTCCCTCATGTCCAGCCAGGGCAAAAATATGCAGAAGGTGTTGGTTGAAAGAAAAAAATCCTTTGAGTTTAGGGAAAGTGGAACCATAAATGGGGGTTTGGGGTGGTTTCTGAGGCTGGCTTTCCCCAGTGGCTAAACCAGAATGTCACTCAGAGGTATTGCGGGAGGGCAGTCTGGCTCCTCAGATGATCCCTGGACAGATTAAAGCAGAACGTAGTACCAAGACTTAAGGCTCCACAGCGCCTTTTCAAGAAACCATTTATCTCGTGCTGCAGCTGTTCCCGCCCTGCCTCCTCGAGATGTATGAAATTCCGAAGTTGGATAGGATCCAGAGGGCTTGGGGCCTTCCTCCCCCCTTCCACCAAACCTGGGGAGCTAGATGCCCCTTATCATCCTAGCAGAGGGCAGTTGGAGCATTCCACCCCCCATGTGTAATATGGAGTAAGAGGACAGAAAGAACTTTCCCATCCTGTATATTGTGCTAAGTATGAAGACAATGGAGTCAATGGACAGTAGATTCAGGAAGGGGCTAGAAAGTCTTTCACTGTATAATGCACTGTTTACTTACAGAACTCCCTGCCATGGGTGCACTAGAGTTTCTAAGAGAGCCATCGTGGCGTAGTGGTTAAGAGCAGGTGCGCTCTAGTCTGGAGAACCAGGTTTGATTTCCCGCTCTGCCACTTGAGCTGTGGAGGCTTATCTGGGGAACCAGATTAGCTTGTGCATTCCAACACAGGCCAGCTGGCTGGCCTTGGGCGAGTCACAGTTCTTCGGAGCTCTCTCAGCCCCACCCACCTCACAGGGTGTTTGTTGTGGGAGGGGGGAGGGAAAGGAGATTGTCAGCCCCTTTGAGTCTCCTTACAGAAGAGAAAGGGGGATATAAATCCAAACTCTTCTTCTCCTAAGGTTTAAACTGGTCTGTGTCACTCTTAAGATTGATTGATTAGATTTGTATACTGCCTTCCCCTGAAGGGCTCCATTTGAGCAGTCAGTAACTCTTAGGTGATGTTGTTTAACTTCTCAGAAATTAATCAGGGTTGGCCCTGGTAATACTTAGGTGGGACAACAGCAAGAAATCCAAGGGTGCTGCACAGAGTCAGGCAGTGGGCAAATCACATCTGTTCCTCTCTTGCCTTGAACGTTCTGGGGGCAGGGAATAGCCACAAGTCAACTGAGATTTACCAGCACTTTCTACCAACAAAGGAACAGGACCGTTTCTTCCCCGTCCAGTTGGCAACCTATGTAATGACAAATAACCCCTAGTTCAGATGGGTTTTAATTGGAACTGTACATTCAAGGAGCAGAAGTCTTTCTTTGGCCATTAACCATGATGGTTCTCAATGGAACCTCCTTATTCACAGACAGTGTACCTCTGAACAACTGGGGAAAAGCTTTAGCTTCCATGGTCTGCTTTGGTGGCCTTTCAGTGGGCATCTAGTTGACTACTGTGGGACAACATAGTGCTGTGTTTTACTGGGTTTTCTACGGATCTGTCCCAGCAGGGCTGTTCTTATCAGCGATCACCTTAAGGGTGCGTATATCTATCCGACACATCATTGTTAGAAAAAGAAGAAGAGAAGAAAAAGAAGAGTTTGGATTTATATCCCCCCTTTCTCTCCTGCAGGAGACTCAAAGGGGCTTACAATCTCCTTGCCCTTCCCCCCTCACAACAAACACCCTGTGAGGTGGGTGGGGCTGAGAGAGCTCCGAGAAGCTGTGACTAGCCCAAGGTCACCCAGCTGGCGTGTGTGGGAGTGCACAGGCTAATCTGAATTCCCCAGATAAGCCTCCACAGCTCAGGCGGCAGAGCTGGGAATCAAACCCGGTTCCTCCAGATTAGAGGGAGTGAGGGAGTGCTGGTTGTCCTGAAATTTCCCTGTGAGCAGTTCTAGGCAAAGGTCAGTGATGTCCCATTCTAATGACAGGGCCCAGTACACAAATCTTTGCAGGGGCATGCGACTCAGCTGTGTATGGGATCCTTTACATACTCAGTTTCATTGCAGAGTACTGGAGTTGAGTTAAACGTGTAAGATGCGGCTTAGGTTCAGAAGGGAATCCCAATTCAAAAACTGGCAGAATCACTGACTTATAGAAATCTCTCAGAAACTTAATGCAGGGGATAAGTGCCAGCGGGAGATAGGTGAAGTGAATAGTGTTTCTTTTTCTTTTTGGAGCTATGGCAAAGCAGAGTTAGCTGATTCTCAGAGGTGCTGAGACCTTATTCCAGGAACATTTCTTCTCGTGAAGCCCCCCTGTATCTCTCCTGTGCTCCCTTTAAAGGCTCCCTTTGGGACATACCCTGTTTCCCTGAAAATAAGACCTACCCCAAAAATAAGCCCTGGCATGATTTTTTGGGATTTTTGGAGGATGCTTGAAATATAAGCCCTACTCCAAAAATGAGCCCAGCAACTGATCTGGTCATGTGGGGGGTGCAAAATAATGGGAAAAAAATAAGACATCCCCTGAAAATAAGTCCTAATGCACAGGTGTCAAACTTGCGGCCCTCCAGATGTTCTGGACTACAATTCCCATTATCGGCAGGGGATGATGGGAACTGTAGTCCATAACATCTGGAGGGCCACGAGTTTGACACCTATGCCCTAATGCATCTTTTGGAGGAAAAATTAATATAAGACCCTGTCTTATTTTCAGGGAAACACAGCAATTGGTGTCTCCTATTCAGTGTCTTGGACAATGGCAAACCACCTCTCTTAGGCCCCTTCCGCACACGCAAAAAAATGCGTTTTCAGACCACTTTCACAACTGTTTGCAAGTGGATTTTGCCATTCCGCACAGCTTCAAAGAGCATTGAAAGCCGTTTGAAAGTGCATTATTCTGCATGTGCGGAATGAGCCATAGTCTCTTGCCTTGAAAACACTAGAGTGCCACAAGCCAGCTGCAACTTGACGGCACTTTACGCGCGCACGCTCCCCTCTTCAGCATCCCGCCCTCCCGCTTGACTCAAAGGAGAAGCAAGAGAACTGGGATAGAGATTTGATTATTTTTAGCTCAGTTGCAGGACCCTTTTGAATGTATATTGCAATGAAACAAGTATCTTTTCAGTGACAGACTTCAAGGCTGATTGGCAAGTTTGAGACTTCTGCCTATTTCATGAAAAGCTTCCTTTCTTCCTCTTCTTCAAATCAGAAAGGTTCCCAATGTATGGTTTCTTTGGAAACAAATGCCTGGCCTTTCACACATACCCCCGCAAGGGTTCCCAAGGCCGCTTCCAAAGTAAAAGATAACGCAAATAATAACAGCGTACATGCTAACACAAACAAAAGTAACAACTGTACAAATCTGGAAGATCACATAAAACCGGGTGTGAAACGCAACAACCTGCAGCTCAGAACAGTCATGAAATATACAAAAACCTGCCAGCCGAGCATCAATAAAACAGTGATGTAGGTGAGCTGTGAAAAACAGACAGGAAAAGAAAAAAAAGAGAAATCTGCTAAAAGCCTGGACAAGAAGACCTATTTTCACTTGGTACCTAAAGCTATACAAGATGCCAGTTGGATCTCCAAGGCGATGAAATTCCCAAGTGCCACCCATCCACAGAGAAGACGCCGCTCCCTGATGGCCACCCAACACTCAGCTTATCCTGAAAATCTCAGCTGTTGGCTAGGTAGTGGTCCTGTAAGTGTCTGCTCTGTAAGCCCACTGTGGTGACCATGGGTCAGACACACTTCGCACAGCCAACCTCACAAGGCGGTGGCTGCAAGAGAACAATGGCAAAGAGCCAGCATGGTGTAGTGGTTTAGAGCAGGTGCACTCTAATCTGGAGAACCGGGTTTGATTCTCCGCTCTTCCACTTGAGCTGTGGAGGCTTATCTGGTGAACTAGATTAGCTTGTGCACTTCAACACATGCCAGCTGGGCGACCTTGGGCTAGTCATAGTTCTTCGGAGTTCTCTCAGCCCCACCTACCTCGTGGGGTGTTTGTTGTGAGGGGGGAAAGGGAGAAGAGTTTGTAAACCCCTTTGAGTCTCCTTATAGGAGAGAAAAGGGGACATAAATCCAACTCCTCTTCTTTTTCTCAGCTGTTCAGGTTTCGAAAGGGATAATCTGCACCATTACTTGAGCTGGAAGAGAATAGGTAACTACTGGAGCTGCCCCAAACGTTTGTGTAACTAGCTCTGGACAGCAACCTTGCTGTTGTGTTTTACACAAACTGCAGCTGCTGAATTGTCTTCAAGTGCCGCCCCATGTAATATGGGCTGCAGTAGTCCAAGCTGGGCATAATCAGAGGGTGGATAATGGTAGCTAGATCCTGAAAACTGAGGAAAAGTTGCAGCTGGCATGCCTAGAACAAAACAAAACAAAAGAACACCCACAGTGTAATAAAAGAGAATGGGCTAAAATGCCAACCCTATGCAAGTTCAAAAGTTGGTCTGAAGGAACAGTTTTTTAGGCTGTCTCCCAAATGTTCCTCCAAAACAGTTGGGAACTAGAGCCGCTCCCCTAAAGGCCCCATCATCCCTCTGCTTAATTTATGCTACTTTGGCGAGAGAGATATCCAAGCAGAGCTTTTTTGGGTTCAGCTTATGGCAAGAGGGATCCTTACAGTTATAGACGCTCCATAAAGCCCGTGCTGCAAAAGTTGTTGTTTTATCATATAGTCCGAGCTGCCGTGTCTGCTTGCAAGACTAGTCATGAGTTCCCTACAAACTCAGATTTAGGAAAGTTCCTTTTTAATTCATTTGCTGAGTAGCTGAGCTCTCGTGAAGCCGGTGCGGTGCCGGGGTTAGGCTGGGATCTGGGAGAACCAGGTTCAGATGTGAACTTGCGAATCACGTAAACCGCTTTGGGTCCTCCCTGCAGAGCAAGTTGGGGTATAAATAAATCAAGAGCTGCTGCGTTGACTTAGCGGTGATGTTCTGCAAACCTCAGTGTTATACGAGAGCTGGACTCGCTGTGCTGGAGCAACGTCGTCCTTTGCCAGCTACGCTTGCACGGCCCAGTGGCTTCCTTTGCAAGTTCAGCTCATTTGTAGAGCGGAGCTGCCGGTAAAAGTATCCAGGACTTGACTAGAGGAAAAGCATACTGGCCGAATACACAGATGGGTGAGAGCAGGGACTGACAACAGGCAGAATGGCACAAAATAAAGGACATTTACAGGGGAGAAGAAGAAGAGTTTGGATTTATACCCCACCTTTCTGTCCTATAAGGAGACTCACGGTAGCTTACAAGCTCCTTTCACTTCCTCTCCCCACAACAGTCACCTTGTGAGGTAGGTGGGGCTGAGAGAGTTTTGAGAGAACTGTGACTAGCCCAAGGTCACCCAGCAGGAATGTAGGAGTGCAGGAACACATCTGGTTCACCAGATAAGCCTCTGCCACTCAGGTGGAGTAGTGGGGAATCAAACCCTGTTCTCCAGATTAGAATCCATCTGCTCTTAACCACTACACCACTACATCTTTTGGCAGCTTTGCCTCTGAGTCCATTCAGTAGCAGCATCTCCAGTTAACAGGTCGAAGAGCAGTTGCTGCAAATCTTTGGCTGCCAGTCACGGCAAACAAAGCTGAGCTTGGCAGATCAGTGGTGTTCATCAGATGGTAATTACTGATGGAAAAATTGAGAGAGAGAGAGGGAGAGAAGGGCTTGAAATAGGGAGAGAAGGATCCGGGGCAAGCATGGTAAAGGGTGGTAGAGACATCGTGAAGGGAAGGAACAGTGAGAGAGGAAAGAGAACCAGCTAGAACAGAGGTGTCCAATCTGGTGCCCCAGATGTTCATGGACTACGATTCCCATCAGTCCCTGCCAGCATAGCCAATTGGCCATGCTGGCAGGGGCTGATGGGAATTGTAGTCCATGAACATCTGGAGTGCCAGAGTTAGACACCCCTGAGCTAGAGGTTGATCAGGGAAAGATTCTGTTTCCCTCCACAAGAGAGTCCTTCTAGATTGCAGCGTTGACTGGCTAGGTAGCCTTTGGAGTTTCCTGGCACTCTGCTTACGAGGACAGTCGCTGCCCCTACAGAGAGGCATGTCTGGCCTTTGCAGCCCCTCACCCCCACCGCGGGGGCCTGTTTCCCAAGGTCAGCCCTGAGCCTTCTCCTCCGAAGCTCCAAGACGGCCTTGCCTTTCCCCCCTCCTATTTATTTATTTCTGTTGGGAATGTAATAAAACGCCATCAGGAAATGGAGCTGGTTCCATGAATTTCTCCGCAGCCCGCTGCCGAGAAGGCCGAACAAGGAACCACTTTGTGTGAGAAGCGGCTTTGCTGCCAGCCAGGGCTGGGGCTGGCCACTGGGCTGGGTGGGGGGAGACCGTGGGGGTGGCCAAAGAAAGGGGAATCTGTGCTGAAGCCTCCCGCTTCTCCTGCCACGCCTCAGATCTTGCCACCGCTGCCAGATGAGGACCAAGGCGAGCGGAGAGCAGAGCGAGAGCCCATCTTTGAGGTCTGCTCCCAGGTTGCTGCCGTTCCACCCGCCCCAAACAAAACACGGCGGGGAACGTTGCAATGAAAAGGTCTTGTGTGCCAGGCGCACAAAGCCCGTTTGCAGGGATGAGGAACAGGAGGAGGCAAGAGCCGAGCTGCGTGCCACTATAGGAATCTGGAGGGCCAGGTTAGGGGCAGAGCGCATAGCCTCATCGTCCCATGGGTGAGCCGAGGAAGTCATCCAGAGGTCTGAGGAAGAGCGCCAAAGTGCAGCCACTGTGAAGAGGCAGCTAAATATGGCTTCCCTGAGCCCAGCCTCTCCACAGTTTCAAGAACGTGCTCCCATCCGCTGAAGAATGGCTCCAGAAAATCCAAGAATACAGATCTGCAGACAGACAAACAACACTTCCAAATAACAACAACCTGGACGCTTCCACCAGAGTACGGGATCCACTGATACAATTATCTGTATTAATCAGAGCCAACTAATAAGAGGATATTAATCACAACACAAGAATTGTACACATTGCAAAAATATAGTTATGCTTTCTCTCTTCTTTCTTTTAATCTACCGATTCGATAATTAACTAGGCTATCTTTTTTCTGTTCTGGATAAAGAATCACACTCGCTCCGTCTAACAATGTAAAGCTAGAAATTCTTGTAACAAAAGAGAAGTGTCCTCGATCACGGTTTCACTTCTTTCTATAATACCAGACTATATGTTTTTGTAATTTCCTTTCTAACATCTCAAAACAAATTTAAAATAAAAAAAGAATGTGCCCCAATCCCATTTCAAGTCTCTGCGTTCCCATTTCATGTTAGTGGCAACTTGAGAGGGACCGAGTAGTCGTGGTGGAGGCTCACGATGAAAGCCCTGAAAGCCGGCATCCTCTGAGCAGTTAGGGTGTTGGAGTAGATGTGGCAGGCCAGGCAGGAATCTTGGCTCTGCTCTGAAAGCTCACTGTGGTGATCTTGGGCCAGATACACTCCGCACAGCCTACCTCACAGGGGGGTTGCTGCAAGAGGGAAATGGTGAAGAGCAAACTGTTCATAACTAAGCTGACTTTTGGAGGGAAAGGTGGGATAAACTTCTACTAGATTGATGTGGTATGTAGGTTGTCCATTCCCATTCGGGGAATTCCTAGAGATTTGGAGGTGGAGTTTGGAATGGACCACAGGAGGGTATAATGCTACAGATTCCACCCTCCAAAGCAGGCATTTTCTCCAGGGTTACTGATCCGTGTCCTCTGGAGATCCGCTGAAATGCTGGTTGATCACCAAGCCCCATTTACGGGTTGGGAGGTTGGCGTGTGGGGTGAGGCATGCCAAGAATCGTTATAAGAACGTATGACTTGCAAGCAGCCAAGAGTCCTCAGATGTCTTGGAAGATCCAGTTTCTGGACAGCATCCTTGTGATGGCTAGGAATCCAGTTGTCCCAAACCTGCCACATTCCCTACAGAAGGCTCAGCACCAAAGTACCCTTTGTAGGATTATTTGGGGAATTCTGTAACAGTTGGTAGTGGTCAAATCACAGCCAATGCACGGCAGCCTCATAGAGTATTCAAGGTAAGAGATGCTCAGAGGTGGTTTGCCATTGCCTGCCTCCGCACAGCAACCTTGGACTTCCTTGATGGTCTCCCATTCAAATGTTAGCCAGGGCTAACTCTGCTGAGCTTTGGAAATAAGATGAGACTGCGTGGTCTCGTGGTTAAGAGCAGGTGGACTCTAATTTGGAGAACTGGGTTTAGTTCCTAACTCCTCCACATAAGCGGCAGACTACCTGGTGAACTGGATTGGTTTTCCCCACTCCTGCACATGAAGCCTGCTGGGTGACCTTGGGCTAGTCACAGTTCTTGCAGAACTCTTTCGGCCCCACCTATCTCACAAGGTGTCAGTTGCAGGAATGGGAAGGGAAAGGAGTTTGCAAGCCCCTTTGAGTTTCCTTACAGGAGAGAAAGGGGACTATAAATCCAAACTCCTCCTCTTCCTTAAATGAGCTTGAAACAAATATAGATGATTTGTGTATGGCCAGCATGATATAGCTGTTAGATTGTTGGATTAGAATTGGAAAGAACCAGGTTTGATCCATCATGTAAATTTTGTGGGTGACTTTAGACCAGGCACATACCTAACCTACCTGCAGGGTTGTTGTGAGGATAAAATGGAAGGGGAAAGAACGATGTAAACCACTTTGGGTCCACATTGTGGAGGAAGGTGGGGTATAAACGAAGTACATAAAACAGGGAGGGGATGTAGCTCAAGAGCAAAGCCCTTGTTTTTCATGAGGAAGACCTTGAGGCATCTCCAGCTAAAAAACCTTGAACCAGGGAAAGACCTCTTCGCTGCCATATAACTTTTTTTCCGCAAAGATGCACTCAGAATAAAGCTGCTTTGTCTACGCTGAAGGACCTCGTCCCATTGGTCAAAATTATTGGCACAGCATTGGCTTGGAGTGGGAAAATGAACATTAAAACACACGTTGAATAGAGGCTCTCATCCCTAAGGATCGGTACAGTATCTGGTTTTAAACTCCTGGCTGTGAAACCCAGAAAAGCGCAGCGTTTCTGATCCCCTTAACAGAGACCTCTTTTTCCAGCTCCGTTTGGATTGGAATTGGCAGGACGGCGCAAAGCCAGCGTTCCCTCACGACCTTTTTACTGGGCACGCAGCACAATCGGCCTTTCAGGTGAGGCGTGAGCAGTGGGGGAAGAAAAATACCACACTTTCCAAAGAGCCGGAATGGAGGGGAAACAAGGGGGCTCCATGGGGGGAGGGTTAAGCAGACCCTGGGATAACTGGTTGGGCACAGGCTGCCCTATCCTACCCACATGAAGGGTTTTTTTCCTGAGGGAGAAATGCAAAGGATGCCACAGTCTTGGCTGAGCGGTGCCCTCTGACGTTTTTCGCCCCTCGCTATCCTCTTCAGAAGGAGGGTTGTGGCCCTCGCACAAAAGAAGTGTGTTGCGTTAATGGCTCACAATGACTTCTCTGCCCAATTTAGCTCTTACAGCTGCTAGAATTACCACTGCTGCACACAGGAATATTGAGAGGCCTCTCAGAAAAACCTCAGGGGGGAAGTTGACAGAGCTGACGGAACAGAAGCGTCTCTCTGCAGAGAGGGTATATTTATCTTTCTGTGTGTTCACACATGGGTACATGCCCTGAGTTGGCAACCAGGGCTCATGTGTGTGAACATAGGCCATGGTAGGAGCCCACAGAGGGAGATTCCTTTTCCTTTCATTTGTAGAGGTAGCCGAAGAAGAGAGCTCGCCTTATTGCGAAGCAACGTGAAGCAATTTTTCAAGGCAAGTTCCACATTTCCTGAGTTCAGGACTTGTGTGTCCTTTAAAAAGCAAGTTCCACATGTGGTTTTGACTTTTTCACTTCATGTGTGAAAATATCCAAAACAAACTAGGGAAAAAACGTACTGCACCAATGACTATTGAAACCTAGAGGCATGTAAGGGTGATATGTTTTGTGCAAAAAAAATATTCAGAAGACTAAAAAGGGCATAGTGGGCACATATAAAGAACAAATATGTATACATGAGCAATGAGCACTATACAATATATAAGGAAGCAACGTATACAGAAGCACAAACTAGAATATTTGTGTCAGGAGCGCACTGAAGAGAATGACGAGGACAAAGGTAAGACTTGACGCAACAGCCTCAAGTACAGGTAAATCCCAAAGTCCTCCAAATTGATATATAAATCACAGTTTCTTCAAATATATCCAGATGCAGAATTTCCTAGATGAAGACAGGTTCATTTGTGTCAAGTGAGAAAGTAAATTCACTGGGGCAGGGGAGTTAATGTATATTACGGGCCACTGTGCCCTCTTCGAGAATTTCAGCTGTCTTGTTTGATTCAAACATTTCTCACCCTCCTTGAATGCGCACTGTTAAACGTTTTCACCTATGCAGATATATGTCTTTTTTTAAAAAAAAGTACTGCACACATATCTCCATTCTAAAGAGAGTAAGATATCGAGGTCTCTTGCAATTCTCGATCAAGCTGTTGCAAAAAGCAAGAGTTCTTGTCTCAGTCAGCCGGGAGATCCAAATTAAGATGTAGCAGAGACAGAGAAACTAGTACATGCAGTGTGGAAAAAAAAATCCCACTGTGCCTGGCGCAGTTGGAAAGCTGAGCTCAGCAAACTCCAGCTTAGTCTGCAGATTAAACCTCCAGGTAGTAAAAAGAAGCTACCTGCTTAAGACTGCCAAATCTTCTGCCCTCCTGCTTTTGCCTAGACCCCCCTGCCCAGCCATGCCGGTTTTTGTAATTCTACTGGGGAGGCTCGCAACATTCTGCTTTGCCTTTGTTCACAGATATCGGGGCAGTCACTGCCGCTGTGTTTACCTGCCCTGCCACCTGCCCATACATAGACAGAGAACCTGATCTTTGGAGAACAGCATTACGTGGCCCCTCCAGAGCTGTCCTGCCTGGGTCAAGTTTCCTTCCCTGTGCCAGGCGGTTGCAGGAAATGCCAGTGAGCTAATGCAGCCCCTGGCATAAAAATAACAGCAGCTTGGCCTTGGGTTTATAGCTGGCAGGACTGCTAATTCCACCCCTCACCCCCAATGCTGGGTCTCATTAAGTTCTTGCAATACCTGGTTGGCATAACACAGGAAAACTCTTTTTTTGTGTGTCGGTGTGGGACCCCTTTTTTGTGACCGTCTTCTCAACCTTCATTAGATGGCTTGCTATACCTATACCTGCAACCCTTTGGATAAGTCAGGAATACAATGTGAAGGCTAAGAAGAGAGATGAAAAGGTCTGGTTCAAATTATACCATACCTATGAATTTGGCTCGAGGCTTGGGTTAAGCCACTGTTCTCTGATCCTCACTCTTTGCCCCACCCCATCCCATTGCCATTATGGCAGGGGTAGGGAACCTTTAACACTCAAAGAGCCATTTGGACCCGTTTTCCATGGGAAAACACTTGGAGCCGCAAATAATTTTTGACATTTAAAATAAAGATAACACTGTATATATAGGGGGTTTTTTTACCTTTTACTCCGCTCATTCTGAGAAGCGCATGGATGCGTCCGCCCTGCTGCCTGCAGGGCGGGCAAGGATGGGGCCAGCGGCTCGGCCTTGCCGGCCGCCGGGAAAGCGCCCGCCCCGCTCCAATGGGGCAGGCAAGAGGGGAAGCCCGCAGCACGGCCCAGCCGCCCACAGGCAGTTGGTGCGCCCGCCCTGCTGCCTGCAGGGCGGGCAAGGATGGAGCCAGCGGCTCGGCTCGTGGAGCCGCAGTGCAAGAGCAGAAGAGCCGCATGCGGCTTTTGAGCCGCAGGTTCCCTACCCCTGCATTATGGGAACGGTGCCCTACCTTGTAAGACTGTTGTGTGGATTACTGTTTCCATTGTCAGGATGAGGACTGAGTTCATTTATTTAGACAGTGTATATGATGCCTCTAAAGACCTACTCAAGCGAGCAGCAGTGGAAATGATACAACAAAACCCAAACAAGTTATCAAAAACAAGCCAAAATAAAACATAAAGCAACTTCAGAAGAAGAAGAAGAGTTTGGATTTATATCCCCCCTTTCTCTCCTGTAGGAGACTCAAAGGGGCTTACAATCTCCTTTCTCTTCCCCCCTCACAACAAACACCCTGTGAGGTAGGTGGGACTGAGAGAGCTCGGAAGAACTGTGACTAGCCCAAGGTCACCCAGCTGGCGTGTGTGGGAGTATACAGGCTAATCTGAATTCCCCAGATAAGCCTCCACAGATCAGGTGGCAGAGCGGGAAATCAAACCCGGTTCTTCCAGATTAGATACATGAGTTCTTAACCTCCTACGCCACTGCTGCTCTAAGGCAATGTTTTAGAAGCAATCCATCTTGTTAGATCAGGGAAACTAAGCAGGGTTGGCCCTGGTTAGTACTTGGATGGGAGACCCTTTCGCACATGCAGAATAATGCCCTTTCAATCCACTTTCACAATTGTTTGCAAGTGGATTTTGCTATTCCGCACAGCTGCAAAGTGCATTGAAAGTAGATTGATTCTGCATGTGCGGAAGGGGCCAAAGAAAGTCTAGGATCCTGGTCTAACTGCTATGCAGAGG
Source organism: Sphaerodactylus townsendi (assembly GCF_021028975.2). Classification (NCBI taxonomy): domain Eukaryota; kingdom Metazoa; phylum Chordata; class Lepidosauria; order Squamata; family Sphaerodactylidae; genus Sphaerodactylus; species Sphaerodactylus townsendi. Next base: position 18,782,039 of record NC_059440.1, on the reverse strand, counting down.
CAGGCGACAAAAAACCACCTCCACTCTGCTCTCGCCTTGAAAATCATACAAGGTCGCCATAAGAAAGCTGTGACTTGACAGCAAACAGAACATACACAAACAAAACTTTAAGATTTATTATTTTGTTTCATTAAACAAATACCCCACTCTTCCCAGCCTAACAACCAGGCTCAAAGCAGCTTCAAAACAAGATAGAATCCCTCAGTTAAAAGCTTGGTGTCTTACAGAGGATAAGGTAGGCACCAGGCAAGCCTGAAGGGGGCGGACATTCCAAAAGCTGAGGGGCCACCACAGAAAAGCCCTGTTTTTGATTGCCAACTACTTCCCATCTACAGGTAGAAGGTCAAAGAACAGGGCTTGAGAGGAGGTTCTTAACTAGTGGGCTGGACAAATGGGATGTCCTTGAGCACGGGAAGAGTGCCTTCAGTTACTCAGGAAGGGTGACCTCCAGTCAACTCTCTGGGACTGTCTGTTGGGAACTGCCAGAATATAGTGCCTCCTACTATCCTAAGGGATCTATAAAACGATTCAGAGGTGCCAAGAAAGCTTTGTTTCCATTGCCGGACACCCTGATAGGGTCAGCAAGGCAGTCTCAGTCAGGTGAGGAAAAGATGAAGGACTTTAGACTCATGTGGGGATACCTGGGGCTCAACAGCATCTGCACACACACCCTGGCAAAGGACAGTGCAGACCATTCACCCGCTCAGGAAAAGCTTCACCTGTTGATTTCGTCTGTGTGGCTGCTCCAAGTCACAGATCATCATGAAACTGGTGGCCAGGAAGATCTGAAAAGTGATTAAGCTACGTAGGGTTATCCTGGTAATTAGGGGAGGGCATTGCATATTTGGGGACATTTAATGTCCGCTCCTCCCTGCAGAAGCCTGCTGGCTCCACACTTCCTGTTGCCTCCGATAGCCCTTTGAAACCCAAACCCGCGGCCCTTTCGCTCCATCTATTTCTGTAAAATTCCAGAGGAAGATAATTTTATCCCTCAAGGATCCATCTGAATGAGGTTTGATCCGTCAGCCTCAGCTAAAACTCCTCTCTCGTCAGAGGGAAAGTTTCTCCCAGGCTGATGTCTGGACCACGAACTGCTATTCCTCAGGAAGCAGGGCTCCTGTTGGCGCCAAGTGAAAGGTCTTGCTTGGCTTCCTCCTTGACTGGATGGAGTTACTGTGGCCAAAAATGTCACCCTTCTAAGAAGCAAGTAGGGTTAACCCAGGCCTCAAGGGATGAGCGCTGGATGACTATCCCACAGAACTCCTTCCTTTTCCACGAGAAGCTATTTCATTTATTTATACCCCGCTTTTCTTCCCAAAAGGAGGGAAGGTGGCATGGGAGACCTCATCAGGTCTAAAAAGCTGAGCAGGACTGTTGTTGAAATAGGAGACCGTCTGTAAGCTCCAAGACTTCACCTCCACTATAAGATGCTGTAAGTCACAGGTGTCAAACTTGGGGCCCTCCAGATGTTATCGACTGCAGTTCCAATCATCCCCTGCCAGCAGGAGATGATGGGAACTGTAGTCCATAACATCTGGAGGGGTGCGAGTTTGACACCTATGCTGTTAGTGGTGCAGGGGGAAGGAACTGACGTGAGAACCAGACACTGCTCCACACAAAATGGAGTCTTCCCAGAGAATTTGGCTCTCTTGGGCCGTGGTGGCAAACCTTTGGCACTCCAGATGTTATGGACTACGATTCCCATCAGCCCCTGCCAGTATGGCCAATTGGCCATTCTGGCAGGGGCTGATGGGAATTGTAGTCCATAACATCTGGAGTGCCAAAGGTTCGCCACCACGGCTCTAGGGTGTCAAAGGATTGGCAGCTGTACTTTTCTCATACCGGAGGTGTGCCTGGCTGAACAATGAGACTATCTAATCTCTGTTGTCTCATCCTCCTATCACAGCAACCAATTAGTATTCAAGAGCATTATCAGACCTTATCTTGCATCCTGAGGACTCCTCAAGCCTCTCCTATCTTGTTGTTGGAGTCCTGGAAGAGCCACCCGCTCTTTGCCTCTGGCCTTCCTCCCAGCTTATCTCCTACCGTCTCAGGACCCATTTCTGACAATAAATGGGGCCATTCACAGCATATGTATGTCCTGGAGCCCTGCGCACACCCCCTCGTTTCTGTGGGCTTTCCCCCCCTCTCAGTTGCTACTCTCGCTGGACCTCTGCAAGATTAGCAACTTTCACCCATCCTTTAATTTCTATCCTGTTTCCTCCCTTTCCTCCTAGTAAGCTCTCCTCTGCCTTGTGTGTTCAGTGCTTGAAAACATATCTCTTGTTTTTCATTATTTTTATTAATAAAATCCAATGGTTAATTGTACAAAGCCCTGCTTATTTAAGATATTCCACTCGGATAATCCCTGTAAACACTGGTTATCGATCTCAGTTACCGCCTCTCGCTGAGCTCTGCCTCCAAAAGCTAATTCTCCCAAGAAAAAGTGGAGACAGCTAACTTTGGGGAACACACCAAAGAAGGCTCTGCAGAGGAAGGTGGCCACAACCCACTTCTTCTTCTCATTTGCTTTGAAAGCCCTTTGCTGAGGTTGCCATAAATTGGTCGTGATTGAAGACACTTGTGTACGTATGTACAAAAGGTTAAGAGGTGACATGATAGCCCTGTTTAGATATTTGAAGGGATGTCATGTTGGTGAGGGAGCAAGCTTGTTCTCTGCACCTCCAGAGACCAGGACCAGGAGTCAAGGTGAAGGAAAAGAGATTCAGCCCAAACATCAGGAAAAGTTTCCTGACAGTAAGGGCAGTTCAACAGTGGAATCCACGACCTCGGAGTGAGGTGGAGTCTCCCTCTTTGAAGGTTTTTAAGGAGAGGTTGGATGGCCATCTGTCGGGGGTGCTTTGATTGTGTGTTCCTGCATTGCAGGGGGTTGGTCTTGATGGCCCTTGGGCTCTCTTCCAACTCTATGATTCTATGTTTCTTCCCAAAGGGGACTGAAAGCAGTGTACAAAATTGTTGCTCCCACCTCCATTTTATCTTCACAGTAGCCCAGGGGCGAAGCGAGGGGGAACTGTGCCTGGGGGACGTGTGCGGCCTGTGCCCCCACCACAGTGCACCCTGCCCCCGCCATGCCCCCGGTGTGGCATGCACCTGGGGCATTGCCACCCCATTGGCACTATGCCACAGCAGTAACCATCCAGTGACCGGATAAGCAAAGAAAAGCTGGCCCTAGGTCCATGGCAGACTTTGGATGTGAAACGTTTCTAACCACATCTCACTGGTTCTCTCTCCTTTACAGCAATGAAATACTTGTTTACTCAGCTATCCTTTGATGGTCAGGTTTAAGCCCAGGTAGGGAATTCAGTTTCTTTTATCCTTTTTAATCTGTCTTAAAAGGGATATCTTATCTGCACAAAGGGCCAGCAATTGCTGTAGACAAAGCTTTTGCTGGCTTGCTTGAAAAAATCGGGGAAGTGCGGGTTCCCTCTGGTTTTCTGAATAGAATTCTGTTCTGTGCTCTCCTCCCAGAATTGCCCAACGCCCGTCTCCAGAATAAAAAGAACCTGTAAAAATAAATCAAACAATAAGCCAACAAAAACAGCATAAAATAGAAAAGTATAAAAATAGAATGTACTATAAAGGCATAGTAAATATTTGAAAAACCTTCTGTGCAAATTGAAAGAAGACTTGCAGCTTAGTTCAAATAAAGCCACATATAAAAGGAAATGAGTGGCGCAGGTCTAAGCCCAACATGTAAACTGCATAGGATGGCATAGGAGCAGCAGTGGGAAGTTAAGAGCTCGTGTATCTAATCTGGAGGAACCGAGTTTGATTCCCAGCTCTGCTGCCTGAGCTGGGGAATTCAGATTAGCCTGTGCACTCCCACACACGCCAGCTGGGTGACCTTGGGCTAGTCACAGCTTCTCAGAGCTCTCTCAGCCCCACCTACCTCACAGGGTGTTTGTTGTGAGGGGGGAAGGGCAAGGAGATTGTAAGCCCCTTGGAGTCTCCTGCAGGAGAGAAAGGGGGGATATAAATCCAAACTTTTCTTCTTCTTCTTAATCCCGCTGTAACATACATGTAGGCTGCTTGATGGGGAAGGGGAAATGGAGAACAAGGGTTGCTAGGAAGAAGAGCAGCAGAAGGCAACCATTAACCATGTGAATCCAATGGCAGAATGGCCAAATGGGAGGGTGCAAAACAAAACAATTGGTGTTTGGGGCAGCCATTCCGCATGAGGGGCACATCCTTGCTAACTGGGCAGTGCCAATGGAGAATTCCAAATGCCCCCAAATGTATTTTTATTCTCTGTTCCTAGTTAGGTGCATGGCTAGAGGAATACCCCTCCTCCTTCATGGGACTTGAACGCTGCATTCCTGTTTCCTACATAAGTATGTAGTGTGGAGACGACAGAAACAAACAAGTAGCCTTTTTGGCCACCAAGGTTCAGACCCCCCCCCCCCTCAAATGCTTTTTCTTCCTGGCCCCTTCTTTTCTCAATTCCTTCCCACCATCTGACCACCTTTATTTGCCCACTTCTACCCCCTCCTGGCTGACCCACCCTTGTGTTGTCTCGACTTTCGCCCCTTACATCGATTCCTCTACAAATCCCTCAGGTTATTGTCTCCCTTTGCGCAGGATAAAGCCGACCGTGCTGGCGTTTGTGGGTTTGCTAAAGGCGGATGGGCTCCCTCAGCCGTCTGGTTCCTGTGGGCCAGGGCACGGATTTGCCAGAATGCTTTTCCAGCCAGCCGTTCCCTCCCTCCCTCCTTCAGGCAATTTCCAAGCTTCATCTGGTGAGAAGAAAAGGAGGAAGTGAGGAATGGCAAAGATGCCAAGAACCACAGTCTCCCGGCTTCCTGAGATACAACTTTGTCTTCGTCTGCCCCTTCCATCCTGAATGGGTTCTGGGCAGACTCCCCGTCCTAGTTCTATGCGTCCTTTCTTCTGGCTATTGATATTGGATCCCCTTCTCGGCTAGTTCTAGGGCCATAAAGAAAGGTGATCTATCCTTCCACTGAGAGCATTTGGCCTTCCCCCGAAAAGTCTTCCAGTCCTGGCAGTACAGGGGCTGATGTGCAAAGACTATTTCCAGCATGCGAGAAACCGGGCTGTTGTTACTGTACTTATAGCAGAGAGCGGCCATCTTGTATACACAACCCAGAGTTCCGCTCCCATTATTATCCCAAGGAGAACATCTGTCTGCACCAAGAGGCATTCCAGCCACACGCCTTGCCTCATTGGCGAGCTGGCTGCATTTCTCCAGCACAGAAGCTTTCGAGCTCCCTCTCCATACTGATGTCTGGCATGGAATCCAGGCACGTTGCACAAGATTCTGGGACACATTTGAAGGCACACGAACAGAGAGCGCGTCCCTAGAGCAGGGATGGTCTGTAGGCTGGACCTTTCCAGATTTCAGTGAAGATGCCGTTGAAAAGTTTTCTCACCACTTCACTCGCAAGTAAAAGAAAAACGCATCCAAAGTGTAAGAAACTGAGATATTCCATCCATGCAAACTTGCTTGCAGACGTTTTTGGAATCCGAGAAATATCTGCCATCAGGGACGGGGTCAGCGCTGTGCTTTGCTGTTTTGGTTTCCAGGGAGATTTGTTTCCTCCATGGTCACCCAGAGAGGTTTGACAAGGAGAGGAAGAGCTTGGATTTATACCCCACCTTTCTCTCATTAAAGGTGGGGTATAAATCTAAGCTCTCCCTCTTCTTGTCTCAAGGTGGCTTTCGAACTCCTTCTCCCCACACCTTGTGAGGAAGGTGGGGCTGAGAGAGATCTCAGAGAACTGGGACTGACCCAAGGACCCCCAGCAGGCTTTATGTGTGGGAACAGGGCATCAAACCCGGTTCACCAGATTAGACTCTACCTGCTCTTAATCACTACACCTATGGATAAACTGTGAATCCCTTACTTAGGATTTCAGGTGCTAGCTAGCCAGTCAGCCTGTAGGAAGTGACTCAGAGCTCCTTGGCTTGTTTGAGAGTTTTGTTTTGTTTGTTCTAATTTTGGGTTCCATGCAAGCCCCTTTGTTTGATCCACAAAACTCCAAAAGGGCCAGGAAACAAAACAGCGAGCACCGTGGTCCCTGTAAGCCACACGCTGCGGATTGCTGTCCTAGGAGATACCTGCTGCTGTTTAACAACAGGAGATTCCCGTGCTAGCCAGAGGCACATGCAGGTAGCAACAGGCTGCTGTTCAGGGTTTCCGGCGCCACTTCCTTCTGAGATGTCTTTCCCCAGGTACATCAGTCAGGAAATACAATTAACACCTGGAGCCGGATCAGAGGGGCTAGCAACCTGACGGCAGGGACAGGGCTAGGCAGGCGTCCTTGCTCTGCCCCCAAGCTCCCTTGCGGTGGATTTGGGGAGCAGCTTCTTTGAAGGCGGTCCAAGGGAAGATGTTTCGAATGCAGGATGGAGCCCCTGCACTTGAGGGCCTTTTTTGACGGTCTGGTTTGTGTCTGTTCAAAAAGTACCCCTCGACTTCAAAAACCACCTACTGCTCTGGGTGCCTCTAGCCAAGAGCAACAGTTTTACATATTAAACCTAAATTAAATTAAAAGGCGTGTTTGTATAGCTCCCTCCGGCTCCACGACCCCCCCCTCCCTATTTGCTATTAACTCTTCCCTCTCTGTCCTATCTCAAAAGAGTTTGGATGGAATTGCAGCGGATCTCAGGGGAAGAATAAGCAAATTGGCTGGGAGTTGGGGGGGGGGGGGACACCACTGGGAGAAAGTGGCAGAGGTCACTGTCTTTCTTACCAGAGCTTAATTTAAACAAGGGCTCATTTCCTGGAATGACTTTCAAGAAGTAGCAGGTAGGAATTCTAGAAGGAGGTTGAAGAAATGACTGGGGATTTGATGCCTATGGTAGCATACCCGGCAGTTCTAGGCTGGTAGTTTTATCTCTACACTGTGCCACAGACAAAAACACATCTTAAAAGGACATGCCTCTGAAGATGCCAGCCATAGATGCAGGTGAAACATTAGGTGCTAAAACTAATAAATCACTGCCACATAACCCAGAAAACCCACAACAGCCAGTTGCCAGTGTAGTGTAGTGGTTAAGAGCAGGTGCACTCTAATCTGGGGAACTGGGTTTGATTCCCCGCTCTGCCACTTGAGCTGTGGAGGCTTATCTGGTGAACGAGATTAGCTTGTGCACTCCAACTGGGTGACCTTGGGCTGGGTGACCTTGGGCTAGTTGTAGTTCTTCAGAGCTCTCTCAGCCCCACCTACCTCACAGGGTGCTTGTTGTGAGGGGGGGAAGGGAAAGAAGATGTGTAAGCTCCATGCAGGATAGAAAGGGGGGATATAAATCCAAACTGTTCTTGATTCTGGCTGTGAAAGCCTTTGGCAATACAATCCTAACAACATTTTCCAGGGAATATATCCAATTGAATACCCTGAGTAGGATTCCAAGTAAACTGGCTCAGGACTGCTGTTTAAGAGCAGAACAAGACACAACATTTGGCACAAGTCAAACGTGGGAGCCCCACAACCGAAATCATGTTGTGCTACAGTCAGACATCACTGTGTGCAAACGAAGTTTCCAGGTGTGCCTGGGACAGTTTGGATTGAAACAAGAAGGGAGGGCAGAATCTGCCTTCCTTACCTGGGCTGTTTTTCTTGAGACAAAATGTCTGGGAGAAAGAGCAAATAAAAAACAAACAGGACGATCTAATACTGGTTAGCATATCTAGATGCACAAAATGATCTTAGATTATTGCCAGATAGCTCAGCCAGACAACCAGTGTGATATGGAGATTAGAGAAGGGATGTCCAACTCTGGTGCTCCAGATATTCATGGACTACAATTCCCATCAGCCCCTGCCAGCATGGGCAATCATAGTCCATGAACATCTGGAGCGCCAGAGTTGGACACCACTGGATTCGAGTATCAGACCAGTATCTGGGAGACCTGGATAAAATGGAGAATAGGACAAGCTACTTTGAAGAAGAAGAAGAAGAAGAAGAGTTTGGATTTATATCCCCCCTTTCTCTCCTGCAGGAGACTCCAAGGGGCTTACAATCTCATTGCCCTTCCCCCCTCACAACAAACACCCTGTGAGGTAGGTGGGGCTGAGAGAGCTCTGAGAAGCTGTGACTAGCCCAAGGTCACCCAGCTGGCGTGTGTGGGAGTGCACAGGCTAATCTGAATTCCCCAGATAAGCCTCCACAGCTCAGGCGGCAGAGCTGGGAATCAAACCCAGCTCCTCCAGATTAGATACACGAGCTCTTAACCTCCTACGCCACTGCTGCGTAGGATATAAGACAGGATATAAATGAGGTAAACTAATGAAAAAATACATTTCATTGTAGACAGGCCATTATTTTCTCTGGGAGAATCCAAAGAGGCAGCTGTTGATGCCGGAAACCTTCACCCCACAGCAAAGCGTTCTCTAAAAGACCACAGTGTGTGACTATAGCTGATCATCAGTCAGCAAATGGCAAAATTGCCCCCTTTCCACCCCCTCTGTGGAATATTTGTTTAGTACGGTGCTGACTGAAACAAAAGGGAGGGCCAAAGGAACAGTAGGGCGCAGTCACATTGGTACAAGCAGATGCCTGTCAGTGGTGGGAATTTTGCAAGCTGCTGGCTATTGACAAGAGAGCCCACAAGACTCAGGAGAGATTCAGACGCCGGGATTGCTCTAATAGCTAACCAAAACCTTGAGATTAGGAGCCACACGGAAAAACTAGAGCCTGCATTGGAGGCCACTTCTGGGGTGGGGGGAATCTGTGGTGTTTCCAGTGCACCCAGGAAGAAGGGAGGCAGGCTATCACAAAGGAAAACAAGGTGGCTATGCAGAGGAAGGCAACGGCAAACCACTGCTGAATGTGTCTTGCCCTGAAAACCCCACCAGGGGGCGCCATAAGTCATTTGACAGCTCTGTCCACCGCCACAAATCAAACTGAGCATCGTCCTATTGCGGCATCCTTCACCTAAGACCTTGTGGGCTCCCTGCCATTCACAACAACCTGTGGCGACAAAGCCAGGCAGGCTTTCTGCGCCCAAAGGACTTGTTGCTCTTAAGCCCGCTGCTTTGGGTCACCGGAGACGGAGGACACGAATGCCTCACCTGCTTGCTGGAGCCAGGAGGTCTTCAGGAGCAGCGAACCTGAACCCCTGGAACGTTTCTTTGGCCAGCCTAGTTGCAGAAGAGCCGCAACAAAACACCCACCTCCTCTGGCCCCCTGGGGGAGGCCTGGCACCACAAAAAGGACCAGGTGGTCATGGCTACCAGTAGTTGGCAGCTGTCTCTCCAGACCAGAAGGGACTCTGAACACCAAGGGATCTCACTCATGCAAATCAAGCTTGCCAATTGCACCCTTTACACTTGTTAAAACAGGCAAAAGGTTCTTTTTCCCCACCCCGGACATTCCATAGGTATATATACTCCACTTGCTTTACTACCAGCAGATCCCGTGAAGATGCCAGCCGCAGATGCAGGCGAAACATCAGGAAAAAATGCTACTGGAACACGGCCATGCAGCCCGGAAACCCCACAACACCTTGATCCTGGAAAGCTCTGCCTGACATTGTCAGCCCTCCTTCTCTATTCAGGGACAAACCGAATTGGGAGGGTGGCAGGCAGGCGTAAGGGGCAAGGGGGTGGGAAAGCAGCCCAGTTCCCCAGATTTATTTGTATCCGTCAGGGGGAGATCTGTGAGCAGCAGGCTGTTGATTAAATATTCTGTTTATTATGAGTTTTGCAGAGCAGATCCCTGCATCTCCCTGGTATGCGCCTACGTGTGCCACATACATAATAATCCCATAATTTAACGGAGAGCGTTTCATCTTCAAAGCCCTTTCCAAAGATCTCCTAATGCATTAAAGATGTTGGCTCCCGGGGGAGTGGGGGGTGGGGGGGGGGGAGAAGGGAGCTGTGCTTAAGATTTCAAGTGCCCCATCTGGAGTCATCTCTTGTACCCTGATTGTGATGTTTGTGGGAGGGGGGGATCTTACAAGGGAAGTCTCTTTTGTGGCTATTCAGTGCCAGTCAGCTGCCACACTTCCCAGAGGGATCTTTAAGTCACTGGAAGCCTGGGAGAAATTGTATCCCTTTATATCTCTGTGTGCGTAAAAACAAAGGTTTCTCTAGAAAAATCTCCCCCTATATGCTTATATATAAGAATGCTTTCCAGTTCTGTTTAACAATACTTCCCCCAAACAAGTGCAGTTTTCAGAGTACACACTGGCACATTCTAATGACCTCCTCCATACACCTACATTATTCTCATAAATCCCACCGCGTGCACTGTAGCTGGGAACTATCTTGGGCAAGCCCCAATGAAATCATGGGGACTTGCACAACAGCCCAAGAGAGAGTGCACTATCTGATGATAATGTTTCTTTAATGCCCCATCAGAGCATGCAAACAGGCTACATTCCAGCCCCTGGGGGGCACCCACCACAATTTGGGAAAATGTCCTCCTGCTTCCTACTAAGGAGATACCACATCATGTACTCTGCCAGATTGGTTTTAGGAGTCATATGCCACATTTCCATCCAATTCAGGCTCTGGTTGAATGAATACTGCAGGCAGCTCAAATAAGTGAGCCCGTCTGCATCCGACAAAGACAGCCAGGAATAAGAGCTTGAAATGGACAGAAAGGACCTTGCAGCAGTGGTATAGTGGTTAAGAGCAAGTGCACTCTAATCTGGAGAACCCGGTTGGATTCCTCGCTCTGCAACTTGAACTGTGGAGGCTTATCTGGGGAACTAGATTAGCCTGTGCACTCCGACACATGCCAGCTGGGTCACCTTGGGCTAGTCACAGGTCGTCGGAGCTCCCTCCGCCCTACCCACCTCATAGGGTGTTTGTTGTGGGGGGGGGGGAAGGGAAAGGAGATTGTAAGCCCCCCTGAGTCTCCTTACAGGACAGAAAGAGGGGGGTCTAAATCCAAACTCTTCTTCTGGTCCCATGCCGCGCCCCAAGGAAAAGCTGTTGGCAAGAGCGGCTTTGCTCCTGCAGTCCTCCAAACCCGGCATCAACCGGCGGAAATGTCTTGGGGATCGCGTGGAAGGAGGGCGAGAGGACAGCCGCAGCTCCGAAACGTGCCCTCGCCTGTGCGCTAGGGCGCTGCAAGCGGAGCGGGCGAGGCGCTCCCGGGCAAGCTGAGCATTAGCCTTGATCTGGCGCGCCTGGGCGGGGGGGGGGGGGCTCCGTGGGCCCCGCCCCCGAGGGGGTGTGTCCCTGGGGCTCTGGACCCGCCCCCAGGGGTGTAGCAGAGCCGCGGCGGCGGCGCGCCAGAGCACAGTACCGGCCGGGGCTGGGGCGCATGGCGGGCAGGCGAGCAGCGGTGCGCGCTGGCGCGGCGGCGGCGGCAGCTCAACTAGCGGAGGATCGCGGGCGGGCCGGTGCGATGCGGTGAAGCGGGCAGGCATGGCGGCGCCCCCGGGTGTGGTGCGGGCGGCGGCGGCGCTGCTGTGCCAGCTGGTGGTGGCCGGCTCCACGCTGGAGATGCTGGGCGGCGCCGGGTACGAGGCGGAGCGCGGCCGGGGCGGCGGGCGCTGCCAGCCCATCACCATCCCCATGTGCCAGGGCATCGGCTACAACCTGACCCGCATGCCCAACCTGCTGGGCCACGAGGACCAGGCCGAGGCGGCGCTCAAGCTGCAGGAGTTCGCCCCGCTGGTGGCCTACGGCTGCCACGGCCACCTGCGCTTCTTCCTGTGCTCGCTCTACGCGCCCATGTGCACCGACCAGGTGTCCAGCAGCATCCCCGCCTGCCGGCCCATGTGCGAGCAGGCCCGGCAGCGCTGCGCCCCCATCATGGAGCACTTCCACTTTGGCTGGCCGGACTCCCTCGACTGCTCCCGCTTGCCCACCAAAAACGACCCCCACGCCCTGTGCATGGAGGCGCCTGAGAACGCCACCACCGCCGAGCCGCACCGGGGCCAGGGCATGCTGCCCGTGGCGCCCAGGGCCCGGCCCGCGGCTGGCGAAGGCCGCCCTGGCCCTGGCGCCGTGGGTGCTTGCAGCAATGCCGACAAGTTCCAGTATGTGGAGAAGAGCCTCTCGTGCGCGCCCCGGTGCTCCCCCGGCGTGGACGTGTACTGGTCACGGGAGGACAAGGACTTTGCTTTCATCTGGATGGCCGTCTGGGCCACGCTGTGCTTCTTCTCCACCGCCTTCACCGTCCTCACCTTCCTGCTGGACCCGCACCGCTTCCAGTATCCCGAGCGGCCCATCATCTTCCTCTCCATGTGCTACAACGTGTACTCGGTGGCCTTCATCATCCGCTCGGTGGCCGGGGCGGAGAACATCGCTTGCGACCGGGAGAACGGCCAACTGTACATCATCCAGGAAGGGCTTGAAAGCACCGGCTGCACCATCGTCTTCCTCATCCTCTACTACTTCGGCATGGCCAGCTCCCTTTGGTGGGTCATCTTGACCTTGACGTGGTTCTTGGCTGCCGGCAAGAAATGGGGCCACGAAGCCATCGAAGCCCACAGCAGTTACTTCCACATGGCCGCTTGGGGCATCCCGGCCATGAAGACCATCGTCATCCTCACCATGAGGAAGGTGGCGGGCGACGAGCTCACGGGGCTGTGCTACGTGGGGAGCATGGACGTCAACGCCCTGACGGGCTTCGTCCTCATCCCGCTCTCTTGCTACCTGGTGATCGGCACGTCCTTCATCCTGACGGGCTTCGTCGCCCTCTTCCACATCCGCAAGATCATGAAGACCGGCGGCACCAACACGGAGAAACTGGAGAAGCTCATGGTCAAGATCGGGGTCTTCTCCATCCTGTACACTGTGCCAGCCACCTGCGTCATCGTCTGCTACTTCTACGAGCGGCTGAACATGGATTATTGGAACCTTCGGGCCTTGGAGCACGGATGCTTAACCGACCGGCGCGGCGTGGACTGTTCCTTGGGCTCTTCGGTGCCCACGGTGGCCATCTTCATGCTCAAGATCTTCATGTCTTTGGTGGTGGGCATCACCAGCGGGGTCTGGGTGTGGAGTTCCAAGACTCTTCAGACGTGGCAGAGCTTGTGCAATAGGAAACTGGGGGTGAGGACTAGGGGAAAGCCCTGCAGCGGGGTGACCTGCCCCGGAGCCCACTGCCACTACAAAGCTCCGACGGTCATGCTGCACATGACCAAAACAGACCCTTACCTGGACAACCCGACGCATGTCTGAAAGCAGGACAAACCCTACAGGGTCATCTCTGAGGCGCAAGGGAAGATCTTGATTTCCCAGGATCTGCTTCTTGGAGCAGGTGTGAACAGACGCAAACAAGGCAATAACGGGAACAGAGAGTGGGAGGTGATGGGAAAGTGGTAGTGGTTGCTGCATGCAGGCGCCTGGGTCGGGGGACTCCTCTGTGACGACTTTGTCGAGGGGACCCCAAAGATGACACTTAGCCAAGAGACTGAACCCTCCTGCGCTGTCCTGCCCCCCTCCTGTCGCTGTCTTTCCTAACAACGTCATTTCGGGTGTCTCGGCTGCCAAAATCCCGTAACTTTCCTCATGTTTTATTATGGAGGTGGGAGAGGATTTGTCCAAGTTTATTTAATTCTGTAATTTATTTTAGATTTTTTTTAAAAAAAAATGAAAAATCATTAGCTGGAAGAAATGGGAAAAAAACACAAAAATATTCCAATAAACCCTGCCTGTGTTATTTCAACAGAGGTTGATGCTGTTTGCAGGAATTCGAGAGGCTTTGGAAACAGCTGTTCCGACAGGCGTGGGGGAGGGGGGGGCGAAGACTAGAGGGCAGCCCTGGGGGGGAGGGCTAAAGCCCCTTTTCTCCAGCACTAACAATAATGCCTAGGCCTTAGGCAACAGGTTAGCCCTTTGGCGGGCGGCACAGCTTTCCATCCTAGATGGTGGGAATGATTGCACAAGTTGTTATGAGCAGTTGAGGCCAAGGGCAGAAGCTCTCAAAAATATTTTTAGCCTTGCTAGAGTGTGACAAAGTAGAACTGGCTGTGCCAAGTCAGTCTGAGCCATCCCACATACACCCGGACACACGCTTGGCCCCCCCCCCCCCCAGTTACTGCCAGCACTCTGACCTTCAGCCTGGTATGTTGCTGGGATCCAGGTTGGCAGCTGCCAGGCCTTGCGGTCCCGAACAGCTGTCTGGGGCTTTGCCCGGCCTGGCCTCGGGGTGCTGATGGAGGTGTCATCCTGGGGTGACTTGTTTCGCTCTCTGTATATGTCCAGGACTGGAAGGGAGACTCTCGGCGCTTTGCTGAAGGACTGTCCAAAGCCGATTGGGAGGGAGGGCGTGGGCATCTTGGATGTGCCCAGCTGTGATCTGAGTGGCACGCCTGGGTTACTGCCGGCACGCTGCAAAGCAAGCAAACGGCAAACTCGGACAAAGTGAGGGAGGGCGTTTGGCCAGCGGTCCAGCGTGCGTCTGCGCTTGGAGTGTTGGCCCCGTGATCAGAGCTTCGAGGCCGGGGCCAGAATCCGTTCGCAGCCAAGATGGAGCCAGGCAGCACCTCAGCCATGATGCGCTCGGGACGCTCTTCGCAACCGGTTGGGGGTGGGGGAGAACCTTGCATCTGTCCCCTTGCTCTCTGGTTGCTGCTTAAGAGCTAATACCTCCCCCCCCCAGTTTTTCCCTAGAGTACTCCTGGCCTGTTGCCAGGAAGGAGCCAGCTGCTGAGTGGGTATTTGTGTGTGTGTGTGTGTGTCGGGGACTATTTGGGAGCAAAGAGGCCAGGCCTGGCTTCATCCCTCGCTTGCCTGCCGGTTCTCCTTGGCTGGGTCAGTCGTTCAGCTCCGAGTGCTGACTTTGGCACTCTCTTCCCTCACCCCCAAGCCTGCCAGGAGCCAGGCCTTCCCACAGGCAGGCGGATGAATAATCCTTTCCATTCCTCCCCCCCCTTCCAGGTGATTTGTTCTAATGCCTCCTGGCGCTGGAGTTTCTGCAAACGCCGATAGCCTCTAGGAAGGCTTGAGAGAGACCCTTGGCTGTTTGAGGCATCCCCTACCCAAAAAGGATGGAGCAATGGAGAAAAAGATGTGTGTGTGAAGGTTTGCTGGAACTCTCTGGTGACAGAATTGCAGCTTTTCTTTTTACATCTTTGCTTTCAGGTTCAGTTTAATTCTGTTGTACAATCCAAGGGAGAGGAGAGAGATGGGGAGCAGAGAAAACCTTAGAGCAGTGGTGGCGAACCTATGACACGGGTGCCAGAGGTGGCACTCAGAGCCCTCTCTGTGGGCACACGCAGAGTCGTCCCCCACACACCCAGGCTGGCCTGAGCCACTGGGCTCAATTATTAGCATTAAATCTAAGACCTAGTTTTGGGGAAGCAGTGTAGGTAACCCTGTTAAGCGCTGTTAAACCTCACAGATTTTCCTGTGAAGAACTACAGCACGATCCTTTACCTGGGAGTATGCTCAGTTGCTGGCAATGGGGCTTGCTTCTGAGTAAACCCTCCTAGGGTCGTGATTCACCCATTGGAAGAGTTGCATGGTTGCTTCAAAACAAAACCACCAAGCTTACTCCCGAGTAACGCACACCTTGGAGTCAACCGTTTTTTCTAAACTAAAACCTCAGTATTCAGGTTAAATTGCCGTGTTGGCACTTTGCGATATATAAGTGGGTTTTGGGTTGCAGTTTGGGCACTTGGTCTCGAAAAGGTTCGCCATCACTGCCTTAGAGTCACAAGGCTGAAGTAGACTCTGGCTGTTGTCTTGGGGGTGTTTTAGGCTGCTCCTGCTTTTAGGATGGCCTGTGATGGTCCAACTATGAATCTGTGATGTGTTGGGATCTCCAAACAGGGCTGGAGCAGCCCAGAGCATAAGCCTTGTTCACAAGTTACAGTGTACACTTGATTATTCTTTATATGTGCCTTGAGTAATTCCTGTGTGACAGTCGACATGAATGCAGGTAAACCTGGGATACTAATCCCATGTTTATCTAGGCCAGTGATGGCGAACCTTTTCGAGGCCGAGTGCCCACATTGCATCCCAAAACCCACTTATTTATCACAAAGTGCCAACACGGCAATTTAACCTGAATACTGAGGTTTTGGTTCAGAAAAAATGATTGTCTCCGAGGTGCATGTTACTCAGGAGTAAGCTTGGTGAAGCAACTGTGCAACGCTTCGAATGGGTGAATCACAACCGTAGGAGGGTTTACTCAGAAGCAAGCCCCATTGCCAGCAACCGAGCTTTACACCCAGGTAAAGAATCGTGCCCAGGCTAGCCTAGATATGTGTGTGTGTGTGTGGGGGGGATTTTCCACCCCACTCCCACATGACGAACTCTGTTTGCACGTGCCCACAGAAAGGGCTCTGAGTGCCACCTCTGGCACCCGTGCCATAGGTTCACCACCACTGATCTAGGCGCTGGTCCTTGGTTTCATTTATCAAGTGAACGTACATTGGCTCTTTCTTACAGACAGACGTACAGGCAGGATGTGTGCACACTCAGCGTTAACATAGGAACAGGGTTACATTCTCCCCGATCACATTTCTGCCAGGGAATTCCAAGATTTCCTGGAATATTCTGAGCGAAAAAACTACTTACCGTATATTCTGTCCACCTGAGAGGCCAGCATGATGTAATGGTTAAGGTGTTGGATTTGGATCTGGGAAATCCAGGTTCGAATCTGTACTCTGCCATGGGAGCTTGCTGGGTGACCTGGGGCCAGCAATGTTTGGATGGGAAACCTAGGGGCAAGATGCGGAGACGGGCAATGGCAAACCACCTCTGTTGGTCTCTTGCCTTGAAAACCCTACAGGGTTGCCCGAAGTCAGTTGTCACTTGCGGCAAACAAACAAAACATTGTATTGTCGAAGGCTTTCACGGCCGGATTCAACTGGTGCTGGTGGGTTTTCCGGGCTGTGTGGCCGTGGTCTGGTGGATCTTGTTCCAAGATTCACCAGACCATGGCCACACAGCCTGGAAAACCCACCAGAACCAAACAAAACATTGCCCAATGTGTTGTCGAAGGCTTTCACGGCTGGGTTTGCTAGTGTGTTTTGTGTTTTTTGGGTTGGATGGCCATGTTCCAGTAGCATTTTTTTTCCTGATTTGTTTAGTGGTCCGCAGTACAGAGGTGCATCGAGAGAAAGAAGCGTGTTATTAATATTGTAAATCCAGAAGTGTTAAAGCTAGCACACTGGACACAGTATGTAACACACTTCTCTCTGCGATGCACCTCTGAAGATGCCGGCCACAGAGGCAGGCAAAACGTTAGGAACAAGATCCACCAGACCACGGCCACACAGCCCAGAAAACCCACAACAATCAGTTGCATCCGGCCGTGAAAGCCTTTGACAAAACACCCACCATCATCATCCTCAGCTTTACTCAGTGTTGTTTAAAACACTCCTCCATCTTCCTCTAGGCGAGAGGGTGGGGGTTGGGAGGGGCCTCACAAGTGAAATAGCTTCGGGCCTCTTCATCTGACTCCGGCACTGGTTACCTGCGAAACTTTTGTACAATTCAATGCTTTTTGGGGAGCTTGTCTTGGCAGGGAGTGATCTCTCGTTGGCCTGAGGCTTTGGAGCAGCGCCAGAGCTGTGAACGGAGGTGGGGTGTCCATCAAAGCCTCCGAAGGTACCTCAGCTGCTCAGCCGTAGGCCGCACGATCTCCACCTGGCCTCGCGTTTGGAGATTTCGCTTTGCCCACCAGCTGTGCTTTCAACACATGGCAATCAGATAGCAGGAAAGCAATTAAGGGCAAGGCATGGCCGGGGCGTCCCCGCCTGGCCCTTGGCAGGGGAGATCTGAGGGCAAGTTCTTCTGAGGCAGTGCCAGCGACACCTGCGAGAGGTGACATTTCTGGGAAGACCAGGAAGAGGTCCCCGATCTGCAAGATGGCTTATTGCTATTTGCTGACCTGCAGAATGTGGAGGGAGAGATCTGATGACATCAATAGGTTTTCGATTTTCAAAAGCTGCTTCTTCGGTCTCTCCCCCCCCCCCCCCCCCCCCGTTATCTCTACTGCGCATAAGAATCTGAGCCCTTCTGTTTGCACCTTCTTATCACCCGGTCCGCATCTGCTGCTATCAAACCGGAGTGAGAAACATCAAAGGGAAACTCTTCCCCCCACCCCTCAATGCCCAGTGCCCCAGGTGATAGCTGATAATGGGGAGTTTCCTTTTGTTTTCTTAGTCAAGCAAGTGGGAAACTTATCTGCTGACCAAATGGTCCCAAAGGCACACCCCCTACCTGGCTCTCAGGTGGAGCCACTCAGGTGCGTGTGTGGCGAGGGGGGTGGGTGCGCAATGAATTGTTTCTGTCCTTGTGCATCCTACCCCATCCAGAGGTAGAAATGGGGAATTCCTGCAGGTTGAGGGCTCAGTTCCCCTCCCCGCATTTCCCTCTTAGGGGTATTTCCAGCAAAAGTTGCTCACTTCGCCATACTTGGTCCTCCGGATTGATTTGAGCCAATGTTTAATGTGGCTCCTGCCAGCTCAGTCCTAGAACTCGTTTCCAATGGCTGAAGCTTGACCCTGAGTATGTGCAAAGTGTCCTTCCCTTGCTGCTGAGAAATTATAACTCCCCCCCCAAATTATGCAACCTCTAGGCAGTCTTCACCCGCACCCCCCTGAAGAAGACCAGCATCTTGGCCTGCCTTGTGCTGGCCTTGTTTAACTAGAAGCATTCGATTGCCTTTTCCCTTCCTCCTGGATCAGGGAGCCCACCTTTACCTGAGCTGCTTTCCTGTTTCCAGGGCCTCGGCCAGTCTGAAGCAGCCACAGCTTGGAAGCTGCAATAAGGCTTGGAATTCTGGAATCCATCCGGGAAGTCATCGGCTGGGCTTCCCATAGAAAAAAATGACATTCTCTCCCCCCACCTCCAAGCACCGCCGGTCCTATGAAAGGCAGGCACAGCTGTCCTGGCCGCTCTCTAAACAAGTGTTTCGTGGGTCACTCTCTCCAAGCCCAGCTCTCCCTCTGCTTGTCTTGTAGCTGCGTTTTGGATGTTCTTTCCACCCCATCCGCTTTGCTAGGGCCCCCTCTTGCCCCACGCATCTCAAGGAAGTCCAGGGCTTCCCAGGACGAGTCACTGGGCCTTTCCAAGTGTGCCCAAAGGGCTTCAGCCGGACTGTGTGCTCCTCAGCAACCAGTAGGTACTGTTAATTTGTATGGATTTAAAAAAAAAACTTTTGGGCAACATGTTGAAAAAGAATAGGAAGGTACATTTGCAAATCTGGGGCCTTCTTCTCACTCTGGCCCTTCCTTTGTAGTGGCCATCTGGCTTTTCCTGCCCTCCTTTGGTCACCTTGCCATCTGAGATCCAGTCTCGCTACAACCAGGTAGTTGGTAAGGAAGTTGGACTAGCATGCAGAAGACCCAGGTTTGAGTTGCCACTCTGCTGTGGAAGCAATGAGCTTGGGCCAGATACGATCAGCCTAAACGGCACCATGAAGAACAACGTCGTAAGCGGCTTTGTGTCCTCACTGGAGAGAAAAGTGGGGTATAAATTCCCTAAGTTTAAAAAAATAAATAAACATCTCTTCCTGCTTTTATTGTGCTGCATCTCCAGCTAGCGTGGCTTTACCTCCATCTCTTCTCCCATAGAGCTCAAAGCGGTGCACAGGATTCTCCCTTCTCTGGTTTATCAACACAACAATTCTGTAAGGTAGGTTAGGCTGGAAGAATTAACTAGGGAGTTTCATGGCTCTGTGGGGGGGGGGGGGGGGGGTTGATGCTAGTTTGAGACTTCGCTACCTGTGCTCTCTGGCCCCCGTGAATTTTGCAAGGGAGCTTTACAGGATCTGCATTGCCCAACTGAAATGGAAACATCGAGTTGCCAGATCTTAGCTAGGCCGGGGGCTCATTTCGCTACCCGTCTGCAAATGGTCCATTGCCTTTTCAAGGGTCTGTTTCATGCCTTGCACTCCACTGGAGAACCAGTCCATTGAGGTAAGTATTGTCCACTCAGGAAGGCAGCTGCAACCTAGGGTTTCAGGCAGAGGTTTGACTCTTTCACATCCCCTACTGCCTTCATCGTTTTAACTGAAGATTCCAGGAACCTGCATGCAAGCAGATGCTGTCATGGATAAAGTCATGGGTGGGGAGGGGGGGGCACAGTTTTAAAGTTGAGGTCATCCTCTGCCGTTTCCAAAACTTGCAAACATTCATCTCTGCAAGGAGGCCGGAGCCAATGGAGAAGCCCCTAAATCAGGGGAGTCAAACTCGGGGACCTCCAGATGTTAATGAACTACAATTCCCATCAGTCCCTCCCAGCATGAGCATTGGCTATGCTGGCAAGGGCTGATGGGAATTGTGGTTCATGAACATCTGGAGGTCCCCGAGTTTGACCCCTGTGCCCTAAATAAAGAAGCCTCCCTGACAATTGGAGGAGGTTGGCTATGACTGCTGGTTGGCACAAGACAGGCCCTTTGCACAGGCTCAGAGAGGTCTTCAAATGCTTTTTGCACAGCCCAGAGCCTGCCTCATTGTTCACCTGGAAGCGAGTGGAATCCCACACCTCCTCGCTGCCGTTTAAGAGGCCACACGGAGAGCCAGTGTGGTGTAGTGGTTAAAGTGCCAGACTAGGACCTGAGAAACCCAGACTCAGACCCCCGCTCTGCCATGGAAACTGGCTGAGTGATCTTGGGCCAATCGCAGACTCAGCCTTGACCCCAGGCGTGTATTTGGTTGAGAGACCTCCAAGGAATCCTAGGGGGTCATGCAGAGGCGGGCAGTGACAACCAACCTCCAAAAATAATCTCTTGCCTTGAAAACCCTGTAGGGTCATCATAAGTCAACCGCAACTCGACTGTCAACACACACACAAAGCAGCCACGTACAGCATACCCACAATGCTGTTGGCAGCCACAAGGATCCCTGGCTTTTTTGATGCAGGTCTGGAGCTCTGGATTACGGTGGTTACATTGTGGGGCTCCATTGCGGAAACTGGCTAAGCCTTTCCCCATTGTCTGTTATGCCCACAGAAGCTGAATGGCAGAATCCTTTTGTTCTGCTCTAATACCCATTAGCGATGGCAGCTTCGGTCTGGTTTGTATTGCTTCATGTCC
This sequence comes from Sphaerodactylus townsendi, assembly GCF_021028975.2. NCBI lineage: Eukaryota > Metazoa > Chordata > Lepidosauria > Squamata > Sphaerodactylidae > Sphaerodactylus > Sphaerodactylus townsendi. The sequence continues at coordinate 18,761,103 of NC_059440.1, read as the reverse complement.
CATTGGTTTAGGCTCCCTGTCTCCTCACTGAGCGGTGTTATTTTAGGCTTGGTATACAGCTTTGGATATTTTACATAAGGTGGCACTGAACAGGAAGTTCTCCTTAATTCAGCCACAAATAAATTTTCTGGCTTGAATAAATCATGCCGTGTTAATATCTCTGCACCAGATGGAACTGCTTTGCGTGAAGGGGGGTGGGGGGGAAGGGACAAAGTTATTACTGAGGTTCCTCCATCCACCACCCTTAGTTTTTGAAATAGTCCTGAGGGCTAGAAACCTGCAGGCGTCACACAGAATATATGCAGAACTCCCTGAGAGCAGGAATATCAGGGCCTGGTTCGGTGTTTGGTTCCATTTTTAGAATCTAAACTCTCAATGAGCGGAGTCTTTTATACCTAGAAGATCGTCACATATACCTAGAAGATTGTTTGTGTCTAGCTGGAACCTCGCTCCTCTTGGGCATAACCAAAAACATGGAACAGAAAGAGAGGCAGGGGACTAGCTCAACAATCAGGCCAGGATGCCCTCCCATGCAAGGCTCCACCAGAAGAGTTTGGATTTATATCCCCCTTCCCTCCTGTAAGGAGACTCAAAAGGGCTTAGAAGCTCCTTTTCTCTTCCTCTCTCCACAACAGACACCTTGTGGGGTGGGTGGGGCTGAGAGAGCTCCAAAGAAATGTGACTCGCCCAAGGTCACCCAGCTGGCGTGTGTGGGGAGTGTGCAAGCTAATCTGGTTCCCCAGATAAGCCTCCACAGCTCAAGTGGCAAAGCGGGGGAATCAAACCCGGTTCTCCAGATTAGAGTGCACTTGCTCTTAACCACTACACCACGCTGGGCGCCTGGTGGACACTGTTTGAAAATCAGGTGTGCTGAGCACCACATGTGGGAGAGTGGGTTAGGGTAGCAGCCCCAGCTGGACCCTCTAAAGTAGCAAGGCCCAGTCTGGCATCCAGCTGGTCCTAACGGAGCCACTGAGACCACTGTCTAAGTGGCTCTGATATGAAAATGCATCCAGAGAGCTCTGCCTCCCACAGCCACTCATCCTGAGCTCCTAGAACAAGAGGTTCCCGGCAAGAGAGGATGCAGCTGGGGTTGGGGGCTAGAGGGGCAGCCATGGAGATGGGCAGTCTGTTCTCCCCCTCTGCCCTCATCCTTAAGATACAAAACTGCTACTCAACTCCTCCTTTCCCTTACACTGAAACCACATCGAGTACTTCTGAATCCTGTCCGCTCCCCAAGTTCAAATTTCGATATTAGGCGATTAAGTGAACCCTGGAGTCCAGCAGCAAATAAGTAAGTGGTAGAACGTAGGAGTTTTTGCATGAGGAAGAGGCACAAAAATACCCTTCTCCCAACTTTTGGGCCAGTAGTCTCCAACTGTGCTCAGGAAGATGCCCAGAAAAAACCCCTTCATTCACGTACCAGGCAGCTGCACCTTTTATGTTCACACGGCGTGGCTCAGAATCCCACGATCTCCTGTTGCACCATCAGCCCAGATCCTGCCTTCTCCTCGTCCGCTGTGCAAGCCACGTGCTTGGCAGGAATACGCCTGCTCACTTTCCCATTGTGAGAGATTAGATGTCTCCCAGCTGAGCTTACAAACTAGTTTGACAAGGAGCCAAATCTTTTACAGAGCCGAACAGTTTGCGTATCGCACAGCACTGAAAAATACTTCCGACCACCACAATGGAACAGGAACTTGACAGCTCTTGCTGATGTTTGCAAATCAGGTGTGTTTCACCAGCAGGCACATCTGAAGTACACAATGGCCCCACCACGCGCACAGCTCAGTGGTGCATTCTTCAAAAGTGATAGTATCTTAGGGCCAATTCTTCCATTACAAAGTTGACAGCTCTGTGGCTGGAGTTCCGTGCAGTGGGAGGTAAGTTTTAAGTCTTCACCCACCCCCCAATGCTGTTTTCCCCGATTTGAAATGTGTGAACCAATAACTGCAAGTCTCTCCAACAGGACAAAAAAAAAAACCAGGTCCGGGTACACTTCAGTGCAAGAAAGCTGCAGAAATGCTTAAACCCCACTCTTACCTCTATTTCCTCAAGATTTACTGCCCCCGCCCCGTCCAACTGGGGTTGAGTTCTACAGGAAGAGATTCCACCTAAACATTAGGAAGAACTTTCTGACTGTCAGGGCTGTTCGATAGTGGAATTCACTGCCTCGGAGAATGGGGGAGGTTTTTAAACAGAGGCTGGATGAACATATGTTAGGAGTGCTTTGACTGTGTGTTCCTGCACCGAAGGGAGTTGGACTTGATGGCCCTTGTGGTCTCTTCCAACTCTATGTTTCCCAGCATCCCAGGCATTTCTACCTTCATATCCAGTAGATCCTGTAACATGTGAATCAGTCCTTCAATGGGTGGAGAGAAAGGCTCAGGCCCTGGCCTCTAGAGCATCTTGTACAGCAAGTATTGAAGGACTCTATGCCTAAGAGCTGCTTGAGGACAGTAAATTGGATTAAACAGGGCAACTGAGTCAGGCAGTTCCACACATTCAGACAGCAACATGCTTGCACTTGCAGAATGACCAACAAACCACCCCTTCTTCCTGTGTTGTCTTCTCAAAAGAACCCTTTGGCCTCTGCTGCCCCCTGCTGACACCTCTTCCACGAAGTTGCTCTGATAGAAAACATCTACAGGGAGCACAAAGGGGCCTAAACAGCTGATGTGGGTTCATCTAAGAAGCAAGGGGACAGCTAAGAAAGTGTGCCCTGCCTTTATGATTATAGCTGGTCACTGGCATTAATTCTGTACGTACAGCCAGTTATCTCTATGGCAGCAGAAGAGACAGAGTGACTCTAGGTTACCTGTAAAATGATGAGAACTGTCCCCCTTACAGCCCGGCGTGGAAGAACAGGATAGGAAATTAGAAGCGTTCTACAAACAATGTGATTTTTTGTTATTGCTGACCTTCGGGCTGCAGCTGTATTGACAAATGTACTGGACTCCGCTTCTTAACTTCTCCGCGTTTTAGAATCACCACAAGCAAATGAGCACGAACAAGGAAACTGTGAGACTCCCGCCTGCCTGCTTCCCAGGTTGTTTCACTGAAGCTCATTTTTGTAAACCAACTCCGGTTCAGATCTTGAGCAATAATTCCAGCTCCGGGAGAGAGGTGGTGGTGGAGAAGAGAAACCCAGCAAGGCACAGAGGCAGGCAGATGAATCGGGTTCACTTTTATACTTCCAATTTATTACAAGTACAGCCCTTGGCAGAATCCCCCCCCTCCCCACCGAACAACAACCTTTTAAAAAATGTAGTCCAAAAGTTCCACTGTGTAAGGAGTCGCATAAAACGTTGGACAAAACAAAAAAAAGGGGGGGAGGACAGAAAGAAAGGCATGTTGCTGTTTATGAACGTCAGTGCTAGCCCACCCCCCCGGCGGTGTGAAGGGGAGCTGGCTGCAGTCTACAGGAACAAGCCAGGAAAGAAACACAAAGCAAAGAACCTAAAGCTAAGCTGGGCCAATCAGCAGCCATGGGGCTGCGCATGCTCCAGCCAGAGCGGCTGATCTGGCGAGGGCCTTTAGATATGGAGAGCAAACTCCATCGTGTGCTTCTTTCCCAAACTCCCAGCCTCGGATGTTTTGCTTTTTAAAAAAATCTTGAAATGAAAAAAGCCCGACAGAAAAACTTCAGTTACTGTGGGGGTGGGAAAATAAAAGAAATTCTCATTTAGGAGGCACAGCCTGCCAGGAGACCACTCCAAGAGGTTCCAGAAACATCATTTCTCAAACTGGGTGCTTTCTGTTTCAAACCTTCCCTTGACCAGGATGGGGGGGGGGGGGGGGGGGAAGAGGCGGGCTAGAAGGAGAATTACTAGAAAAGGAGACGAGAGAGCAAGTCTACAAAGTGTACAAAGCCGACGGCTTCCCTGGGTCAACTCCAGCTACTCTAAGGGAAAAGAGTGGTTTAGAGAGGGGGCAAATATAAAGCAGACATCCTCATATAAACTGTACAGTACATGTCAAAGCCAAGACGATTGTTATCTTACAAGGCATTTGTACAAGGTCACTGCCAGAAACAAGTCTTTCCTTAACTACAAAAAGGGGTTATAAAGTTACAGAGGACCAGTTCTGTCTTTCCCCCGAATACAGAGGGGTGCGCCACCCTCCTTGCTGTGTGCCTGGGCCATTAGGAGGGGGTGGGAGAAGGAACAGGCCCCTCCCCCCCCATATCCAAGAGATAGTCAAGCACCTGCAAATGCTGGTCTGTAACATGATGCTGGTGAAAGGTGATTGGCCTAGACAGGTAAGTGCTTGCCCGTTCAAGGAGGCGGTTTTCTCATGGGGGGGGCGGGGGGCGATGGGACTATCAAGTCAGACCATTGAGCAGCCCGCCCATACCCCTCGCCACAAAGAGCAGGAGAGGTGGGGGAAGGACAGAGGCAGCTCTGGTGCCAAGGACGCCCTCATCTCCTCACAGGCCAGAGCTGGCTCTGTCTGCCCACAGCCCCCTGCTAACAACTGAGTCCACGGTTGAGGAAGAACAAAACCACCCCTTTATCTCGAGGGCTTCAGGAAGTTGTGGAAAAGGTAAGGAGCTAGAGCGAGCCAAGAGGAAGGAAAAAAAGGGGCCAGGCCGAGGCTGGACTGCTCCCCACCTGCCTCCTGCCTCTGGGCAGCGGATCCTGCTGCAACCTGGGTAGGCCTGCTCCACCTGCGTCCCATCACTTGGCCCTTCATTTCTTCCTCCTTCGACCCCTGGAGTATTCCATTGCCTCTGGCTCACTGTCCCCTTCAGCTTCCTCTAGTCCGTGACTGGGTTGGGCCAATGGCCGCTTGCGTTTTCGGCGAGAGTACATGTGGCCAGGCAGATGTTTCTGCAACATGTCTGTCAAGCACTGTTCCGTCTTCTCCAGGCAGGCGAGAATGTGGCTGCCGTTCTGGTTGTATTGCTCGGCATTGGCAAAGACTTGCTTGATGTCGGAAAGGAAATCTTGTACAGACCGGTAGCTGCCGCACAAGCACTTGCTCTGCATGGTCTGGAAGTCCATGGGGCTGCTGATCACATCAAAATAATCTTCGGCTTCTTCGATGGTCACTGGTTCCCTGCCAAGCAATGCCACTTGGTTAGTAGGCAGCTGGGCATTGCCCAGGTCAGCTAAAGTGCCAGTCTTCTGTCCCACATATTTGACACTGGCACTCCTCTCCCTCACCCTGCACCAAACCGGTAAGAGCTATTAAGCCAGCAGTGAGCCACAGACAGGCCTAAGAAGCGCAAGGCCAGCAAATAACCCGCTGGTGACGGCTTCAAACCAAGAAATTGGGAAGTCAGCCACGTATGTTGGCTTGCAGTTGAACATTTACTGAGTGGGTACTAATCACTTACAGCCTCTGTCTAGAAGTGACCAGAGGAGAGTACGTCATGGAAAGAATCAGAGCGTATCAGTCATAGGACGGTCACTTTGTGATCACCTGCGGTTGTTGTTTCTTTTAACAGAGACCTGGCAACAATACCCTAAACTGGCAAGGGGAATAAAGGACCAGGGACATTCCATGTGAATCACTAACCCAGAATAAACGCCATACCACCTTAAGACAGATTTTGCCCTCCTAAAAGGAAGCTGGCCCTCCCCTCCAACTGCTTGGTAGGATACAGGGGGAGACAGAGGGTAGATAAAGGGTACCACTCCCTTCTGTATCCTTCAAGCCAGGTGGCAGTGTGAGGAAGGGATGGGAGGCTTGCATTCTGTGCCAGTCTCAGCAGCTGCCCATGTCTCTTGAAGCCTCACCTGAAAGGCCAGCTGAAGCGATACTTGATAAGTTTGTTGAGGATTTCCTCACACTTCTGTAGTTCCAGGGTCTGCCGGCGTGACACCTTTTTAGTCTGAAGCACCTGGAGTGGAGAACTTGTGTCAGAAAAAGTGCGGGAGAGATTACACCCAATATACCTCTGCAATCTAGGGGGGGGGAGCACGGACCGGCACATGCCAGGCACTCGCCTTGCAACCTCTGAATGAGGAATAGCAGGTGTATCCAGGAAGGGGGGAGGGGGAGAGAGAGGAGGAATTGCTTTCAGAAGCCTCCTGCTCAGAAGCAGGTGGGCTGGGGAGACCTGATACCATTGTACAAAGTGGGGCTTAGGACTTCCAAGGCCCGCCACTCTCTCCGGCAATCAGTGTAAAACAAAACGAGCGCTGCAGGGGCTTTGATGGGGTAGCCAAGGAACGCCCCGGCAGCTTGGATTTCAGGCCAGGAGCTGCTGGCATAGCTTTGCAGGCAGCCCAGCCCCTCTCCGGGGCACAGCAGGATTCTTCAAAGAACTTCAAAAGCGGCCGTGGGATCAACGGGATAGGGCGACCCACCGGCAGACGGCGCGTGGCAGGAGGGAGAGGCAGCCCACTCAGTTCAAGGGACAGGGGCAGCAGCAGCCTTTCTAATGCTGTCATGCTGGAGGAGCGTGAGCAGGGCCCGTGGCCAGCAATCCCTGTCTGCACCACAGGCCAGTACAGAGCGGGATCCTTCTGGCATTTCCTCTGGGCAAGCTCAGGTCTACGCCGGGGATAGGAAACAACAGGCCGATGCAAGAATATAAAGACTTTCTAACACCCCCGTTTAGCTAAAAAGGTCACATTTCTAGTCTTCAGGCTACAGGAAAGGAAAAGCAACAGGGACTATCCAAAATCAGGCCCATAATTATGTTACCACCACCAAGACCAGGGCATGCCCAAGCACACCGTGGCTACTTAAGTGTCCATTTGAGAAGTGACCACATGATCCCATTTGCCTCAGACGCTCAAGCAGAAGAAGAAAAGTCAGCTTTTATATCCCGCTCTTCTCTACCTTTAAGAAGTCTCAGAGTGGCTTATATTTCCTCTGCCCATAACAGACATCTTGTGAGGTAGGTGGAGCTAGAATTCTGAGGGAATTGGGACTAGCCCAAGGTCACCCAGAAGCCTGCATTGTGTAGGACTGGGGAATGAAACATGGTTGCCCAGACTAGAGTCCACAGCTCTTAACCACGACACGATGCTAGCCATGGCGTAGTGCTGTGAATCAAGGATGACATGTGGCCCAGGAAGAACTGCTCGAGATACACCCGACCCGCCCCCAGTCTTCCAGCAGGCTGACACGTCTGCCCGAAGAGTTCCCCTGCTCTGCAGCCTAGCTAGCAGGGAGAAGCCATCTCTTGACTTGGGCTGCTTTTCCTTTCAACTCTCCAAGACACTGGCCGGGGGAGGGGAGCAATTTCTGAACCGAAAGCCGAAAGCTTTATTTTTAAGATGACATGTGAAATGCAAACCAGTTGAATTATGTCCTGGATGCTGGGGAGGAACCACACGGGCAACAAGTGTCCGGGAAGGCTACCTTGGGAGGTTTGTGGCGCTTTGCATTGCTGGCATGTCAAACCCCCCCACCCCTTATGCCCCCCCTGCTTGCCACAGACATATGGCTGCTATTTAAAAGCTTTTAACAAGTTTCAGGCTGCCTGCTAATGGGAAGTGGGGAGAGAGAAGAGCAGAACTCTGCTAGAGAGGGATGCCTCGCATAGTTCTGTGACACAGCTCCGCACAATACACAGGGAGCTTCTTTGCATGGGGTGGGAGGGAAGCAGAGAAGCACCTGTTCTGCTTGGAACTCCTGAAAACACTATCTTGGGGTCTCGCAGCTCTTACCAGCTCGTCAATGTCTGCTTCGCCAACAGGTGCGGACCGCTGCCGGGATCCTCGGGTGGCATGCAGTGCCCGCTTCTTCCTTTGATGTCGGCCCCGCCTTAAAGGGTCTGCCACTGTGCCACCCTGCTTCCCCTTGGCTGCTTTCCGGGGTCTTACTGCAAGAGCCAAGAAAGCATTCAGTAAGAGTTTATACTGAAGGAAGAGGATGAGAAGGCAACTGCCCCACACGCTTCAAGATGGTCTCTGAGTCATTCGCTAACCAAAGGTGCAGCTGTTCACAATCTTCTGAGCACGGGAGTTACAAAAGGCCCAGCGTGCCGGGGATGAAGGCAGACAGGCTAACACACAATTTTCAACCCATAAGGAGTCCCATGTTAAAGGTGTCAGCGACTGAACTACAACCTTTGTTACACACATTCGCAGGTGAGACACGTAGATAGCGAGACTGAATTTTCGACCACCCAGTGGAAAAATTTCATACTGCGCCAGGCTTCATCACTCAACGTATCACATTCATTTTAATTAAGACTGCCAAGACGTTTTCCTCACTGGAGACCAGTCTTACAGGACTGTCCTTCCTTCGCTGCCATCCTGACTCAACTAGGACAGCTCGGTCAGTGAGACAGAGGACTCCTGCCGGCTCTTCCACGGCATGGCAGAAAAGCCACCACGGCAGGCTGCCGCTTCATGGGCACCTGGTAAACACAGCCGTGCGCAAGGCACCATCTTCTCCACTTCTTGCGTGGCATAAGGGGACCTTGGCCCACAACTGCTCTTCCTCATGCCAAGACCACAGCCAGTGCCAAACATTCTGGCACTCCAGCATTCTTTATAACAAACCTCAGGATCAGTAGAGCACAAGGACTAAATGCGACTCCGCCAAAATGGAAGATTTTTCCACAATGACCTTTCCTGATCAAATGCCTCGTAAAGCTGGGACTTGGGTGAAGGTCTTATTTTTAGTGATGGGCCCTCCTGGCCTTGGGGCCTGGCCAGGCCAGCAGGAAGGAGCCTGAACAAACTTCAAAAGCAGACAGAAATATCTACAATACAAGCTCCCTTCTGAGACTGGAAAGGGCTCCACATCAGTCAGGAGAGCAGATATAAACAGAATCGCAAACACTGACAGGCTCTGAATTGGAGCCAACATGCTGTTAAGTGGGACAGAGCATTGACCTTGAACAGAAGAGGCCCTGGATTCAAATTCTGCTGTCACATTAACTGTGTGTCTGGACAAACGTCTTCTTAAACTGGACAATAACTAAGCTACCCTGCACACAGCTATTATAAAGGACATCCAAATGTTCTGTGGAAGTTTGGAGTTCAGAACAAAACTCAACAAATAAACTGGTTTAAACGAGACAGTCAAAAGCTGTAGTTTTTAAAGCAGTTAAAAGATGTATTCTGGGATGTATCTGGAGATGCCCAATCAGACCAATAAAGCATTGCCACCATTTTTCCAACACTGTTTTTGGAGTTGAGGCAACCACAGCCACTGACAATCAAAACAGCACACCCCAATTTTCCTTGCAAAGACGCATTTCAGTGAGAAGAAAAACGCATCTAGAGGAAAGAAGAGTTTGAATGTATATCCCCCTTTCTCTCCTGTAGGAGACTCAAAGGGGCTTACAATCTCCTTTCCCTTTTCCCCTCACAACAAACACCATGTGAGGTAGGTGGGACTGAGAGAGCTCCGAAGAACTGTGACTAGCCCAAGGTCACCCAGCTGGCGTGTGTGGGAGTGCACAGGCTAATCTGAATTCCCCAGATAAGCCTCCACAGCTCAAGCAACAGAGCGGGGAATCAAACCCAGTTCCTCCAGATTAGAATGCACCTGCTCTTAACCACTATGCCACTGCTGCTCCAGGAGAGGACTATTCAACAGGAGTGTATAAAAGTTATGGAGTCAACGCATATGAACTAGCCACACCCTCCAACTGAAGAGCATCACAAATGCCCAGCAGGAGACACAGCAGAGAATCCATGATGATCACCATCTATACTACACACATGACGTGCATATGAAGCTTCCTCATGCCAGCCCCTTGGCCAATCAAGCTCTGTACTTCCCATCCAAACTGGCAGTGGCTCTCCCAGGTGTCAACAGAGTCTTTCCCATCATCTACTACCTGAAATCCTGAAAGATTCTGCATCTGAAGCATATGCTCTGCTGCTGAGTGCTGGTCCCAGCACCAAAGCATGCTCAGTACTGATCAGGGGCTTTCAAAGCAGCACTACATGAATGGCCCCAGTAGAGGCGGGGTGGAAGGGGAAAGTACTGCACTGAAAGGCATCATAAAGTGACAGCAATAATTACAGTTGCCAGTTGCTCTGGATTCTGCAGAAGTTACCAATTGAAACCTCAGTTGCACAGGAAGAAAAAAAGGGAGGATTTTGTTTTGGTGTTTAAGGACTGCAGTAGCTCTGAAGGGCAATGCAGGCGCCCGAAAAGTGATTTACTCAGGTACGCCACTTTTGTTTCCACCCCATCCAACAGCTCTTTGTTGTTTATCAGTTGTTCCAACAGATTTTGGTCAGCTGCGTTAATACCCAAGCCTGGGGTGGTTAGAAAGATGGCCCTCGCCTTGTTTTCACAGACTGACGACAACGACAAACAACACTGATCCTCTCGGGCTCTTCCAGCATCACAGCGATCTGGCAGACGTGAACTTATCAGCAGGCGGATTTAGGAGGCTCTTTCCGAAGCCTGTAGGTGCCAGTCATGTTATTTCTATTCCAGCCGCAGACAGGCCAGTCTGTGAGAACGGCTGGCATAGGAGGCATCTTATTTACAGAAAAATCCCTCCATCCAAGGTCAATTTCAGGCATATTCTCTGCAATGTCTCGAGCATTTTCTCTCCCAGGGGCATTCTAATTAAAATGAAAAGCTCAGTGTACATTTTAAAACTACAATTCACTGTGCCCATAGCTCGAGCTTTTTTCCCCATGACAAACCACGCAGCATCAACATACTTAGCCCCGCTGCTAAAGCCAAGTGACCTTGATTCAGATGTGATAAAGCATCCAGGTATGTGAGAAAGCAGGGCTTTACACTTGAAAGACTAGAAAGGGGCCGGAAGACAACACTGATCCCAGAGGTGACCACGTTCCACCAAGCAGATCCATCCGCCTTTCTTCCAGGGCAGGTCAATGTTCGGTTCAGTATTTGCCACACAAAGAGAAACATGGCTACCAACTAAGGAAAGATCCACCAGGGGTCTGTGGATACCAAGCAGCAGCTCCTCCATCCAAAGCTGCCAACGCACACCGCTCAAACTCCTAAGCAGGGACTGTAGCTGACGATCATGGCCGACTTACGTTTTACCCCAGCCACTTCATAATCTTCCTCTTCTTCCTCCACCCCTTCGTCATCATCCTCTTCCTCAGATTCTTCCTCTTCAGCTTCGCTCTCCTCTTCTACCGAGTCTTCCGCATAGTTTCTATAGAGAAATTCAACAACAGTCAGTCTTTCTCTCTCTCTTAGGGTTTCAGACTTAGGCAGGCTTCCCCTCTCCTTTCTTCATGACATCAGCATGCAGGGAGACCAGATAATATGTCTGGCTATGAGGAGTTGCTTCTGAAGCACATGCTCGCTGCGCAATCAAAAGCCCAGCGTGGCTTAACAGTGTCAGATGAACCCTGAGGAGATCCAGGGGTCAAATCATCATTCTGACAGAATGCTGCCTGGGTGACCTTTGCCAGTCCCTCTCTTGTTACTTATTTCAAAGGATTGTTGTGAGACTAGAGGAAACCTCAAAAGTGAAGCAGGACTGGCCCTGGTTATTACTCGGATGGGAGACCTCTAAGGAAGACCAGGTGTGCTATCCAGAGGCAAACGACTGCAAACCACCTCTGTTAAGTCTTTTGCCTTGAAAATCCTATTGGATGGGCCATGTCAGCTGTGACTGGACAGCATTTTACAGACACACAAAGGAAAGGGAACTATGTATACCCTGAAAGCTCTGAGCTCCCTGGAAGAAAATTGGGATAAAAATATAGTTGACCCTTCACCCCTGTACTCCCACCCAATATGGCTAAAGGTCTGAATGGCACATAAGAATCCTGGGTGGCAGAAATGCCATTCCACCGGGGTTTTATGCACACAAAAGTTCTCAACTCTTCAAAGTTTTCTCACTCTGAGGATCTCACTCGCGCCCTTCCCACAAGACAGCTCGTACTGGTAGGCCAGAAAGCACAGCTTCATACCCATATCTTTCAAGCTTGGTGCACAGGGCAGAGCTATGGAAGCCACAGGCACAAAAGCGACTCACCCAAAAAAAAAAAGGGCATTCCCCTTACCTGCCCCGGGAATTCCGCCTAGCGACAGAAGGCTGGCAAGCAGGGCACTGCCACTCGCCCTCCGGGATTTCGTAGAGGGCTGGCCTCAGGCAGAAGAGATGGAAGGCTTTGTTGCACTCGTCGCACAAAATGAGTTTGTCATCCTCACCTGGAAAAGCAGGAGTGGGGAAGGGGGAAAAAAAAGAACATTGGCAACATAATGAGAAACAGGTAACTGAAACTGCGCCAGCAGCACCCTGTGTCACAATATGAGAAGAAATCTCTCCACAGTGCCAAGGACCACTTTGGGAGAACTCAGGAAGGGTTCTAGCCTCCACGCTTTCAACAGGAAATAGCTGCCATGGCAAATGCTTCATCGTGCCTGCTCCAAAAATCAAAGCCTGGCTGAGTCCCAAGTAATTGAGAAGGACCGCAGGAAGAAATATTTGGATGCTGGCACCAAAGGGCAAGTTCCCACCTCAAGCAGAACAAAGGACTTTCAACACTTGGTGACTGCTCCCTGTTTTCAAGCTTCTTAACCTTATATTCTGCCGGTCTAGCTGTCCTTGCCCTTCTTCACAGCGTCTTTTTTACAGGACCACCATGCCTTCTTGGTTCTTTTCCTGTCTGTTTTATCCCATAAGCCAGCTGGACATTTCCAGCGTCAGGCACTGAACTCACCCAGTACCAAATGATATCCAAAGACGTTATATCCAAAGGAGGCACACAGAATTGCTTTTATTCTTTTTTTACTTACAACAAAGAACGGTGTGCTTTGTATGGCAAAGAGTACCAACAAACAGACAAAAAAGCTAAAGCTAGCGAAAGGAAGGAAACAGATGCTCCTGGGGTTATTTGCAAACTGTTCTGAGGTCCAAAAAATGTATGAAAATGTACATTTTACAAAAATGAAGGCAGCCGTCTCCACAGCCTCTCCAAGAATGGTGGTGCAAACTAACTTGGAGGTGAGAAAAACTTCAACTGCTTGTGTCAGACACTGCCCACCTGCCAAGACAGGGGCATTTGGAAGTTCACTGTGGAGAACGGCTGCTTGTTTGCCAGTACTTTTGAACTCTACTGCAGTACTTCATTGCCATGCCTTTGGGGGACAAAGGCGAAAGAGGTGCATTTTCATCTTAAGAGTGTTGTTAAGCGATGTACTAAATCAAATAAGCTTACAATCAGTAGAAGTTTTGGAGTCAATCTCGAGTTTTGATAACTTTTGATACCAACAAAATTCCTATTGAAAAAAAAAAAGGACCTTCCTGGCCTCAAGAGGAGTGTTCCCATTTCATGTCTTTAAGGACACTTCCACCCACCCGTTATTTTCAGTGACCACATCTGAACATCCAGATGTGCATTTTCAGGATAACCTGCCCACCCCTAATTTGGAGACAAGGTTTCCTCAGAAAGCAGAGGGCAGCCCACCTGGCTAGTCCTCAGTGGCCACACCCTCCTCCCAACAACACATACCCTTCTTTCGACACACTTTGCACCGGGCATTCTCCGCCGACATGTCCCACTTGATGCAGGCATCCAGCATGCCAAGTAACACGTGCACCCGCGAGAAGGTCTGTGCCTCACGGATTGCAATCTTCCACTTCTCCACAGCTGAAGCAACCTGGGGGCAGAACAAGCGGCTTAGGGCAAGGCTCTGAAGGACTTGGGAGGCATTTGGCGCCCCTTCCCCCTGGGCTCTCGACAGCTGTAGCTCAGGCGACAGCAAAAATTTCTTCCCCTCTCTGCAGCCTCCGAGGCCCACAGCTCTTACTCAACATACCCTGGACGGCCAAGCCTGAAACGGCTACATTCTTGACTTTGAAATCCAAACCAAATACCAAATGCTTGTCCGTCAAGGAAAACAAACAGCAGAACTTTAGCTCTGTTAATTGTAGGGACAGCTGGGGAGGCAAAGTTCAGGTCACAAAACTCGGGAACAGCCCAAGCTGCCCTCTAGCGGCAGCTTGGAAGAACCAGCCTGGATTGCACAGCTGGGCAGGGATCAGCTGACGCCAGCCCCAAGGCAAAAGGGCTCGGTCTCAACCCAACAGCTTCTCTGACCAGCTGTGCGGATGACCTACAAGTAGTTCTGGCAAACCAACAACAGGATCAGCTTTCTGCTCAGAAAAGTCACAATCTAAATTGGGAGAGGGGAGAGAGAAGAGAAAAACCTGCCTGCAGCCACCATGGGATCACTTAAGAAACACCTCTTGGTGTACCAACAAGGAAACAATGGTGCTCAGTCAAATTCACCTCCTTCTACCCATGGAAAGGCAAGCTTTGGTGGGAACAAATGAACTCTGCTGTTAACAGCAGTTCAGGAGCCAAGCTAAACCCAGAATTTCTGCAGAGTTGCACATTCCCCTCCCACTGATTCTGAGAAGTGCATTGTAAACGGGACACCTAGGAAAACAAGCCTTCACACCAGTCTAGAGTTCCCTCCTGGTGGTTCACTGGTGCAGTACCTGAACGCAAAAGGCAGCCAAGAAAGTGGAAAAATGTGGTAGCTCATCAAGCACTCTGCTTTTTGCTGAATGCCCGGAGTGTTTCCTCAGACATAATTTTCCAAGGAGCTGCTGGTAGAGTTTTGCTCTTAATATACTTGTGCCAAGATAAACCTGCAGAAGCTGTTGGCAGAATCTGTTCCCTTACAATTTTTTTTTGGGGGGGGGGGGGGGGGGGCGCATCCGGCTTCCCAAGCACTACAAAGAAAGAATTTGCTTCCCGTCAGCTTCCTCTATAAAGATGGAAACTAAAGAGCAAAACCCAGTTAAACACCAGCGAAATGCCTGCTCAGAATGCCACGGAATTAAAAAATGGAGCCATTTGACAGGACAGCTCCAATGGCTTAGCATGTGCAGCAATGCTGCCACCCCCCACCCCCACCCCCACCCCCGATCTTTGATCACCTTCTGCCCCTCCTCTTCCCTACTGGTTTGAAGACGACAAGCAGGAGGGGTCAACAGTTGCACATGAACAGCCAAAGCAGCTTCCAGGAAAAAAGGGAAGTAACAGGCAACTTCAAGCAGGGAGTCAATCCTGTGTTTTTACTCCTAGGCAATTTTGAGAGCAAAAGCCGACTGCCAGATTTTGACTGTTCTTTAAAGAAGCGAGCATGACCCCGTCAAAAGACAAGAAATAAGGAATCTGCAGGTCTACTATCCATTTACCCCAAACTCAACTTGTTCCAAATTACTCTCATCTTCAAGTAAATTCACCTTAAACTGGAACCTCAGATTGCTCAGTTTTATCCTTTCAAAGGGCTTAGGTGGTGGTAGCTGCTCCTTGCAGGAGTGGAGGGGGTGCTTCCTGTTCTCCATCTCAGCCAGGCAGTACAAGCCATTGCCCACCTTCCCTCCATCCCAAGGATGCAAAGAAAGTATCAGACCAGCTGAGTGTGCCCTCCCCTCCCCACCCCACCCTAAATCCCATGTTGCAGCTTATCATTACTGATCAAGACCTTGGCTTCTTCAGCCACTCTCTTCTCCTCATCCATCTCCTCAGCCTTGGAAACGGAGTCTTCTCCTTGATGCTTCCTCCTCTTCTGTTTAGGTGCCATGAAGCCTTGCAAGAACTTCTTAATGACGCTGGCCTGGAGGTCGATCACACACTCCCCAAAATCCTTCAGATTGTCCAATGAGCAAACCTGATCAAAAAGCACACGCGCGTTATTTCTACTGCGCGGAAAGACTCACCAATTCTCAACAGGGCTCCACAAAAACAGCTTCATTTCATTTTGCATTTAGCAGAAAGGCATGCTCTTCCTACAACTTGGGGAAGGTCAAAGCTAGGGTGTCCCAGCTTTGAGTCCATGCATCACACCATGTGTTATTAAAGAGCAGGGCTATCAAAATCCAAGCCCTCCACTGGCTCAGTAAACACCTACAGAGGCCCTTCGGAGCTTCAATTCAACTCAGTTGCAGGCAAGGAATCTACTATTAATGCTCTCTATCTCATGGCCAGCAGTTGTTCCTGCACATCTGCATCAGCTGCCAGAACTCTCTGCAGCATTCTGCACCTTTTTGAGGGGTATTTTCCCTACTGCTCTTGGCCCAGAGCTTTCGCTTCTGCAAGACAACGCAGCAAGAAGCCTCAGACCTCAAAAACTTGATCAAATAGATGTTAGGAGCCCCCTATTTTTCAGCATTAGGAAAAATGCTAGTAGGAGTGTAAGGAATGGCTTGGAACCAGCAGGGAAGCAGCACACATCAAGATGTCAGTGGCCAAGGGCACACAGGACCCGAGGCACAGTCCAAGCAACATTTCCCCTGCCCCAACCTCCCAGGGCAATAACTAATGCAGCTGCTTTCAGTTCAAAGCTTAAAAGGGCAAGAGAACACATGAAGCTGCCTCAGACAGAATTAGGCCGCCGGTCCAGCACCGTCTGACCGGCAATGGTTTTATTTATTTACAGCATTTATTACCCTGCATTTATTACCCTACCTTTTCTCCCCAAGGGGGACATAAAACAGCTTACACCATTCACTTCCTCCATTATTTTATCCTCACGCCAATCTGGTATAGTGGTTAAGAATCAATTCCTTCCTCTAATCAATTCCTTCCTCATCCACATGAAGCCTGCTGGGTGACCTTAGGCAAGTCACAGTTCCCTCAGAATTCTCTCAATCCCACATACCTCCCAAGCTGTCTGATACTGGGGAGGGGGAAAGGTGATTGTGAGATGCTTTAAGACTCCTTACAGTAAAGAAGCAGGGTCTGAAAATCAACTTTCCTTCTAGGTTATGCTGAGAGTGTGCGATACTCAGCAAGGGGATTTGAACCTGGGGTCTCCCAGATCCTAGTTCCACACGCTCACTGAAACACCACGCTGGCTCTGCCAGGGAAAGTTATTTCTCCAATGCCACACTATGGCCCCCACCCCCAAAAGGCAATGGGTGATCAAGGAGACTTATGTTAGCGGGAGAATGTTTGCACAATTTCCCCAGTGTGTTTTTACCCTGGCTTCAAACTCTGTCTCACTGACGTATCCCAGGCCGCCTTTCTGCAGCCGGGTAGCAACCTCGATGAGGTCACTGCGCAGGAAATTCAGCAATTCCTGGCTGCCGTCACAGGACTTCAAGCCAAGGTTCTGCTTCCGAGCCAAGTGCATGGAATGCGTGATGTCTTGATACCTAAGAGAGGATGAGACGGACCAAAGATCTCGATCAGGTCTCTTGAACCAAGAGCTTAATTAGGAAAACAAGAGCTGCCATTCGCTAGGCAACCTTTCGGAATATGGAATGTTTTGAACTGAACGCATTTGCATAGCTGGCAATAAGCGAGTCAAAGGGTCGTTCCACATGAACTGAGCAAGTTCAGTACTGGACGTCAGGGCTAAAATTTCACAGCAGCGCTCAGAAATTCCAGAAGTTTTTTCAATGGGAATATCCAGAAGTATTCAGGGTCTTTTTAAAAAGTGCAATTTTACATGTTCATTAAAAAAAATAATGTGGTCTTACTGCACCCACAAAGATTTGGTTGAGGTTTCAAAGATCAGATCATCTATAAATCATTTTCTCAACCCAATAGTATACTGAAGTAGTATTTGGCCAAGCCACACAGACAGAACTAGGAATATAAAGACCCAGAAATAACAGGAAATTTGTGGGTGTGCGGAAGGTGACAACATTTAGTTTTGCTAAGGACATTTTTCCAAAATTGATAATCCCTGTGTATACTGTAGACATAAATATTTTCAAGAATACATTGTTTAAGTGTAAATAATTCTGGCAATAGTATGTTACAGTGTATGAAAAATTATTAGAAAGTTCAACGTTTTCAATGTTATAAAGTTAAACCTGACCATGATGTCTACCTACTGTAGAGTCTACCTAATGTAACTATAGGAAATTATTTCTGTCCAAATAATATCAAATTTGACTTCAAATTTCAGCTTTTATTTTTTACTACTTCTCCTCAGATGACAAAGACTGATATACATGTAACTACATGTAGTTTAAAGTCCAGCAATCTCCAGCTCTTCTTCTCTGCAAATTTGCATTTTTCATTGCAAAAATGTACAGCACTTATGCTTTTAATGATGCAATTTAAAGTAGTAAAAGTAGTATGTTGTTAAAATAGTAAAATAAGTTTAGCAGGGAAGTATTGCATACATGTCAATTTCCCCCCAAATGAGTGTATTTTCCTGAACACAACTCAAAAAACATTTTTCCATGGCTTTAAAATTTCCAGAAATTTTGCTTCTCTAGCTAAGCACACGAATATGCCTGACCACCTAGGAGAAAAGCTCTCCCCACTTCTGCAAAGTGCGCGTGCAAGTACGTCACCTTAAAAACCACATTCCTCAAATGTTAAGGAAAGTTCAATGTGGGTGACTCCTATAATGGACTACACAAAAGCAGGAAGGAGCCCCACCTTTTCTGCAGACGTTCTCTCAGCTGGCTCTCTCGGATACCCTGTGGGTGTAAGCACTCAAGCAGCTCATCCAGTTCTTTCTGGGTGTCGCAGAGAAACCTGAGGATGAGATCAATGCCAGTGTCAGGCATAACAAACGTCCACCCAGAAGCAAGCAGGCATTAGAACCAGGCAACGAGCAGCCACGACAAGTCTTACAAGTCCACTAACCACTGAGAGCCCCCATCATGGACATGTGCAAGCAAAAGATCAAGAGCTGCCACTTTATGTCTCAGCGATCCGCTCCCAGCGAGCGCTTCAACAAATCTGCAGAGTTCTGTATTGCTCTTTTGTTTAGGCACACTCAAAAACGGTACAAATTGTTTTAATCAACAAAGTCTTGGGCAGGGGGAGGAGTCAGCATTCAAATCCATTGTTCTGAAGCCAACAGCTGGAGCATGACTTCGGTATCGCTGTAACCTGCCCCCTGCTGGTGGCGAGGTATGCGAGAACTGCAACCTATAAGTGGAATATCTCAGATGGAAGGGGGGGGGGGAGACTTCAGCTGAAGAGAGAGAGAGAGACTGACTTACGCCCTTCAGGGGAATGGATGCACACTCTACAGAACTCTAGGCATTTTTATAACATGGCATTTAATCAGACTGCAAGAATTCAGTCAGATAAAGCAATTCTCTCAGAACATGATTAAATGTAGCTAGGAGCATCCAACAGTTTATTGCCTAGAAGTAACTGAATTGTCAAAACAAACAAACAAATTGTCAAAACAAAACAAAGAGACAGATCAAACAACCAGAATTTTACTATTAACAATCACATGTGCAAAAAGACCCCCAAAATTAACTCCTCCGCCAAAAGTGCCCACAACACCAGTTTGTCTGTTTTATCAGATGAAGGATGAGATGCAAGGTGCGTACAGGGAAGGATCAGACTAGCTTCTAAGACCCGACTGGTGACAGAATTTTGAAAAGGTGATCCCCACTCTAAGTCACCACTGTAGCAGTGCTGGTGAACCAGAAGTATGGAGTGCAGAATATGACGGGGGTAACTCACAACAGCCAACACCAGCAGAATGGGGCATTTAAAGATTTGCCGTTTCCACAGCTGAGAACTGTTTCTGAAGATAAGGAAGGTGACTTGAGAAGTAAAGTTGTCTCCCCCGAAACTCCTCCCCCCCAAAAAACAAGCAGAATACACTCATACAAAAGATTTCCCAAACCCAGGTGGGCTATTCTTCATCCAAACACCTCCCCACGTCTATGTTCTTCATACTATGCTCACACATCAAGGGTTAATGTTTCAAAAATGACCGCCACCAATTTAATGACCTATTTCCTGTGGGAAAACATTCTCACCAACAAGCACAGGAGCTTACCATAGATTCTGTCCTTGTTTGGGGATGGTGGTCTCAATGGGAACTTCCGGAATAGGCAAGATCACCTGTGGAACATTCAGCACAGTGCCTTCCATTGGGGACTCCAGCATATCTGTGAACACCAAACTCAAAAAGCTAAGAGGCAGCCCCATTTGCAGAGGCAGCCCCATTTACATTTATTGCCCATTACAATTTCAGAGTCAAGTCCAAACCTTGCTATAGTGCCCTGAAAAATTTAAGGCTGTCTGTCATTAGCAGGTCTATAGTCTGCCGTATAGTTTGATCCCACCTCCCAAAGAAAGGGAAAAGCCAGAGGCTCCGTTTCATGGCAGAGGCAGGCCACAGATTTTGAACGGAGTTTTTCACACAACCAGACATGTACCAGACATGTCACTGTTTTGGAGCGGTCACAGTATCAGCAAAGGGTTATTCAGAGGAAACTGTCAAATGCTGCAAGCTCTCTGATCTCTTAATGAACAGGTGCGTAACCTTTGGCACTCCAGATGTTATGGATTACAATTCCCATCAGCCCCTGCCAACATGGCCAATTGGCCATGCTGGCAGGGGCTGATGGGAATAGTAGTCCATAACATCTGGAGTGCCAAAGGTTCGCCACCACTGCCCTATAATGTTAATTTAGATAAGGCCAAGCATAACATGCAGTTTATGGACAAATGCTATATACTTTGCAAAGGCAGCACTGCACAGGACACTGACTTTATCACACTTCCACAGAACACATCCCTGGGCACTTTATTTTGAGTTTAATGTTCTATTTTGTTTTTTTGTTGATAAGAGATTCTATTAACTAGCATTCACTATACACTTGTATTTCTTCATTCTGATTTATGCCCGACCCTTCCCTGGCAAACCTGGCTCAGGGCAGCTTACAAAGTAAAATTCATAAATATATCTAAGTACACTTTTAAAAACATATAATTAAAACCATAAACCTAATCGAGCTAATACGTGACTATACAAGCTGGCACCCTGACTATGCTTCTGTATAATACTGGTGGATCAACGGATGTACTCAGCGACTTAACCACAATGTCAAGAAACATGTCCAAACCTACCTTGTGGGTAATCGTCATCATCCTCCTCTTCGTCCCCCTCTTCTTCTTCCTCCTCTGCGGTGGGAGGTGTGAAACTATAGTCTATACCATCATGTACCCAACCTTTCTCTATGAATAAACCAGGAACCTCATCAGAGAAGAGCCAGTACCTAGAGAGATCACACATCAGGGATGAGAGAAGCTAAAACTAATTCCCCTCCTCCTTCCACTGACAAATGTCAGGATGCCATGATGATAATCCTTGGGGAAAGATGCAGGGGGCTATAGAAAAGTCAAGGCACCTTGCTGCTACTCTAGAGAAGCCTCCCGAGACCACAGAGAAAGCTAATGGATAAAACTGTCCTATAAAGGACAACGTCCTCAGGTATAGCCAGACAGTTGGCCACAATGTTAAGGTGTTCCCATGGCAGACTTGTCTTTGAAAGCATGGTACCCCCTTCACAGCCACTGCCCTTTTTTATACCTGTTGTGGTTACGGTCTGTGCCTATTGGTGTCCTGCGCATGACCAGCTTGGCTTTGGCTATGCCATCCTGAAAAGCCTTCTCAGCTGCGGCTTTATGCTTGCGGATTCTCTCTTCTTCGGCTTCTTTTTCTAGTTTTACTGACAGAGAGGGGGGAAAAACTGTTAGTTCTCCCTTCCTGTGGGTAAGATAAGTACTCCTGTAGTTTAATGGTTACCTGACAGGCTGTCTCACAGCAGGATTCTCTCTCCTTGGGCTGCTTAATGTTTTTATGGTCAGTTCCTTATTACTTTTATTGTATTGTTTTTATTTTGCAACCCCCCTCAAGAGTTCATTTGCTGCCTGCTCGAGGCGGCTTTACAAAATAAAAACACAATTAAATAAAAAAAACAATGCAACACCCACACTAACTTATGCTGACCACATAAAAGTTAGGGCTGACTCACACATGCATGGTTGTTGTGGGTTTTCCGGGCTCTGTGACCGTGTTGTGACCAGACTACTGCCACACAGCCCAGAAAACCTACAACAATCAGTTGAATCCGGCCGTGAAAGCCTTCGACAATCCATCACACATGCATGTTTCACGAGTGTAAAAAATGAGCCATCGCTGACCACAAAAAATAAATAAATCCAAGTTCTGCTCAAACAATTATTTTAAACAGAATCTATTTGTACATTCACCTGCTGGTCAGCAAGCAATGTGTGATATAACTCTGGACTAGTATTTCCTTTATGCACATTTGCACTCCTATGCAAATCAGATATTACCTTGCTTTTTCAATGCTTAGCCGTGGGTAGAGAGGGGAATGGCAGTCAGGCCATCCTGAAAGTCAATACGGGCTGACAAGCAGCCTGAGGAGCACCAAGTATATCCAAGCTTGTGAAAATGCAGGGATCCCAGGTGGGAGAGCTTGTATGGTCAATACACTTAAAGGGAATCCCTGGTTATGCAGCTAGCAGCTGCCTGTTCCTATGTCAAAGTATCCACCAGAGCAACTGCCGCTGGGACCAATTCTATTCCCCCTCCCTCTTTCTACTAGGGCACTGCAGAGCTTAGGAATCTAAGCCTGGCAATAAGGGAGAATGTGCCCCAGTTGGCAACCTTCTTTCTGCTGTGGATCTTCCACACCCCCCCCTCTTAACTACCTCTCATCTCAATCTCCTGCTGCTCCTTCTCTCTTTTGGCTTGGATGGCCAGCAGTCGCCTGCTCTTGACAGCACTGATCATGTCCTCTGCTTCCATCTCCACCCGCTGCTCCACCTTTACTGCTTTCTCCACCTCCACTTTCTTCTTTTCTCCCTTGCCCAGGCAGTTCTCCTCCTTGCCATTCTCCTTGCTCTTGGCCACCATCTCTTTCCGCTTCTGCTTCTCTGCCCTCTTCTTGTCGTTCTCCTCCTTCAGCATCGCCAGCCGTTCTTTCCACAACTCGGCCGACATCTGCTGTTTGGATTCCACGTGATCTTGCACCGAGTAGGTCATCAGAATCCGGTGACAGAGCGCAGCCAGGATCTGCAGCTTCTCCTCAGAGGTCAGGTCGAAAAATTCCGAGATCTCCAGTTTTTCCAGGAATTCATCTTGCACTTCGTTGTCATCAAAGCCTGCTAGGTCCTTGTTCTCCTCCGCCAGCTCCGACGCAACGCTTTCTTCCTGCACGTCCGATCTGCGCAGGCAGAGACGGACCAGCTCGGAAACCGAATGTAAAGTCAGGGGAATTTCTGACAGCTTCATCCCCAGCTCACGATAGTCTTCCGCAATCTCATCTTGGAGAAGGGTCTGCAACAGAATGACCAGGATTCTGTTCAAGTACAGAAACCCACCCCTCTCTGCACAAAGAGCTTCCATGAGAGAGACGGCAGTAATGGGGTACTGAGCATCTGGCAGCAGGAGCCCCGAATAGCAGCTGAGGAATTCCACAACCATGGCCACGTCCCCAAAGAGGGCATTGGGGAGACCTTCCGGAGTGTCCACCAGCTTGAAAGTCGGAAGGTTCTTCCCTTTGATGTCCTGGTCCTCGTATCGCTTCTGCTTCTCCAGCTTCTCCATCATCTCCTTCTCCCGCCGCTCTTTGGCTCGCTCCTTCAACTTCTCCTTCAGTTTCTCCCGCTTCTTTTTCATGTGCTCCTTCCGCTGCTCCTCGGTCATAGAGGCCCACTTTTTCCTGTGCTCCAGTAGTTCGTAGCGCTTTTGCACGATACCCCGCAGCTCCTCGGGAAGTCGGGCACGATCCTCGCTGGACAGCAGGCGGGCAGTCTTGGAAATGATGCAGGAAAGGGCACTCTTCTTGTCCTCGCGGTCTTTGTTCTCCTTGTAGTAGGCAATGAGGTGGAGTGCTGCGGGTGGGAGGTGCTTTGGGGGTTTATTGGAGGACCTGGGAGCTCCCCCAGAACCTCTTGGCGCTCTTGAGACCTTGGGGGTGCCCTTTGTCATGTCCAGCAACGTCATCTGCTTCATTTTTATCTTGGTGTCCTTCTTGGGTGATCTGGACTTCCCCGAAGACTTCTGCCCGTTCAAAAGCTTTTTGTTTCTCTGCTTCGGGTCCAAGGATTTCCCCAGCCGCTTCCTGCTGAAGTTGCCAGATGACATCATTTGCATCACCTCCTCTAACTCCTCTGCAGGGGATTTGGGGGGTTTGGAGTTCTTGACTTTCAGCGGGGAGCCCAAGTGAGCCTTCTTCAAATGCACGCTGCACCACAGCGACGGGTTCAACCCCTGGCCGGGAGAAGAGCCATCTGATTTGGGTTTTTTGGAGGGCTTCTGATCACCTGATGCAGAACTCTTCCTCTTGGTTGAAGGATTGAGAGTTAGGTACTGGAATTAAAAGAGGAAAGAGGTAAGTACTTGCATTTTGCAGAAAAAATAAGAGATCAGGAGAACTCTTTTTTCAAAACCGGCATTGATCTTGGGATAATTAGCAAAACAGATACTTTTCAGAGTTGCTGAAGTGCTTCCAGATGTCAGCTTCGAATCAACAGACAAGACACAGTATAAAAAATCACACCAATTCAGGATACTGCCTGCCCAGCTTTGGCTGGGAAAGGTGGGGTATAAATAATCATAATAACAATTAGCAGATACATAACAACACCCTAAGCCTCTGGGATCTGAAAATATGAGGCTAGCTTGAGCTATCCAGGTCACAACCGAACGTAGCACTATTAAATATGGCTGTGAGTAAACTTTTAAAAACATTTTTGACAAACATCTTCATGCACACTACAGGCTTGTATAGATCTTCAAGGGCCTGCTTTTCAGAAAAGCAGAGAGTATCCAAAAATCCAGGTATCAGAGCCCACTTAGCAGAGGGCCAAGATTCATTATTGCTCCATTCTTACAATCCATGCATCTCTCACCTTATGTGGGTCAAGCAAGAAGTCACTAAACTTGCTGGGAAGAGAGTATTTCTTCACCAATCCATCTTCAACCACCCAGGGGGCATTCTCGCCCATCCCAGCCCGAAGTGCATTATGGCGGATGAAATAACGCAGGATCTCCTTGTTTGGGGGCCGCTCCGTGCGAATGAGACTGTCCACTGGCACATTGCTGATGATCTTGGAGGACAAAGAAAGGAAGTCTTTAGGTACCTGTGCTTTAACCGGAAGCTCCCAGCAGGACAGCGTGCTTGTAGCCAGCCACTGGCCTCAGGCCTTGATGTTTAAAATAGACACGGCTACTTTTACGCACTCCTTGGCCCAGGAGCAGCCTCACAGGCTTAGGCAGCATTATCATTAACAGGAGCTGCTTGGAGCTCTCCTCCCCAACTCAGTAAGCCCACTTCATCCTCCATTCAAACTTCCCAGGAGAGGATCTGAGCAACTCCCTCACCTTATCTTCATTTTGCAGCTTGACATCGTATTTGTGAGGCAAGAATTTTGGAGGTACCCATTTTTTTTCCTCCTTCTTCAGAGATGTAGGCAGTTTCCGCGGAGACCTGCGTGCACGGTCACCTGACCAATCCCAAAAGGAACAGAGTTAGCGATGCAGCACTGCAACAGATTGGGGATTAACAAATGCCTGAGAAGCATTAACAGAAGCATCATCAAAGCACAGATCGCCCAGAAATGGACACAGTATCACTTTGATACCAGCGGGATCTGCAGTCATGGTTGCCAAGAGTTTCCAAAGGGGAATTTAGGCAAGAACTTCACAATTGTTTCAGCAAAAGGTAGTATCCCCTTTCTCACCAAGAGATCTCAGGAGATTTTTTAATTCATCCAACTTCACTTCCTGAACCTCCTTCCTTGCAGAATGTTTCCATTGGGTCCTAGCGTCTACTGCCCCCCAAACACCGAGCAGGGCTGGCTGAACAGCAGCAACAAGCCACCACTCTCCCGCTGGGCCTGGCAACTGTCTCCCCATTCCCCCCTCCCCCAGTCCAAACACCAAGCCAGGTCAGCAGGACAGTGGCGGCAAGCCAGGCCCACCTGCCTCCGCCCACAACTCACTGCTTGCCTGCCTGCTCATAGTCCTTTGGGACTATTTTCTACTGCAGAAGCACACACTTCCGCCAGACCGCTACTGACCATACTTTTATCTTTCTGTGGGAAACAGTATAGTAAGAGCTTGCTCAAGTGCCACTGGAGAGTGAGATATGCTACTACTTGCATATTTCAGAAGTACGTCCAATCAGTAGACTATTGTAATTTAATCTGTGAGAAACTAGAACTAACAGGGAGGGAGACTGGCCCAATGAGAAGTTTGCAGCCACAAACTTACAAGCGTGCCTCAACAACTACAGTGCCAAGTAAGAGAAACACTCCATCTTCCCTCCTCTACTGTAAAAGTTTCCCAACATAAGCTCAATATGTTTCGTTTCTCTAACACTGCTATCTAAGTACCTTGTACATATAAAAGAATCTTTCCCTAAAAAACAGACAGGAAGGAATTGGGATTGCACACAGTATTGATATTGCATCCACAACAATACTTCACAATTTGTGGGTCCAGTGCGGGTGGACCAGACTAATTACTGAAGCAGTAAGATGACTGGGAACACCCTGGATTAACACATACAGTTTCAGAGTCTGCTTCTTTTTAAAGGAAGGCCTAACATCAGGCTGTGGCTTGCTACTCACTCAAACTGTCTCTCCTGTTCTCATCTTCCTTCAGGGCCAGCTCCTTTTGGTTATCCTGGACTACCTGGCTGGAATTCTCTTTGTCACTGGAAGGCGAATCACAAGCTCCATTGGCTTTCTTCTCAGCCGTTTCCTCTTCCGTCGCCTTTTCCAAAGGATGTATTTTCAGCACCTTCACCCGCAGAGCCTTCTCCTTCCCAACCTGAATGGAAAAGGTGAGCAAATTGGTACTAGAAAGGAAAATTAAGACAGAGGACATACTCACACTAGGGACACAAACTGGGCTCATTTGCCCATTATCTTGTCCACTATACATAAAGCATTCCCCCTTCTCTTTTCCCAATCCAGAGATTTTGAGGCTAATAATTACTGAAATAGGATGTTGTGGGTTTTCCAGATTGTATGGCCATGTTCCAGTAGCATTTTCTCCTGATGCTTCGCCTGCATCAGTGGCTGGCATCTTCAGAGGATCTGGCGGCAGTGAAGCAGACGAGTATATATGCCTGTGAAACACCCAGGGTGGGAGAAAGAACCTCCCACCCTGGGTATTTCACAGATATATATATATATATACTCCATTTGCTTCACTGCCACCAGATCCTCTGAAGATGCCAGCCACAGGTGCAGGCGAAATATCAGGAGAAAATGCTACTAAACACGGCCATACAACCTGGAAAACCCACAACATCCCTGTGGTTCTGGCCGTGAAAGCCTTTGACAATACAGTTACTAAAATGTCTTGGCAATCCAATTTTATTTGCTCACCTTCATCTTGCTAAGAGCAACTGATATGATACCTGTAGCTCCATAAACCACACATGCTTGCC
Organism: Sphaerodactylus townsendi; assembly: GCF_021028975.2. NCBI lineage: Eukaryota > Metazoa > Chordata > Lepidosauria > Squamata > Sphaerodactylidae > Sphaerodactylus > Sphaerodactylus townsendi. The sequence continues at coordinate 18,734,009 of NC_059440.1, read as the reverse complement.
CAGGTTTTCAACTTAAGGCCTTACCTCAAAGTCACACTCTTCTCCTACTGCAAACTTGGTCATGATCTCCAGCCAGGAAGTGTCTACCAGCTTTTCTAAGGAGATTGTGTTATGGTGGACCATTTCCAAGACAAGTTTCTCATACCAAACTGGGAATTCCTCCTTCAAGCTGGCAGATATAAGATCACAAGAATGAGCAGAGACCACAATTAGTTAAAACAGCATGCTGACGGGTTTATCCCTGAACAAGGGTATTTGTTCAATAGAAAATGTGACTCCCAAAACTCCTACCATCTCCCAACCAATGACAATGCCAATTCCCTGACAATTATGTAAGAAGTTCCTTGAGTCTAGACAAAGACATTTAGTCAGTCAAACTGCCAGCAATTCTTGTTTTATACATCAGGAACCCTTACAATAGTCTCCTGTGTGAATTATGCAGACCCAATACCCATTTCTGTATTATGTAACTACAAAACTTGAATAGTAAGATCTACACCCACTCTCCCACATGACAAATGCAAATATGCAGCCTCATTCACATGAACAGCAACCACATTAACTACATCAGCATTACTCTGCAAATCCTTTACCCTCATCCTAGGTTTTCCTTTATAGACTATAATTGCAGAGGCTGTGATTTCAAGGAGGTAGAGGTTGGATTTAACGTCTCTGTATCATGCAATGACCTATTTAGAGGGGACTGTGAGCCCCCAACCCCACATAAATGCTCTTGGCTTAAAAAAAAAACAGCATTGTGATCAGAAAGCTACATGTAGGAATCCTTCCTCATGGAAGAACATGCCACCTCGTCAGCCCTAAACTCAGTCTGAGTTTTATCAAACATCCACTAACAACTAAAAAAAATTGTTGGTGCCCTATTGGGAAATTCTAGGAATCTTCAAAAGAGATAAACACACATCCTTGGAAATTATTGTCCCAGGTAGCTGAAAAGGGGTTCTAATTCCTTCTGGAGGTTTACTCTCACCCATACCTGTTCCTGATTGTTCACAACAGAATGCTCCTGGCCACACATACCACCAACCCTACATGGAGGACTTACGCACCACCCTCTAAAACTAGAAGCCTTGGACACCGCTACTTACAGCTCTGCAACTTCCTGTTCCTCCTCCCAAGCTTCTTTGTGCGTCAGCTGACTGCTTCCTGTGCTTTTGCAGGTCCATATTCGTTGGCTGTACTTCTCCAGCCGTGCTTCATATTCTCTGGAGGAGCAACAGCTCAGGAAAACAAGGTACATGAATTGGAGACACTCCTCACCCCCCACAAACACACACACACTTGAAAACAAAAAGTCACAAATGCAACACTGATATGCAGATATATAGAAATGAAGATGCTAGGAACAATCCATGAACACTAACACATGAACACATGAAATTCAAATTCCAACTCAAGAGTTAATGACACTGCAAGTGCAAGAGTACACAAAGCACTAGCTTTTTGCAAGAATTTTTAATCTGTTGGAAGCTTCAGTGAAGAGCAACTTAATCCGAGTTAAGTTGCTTCAAAGGGTATATGCTACATTTGACACCATTTTGTGTGTAGTAGATACAACTGGATCAGTCCTAATCTACGCTTGCCAAACGTCCTCTATAAACAGACATCTTCAAGATGAGCTGCTGCGGTAAAAAAGCAAAGCACAGTTAACCTGCACATCGTGTAAACTTACACTGTGGCCGAGGAGGCGAAAGATTCTGGTGCAACTTAAAGACCAATTTGCTTCTCGCAGAAGATGCTTTCATGGGCCACCTATCTAATTTCTGATAACTGTACAGAACTAGTCATTTCGGTGAACAAGAAGATGGAGGATAGCAAAGGAAGAAAGCACGGATAACAGCAAATGCACTTAGAGCCGTAAACCTCAGAATGTAGCCTACAATGATACTCTAAATTAGATACTGGGCAAAAGCAAGATGTGCTTAGGCAAACCAGCACAGCAGTGCAAAGAGAACAGCAATTTAGCATGATATATTAAAGGTAACTTCACTGAAGAAGAGTCACACTTATATCCTAGCTGGGTGAGGAAGCCCCCAAATCTGCATTTTCAAAACTACAGCCATTATCGTCAAAGAAATTACAACAACTGCTTCACCATACACAGGCACTCACTTTGTTTTCAAGTGGAAAAAATGTGGCAGTGAAGGGAAAAATAGTCATATGTAATACCTGATGAGTAAAAGAAAAGTCAGCAGTGAATGCCAGATGGTGATACCACCTCTATGTGCATGATAACCACACCATATTGAGTGACTTTCATGAAAGTAAGTGACAGCAGTTTGTGCCAAATCAACTCTAGATGACAACAGAAAACCTACCCTTAGCACACAAATAAACATTTGCTTATCTGTATAATTTGTTTCATTTCTGCAAGTCATACAAAAGAGGAAGAAATTACAAAAGGCACAGAAGTGTCCCCCCGTAATTTTACTGAACTTCTAAGTTTCAAAAGCTTCCTCAAGAATTGCTTACATTGCCCAAATCTCTCTCTGTAGGAGTGAAGTCTATATGTTGCTTTCCCCCCACACTTCACTTGTTCAGGATTCTAGTATACACATAACCTTTCTGTATGTATTCTTGATGAACGTAAGAACAGGCATTCTTAAGCCATTCACAGAGGACACATACCTCCTGTGACTTCCATGTTCTACAGTCACAGTTCAAATATGGTACATAAATGTATATGCTCCTCCACAGCATTTACCACAGTCACTTTCAGAGTCTGAGTCCCTGAAGGTGTGAATTCCTTCAGCCCTTCAACAAGGAGCTGGATAACTGCCTACTACAAACTAACCAAAAGGTGTCCCTACCAATCACATACATCACTGACATGTCTATGACTTCATTTTGTAGTTGCACAGTACTGCAAAAATCCCAACGATTAAAGAACGTTCAAAAACAGTGGACCTGGTCAGTGTCTACTAGACTCTTCAAGGCTTCCCTTTATTCAAAACGTCATCATACACTCTCCACATAACAGATGATCAGTTTATGCACCGGCAAACAGACATCAAAAATTCCTCATTCCCGATTATTTTATTGAGATATTTTAAGATTCCTTGACACACTCATATAGAGAAAGGGAATTCCTCACCTTGGCAAGGATGTTTACTGTGAAAGTCCTACTCCCTCAATGAGTTGTGGGGTTTCAGTTGAGTATGTAATATCCATCTGAGCCCCCACGTTGCTGTGATATATAAAATGATTGATGTAATAGCAAGTACTTTTTGCTGCTTTGTTAACAAGTTCTATTAGTCTTTAGTCTGCATATGGCTATGTAATATGTTGCAGTTCTGTTGGTGTTATTCAGTATATTTTGTGACGCAAGTTAGACTGCAAAGATTTTTATCCGAAGTTGATCAGAGTGCAAGAATCTGCTATATCTAAATCTGCCCCTTTCTCAATGTATTGCTTACCCCTGTAGATAACTATTTATTTTTGCCTATAAAACATAGCCATCTAAAGTCCTTCATCTGCCCAGTCTCATGCTTGGGCACCTTTAAGAGCAAACTGAGCTAGATCAGTGATAGCGAACCTTTTGAAGACCAAGTGCCCAAATTGCAACCCAAAACCCACTTATTTATCGCAAAGTGCCAACACGGCAATTTAACCAGTTTAGAAAAAATGTTTGGCTCCAAGGCCTGCGTTACTCGGGAGTAAGCTTGGTGGTAGTCGGTGGCTTGGCTTTGAAGCAACAGTGCAACTCTTCCAACGGGTGAATCACGACCCTAGGAGGGTTTACTCAGAAGCAAGCCCTATTGCCAGCAACCCAGCTTACTCCCAGGTAAAGGATCATGCTTTAGTTCTTCGCATGAAAATCAGTGGGATTTAACAGGGTTACCTACACTGCTTCCCCAAAACTAGGTCTTAGGTTTAATGCTAATAATCGAGCCCAGCAGCCCATGCCAGCCTAGATGGGGGGAGGGGAGGGACTCTGTTTATGCGTGCCCACAGAGAGGGCTCTGAGTGCCACCTCTGGCACCCGTGCCATAGGTTCGCCACCACTGAACTAGATCAATATAGGCCTAGTTATTTAATTTAGTATGTGCACAAGGAAAAAGCTTTGTGTTCTCTCCTTCATTCTCTCTTCTTTGTCTTGTACCTAACAGAGCCCCTTTCCCATGACTCAACCCTCTCTCTTTCCCCCCTCCCTCCACCAGTCCTCATCTGTCAGGTCATCCTTGGCTATTCTGCAGTGATCAGTTTGGGGGGAAGGGGGGGACAGGTGCAAGAAAAGGCACTTTTTTGCAGATCTGTAATAAGGTTTGTGAACCAGAAAGTGTGACTACTTAATAGAACAGAGCACTTACTGATTTTTATGATTAATCTGTTTAACACTGTATGTCTGAAAGCCATTCTATGAAACTGGAGCCTCTAATTCAAGACCACGTGCAAGAGAACTGCATGGATAAGGCAGAAATCTATTTTCATTCTACATCCAGCCATGAAAAGGGTCTTGGGTAAATGTTTATTAAATACGCTATAAGGTAATTAGTGTTTGTCTTTGGGTAAGGTATCAAGAATGGCTGCTAACCATAATAAAACAACAATGGTCAAGCGTTTCCTGAAACAAAAAACAAGCAGAAAAAAAGAAAACACAGAAAGGATTCACCAGTGGCTGAAGGATCATATGGGGTACACAATAACAAATCTGCCACCATGTTAATATCTATTAAAAATAACAGTGGCTGAGAAATAGAACAAAGTTTCTAGTACTAATAAAAAATATTTAATCAGACCAAAAAGCCCATCTACTCCAGCATTTTGGAGAGCCTGATTCTTCCAAGAAGCTGAAAGAGCAAGGGGGATGACGTCACCCTGTTGCTTGTCTCCAGGATCTCAGGCTCAGAGGTAGATTGCCACTGAACACTAGAAGTCACATCCAGGCACACTAATAGCAGTTAAGAAACAGACTTCCCCCTGATCTGTTCACCAGATCTTTTAATGGGAACATCCTTTCATTTAAATGATGCATAGAATTCAACACTGTAAGCCATGGCAAAGGTCGATGTTGGGTTCCTCAGGCTGTACCTCCTGAATATCCTCCAAGTCAATTTCACACGGCAACCAAGTTTAAGTACAGCAGCGAGAAATATGTTTCTCTGGGGAACTCACAGAAAGGACATGAAGCCATCAGCAAGGACAGAAGAACCGCCTTACTGATGTAGGCCATGTTCTCCAGCGACGGCCAGATGGATAAGCGATGCGAACATTTTAAAAAGATACTGATGTTTAAGCACAACTCCCTCACTCACCAACCTTACTGTTTGTTGCAAGAACTGGTGGTGCCTCCACCGCCTCTCACTATTTCCCACTGTCTTTAATACCTCCTACTCTCTCCAGACACACAGCCTTCTTCCAGAGAGTTGCTGTATTGCTCCTAGAGCCACACCCCCGAGCTAGCTGTCATTCCAGGCTCCTTCAGTTGAGTGCCATGGGCACCCCCGCAGGAGCAGCAGGTGATTTCTCCCCCAGCTGGAAAGCTTCACACCAGCAGCCACACACTCAGCCTTGCCAGTCAGCCAGTCGTCAACCTGAGCATGTCAGAAGTTTTTCTAGAATGTCTCTAGTGGTTTTCCTTCGCTGCTGAAGTACAGGCTATTCCACAGCTTCCTTCTGTTCTGGCGAGTCCTCAAATCTAGTAATCAAAGCCAGAATGCATCCTAGTTGGGGAAGATGGTTCTATTAAGACCTCAATGGCAGTGCTTCTTGATATTCTCAAATGGATCCAACTAGGCCAGTATCCTGCTCACAAAAGTAGCCAGCCAAGGGCCCCAATGTTGCTTGTATCAAGCATCTGTTTCAGAGGCAGACTGAATCCAAACATTCACCTATTGTAAATTAATTTTCCTTCTCTGTACACGTATCTAATCCCCTTTTAATAAGAATCTCAGAACAGCCACCCTGGCCCTAGCCCAACATCTTGTTTCATACAATGCCAGGTCAGGCGCTTTCGGGAAAGCCAGGTGACCTCTCAGCAGCAACTGGTCCTCAAATTCATCCTATCTCGGGTAGTAGAGCCATTTCTTGGAATCTGTTTTGTTTTATTACCTCTTGCTCAAAGAAGATGGGTGTAACTGGATACCAGCAATATTCGAAACAGCTCTTCATTTTACACCCAAGCTAGGCTGGACTAGAACCTGAATCACTCACATTTCCCAATAGCCTGAAAAATACTTCCAGAGAACTCAAAAAGATTGCACAGTGTTATGCCATTGGTCGGTTCTGATAAAAGGCATTATGTGTTCCTTGGGGAGGGTTTTTTTTACTTAGGGACCAACGTAGCTAACAATTTCATCCTGTCTCTGACACATACATGTTAGGTGCCATCACCACCACTAGATAAGTAACATAGTGACAAGGAGGCTTGCGTCAAATCAGGAAGTCCTGGGTTGAAATCCACTCACCAGGCACTCTTCCGCAAACCACAGCCTCTCAGTATTAGTTCTTCATTTGCTATAACCGTCATATTTGTGTCCCAACCTTCCTCTAAAGAGCCTAAAATAGTGTATGCACATGATTCTTCCCTCCCTCCATTTTACCTTCATAGCAACCCTGAAAGGTAGGTTACACTGAAAGAATGCCGCTAGCCCAAGGTTACCCAGTTACACTTCAATCACCACACAGCACAGGATCTTACATAACATAATGGCAGCCCACCTTACAGGCTTCTTTTTTATAATTACTGCATTCATTACAGGATTTTTATCCTACTCTTACTATATTGTAGGTAATTGTGGCAAGAAACATCTTAAAAGTTGAAAGCAATAGATAAGTCCTAAGTATTACTACAACATATTAGTACATTGCAATGACTGAAAAGAAATTCCAGTTAAAGTTCCAGCTCTGCAAAAAGTTTGCTTTTGGCAAACCGCTCAGCTTCAGTCCCATCTGCCATAAGAGAATACTGCCTGCTTTACAGGACTTGGTAAGGATTACAATAAATGCCCATGCGGCACCTTGAACACTAAAGAACAGCACAACACTTTTCAAGAGTGCGATGTGGGGTAGGGTGCTGAACTGAGATCGACCTAGGTCCACTGGACCATGAAATTCACTATGTGACTTTGAGTCAATCATTCTTGCCCAACCAAGCCTACTTCACAGGGATGTGACACAGAAAACAGAAGAACAAGTTACGCCCTCCTGAGCTCAAACGAAAACACAGGAGGAAATGTGAAAAGAGGCAGGGGACCAGACATACTTTAATAAATAGCCACACTATATGAGGCGTTGTGGGTTTTCCAGGTTGTGTGGTCCTAGCCTGGTCGTTTTTGCTTCTAAAAATTCGCCAGATCTATGCTAGGCATCTTCAGGGGCATGTCACAGTAAGGTATGTTTCTATGGAGAGTCTCCCCCTTCGCAATCAAAATTAGTATCTGGCCAAAGAGAGGCAAGCTGCTCTGCTGTCCCCCTATCCGCAGCCCATGCCTACGATGCAACTCGCCACGACTACTGTATGCCCACTTTCCTTAGCTGCTAGCGACTGCAACTTCTGCACTCGCGAAGACCCCCAAACCCTTTCCCTGCCACAAATTGGGGCAAGCTGGAGGGGCTCAGGAGCCCCTCCAGACGCACCACAACAAAGCCCGGATCGTGAAGCGCTAGAAGGGCCTGGCAAATGTCACCAGGCCTCCTGCCTAGCCCAGGAGCGGCGAAAAGAAACCCTGGAAGAGACGAAGAACAAAGAGCCCGAGCGCGGGGGGGGGGGGGGGGATAGAGGGAGGGAGGGAGGGAGGGAGGGGCCGGGCCGGCTCGCCTCCCCCTCCTCCCTCTTCCAGATCGGGGTGGGGGAAGGGAGGCGGCGATCCGAATTCAAGGCCCCTCCCCCCACCGGAGGTAAACAAGAGGCAACGGCAGAGAAACGGAGATCCCCCCTCCCATCACGCACACCTTCCCCTTCCTCCCGCTCCAAATCCGGCGCCGGCCTCAGGATACTCGCTGGTGCGGAAGACCTCCTGCGTGTGGGGGATGACGAAGCGCGGCTCCGGCTGCTTCTCCTCCTCCTCGGCCGTCTCCGGCCCCTCAGGCTTCTCTCCCCCCGCAGGCGGCGGCGGCGGCGGCGGCTTGGCCAACGGGAAGGGCTTGCGGCCCAGCAGAGGCGCCATCGCCTCACGAGGAAAATGGCGGGAAGGAAGGAAGGCGGGCGGCGCCCCTCCCCCACCGGCGAGAGAGCGAAGCCGGCAGGCGAAGCCTCAGACCTTTCCCCCCTCCTCCGCGCGCGCCCCCTCGCTCGCGCGCCTTCTGCCTTCTGCGCGTGCGCACACAGAGAGGGATGCGCTAAGGCGGGGGAAACAAAATAAATACGACGGGTGTTCAACCCTGCTCGTCTACGCCTTCCGACCTCTCCGGCGCGGTAACTTCTCTTCCTGCGCCACGGTTAGACCAACTTAAACCCGCCCTGCCGCGTGAATGGACAGAGCGGACGTCACTTAGCTAGGTTAGGTTGAGAGAGAGAGCGCGTAACCGGCAAGGGGCGGAGCGAAGAGCGCGTTATGTAAGCGCCAGAAAGCAGCGCAGCGGCGCCGCGGCCATTTTGTGCGTCGCTGCTGATTAGGTCCCGCCTTGCGCGGCCAATAAAAACGGGCCGCTATATCCGGGGTCTTGTGAAAGAAAAAAAAAAAAAAGCCCGCTTCCCCGGCTTTTGTCTGGGCGAACGGTGCTCGGCCTCGCCTTAAAGGGGCAGCTTCCTTAAAGAGGCCAGTCTGGAGCAACATGGGAAAATAAAGAGAGGCCTATTTTTCCAAGCAGGCAAGACTCAGGCCCCTTCCACACATGCAGAATAATGCACTTTCACAATTGTTTGCAAGTGGATTTTGCTATTCCGCACAGTAAAATCCAGCTTCAAAGTGTATTGAAAGTGCATGATTATCCTGCATGTGCAGAAGGGGGCCTCAGAAGTTCAAGAAAAAGCACATCCACTTCCAATGCACTATGCAGCTGGATTTCACAGTGTGGAATAGCAAAATCCACTTGCAAACAATTGTGAAAGTGCATTATTCTGCATGTGTGGAAGGAGCCATAGGGACACCTACCACGATTCTTATATGACCAAGGACCACAAAAATACCATCTGGTAGACGCTCTATTTCTTGGACTCTGGGATCTGCAATAATTCTCATTTTGACATGGGGGGTGGGCATCAGAAAGTTTTGAAATTTTATTAATACTTCAGAATCTTTCCAACACTAAAAACACACAGAAAAAAAATCACCAAATGACAAAGTACTTCTTCTGCACTGAATATTAAATCTAAAAAAACCCCACCTTTTTTAGCACTTGGTCATTAAGCACCTGTATCAAATTAGCTCTTTAGTGCCATTACTGTTAAAAGTCTAAAATTTCTGTTATTATTTTTGCAATCCTGAACCTTCAAACCATTAATTTCTTTCTGTTCTAAATATCAAGAGTTCCTAATCATCCAAAAATGTTATTCTCTTATTTGAGTAATAAAGTAAGCTTTGCCATCTCTGCCAACTGTGCGGTAATTCTTTTGAAGTATTCTTCTCTGTGGTTAACTGATGTCTCTTAATCATTTATCAGCCCAGAAGGAAGTAAACATTTTCGGTAAAGACCCATGACATGCCTTTTCAACTGCCTTTGAAAATCAGGCTTCTGTGAACTTCATCACTGCTCCAGAAGCAGGATACGGCTTGCTGATATATAGAAAACCATGCAAAGGGGGAATTGCAACACTTAGAACACAGTACAGTTGATGATCTAAACAAAGTCAGCATCTACGCAGCAGAGATTTTTGCAAGGGATGCCAGCAAATTCTTCCCCAGTAGAGGGTGCTAGAACTGCTGATCTTAGCTTTTCCAAGAACCAGCTCAAAATTATATTCACACACAGAAAATGCCATGGTGTTTGTTTATTATGAAGGACAGCTGAAATCCAAGTGAATTCAGGCTCTGGAGAGAAAAACAAACAACCATCAGGTCAGCAGAGTTTTCTTCAAGCATGTTTAGAAGTATGCAAACATACAGTGGGCAATGTCCCCCTTCATTAATGGTCAAGAATGGAGTTCTCCAACATGGTGCCTATGGCACTTGCCAACACCTTTCCTGGTCCTCACCAGGTACTTTTTTAGAAAGTACAATCATAGAGTTGGAAGAGACCCCAAGGGCCATCAAGTCCAAGCCCCTGCAATGCAGGAACACACAAAGCACTCCTGACAGATGGCCATCCAGACTCTCTTTAAAAACCTCCAAAGTAGGCGGGGTTGGCTGAAGCTTTAGATCAGAAGGAGCTTCTGATTGGCCACTGGAGACCTGTTTGGTTGTGTAATTGAAAAAAAACATGTTGCTTTGGGACTAGCTGTCACCACAACACAAGCATCTTAGCTGCCAGTCCAAAGGTAAGATAGTGTGTGCGAGAAAATACGTTTAAACAATATTTTACAAGAGATCCAGTTAAACAGAGCTCCTGCTTGAAATGTTGAAGACTTATCCGGGACTTCATTCCCTGAGTTTATTGTTGGCTCTGCGTCCTGTTACAGCCATTTTGTGACTGCCGTGTCAGAATTCCATAGGTGCCTGCAGGATCAAAAAGGATGGGGACCCCATTCTAGAAAAATGACACTTGATAATTAGTGAACTATATGGGCTTCACATACACCATCTCAGCAATTCTTATACTTGCCCTGCAAAGGAGGTTCGCATAATTCATAATTTTACAGAAGCTGAGTCAGTATGTCCCTGTAAGTCCCCATAAGTCCCTGAGAGTCCACAACTAATCTGAGATGCAGCAGGAGGGGAAACTGAGGTCACAAGGACACCTTGATTTATGTCTGGATCCCTCTCTGCATGCCTACAACTCTTTTGTTTTCTCTTTGTGCACAGAGTTCACCACATTAACATTGAGAATCGAGGAGTGGGCACAAACCCATACCCTTCCAACAGGGCAGACTCACTGCAAGCATTAACACAACTTACCGTGCAACCCTAAATAGAATTATACTTTTCTAAACCATTGACTTCAGAGGACTTAGCAGAATTTAAATTGGTTTAGGCTTGCATTGTTAACATCACAGGGCTTTAACAGAATACAGAAATGGTTAAATTCACCATAGGCTGGTGGGATAAGGCAGGATATCCTGAAAACTAGAGAAACCCGTCAAAATAGTCATATGGCCAAAGACCACAGAAATTCCATGTGACCATTGCCATCCCATCAGCCCTTCCAAAAAGCAAGTCCCAAAATTATTCTAAGTCTTATTAGTCATGATATAGTGAGACTGATACCTTTTTTGCTTTGTTTCTAGTTTTTGTGCTCCTAGTCCTATGGCATTGTGTGTTGGATGGCTCATACTACCTGATTGCATTGTTTTAAGTTGTATGATTCACCTTGAGTCTCAGCAAGAAAGACAAGCAGTAAATAAATAAATAGGGAGGAGCTGCGGGAAATACTTGGAGATTTTGGGGGTGGAGCTTGAGGAGGGTGGGATTTCTGGAGAGAAGGGACTTCCGTTGTTTATGTCACAGAGGACCTCCCAAAGCAGCCATTTTCTCCAGGTGAGCTGATCTCTGTCACCTGGAGATTAGTTGTAATAGCGGGAGATCTCCAGGTACCCCCTGGAGGTTGGCAGCTCCATTGATGGACCAAGAATCGGATTCAGTATAACACAGCCTCAGGTGTCCAAATAAATAAATAATACTCAGCATTGATAGAAAACATCTTAAGAGGTCCATGCGCTTCATAACATGTGGAGGAGATGGGCATTTTTACCCCGATGTTGCACTTGAAACACTAGACTCTAGTGACTAGAGCAGAGGTGGGCAATTATTTTTTCCATGGGGCCGCATAAGAAACAAAATATTGTGGAGGGCCGGGCCAAAAGGCAGGGGGGGGGCGAGGCGCTTTTGAAAGCCCCGCAGAAGCCGGCAGCCAAGGCAACCGGCTTCTACGGGGCTTTCAAAGGCGCCTCGCTCCCCAGCAAGGCAGGGGGGCCAGTCAGGGTCATCAGGCGGGCCGGATGTGGCCCGCGGGCCGTATATTTCCCAGGTCTGGACTAGAGCCATGTTTCAGCTAGGTTGATATTTGAGCCAGGAAATTCCTGTCTTGCCAGCTCTTGACTGCTTCACTATACCAGCCAGACACGTATCTAGGGAAAATGTAGCCTGGTGCAAAATCTGAGTTTTCCACAACACCCCCACCCCACCCCCCGGCGTATAGGCAGCTGCCCTCCCCCACCATGAGCAAACAATGTTTTTTTGTACCAGGTCTTGAAGTCAGTGTATGGCCCCGGCGGGAGGAAGGGGGGGCAATTTTCCGCCCCTATGTGACTAAATGGCCACAGCCCGGCGATATTTGACCCCTGATACCAGCTTATCTCCCATATCCATTATATGGACCTCTGCTTATTATTATTTATCTTTACTCATCTAACCTCACCTGAATACTTGCTAACAGAAGTACCTTGATCCAGCAAGGTAACTAGGGTCCATCTTACCCAGCTTTCTGCCTCTGTCAAAGGATATTCAGATTCCTCTGGGAACTCCAGTACAAACAGTGAGGCTATCTTTTGATTTTTTGCACTTAGTACTCAGAAGCATAGTGTCTCTGAACATTTTCGGTTGTCCTGGTTAATCATAGGCTGCCCTTCTTCCATCAATCCGCCAAACTGCCTTTTTAAAGCCATCTAATCTAGCAACCATCCTCCCATCTGAGGACAGCAAGTCAAGCTTCACGAAGTTGCACAGTGTGTGTGAAGGAAAGCTGTTCTTTCCCCTGTCCTGAAACCTTTTACCAACTGGTTTTGTTGGGTGACATCCCAAATGCAGGTATCTGGGGCCGGAGCAAATAAGTTCTCTTTCTTAAAGTTTGCAACAAGTGAGAGAAAACGGCAAGAGAAAACACACCCACCTCGCAAAAGAGAACAGGTTTGATGGGATGAAGTTGGTTGGGATGATGTTTGATGGGATCAGGCCTTGGTCATAGAGATACCATCCTGCAGCGGCAAGACCGCCCACGAACGTGATCCCCAATAAGCTTTTGAGAGCTACTGACTTCCAAGAAGAACCTGCAAGCAAAGGTTAGCAAATTCTTAGACACACATCATAGCTAGTGGGTGCTATATTGTTGGTATCAGAGCCTTTTCAGTAGTTGTCCCACTCCTGCAGTGCCCTTCTTCCAGGGCAGGGGTAGGGAACCTGTGGCTCTCCAGATGTTCAGGAACTACAATTCCCATCAGCCCCTACCAGCATGGCCAATTGGCCATGCTGACAGAGGCTGATGGGAATTGTAGTTCCTGAACATCTGGAGAGCCGCAGGTTCCCTACCCCTGTTCCAGGGGATGTCTGCCATTCTGCCCTTTCAGAAGCAGAGACATTTTTATTTTCACTCAGCTGGGCCTTCAAGAGAGGATCCCTTTCTTATTGTCGCATGGAGGACTAGTCTTGATGCTGTCAGGACTTGCTTTAGACAGATTTTATCAGTCCTTTATTTTTGTTTTGATTGCATTTATCTTTTTTTCCTATTTCTGTGTTGCAAATTGACTCAGAACATACTATGTAATACACCAGTCTTGCAAATATGGAAATGCAGACAAACAAACCTGTATAGCAATCCTCTGGGTAACTGGACTGGTCTGTCTTTTGTATTTCGATCACTGTTTCTTAATGCCAAATCAAACACAAAAGAAGGATCCACACATATATAATTGGTGTGTTCTCCTGTTCCTGTGTGAAACACAAGCTGGCAGTGTGGGGTTTCTACTTTTATCCAGCAATACTCCAAATTGTACAGCAAAAAATGCTATGAATAACGTAATTGGACTGTACACTAAACCCAGATGAATTTTGATTGAGCAAAACAGCGTGAACAGCTGTCGGACAGCTTTGTGTAGGACCCAACTCTCAGCTGATTGGGGGATGTGGCTCACAGAGTCAGCTTCTGATCCCCAGCAGAACCTAGCCTTACCAAAGGCTTTCACAGCCAAATCAACTGACGGCATGACCATGGCTACACAGCCAGGAAAACCCACAACAGCTAGAACCTAGCTTGTCCAAGCAACATCAGCAGAAACCGACTGTGAACTGCTGTTCACAGCCAGGACGTGAATCAAAAAACTAAACCATCTGGTGTTTGAGCTCCTGTTTTTAACCCACATGGGAGTTATGATGGATCATATAGGAGCACAACGCAGCTCCCTTCTCCCCTTTAAATGGCTTTACATATTTTTCTCTACATCTGGCTACAGTATCACAGGTAAACTGGGGTACAAGAAAAAGACTGAGTGCAATGGACCACTGCAAGGAGGGGGAACTTTAGTTTCTCTCACACGCAAACTCCATTTTCAGCTAAAAATACTCCTCAACTTACACACCAGCATGAAGAAGAAGAGTTTGGATTTATATCCCACCTTTCTCTCCTGTACGGAGATTCAAGGTGGCTTACAAGCTCATTTCCTTTCCTCTCCCCACAACAGACATCCTGTGAGGTAGGTGGGGATGATAAGAGTTCGGAGAGAACTGTGACTAGCCCAAGATCACCCAGCAGGAATGCAGGAGTGTGGACATACATCTGGTACACCAGATAAGCCTCCGCCACTCAGGTGGAGGAGTGGGGAATCCAACCCGGTTCTCCAGATTGGAATCCACTTGCTCTTAACCACTATACCACTGGCTGGAATGCTCATGGTTTATCTAGTGTGGCCCTTCAAACTGGAGAGAAACAAACCGGGGGGCAGGGTAAGGGCCTTCAAAAAGGCAGAAGTCAGGTTAGCCATCAGTCCACTGTAGAAACTGCACTCTGGAGTGGTTGGGAGAAAAGGATTCTTAACCCTTTCCCCCCTGGAATTGTTTCTGCTTTCCCCTGTGCGTGTAAGTCTTCTACCACATATTGAAGTTTTTTGCTTTTAATCTGGGGACAGTGACAGATGATTGCCACATGCCGTTTGGCCTTTAGGTTTCATGGTTCAATGGGCTTTAGAGAGAAAACAGCAGTCCTGCACTGGTTTTTGGGGACAGAGTTGCCAGTCTACGCAAGGGAAAACAGACCACATATCTTTTAAGGGAACAGCAATGCATCTTTTTGGTTCCCCTTCCTCCCTTACCCCTGCCAGTGTCCACTCCCTCGACCTGCTCAATAGCTCTCCCAGTGCTTGTCGCACCTCCACATTTGGACAGGGCTTCCGACGCACGGCAGACAGCCTTCATGACAGCCAGCTTCCCCTTTGGCTGACCGGGGACATAGATCTCCACTTCCACCTGGACCTCCTCCAGCTCCTTGCCCTGGTCCTCCTTTCGGATAGTTTGCCGGGCCTTTTTTTGTGGCGCTTTCGGGAAGATGCCCCGCATCAGTTTCTCCAGCTGGCCGCGAGCCTCTGCTGCTTCCCCCGGTTCCGGTTCCATAATGATCCCCACCAAGGCGCATGGAGCCTTCTGGACGAACTGCTTCACCTCCTTCAGGATCTTCTGGAGCTCCGCCTGCTTACCTTTCACGCAAGAGGCTCGGCATAGGAAGAAGACGAGCTGCTGTGGCTTGGCTCCCGAAGGACACAAGGCATTACATTGGCTCTTCAGGACGTCCGTGGGACTGATGGGGTGGCAGGTGGTAGAGAACAGGTCCTTGACAAAAGAACCCATGAGAGAATGGATGTCCTTGCCCCCCAAGGTCTCCCCGATGAGGAGCACCTCTGGTTTCCCCCCAACCTTTTGCATCAGGACCTGCAGGTCCTGTTGCACCTTCTCCCCAGGGCATGGTGTCTTGGGGGGCTGCCCTGGGCCCTGCCCCTCCTTGCTCATGTCCCCCTAGCATGGACTCAGCTGCCTTCTGCCCCTCTGCTGCCACTGCAGGGTTTCCAGTTAGCCTCCCTCCAATGATGTCACAATACATGCGCCTGGGCAGACAGACACACAAAGCTCAGTCAAGTCCCTCCCCATAAGCCAAGTCAGAGGAGCTTGGCTGAGCCCCACTTTTCACATCTGGACTGAAAACAAACCACTGGTATCCATCTGATTGGGGGCGGCGGTCCCAGTACAGGTCAATTTGTCCAATCAGCACTATTTCGAGGCAAAGATGTTCCTGATTGTACCATTTCAGTTGCAAATCAACTGAGCTATGCTTTTGAATCCTCTCCCCTGAACAAAATTATCTGGCAACAGAAAACTGAAAAATCGTACTAATCAGCTTCTGATTGTGTGAAAGTTTTGCTGTTCCATGGAGCAGAATTCAAATCTTTCCAGGAACCACGCCATCTAGGAAAAAGCTTTATGGCTAGATTATGCCAGTTACATAAACCGGGATATGCGTCTGCAAAGTAGCTCAAGCAGGACATCCCAGCTTGGTCGTTCTCAGCCCCCAACCGCACATGCAGAATAATAATGCACTTTCAATCCACTTTCGATCCACTTTGAAGCTGGATTAAACTGTGTGGAACAGCAGAATCCACTTTCAAACAATTGTGAAAGTGGATTGAATGTGCATTATTCTGCATGTGCGGAAGGGGCCTCACATTTTCTAAAGCAGAACTTGCCTCGACACAATTGCTCCACTTTTCAGGACGTCTCATGCCACTTTACTCATCCCCAGCACAAAAACCTCAGCATCAGTTAACACTAAACAAGTTTATTTTTCATGATGCAAATATTTTTTAACTTACTTATATTGTTTATAGTCTGGCCTACTCATTAAGGACTCAAGGATGATTACGCAGAGTGAATCAATACAATTGACAGGATGGGACATTCAATCAACAACGCAACCCTACAGTTGTAGAACCGCCTAAAGATCAAAGGAGAACCAAAGCACTATCTAAGTATTAACAGTGCAATCCAGGGGCCAGAAGGGCTGTGGAGCCAGCATAATTCTGCTATCAGCGTCAGTGTGGTGTAGTGGTTAAGAGCAGGTGCACTCTAACCTGGAAAACCAGGTCTGATTCCCCGCTCTGCCACTTGAGCTGTGGAGGTTTGTCTGGGGAACCAGATTGCGCTCCAACACAAGCCAACTGGGTGACCTTGGGCTAGTCACAGTTCTTCGGAGCTCTCTCAGCCCCACCCATCTCACAGGGTGGTTGTTGGGGGGGGGGAGGGAAAGGAGAGTGTAAGCCCCTTTGAGTCTCCTTACAGAAGAGAAAGAGGGAGTATACATCCAAACTCTCCTTCTTCTTTCTAAGATCTGGTGCGCCCTGGGCGCAAGGCAGATCTTTGTGGAAAGGGAGCTATGTTGCTCAGAAGGCAGCTGGTGGGGCTGGCTGTCCGGGTCCCTGCCAAAGAAGGGTGGCCCTGGAAGAATGGGCGTCGTGCCTTCCTAAGACCCGGTGCGCCCTGGGCGCACGGCTAGGGAAGGGGCGCCCGGGCCGGCCTTTCCCGGGTCCCAGAGCGGGCGCGGCGCCTTACGTGGGGCGGCCGGGGGCGATTGTGACACGGGCGGGCGGCCGGGCGGCCTTGCAGCGGGGGTCCCAGCGCCGCGGGCCAGCCAGGCGGGATGGAGCGCCAAGAGCAGCCGAGCGGGAGCCCGGCGCGGAGGAGCGGGCGAGGCCGGGGGCAGCGCGACGCCGAGCCCGAGGCGGTGGTGCAGCGCACGCAGGTGATGCTGCTGGCCGGCGAGGCGTGGGAGCCCGAGGGCGCGCAGGCCGTGCTCAGCTCCTTCGCGCACCAGGTGCTGCCGCCCGCCGCCAACCCCTGCGATCTGACCCGGCGCGCCCTGGGGACGCCCCCCGACGGCCAGCCGCCCTCCGCTTTGGTCCCTCCAGCGGGCCAGGCCAGCGGGCAGCTCATCTTCTTCCTGTGCCGGCCGTCGTCGCTGCGGGAGCGGCTGCCGCGGCTGCGGGAGGTTCTCCAGGGCGTGCGGGAGCAGAGCCGCAGCGCCCCGGCCGCCCTAGTGGGCGTGATCGTGCAGCCGGCGGAGGCCGAGGAGGCCGACGCCCGCGACCGCCTCCGGGATCTCCTCCGCGAGGTCTTCGGGGCCGAGGGAGGCTCGCCGCCCGTCGAGGTGCACACGGCCATCTTCAAGCCCGGCCGGCCCGAGGGCGCCCTCGAGGTCCAGCGCGTCGGCGGCAGCTTCTCCAGACCCCAAATCTCCGGTGAGCGAGGCTTGGCCCGGGACCAGCCACGGCGCTTCCTCTTGAGTCTTTTGAGCTGGGACAGGGCTTGAGCTGGGACAGGGCTTGTTAGCCAGGGGCCTGCACTCTGCACATGTTCCGGTGTCATAAAATGCCTGTTGTGGGGAGAGGAAGGGAAAGGAGCTTGTCAGCCACCTTGAGTCTCTTTACAGGAGAGAAAGGTGGGGCATAAATCCAAACGCCTCTTCTTCTCTTTTTGAATATAAATCTCAGATTACTATTCAATACCCATCATCTTGCCGGAAGAAGCATTTCTTCAAAATGTGTCCCATCTCCGTAATTGAGCCCTGGCTTTCAGGAAACATTAGGGAGTATCAGCTTTGGCCCCTTACATTAAAAATGCTGATACTCCAGTCCGCACAGTGGATTGGCTGCCCCCCACCCCGGGATTTGGAAGCAACCTCACCATCTAGTATACCCCAAGTCAGAGGTGTATGGGGGGTGGGGGGAATGGCATGAAGGACAACACCTGCTCCTGGTGCCCCACCCCCCCGCGCTCTGGGGCGGAGCTCTGGGCAGGGGTGGCTCAGACAAGCACTGCAGCGGCAGGCCAGCTCCAGGACTGGCCTGCTGCCGTGGCGCCCACCCACAACCCCCCCCCCCTGTCCCTGCAGGCCCCTCCTGCCCTCCCCAGGCCCTGGAGAGGGCAGAAACTGGCTTGCAGGGAGGAGGGGGGCGGGGAAGGGGAAGGGGAAGGGCACCATGGGGGGGGCAGAAGCCAGCCTGCCACTGTGGTGCCTGTTTGAACTGCCCCCTGCCCCTGAGGGCCTGGGGAGGGAAGGAGGTGACTTGAGTGGGTGCTGTGGCAGCAGCCCAGCTAGGCGCCTCCCCCCGCGCCAACGCAGCTCTTCCAAACCGGATTGGCGCGGGGGAGGAGAGGGGGCCATTTTGCGCCCCACACCGTTGGGCCCGTGGTCATCTGACCCCCCCTGTCCCCATGGGCGGCATACCCCTGGCCCAAGTAATAACAACACGTGGTTTACTTCAGATTCTCAGTGTGTTCTTTGCTTTTCCCTCCCCAAAGCCAGCTCCATGTGGCTGGACAAATCAAAGTTGATACAGATTTTTGGAGCTATGCTGTCAGCCGGGACAGTGGCGTACGGAGGCTATTACTTCTACAACAACCCTCCCATGTGAAGCACTCGGCCCTGCCAATAAGGCCTCCCTTCCTACTTGGTTAAGGTAGGTCATAGGGATTCTGATACTGGAGCAGCTACAGTAAAAAACCAGTGGGTACTTTGTGTTTTAATGAGGATAGTGGATTAGGGGGACCAATGGGACTAGTGATAGATCAGCAGGATTGGAGCAGTTTTATGTGATTGTCAATTTTAAGGGGGGGAAAATGCAAGGTCAAGGTGTTTAAGAGAATCTTTGGAAACAAACCTGTGGTTGTGCTTATTTTTTTAAAATCTATGATGTCTGTATATCTGGACAGTGCTGTTGAGCATGTGAAAGAACAGCAGCGAATCTGCATTTTAAGTGGAAGTGACAGGTGTCAAACTCGCAGCCCTCCAGATGTCATGGACTACAGTTCCCATCATCCCCTGCCAGCATGATGCTGGCAGAGGGTGATGGGAACTGTAGTCCATGACATCTGGAGGGCCGCGAGTTTGACGCCTGCAATTCATACCTTCTAAGTCCAAGGGTATAACTCTTTTTAGGGTGGCACTGTAAGTTAGTTCATAATTTCTCATGCATGCATAGTCAGTTCTGTCTTATGTTTCTGAATACATCTACCTCTATTCTTGAATTTGGTGCTCTTCTCCTAATGTGGTGTCTACCTTTCTTTTCCAGTTCTTGTGCCCACCTGGATTTTCAGCTGTCACCAAAAATAAAATATTACAAAAATCCAAAAGTCATTTTCTTGGCCGTGTTGTGCAACCAGCTTGGACCGCGCCCATTCCTGTACAGGCGGAAGCTCTCCCCGCTTCCACCAGATCTCGGCTACAACAGAAGCTGTGTGTATCTGTTGACCTGCTGGAACTCTGTGATCAGTGTTAAACAAATGGCCAGCATCCTCTTCCCTTCCAAAAGGGGAAAGATCCAAGACTCTTTGTCCGTTCCCAGTTTAGAATCAAAAACACATGCTTCCATGTGACAGTGAGCATTCCCTGGCCACACCTATGCTACAACTGAAGGGGAGAAGTGTTATTGCAATTTTAGTTCAGTTTAAGCATAGGGTGTCATAGCAATGGCCTATTCTACTTGGTTTGTATTGAGAAATCTTAAGCAGTGGCATAGTGGTTAAGAGCAGGTGCATTCTAAGATGGAGGAACTGGGTTTGATTCCCCGCTCTGCCACTTGAGCTGTGGAGGCTTATCTGGGGAATTCAGATTAGCCTGTGCACTCCCACACATGCCAGCTGGGTGACCTTGGGCTAGTCACAGCTTTTTGGAGCTCTCTCAGTCCTACCCACCTCACAGGGTGTTTGTTGTGAGGGGGGACGGGAAAGGAGACTGTAAGCCCCTTTGAGTCTCCTACAGGAGAGAAAGGAGGGATTTAAATCCAAACTCTTCTTCTTAAATGCCATGTATGGTCTGGTCAGGGAGTCACAGCAGGTAAATAAATTAATTTGGTTAAGAGAAAGAGAAGAAACAAAATATTAGGAGAAGCATGTTGGAACAAGCAGAACCGTCTCAAATATGTCCTTCCACAACATCTACAGTTGGGATCCCCAGCTTTGTTGAACTGGTGGGTGCTTTGGGAAGTTTGAGAAAAGGTAGCAGGTGCCACCCCAAAATGGCTGCTGTGAAGGGACAATTACAAGGAGTTGGGAGGTCCCGACCTTTGAGACCTGCCGCCTTGAGCCTCCTTGCAGGAGAGAAAGGTGGGGTATAAATCCAAACTCCTCCTCCTCCTCTTCTTAAAAAGGTAGAGAAAAGTGGGGTGTAAAAACCAATTTCTCCTTCTTACGCTCCCCCCCAAATGTGCCTTGAGCAACACCCCCTCCATCCTCTCTCTGTTGCTGTCTCCCTAAGTCAGTGATGGCGAACCTTCTCGAGACCGAGTGCCCAAATTGCTACCCAAACCCCACTTATTTATCGCAAAGTGCCAACACAGCAATTTAACCTGAATGCTGAGGTTTTAGTTTAGAAAAAACAGTCGGCTCCAAGACATGCGTTACTTGGGAGTAAGCTTGGTGGTAGTCAGTGGCTTTGCTTTGAAGCAACCGTGCAACTCTTCCAATGGGTGAATCACGACCCTAAAAGGGTTTACTCAGAATCAAGCCCCATTGCCAGCAACCGAGCTTACTCCCAGGTAAAGGATTGCACTTAAGTTCTTTTCATGAATATCAGTGGGGTTTAACAGCGCTTAACAGGGTTACCTACACTGCTTCCCCAAAACTAGGTCTTAGGTTTAATGCTAACAATCGAACCCAGCAGCCCAGGCCAGCCTAGATATGTGGGGGGGGGGGCACTCTGTTTGCACGTGCCCACAGAGAGGGCTCTGAGTGCCACCTCTGGCACCCATGCTATAGATTCGCCACCACTGCCCTAAGTGGTTAAACTGACAAACACACCCTCATACCCCCAAGTCCAAGAACACCAGACCAGTGCATAGCAGCAGTACAAAAGGCTATATTTCTATCTCTGGAGCCTCCTCTTCTCTGCTGCTCCTTGTGTAGACCGTAGTTCCATGTTTCCTACTTTGCTGTCAACAGAAGGACCAGCCAGAAAGCGATGGCCTCTGTTGGTGCCCACCGACCCAGCATCCCGGCTTCGCCTGCTGTTCTGCCACGCGCCGTTTTTGCCGGATAGTGTTGATGGCTTCCATGGCAGCGACATCAAGGGCAGCACAGCAGTCTCCGCACAAGGAGTGTAGAGCTGTGAGAACAAAAAGAAGCCAAAAGGATGCAGCAAAGGCCAAAAGTGGAGCATTCCCTGCTGATGGGCTTTGGGGTACTCTGGGCCACCTATTGCCACCAGCGGGACTTGTCATCCACTTGATGCAGGCCTTGATCGCAAGTAATAGAGATCTCCCTCACCTCCTTTTAACTGGAGAGGCTGAGGATTGGACTTAAAGACCTGTATGCCCAGCAGATGGCATGCAGCGGCGGAAGTGGTTAAGAGCAGCAGTGGCGTAGTGGTTAAGAGCAGGTGTACTCTAATTTGGAGGAACCGGGTTTGATTCCCTGCTCTGCCGCCTGAGCTGTGGAGGCTTATCTGGGGAATTCAGATTAGCCCGTGCACTCCCACACACACCAGCTGGGTGACCTTGGGCTAGTCACATTTCTTCGGAGCTCTCTCAGCCCCACCCACCTTACAGGGTGTTTGTTGTGAGGGGGGAAGGGAAAGGAGTTTGTAAGCCCCTTTGAGTCTCCTACAGGAGAGAAAGGGTGGGATATAAATCCAAACTCTTCTCTTCTTCTACTTCCAAACTGCAGTGGGCTGGTCTATCAAGATCAATATTGTCTGCTCAGACTGGAAGCCGCCAGTGCAAGCTCTTAGGGGGAAGTCTTTCACTTTACCTACTACCTCAGTCCTTAACTTAGAGACATGGGGGATTGGGCCTGGCGCCTGGGACCTTACGCATGCCGAGCAGATGTCCCTACCACTGAGTCCCTGCCCCTCCTAGCTGCAGCAGAAGAACCTCCTTGAGGTCCTTTCTATCTTTCCACAGCCCTCACTTCCTGTTCCCACTGCACAGCAAGAGGGCTTTGCACGCAACACTCACATTGCAGTAGTGGTCTCAGATCCAGCTGCCCAAGGCGTTGCGGGTCCATGTTCTCTGCCAAGACTCCTTGCACAAAGATGGGAGAATCCAGGGCTCATTTCAAGTCTGGGGTTACCAGCTCAAGATTTTCCTTGCATGGATCCTCCCTTTAAGACATGGGGGGTGGGGGGTGGGGGGTGGGGGGTGGGGGGTGGGTGGGAGGGAAGGGTTTCCACCCAAATGCACACAATACTGACCTGCCAGTTTGCAAGCTGCAATCTGGATCTCTTCCCAGGGACAGCACATATATTTGGGGACTTCTGCAGTTAGGACTTCCAGGAGTGCTGGGTCCATCCGAGCCTGAGAGTGACCAAAGATAAGGCTGTCTCCGCTGGGCAGGAAAGAACCAGCCCTTCCCACCCACAAACCAGATGACTAGAGGGTGAAATTGCATCAAGAGAGTTTTAGGCTAAATGTTAGAAGAAGGAAAAACCGTGGATTTATACCCCCATTTTCCTCTCCTGTAAGGAGACTCAAGGTAACTTACAAGCTCCTTTCCCTTCCTCTCCCCACAACAGACACCTTGTGAGGCAGGTGGGGCTGAGAGAGTTCTGAAGAACTGACTAGCCTAAGGTCACCCAGCAGGAATGTAGGAGTGTGGAAACACATCTGTTTCCCCAGATGAGCCTCCGCTACTCAGGTGGAGGAGTGGGGAATCAAACCTGGTTCTCCAGATTAGAATCCACCTGCTCTTAACCACTACACCACGCTGGCTCTGATGGACAACGCAGTTCTGCAGCAAAACAGGTTTCCTCAAGAAGGTTTTTCCATCTTTGAAGGGTTTCCAGCAAAGTCTAGATGGCTGCCTGACAGCAATACTGATTCTATGACTCACTGTGAATTTAAGTGATGAGCCACACTCAGTTCTTGTGGATCTTTCTTGCATGCCCTGGGTAATGCCAACCACAGCTTTTGGGATCTGGAAGGAATTTTCCTCCAGGCTGGATTGGCCAAGGGATCCTGAAGGAATTTTTGCCTTCCTCTGGGCATAGAGCAGGGGTCACTGGTGTGTGTGTGGTGTGTGTGTGTGAATTTCCTGCACTGGACAACATGACTCCAAGTTCCTCCCTGCTCTATGTTTCTACGACACACACATATTGTTACACAAATGCAGTCTGCCGAGAATACTTTAAAAAAAACTTTTTGCATTTTGTTCAAAAAGTTTCTAAAGCTCAGGATGGCAGAGACACAGTGCTCTCGTTTCAGCACCTTTCCCTACCCCAGCTTAGCTGAAGCAGAGCAAAAAAAAGCAGAATTGAACCAAGTAAACAAAAGTGATATTTTGTTCAGCTCATGAGAGACCTGGTTTGACCCTGACCCATTAAAAGCACAGCTGGGCCAACACAAAAGGGGAAGACCACGTGGGTGGGGGGGGAGTAGATGGCGACCCCCATGCCCCCAGTGAGAGACAACCCATCCCTGCGTTGTGGCACTGTGCCCCCATCTTGGTTACTCATTCACCAACTGCTGGCAAATCCTGTCCATCAGTACAAAGTGCTGCGTTCCAGGTGTGTCCATCGACAATTCAGGGTCCATGCCCAAAGAAAGGTCTTTGAGGCTCAGGAATGGGGCACACAAGATGAAGGCCGTGGAGCAGGCCTGGTGGGAGAAACAGGCAGAGTCACTGGGCTGTGGGGCCCTCAGTTTGGGCTGGGGGCCTTCAGCATGAAGTGGAACCACTTCCCTTACCTGAAGAATTTTGCCCCTCTCTGCCCCATTTACCCAAAGTCATTTGATTGGAGGGGTGCAAGCAGCCCTGTACCACAAGCGCTTACCTGGGCCACGGCAGGGCTTGGATCCTGTAGGTGCAAGAGGAGGGCAGTGGAAACATCTCTCACCTCCTTGGCAAAGGCCCTGATCCGCTTTGTGCGAGCTACCTTGGCCAGGTGGCCAATCAGCTCGAAGGCTGCTGCCCGCAGGGCAGCGTCCGCCTGAGAAACAGAAGCCGCTGTTAGAGAGAACGAAGCGATTCTTTGTTAGCAAGGAAAGAACATCCAGATCCGCGGGTGGGGGTGGATTTCAGCAGGAGCCCAACGCAGAATCGCTCACAAACGAACCAGCTTCCAAATAGCACCCTGAACATAATTCCAAGGACTGACTTTGGCTGGGCTTCTATGGCTTTCAAAGTCTATAATTACAAAGGCTGTAATTCCCAGATCACCATTTGCAGCACGGGAGCAGGAAAGAACTACGCTGGGGTGTTTACGTGTCCTAGCTGCACACTTGAGGGACAGGAAAGAGGCCCAAAGCCCCACTGCATGCCCTGCAATAGGCTCTTGGCTGAGCTGAGACCCTCTAGATTTGAGATGTGGCTGCACCACGGCACCAGAGACAGCTCACCTGTTGGAGGTGCAGAAGGGCCTGGCGAGCCACAACCTGGAGAGTGTGGCCCAGACGGCGTCCCCCGAGGCAGCCCAGCACCTTGTTCAGGGCAAGCAGGCTCTCTCTCACCACCTCAGAGCTGGCTGCTTCTCCCGCAGCTTCAAGCAGGGATGCCAGTAGTGCCTTCTGCTGCTTCTTGGCCTGTGGAGCAATTCTCGCATCAGTTGGTGCCCATCTGTAGTTGTCATAAGAACACAAGAACATAAGAACTAGCCTGCTGGATCAGACCAGAGTCCATCTAGTCCAGCACTCTGCTACTCGCAGTGGCCCACCAGGTGCCTTTGGGAGCTCACGTGCAGGATGTGAAAGCAATGGCCTTCTGCTGCTGCTGCTCCCGAGCACCTGTCATCCAGGATTGTCCCAGTATACGTAGGTTATCGATCCCAATTACCCCCTCTCGCTCTCTGCCAGAAATACATAGGGATGTGATTCAACACAAGCCACATTGGTTGTTGTGGGTTTTCCGGGCTGTGTGGCCATGGTCTGGTAGATCTTGTTCCTAATGTTTCGCCTGCACCTGTGCCGGCATCTTCAGAGGTACATCACAGAGAGAAGTCTGTTACACGCTGTGTTCAGTGTGTCCAGACTGGAAAACCCACAATAACCAGTTGAATCCGGCTGTGAAAGCCTTCAACAATACAAGTCGCCTTGTTTATCAGGATGGTTTGCAGACTCAAACTCAAGAAAGCATAGGAATGTGATTCAACATAAGCTATGTTGATAAAAAGGCTTTGCGCCTTGAAGAAAAATCCTTGAAAGTGGACATCTTATCCCGAAAACCGCTTGTGCCTGGCTTCCGGCGTCTTATTTATGATTGGACTAATTATGCTTGACTTCCAGTGTCTTGTTTGTAATGAGATTAGAATATTATGAGAAGATGTCTTAAACTGAGATGTGGTTTTTCCCCTGTTTTGATTTCTATTGTATTTTGCGTACTTAATATAGTTGGTGATTATTGTTTTTAATTGCACTGTGACACTTTGTTATAAATTTGATAAACATTTAATTGGTCGTCTTTTTGGATGCAGCAGGGAGTGAGTTGTATTTGCATTCCAGCTAATTGCCCCCAACTAAAGTGGAGACCGCCAGCTTAGGGCAACAGGGAGGGACTTCAGAGTCCGTCCCCCTGCCCCCCCCCCCCAAGCATCCATTTTCTCCCGGGGGACTGATCTCTGTCGTTTGGAGATGAGGTTGAAGCTGGCAACCCTAATCCCTACCCCTCCCTCTGTTCCCTGTCCCACCTCTTCCGGAGCACACTTTGCTACGTTCCCCAGCCCTCGCACTGCGAGGAGACGCGTGGTGGCATCGCCGTCGCGAGATCTGGTCAGCAGTTGGTGCAGGAGGAGTTGGCGCATCTGTGGCTCGTGCAGCAAGGGATGTCCTGTTAGCTGCGACAGACAAAGAGCCTTTACTAAGCTCCCAATATGGGCATTTGGAATCACAATCCCTGAAGTTGGCAGAGATAGGGACACAGTGCACACTTCCAAAAGGATGGCAGAGAAACCAAGTCCAGGAAAGGGTGGGGGAGACTGTCTGTGACTCACTAAGGTTATCTCTGCCACGGTGCAACCTGTTTCTTTTCTTGGGGGCTTCCCTCCCACACAACGACAACACCCACCAGCGTATCTCACCTCAGCACAGAAGAAGAGGCTGAGGTCTCTGCTGGCTGCACTGGAAGAATTCAGAGAGGGTAGGAGGAGGCTGAGAAGCCCATCAAGGAGAGGGATCGCCGAGCACCCCAAGGCCCTGGGATGGAAAGCAAGGATGGGTCATGTGACAAACCTCAGGCATCCCCCTACATGTGAGGCTCCAGAGGCTCCCGTGCACCTGTCGCAGTGGGGACAGCTTTCTGCTTCTTTTCTTTTAATTTTAAAAGTAAACTTTGCCGGTTAAAAACTTTTGCCCACGGCAAAGCATCCATTTCTCTATGTGTGAAACACTGGCAACGTCTAGCTAAGCTGGTCCAGTGTAGTGTTGCAATGGTGTTGTGTGGGGTAGGAGTGTTGGACCAGTGGTATCTGGGAGACCCAGGTTCTAATCCCCACTTGTTCCATGAAAACTCATTGGGTGACCTTGGGCCAATCTCACACAGTCAGGTAAACCTCACAGGGTTGTTGTCACGATAAAATGGAAGAGCTGCTTTGGGTCCCCATTGGAGAGAAAGAAGAAGAGTTTGGATTTATTCCCCCTCCTTTCTCTCCTGTAAGGAGACTCAAAGGGGCTGACAATCTCCTTTCCCTCCCCCCCCCTCAACAAACATCCTGTGTGGTGGATGGGGCTGAGAGAGATCCGAAGAGCTGTGACTCGCCCACGTCACCCAGCTGGCATGTGTTGGAGTGCACACACCAATCTGGTTCACCAGATAAGCCTCCACAGCTCAAGTGGCAGAGTGGGGAATCAAACCTGGTTCTCCAGATTAGAGTGCACCTGCTCTTAACCACTATGCTACAGGGTATTAGTGAATCAATCAAAGCACTAAACAAGTGGTCCTCATTTCCTTGATTTTACGGCTGTCAAAGGACAAACAGGGAACTGAGACCAGGAAATGGTGCTTTAATTTCCCTGGGATTTTCCAAGATGAGTAAAAATGCTTTCCTCACCTGGCCAACTGGGCAACGCCTTTCAGGAAGCTGCATGGCTCGGCCAGGAGGTGCCAGGTGTCTCCCAGGTCCAGTTCTGTTGCAACCTTTGGCAGGGCTTTGTGGAACACCGCCTGCAACACTCCAGAAGTCTGCCTGGAAAGTAGAAATGTTTGGCTGGGGAGGCCCTATCATAGAGAAGAGGGGGAGAACGAAGAAGCTCAGCAAAGCTCCCTTGAAACCAAGCCACAGGCTCCCACAGGGACACCTCCAAATGTCTCTTGCCCTAAAAACCCTATGAGATTGCCATAAGTCAGCTGTGACATGAGGACACTTTCCAACATGAGGGATCCCAAAACATGACCCCCCCCCCCGACCCTCCCCAGAACTCCACACCACAAATTCATTAAGAGCTATATGGCAGGAAGTAAACCACAGAACAAATCCCTTTGAATCACTGAGAATTAGGTCCCACCCATGGGATCACCAGACAGTTGGGAGATAGAGAGGTCTTTAACATCTGAGCTCTGGGGAAACTGAACACCCCCCCCCCCCCCCCCGTGCACCTGTCACAGTGGGGAGCAGCAGTGGTGTAGGAGGTTAAGAGCTCGTGTATCTAATCTGGAGGAACCGGGTTTGATTCCCAGCTCTGCCGCCTGAGCTGTGGAGGCTTATCTGGGGAATTCAGATTAGCCTGCGTACTCCCACACACACCAGCTGGGTGACCTTGGGCTAGTCACAGCTTCTCGGAGCTCTCTCAGCCCCACCAACCTCACAGGGTGTTTGTTGTGAGGGGGGAAGGGCAAGGAGATTGTAAGCCCCTTTGAGTCTCCTGCAGGACAGAAAGGGGGGATATAAATCCAAACTCTTCTTCTTCTTCTTCTTCTTTTCTTGTAATTTTAAAAGTAAACTTTATCGGTTAAAAAAACATAGAAAAAATACATCATATCAGCAAGAAAGAAAGCAATCAACAAAGAACAAAGAAAGGAAAGCAAATGTTCAATGCATCTTGCTATTGTTCATACACTGAAATAAATTTAGTTCCAGGTTAAAGTTTCTCCATCATCACATAGCCATTAACTTCTTTTTACTTAACCGGGAAGAGGTTATTAAAATAAACAATCAAAAGAAAAAAAAACCTTCTATAATCCATTTGACGTAGTTTCTTATCTTGTTATCTTTAACTCATATTCTAAATGTATTAGTAAATTAAATCTATCTGTTTTTCAGTTATTTGCTATTAAATATTTCTCAGGGTCTGCTACTACTAAAAAATCCAACATTGGTGTCCACGTTGCATCATATGAGTTCATATGTTCTTTTTTTCATATATATAGTCAACTTGTCTACCACTCTACATTCTTGTATTTTAATAAACCATTCTTCTGTAGAATCTTTTCGTTTCTCCAGCACTTGGCTAGAACAATTCTCGCTGCTGTAATCAAGTAATACAATAATGCTTCTGTCGTTTTTTGTCCTTCACATCCCAAATACATAGCATAGCTTTCTGCTTCTGAGGCTGCTATACAAACCCTCAAATGTCTCTTGAGGCAAAAGATGGGAGCAAAGAGACTGATGAGTCCCTGGGTTGGCAGACAAGGTTCAGAAGGCCTGGTGTGGAGGAATCAGGGTCCCAGGATGAGGTTTGGGGGGTGAAGGAACTTCGGTGAGGTAAAATGTCATAGAGTCCACCTTCCTAAGTGGCCATTTTCTCTAAGGCTCATTCCGCACATGCAGAATAATGCACTTTCAAACTGCTTTCAGTGCTCTTTGAAGCTGCGCAGAATAGCAAAATCCACTTTCAAACAGTTCTGAAAGTGGTTTGAAAACACATTATTTTGCATGTGTGGAAGGGGCCTAAGTGAACTGACCTCTGTTGCCTGGATAGGTTGGCAACCCTATCTCTTTTGTCCCAAACGTGGTAAGGTTGTGGAAGGAGTTAGCCACGCCAGGTGCAAGGGAGAGATGGGATATCACCTGTGAGGCGTCACGATGTTCTCGTTCCTTTCCAGAATCAGAGCTGGCGCCTGCGCCTCTGCATCTGGGTCTCTGCTAAGTCGGATCAGGAGAAGGTGGCACAGCTCTGGGAGTAGCGGGAGCAGCTGGGCATCACCGTTCAGACTCACAACCACTTCCTGGAGGGCACTGAGCACCTGGAAAAGAGGCCAAAGACCCTGTTGTTGTAGATCTCTTACAATTTGAAATGTAGAAATAAAAAGGAATGAAACAAAAAAAATAGAGCTCCCTGCAGAGTGGGCAGTGGGGCGCAAGAAGCAAGTGTAACTTCTGACTGACACTTTGGCCCCTTGCACACCTACTGTTTGTGGCCTGGCTGTCTGCCCCACAGTGGGATCTCCCCACATTTCTTTGTTTACACACGAGAAGGTAAGGTGCCCTGCTGCTTCCCCCAAGCCTAGCTGACATTTTGCTTGCCCCCTGCTTCTGGGTCAGGTGGTTGTTTGCTGCCTGTTTTGGTTTTCTCAAAAGCTGTTTTCATGATCTATTGCTCCTTGTAACTTGGAATCCCACACTAGTAATTTCCTCAGGGCTACACAGCCCTTCGAAATGGCTTTCATGCTTGGGCACACTGCTTTAGGAAGAAACAAAAAGGGGTTTGGAATTAAATTTGTGGTGGCAGTGATATATAGATAAGGAAAGAAAGGAGTAAATAAACATCATTTTGCACCCATCGTATTTAATTACAAAGAAAAAAGAGAGGGGTCACCACAAGGAAACACAGGCATAATTGAAAAGAATACCTGAAGGGAATGTATGTTTCATGTGAAGGAGACCACATGTGTGTAAATGGCCTTTATGTCTGCAGAGTAATTCCAGAAATAAATGCCCCATTCTCACTCCCTTTCTGCCCCTAAACTGCTGCGGCTCAGACCCTAGTATGTCCCCAACCCTTGGAAATCTTGGCACTGATTTTGGCACCTATGCCCCACTTCCTGCATGGAAGCCAGAGCTCTTACCAATCCGTGGAGGCCGCCACCACCATTCGCCTCCCCTGCCCTTCCTTCTGCTCTCAGCCGTCTCAGCAAATACTTCAAGATGGAGGCACAGCTCTCCGTACGAGTTATGAGTGCTGCCCAGAGTTCTTTCCTCGCCCTGGGAATAACACAGGTGGTAGCGATCAACTCTGAGAGAATGGTAGGCTGATGGTATGATCAGGACATAAGGGCAGCAAATGAACCAGCAGGTACTTTTACATAACACTAAAAGAGGTGCATGGTCCTACCTCACTATAAATTAAAAGGTTAGCTTCTCTTTCTCATATATGGTAGGGAGCTTAGCAGATGAATGCATGTTGGAAGAATGTATGAAGCTTCAAGGTAGACCAACTAATCCAGAATCATTTGCTCTTACAGGGAGCAGCTGTCCATGGTGCTGGGTACGGAAGGTCCTTCTCAACACCTGCTACCTCCATTTTAAACTGTAGAGCACAGGTGTCAAACTTGCGCCCCTCCAGATGTTATGGACTACAGTTCCCATCATCCCATGCCAGCATCATGCTGGCAGGGGATGATGGGAACTGTAGTCCATAACATCTGGAGGGGCGCAAGTTTGACACCTGTGCTGTAGAGTTATCTTGGGGCCCTTCCATCCAAAGAGTGCTTCGCATCCTTCCCCAGCCACTGACGTAAATTCTAGAAGTCTTTGCCACCTAGCTTCTGTGAGCTGGAGGGCAGGGCATCCCAAATGCTCCCAGATGGCTCAGCACAGACCTGTCTTGGAGTAAGGGCTGATCCAAGAGGGAGGCACAGACCGTCTTGAGATGGTACTTGGAGAGGGTGGCCATGGCCCGGGCCAGAGACAGGCACTGAGCAGGGTCCTCGGAATGCTGGACACTGGCACAGATGAAGGCCACCAGGTCGCAGATCTAGAAAAGACAGGCCGGAGCACCGCCTCCTGCCACATCACTGCACAAACACAGCCGGTGTGGACAGCCCCCTTCAATCTGTTTGCCATTCAGCCTTACCTTGCCTCTCAAGTCCGGGTCCCGTTCCCCCACCATCACCTCAAACCACAGGATGGCAGCCCGGTCACAGGAAACGCTCACAGTTCCCAGCTGTTCCATCAAGGAGCACATGAACGTCAAAACCTCTTCATGGGGGATGGTGCGGCTGACCATCTGAGGGGGGAGAATGTTAGAATGCACCCCCATCTGCCACCTTTGCCCTTCCTGGGGTGCAGATCATGAAAACGGGCCCTGCCTAATGCCATTGGGGGTTTCTGGGAGAGTTCTTTTTATTATTTTGGGAAGGCAGGCTAGTTAGCCATTCAATGCAGCCCTATGGCCAGAGAGGGACAGTCAACCAACTGGTGCAGCTTTCTTCCAGCAAGAAGTTGCAGCAACGCTACTAGTAAAGGAGTAGATAAAGATGGTTAAAGATGTATACATAAGCATTTAACCTGAAAGCTTTACAAAGAGGAGGAGGAGGAGAAGAGGAGTAGTAGTAGTTTGGATTTATACCCCATCTTTCTCTCCTATAAGGAAACTCAAGGTGGCTTACAAGCTCCTTTCCCTTCCTCTTCCCACAACAGACACCTTGTGAAGTAGGTGGGGCTGAGAGAGTTCTGAAGAACTGTGACTAGCCCAAGGTCACCCAGCAGGAATGTAGGAGTGCGGAAACACCTCAAGTTCACCAGATAAGCCTCCACCACTCAGGTGGAGGAGTGGGGAACCAAACCTGATTCCCCAGATTAGAATCCACCTGCTCTTAACCACTACACCACGCTGGCCCTATGCTATGCTATACCACCTTGTCTAGGTTAACACATTCCTACAAGCTCCCTGTTTCTCACTCCAGGAGACCCAGCTAGGGTGAGGATCAGGGTCTTGGTCATGACAGCCTGTCCTTGGGCTTGAATTTCTCCTAGCAGCTCCCTCCAGACTCTGTCACCCCATGCCCCTTACTTTGGCCAGCTGGAAAGAGGCCGAGTGCGCCTCTCGCTGGCACTCGCTATGAAGATCTTGCAGGATGCGGTGCAGCTTCCAGTCGTCACGGCGACCCTGTGGTGTCTGGAGAGTGATGATGCCTGGAAAAGATACCCACAGGGCCAAGGCCATGGCTGGGAACCAGGACTCCAGACCCACAAGGCCATGCCAATAGTCACATTCCTGGATTTACAGCCCA
Organism: Sphaerodactylus townsendi; assembly: GCF_021028975.2. NCBI lineage: Eukaryota > Metazoa > Chordata > Lepidosauria > Squamata > Sphaerodactylidae > Sphaerodactylus > Sphaerodactylus townsendi. The sequence goes on along the minus strand of NC_059440.1, from coordinate 18,701,112 downwards.
CAGGACGTGTCCACACTACATCATTAATTTGGTTTAAAACATCAGTCCCTTTTCAGAAGAAAGAATTCTGAGCATCCTCATCACACTGTGTTTCCCTAGACCTCTGCTGAGGAGATAAAGGAGTGGCAAGGAGGTAAAACTGACCATGAAGGTTTTCTGGTTGACCTTTAAAAGTCCTAAACGGTCTGGTGCCTTGGTACCTGAGGGACCGCCTATTCTGTTATGGTCCTCAAAGAGCACTCCGGTCAGCAGGGATTAATCCCCTCGTGATCCCTGGCCCAAAACGTAAGAACATAAGAACAAGCCAGCTGGATCAGACCAGAGTCCATCTAGTCCAGCTCTCTGCTACTCGCAGTGGCCCACCAGGTGCCTTTGGAAGCTCACATGCAGGATGTGAAAGCAATGGCCTTCTGCTGCTCCTGAGCACCTGGTCTGCTAAGGCATTTGCAACCTCAGATCAAAGAGGATCAAGATTGGTAGCCATAAATCGACTTCTCCTCCATCAATCTGTCCAAGCCCCTTTTAAAGCTATCCAGGTTAGTGGCCATCACCACCTCCTGTGGCAGCATATTCCAAACACCAATCACACGTTGTGTGAAGAAGTGTTTCCTTTTATTAGTCCTAATTCTTCCCCCCAGCATTTTCAATGAATGCCCCCTGGTTCTAGTATTGTGAGAAAGAGAGAAAAATTTCTCTCTGTCAACATTTTCTACCCCATGCATAATTTTATAGACTTCAATCATATCCCCCCTCAGACGTCTCCTCTCCAAACTAAAGAGTCCCAAACACTGCAGCCTCTCCTCATAAGGAAGGCGCTCTAGTCCCTCAATCATCCTCGTTGCCCTTCTCTGCACTTTTTCTATCTCTTCAATATCCTTCGATAAAAGAAGCTGAAACGACCCAGCAGGCGCATTCTACATCACTGTTGCTCAAAACGCTCCATGTGCTACTCCAAAGTTATTTACGTAACTCCTTGTCTGAACTGTTTTGAAAACTGGGAAGCCCCCTTCTCTCAGCACAACGCACTTCCAGGATGAAAAGGGACTTCCTCTAATCTTCAAAATGACACTCCATGCAGCTAGTTGCAAGGGAAGAAAGTGAGGTGGGGAAACCCAACTCCAACCTGCCAAAAACACAACATTTGGGCCCGTTCTGCACATGCAGAAGAATGCACTTTCAGTGCACTTTGCACCTGGATTTTACTATGCAGGATAGCAAAATATACTTGCAAACAATTGTGAAAGTGGATTGAAAGTACGTTATTCTGCCTGTGCGGAAGGGTACTTAGTTTGGCCCTGAGTTTCCCTTGATCCACTAGGTAGAGGTGGATGAATTTTGTTGGTGGTGTGTTCATGCAAACGCCTTTAAGCCTTCTCACCTTGAATGTTCAGCAAGGTCCTGATGCAGTCACCAGCAGCCTGGCGGATGGCACCATGGGTGTCATAGGTGAAAGGCCCCAGTGTGCCAACTAGATGGCTGTACTGCCCATAGGAGACCTTTGGCTGAGTGGAAAAGGAAAAAGAGAAGCACAACTTCTTGTGTGTGGAACCTGGGCCGCCAATGGCATCTGCGTGTTTTCTTGGCTGTATTTCCGCCCTTTCCCCCAGCCCTGATTTGTGGCATTTATTTTGTGGCACTTAAAACATACCAATGTTTCCCAGGGCCGTTGTCACGTTAAATGTTCCTCCCTCCCTTCTCCTTTCAGCTTACTTAATTGCTTCCTGTTTTCTAGTGGCTCTCCAGCCTTGTCATCCCAAAGGTAGATCAACAGTTTCACTTCATATATAGAGCGCTTTATATGTACATACACAGCAGGGAAGGCTGCACGGTGTAGCCTGATCTTGTCAGATCTTAGACATTAAGCTGGGTTGGTACTTAAAGGAAAGTACTTGAAGTGCTCAAAGGAAGACTCCCCTGCTTCTCACTTGCCTTGCCATCAATAGATTGCAACTTGATGGAACATTACACACACATGTGCACTCACTAGCAGCATTCTAAATAGGGACTACCCTGAGTAAATAGGGATTATTGCTTTGTATATAGGCAGGGGGGCAGAGAGAGCAGAGAAAGAGAAGGTTAAGAGGTGACATGATAGCCACGTTTAGATATTTGAAGGGATGTCATGTTGGTGAGGGAGCAAGCTTGTTTTCTGCTGCAAGACCAGAAGTACTGGGTTCAAGGTGAAGGAAAAGAGATTCCACCTAAACATCAGGAAAAAATTCCTGACAGTGAGGGCTGTTCAACAGTGGAATGCACTACCACAGAGTGTGGTGAAGTTTCCTTCTTTGGAGGTTTTTAAAGAGAGACTGGATGGCCATCTGACAGGAGTGCTTTGATTGTGTGTTCCTGCATTGCAGGGGGTTGGACTTGATTATGATTCTATGAATGAAGGTTAAACACATGAAGGTTAAACACATGAATGAAGGTTAAACACATGAAACTGGCTCTGTGCCAAGAAGGATAGCATTGGCAAGAACAGTGACCTCCCCACCTACACTTGGGGATCTCCTTTTTGGTGTGTAGATGTGAGTGTGTGAACTGGACTGAGGGAGCACTCCCTGGTCTCCTCGGAAGCTGGAACATGCTCACCGAAGCAGTGATCCTTGGGTGGTATTCTTTCAGCAGGCGGGCAGCGAGCTGCATGGCGCGGGCACGTTCCCATTCTCGCTCAGAAATCAGCCAGTACCACAAAAGCTGTGGGCAAATGGGAGCGCTGTAAACCCCTCAATGGAATCTGCTGACCTTTGCATGCCAGCCCCTCGGCTTGCTTTCTAAGCCCACCTTGTCAAAACAAAGACATGAAAAGGAGAGGCTGGCGTGAACCTGTGAAATAACTGGACATTGCGTAGGGTTGCCGACTCTGGGTTGGGAAATTCCTGGTGGTTTGGGAGCAAGCCTTGAGGGCAGTGGTATATAGGGAATATAATGTTGTGGAGTATAATGCTGTACAGTTCTCCCTCCAAATCAGCTACTTTCTCTAAGGCCCCTTCTGCACATGCAGAATAATAGCTGCCCATGCCCCGCAAGAGGGCCTGGAAGCCGCAGACAAGGTTGCGTAGAACGTGCATGAGTGAGCAGAGGTCAGGAAAGGAGACAGCTTTAATCAGTGGTGGGATCCAAAAATTTTAGTAACAGGTTCCCATGGTGGTGGGATTCAAACTGTGGCGTAGCAACAGTGGGTTGGGCAGGGCACGACGGGGGCGTGGCCAGGCATTCCTGGGCGGGGCTGAGGCAAGGACGCAGCCGCTGCGCAGGTCCTTGGGCGGGAAACGAATGCACACAGGCATAGGCTGCCACGCACGCCGGTGCACCTCCTGCTAGACTGCTTCAAGTTCTGCGCGCTACTGCTCACAGGAGGGGCGTAACTAAGGCAAAAATCACGTGGCAAAGTCACCAATTAGTAACCCCCTCTCGGCACACACAAATAATTAGTAACCTACTCTCGGGAACCTGTGAGAACCTGCTGGATCCCACCTTTGGCTTTAATGGCAGGGACTAGAAACTTGATGCTGGCTTTCTTCTGTCCTGCTCACCTGGAAGGCCTCCTGGATCCTCTGTGAACCGGCATCTTCCCTGTCTTCCTTTTCTTCCAGCAGGGATTTCACCAGCTCTGCCAGGGAAGCCATAGTGCCGGTATATAGAAGCTGCAAGACAGAGGACATCAGAAGCCAGGCATGAAGGGATAGGAATATCTCACCTGGAATGTTGTGTACAGTTCTAGGCACCACAACTCAAGAAGGATATTGACAAGCTGGAAAGGGTCCAGGGGAGGGCGACCAAAATGGTAAAAGATCTGGAATCCACGCCCTATGAGGAGAGACTTAGGGAGCTGGGTGTGTTTAGTTTGGGGAAGAGAAGGTTAAGAGGTGACATGATAGCCATGTTTAGATATTTGAAGGGATGTCATGTTGGCGAGGGAGCAAGCTTGTTTCCTGCTGCTCCAGAGACGAGGACCAGGAGTAGTGGGTTCAAGGTGAAGGAAAAGAGATTCCATCTGAACATCAGGAAAACATCCTGACGGTCAGGGCTGTTCGACAATGGAATGCACTACCTCAGAGAGTGGTGGAGTCTCCTTCTTTGGAGGTTTGTAAAGAGAGGCTGGATGGCCATCTGACAGGAGTGCTTTGATTGTGTGTTCCTGGCCCTTGGGAGTCTCTTCCAACTCTATGGTTCTATGATTCTAGGATGCAGTCCCAAACAGCAGTCCCCTTTTTTTACCTAGTACCCTGCATCCCACCCATCTGTGCCTACCACAGTACATCTGCCATACCTCACTTGCGCTGTTCATGAGCTCCACGGGAGGCAGGGCAAAGAGGTAGGCCAGACACAGCTCTATCAGCTCCCGGTTCTCCTCGTGGCTCAGGGCCTCTGGCACTTTGCTGAGAAAGACAGAATTGGGGTGTGCATATTTCATGTAATTTTTTGTGCGTGCCGTCAAGTCACAGCTGGCTTATGGCGACCCCAGAGGGTTTTCACGGCAAGAGACCTTCAGAGGTGGTTTAAAGCAATGACGAAGACTGCGGCTCATAGAGAAAGTGCGGAACAACTACCTCACCGAACACTGCGCATAGGCAGTCTGCACTTGAATGTTCAGAAAGCGGAGGAGAATGAGAACCTGGCAGAGGTGCATGCACACTGCAGAGGCACGTTCACCAAATTAACAAAGGGAGTCTTTTCTCCAAGTTAAATAACAAAGGAAACCTGCACTGCCCACTCATCATAACACTGAAATATTCTCACAACTTTTGACTTGTATTTTGTTGGCATTACACTGTTGACATTAATGTACCTTTTCCCTCCATTATATAATTTTTTTTCATGCATCTCCAAATGTTCTGGTGTGTACCCCGGAGGGTACACATACCCCAGGTTGGGAACCACTCTTCTGAACGAAGAAAAAGGGAAGGGGGAAAAACAGAAGAATATACCTCAGGTGCCGGAGGGCCACCATGACCTTCTGGGGGGCGGGAGACATCAAGGCATCCAAGGGCTGTGTTTTGAGGATGCCCTGGAACAAACACCATGGAAGGATGTGGGAATAATGCCATGATCAACCAGATGTGTTTCCACACTCCTACATTCCTGCTGGGGGACCTTGGGCTAGTCACAGTTCTTTGGAACTCTCTCAGCCCCACCTGCCTCACAAAGGCTCATTCCGCACATGCAGAATAAGGCACTTTCAAACTGCTTTCAGTGCTCTTTGAAGCTGGGCGGAATAGCAAAATCCACTTGCAAACAGTTGTGAAAGTGGTTTGAAAATGCATTATTTTGCGTGTGCGGAAGGGGCCAAAGTGTCTGTTGGGGGGAGAGGAAGGGAAAGGAGCTTGTAAGCCACCTTGAGTCTCCTTACAGGACAGAAAGGTGAGGTAAAGATCCAAACTCTTCTTCTTTTTCTAAGCCACAGACCACAAATCAAAGGCTACTAGCTGCTCCCTTCACTCTGGCTACAAATGATAAGGCTCTATATAACCTTGTCCAGCTTTTCCACCCTCTCGGAGGCAACAGCAGTTCTATTCTTGCCATTTCTGGCTCAAAGTAGCTTTGTTACTCACCATAAGATGGTCGACAAGAGCTCTCTTGTGGGGCAACAGGAAGGTTATGGCCTCCCCTCCACCTTGGATGGAAAGGCAGATCTCAGACACACACCGCGTGAAGCTCAGGATTAGCTCAGGATCTTTGGCACCCTGGGCCGAGACACAGAAGAGCAAGAGAGACAGGAAGGGGATTCTAGCTGCTCTGGATAGGGGAAGAAAGGGTAGGAAGCTCCAGGATGCAGGTGTGCCTTGCCACTCCCAGATGGATAGCCTGCCCAGAGCTTTCCAGAGCAGCAGTGGCCTAGTGGTTAAGAGCAGGTGCACTCTAATCTGGAGAACCGGGTTTAATTCCCTGCTCTGTCACTTGAGCTGTGAAGGCTTATCTGGGGAACCACATTAGCTTGTGTACTCCAACACAAGCCAGCTGGGTGACCTTAGGCTGGTTAGAGCTCTACAGAGCTCTCTCAGTCCCACCCACCTCACAAGGTGTTTGTTATGGGGGAATGGGAAAGGAGATTGTAAGCCCCTGAGTCTCCTTACAGGAGAGAAAGGGGGGATATAAATCCAAAGTCCTCCTCCTCCTCCTGACTGAAGGTGACCCTTACAGTTTTCAAGGCACAAGACATTCAGAGGTGGTCCGCCAGTGCTTGCCTATGTGTTGGCTGAAAGAGTTCTGAGAGAACTGTGACTGGCCCAAGGTCACCCAGCAGGCGTCATGTGGGGGAGTGGGGAATTGAACCCAGTACTCCAAATGCTCTTAACCACTACACCACCCTGGAGCCCAACTTGAAAGAGACCCGAGAGGTATGCTTTATCCCATGGGCAAGTTCTTTCTGCCTACAAGCATCCTATCTGAATCAGGCACCGTTAGCCCCTCATGACAGGGAAGTCTGAATACAATGGTGGAGTCATATGACTGCCAGACAAACTCACCTCCCAGCTGGCTGTGGTGAAATGGTGCAGAATCTTGGGCAGGACATCAGCTGTCAGATGAAGTAGCAATTGGTCCGGAGGAGCACGGATCGTGGCACTGCTGTACAGGAGGAGGAGGGCGCTCTTCACTCTGCCCCTCCCTGGCTGTTGCAAGTCCTGTGGTTGGCCAAGGAAAAGTAGCTATCACAAAGGGGCAATGCTCTTTAGGACCTCCCAAAACAAAGGGGTCATGGCTCAGAAGGTCACCGGTTCAATTCCCAGCATCTCCAGTTAAAAAGCTCAAATAGTAGGTGACACGAAAGATCTTCATCTGAGACCCTGGACAGCCACTACCAATCTCAACAGACACACTGATTTTGATGAAGCAAGAGTTTGATTCAGTACAGTCAAGGATTCGACTGCCCCCAAAGCCACATGACTTGGTGGGACAAAAGACTCTCCCTAATGGGATTGCCAATCCTGGATTGGCTCACTTACTTGAGTCACTGGGAGTTATTTTGTTCTGCATCTGCCTTTCCCTTGGGGTTGAACCTCGGCCAAATGCAACCCCAGAGACGAGTTGCCAGCAACAGGCAATATTTCCACAGCAGAGGGTCACGGCATTTATTTTATTCACTGCGCCACTTCAAAGACCTTTATTATATATTTATTATATAATTACTGCACTACTTTTTTCATCATTCCTATTACCCATCTCCTCCCAATTATGACTGTATGACTATAGCCTGTGCTGACATTTCATTTTATTTTATGATTTTACATTTTATGTTTTTATTACTATTGATTGTTTCCTGATTGCTTACTAGACCTATATGACAATCATTAAGTGCTGTACCTTATGATTCTTGACAAATGTATTTTCTTTTATGTACACTGAGAGCATATGCACCGGAGACAAATTCCTTGTGTGTCCAATCACACTTGGCCAATAAAGATTCTATTCTATTCTAAAGACCTGCTCGAGGCAGCTCACAAAACAAATTCAAAGATCAATTCTTCAAAACCTAAAATCACGACAAATTCACAGCCGCTAAAAATCCAGAGGCATGTAAACAGGGCGAAAACCCAGAGGGCTCCTTTGAACATGACTTTAGCACCAATCAGCTCCCACCTATCAAGATTACAAAGTGGGTTGCGTCTTTTTCCCCCCCAGCAGACCATCCCAGCTGCTGGGGAATGGGGTCAGGAAAAGAAAGGGCTGCAGCCGGGGTGGGATGAGGGTCTGAACCTGGCTGAAGTGAAGGAGAGCTGAATCTTCCCCCTTGGAGATTTCCTCCTCAAAGTGGCTCAGGGCCTTCAGGATGGCTGGGAACTGTCCCTCGCCACAATAAGCAAGGCACCAGCAAAGACTCTGCAGAAAGAGAGAAGAGTTTGGATTTATACCCCACCTTTCTTTCCTGTAAGGAGACTCAAAGCGTCCTACAAGCTCCTTTCCTTTCCTCTCCTCACAACAGACACCTTGTGAGGTAGATGGGGCTGAGAGAGTTCCCAAGAACTGTCACTAGGTCACGGTCACCCAGCAGGAATGTAGGAGTGTGGAAACACTTATCTGGTTCACCAGATAAGCCTCCGCCACTCAGAATTGGGAAAACAAAATCCGGATCTCCAGATTATAATCCACCTGCTCGTAACCACAACACCACGCTGGCTGGGATTTAGATTGACACACTCCCCTTCACATCCCAACCCATATTCTGTCAATTTAAGCAGAGCTCTGCTGGATCAAGCAGACGATCCACCTAATCCAGCATCCTGTTTCACACATGGGTCAAACCAGGTATTCTGGAAGGTCCAAAGCAATGAACTGAGGCTAAACCCTTGCCCTGCTGATGCTCCCCCAATTGACATTCAGAGGTATGCCATTGTCACAATCCTCAGCTGAGATTTTGACTGCCTGGATCGTGCTCCCCCTTTTAAAACTCGCCAGGCCCAGCAAAACTCTGGGGCGGAAAGGGTTCTGCCACCAACACAGCCCAAATGGGGGAGCCCAGCTGCAGCTCTCACTTCTCGCTGGTCTTCGTCTGCATAATCCGCACTCAACAGCAACTCCTGGAGATGCAGCATCACTCCGTCCATGTCTCCCACAGTGGACAAAGCTGTGCCCAGGGCCTTGTAGAGGAATTCCTGGAAGAAAGAGCATCCAACCAGCCATAAGCTCAACTCTGCAAGACTCGGATGCCCCTCCAGCTTGATGCAGCCCAGCAGAACCAAGCTGACAAAGTCACTTCTTTCCCTTCCCCCCTCACAACAAACACCCTGAGAGGTGGGTAGAGCTGAGAGAGCTCCAAAGAGCTGTGACTAGCCCAAGCTCACCCAGTTCAACTGGCATGTGTTGGAGTGCACAAGCTAATCTAGTTCCCCAGATAAGCCTCCGCAGCTCAAGTGGCAAAGCAGGGAATCAAACCCAGTTCTCCAGATTAGAGTGCACCTGCTCTTCACCACTACACAACGCTGGCTCTCTATACCGCTATGACTACTATGTATGCCCCCCCGCCCCCACAAAAAAACCCTTTGTAATTTGAATTACTTAGGCTGGTGATATCTGCCTGCATGCTCTCATTTTATTTTACCCAGTTGATTTTTACCCCATTGATTTAAAATAATTTGGATTCCCCTCTGCCTATAGCAATACCAATATACCTGGGTATTAAATCTGGTTTAAATCGTTATCACTGCCACAAAGTTATGCGCTGAAACAAGCTTATTCTGGAATCACAGTTTCAAAACAATAAGCTTTTAATAGCATTCTAGTAGCTGGAAAAGGAATAGAATTTCTCCATAAAAATAACAGGTTTGCCAGGTCAGTCCAAAGTTCCATCGAATCCTACATCCTTTCATATATCATAATGACTGGGGAGTGGCCATTCCCACCAAGAAGCAACTGGGCATAAACTCTCAGTAGCTAGAAAGAGAACTGGTCTGTACATCAAAGGAAACTGCCAGCTACTCTTCCCCACTGACCTTCTCTGCCGAGGAGCTGGGGTAATTGCCCATTTGCTTGGCCAGTTCGTGTCCCAGATCTAGGTTCCAGCCACCATCCTGGTTTCTCCACAAGGATTTCTTCAGGAACTATGGAGGCACCAGAAAAAAAGGGCTTTTACCATAAATGGTCAGTTTCCCAGGGGCCATACGGGACAGGTCATACATCCGGCATTACCTCCAGTAGCCTGTGCTTCCATGTAGCCTGCTCCAGGGTATACTTGCTGTGTCCTTCAGAGAAGAGTACAGGAGGTCCAGTGGGGAGAGGAAGGGAAAGGAGCTTGTAAGCCACCTTGAGTCTCCTTACAGGAGAGATGGGGGGTACAAATCCAAACTCTTCTAAAGCTCGTTCTGCCTCACCTTCCAGAAGGTGAACGAGAGCCGGGACCTCCACCCACCACTGCTTGGCTACGTTCTTGTAGATCTCCAGGCGCAAAGCCTGCAACAGCAGCAGCACCGCCGTGCCACGACCAGATCCTTCAAAGGGAGAAACCACCAGGCTCTGCAAGTGGGAAGTCATGATGTTACGTGACCGAGGCAAGTTTCACAAGTCAGAGAGTGTAACAGGACTAGTTGTCATGATGGAGCGTTGGTTGGAAGACGAGGGGGTCTGTATTTGGACTTGCAAGAGCCCAGCAGGGGATATGGCTTCTGTAGCCCCCAGACAGATGAGCTCCATCCCAAACGCACCCTCCTCTCACTTACCAGGAGCCGGGCCAGCAGTTCCTGGGGAGTTGGCGAATCCACTGGGATGAAGCGGGGAGAAAAAGAGAGACATTTAAACCACAAGTGAGTTTGCACACCAAATTTGTTCCTGCATGGCAGGGGGTTGGACTTGACGGCCCTTAGAGTCTCTTCCATGATTGTATGATTCTATGTCCCAACATTACTTAGGCCACACTCATTCAGGGACGCAGGAGCAGCAGTGGTGTAGTGGTTGAAAGCAAGTTCACTCTAATCTGGAGAACTGGGTTTGATTCCCCGCTCTGCTACTCGAGCTGTGGAGGCTTATCTGGGGAACTAGATTAGCCTGAGCACTCCAACACATGCCAGCTGGGTGACGTTGGGCTAGTCACAGTTCTTCGGAGTTCTCTCAGCCCCACCCACATCACAGGGTGTTTGTTGTGGTGGGTGGGAAGGGAAAGGAGATTGTCAGCCCCTTTGAGTCTCCTTACAGGAGAGAATTGGCGGGGGCGGGGGCGGGGGAGGGTATAAATCCAAACTCTTCCCTTTTTTCATCATGCCGACACTCAGTGACCCTTCCGGGCAAGAAGCAGATGATTTCCCACTGTTTACTGCACCCAGCACACCGTTAGCGCTTTATATCTATGAAGGATGAACAGCTCAACAGCTGCAAAAAAAGCTGAGCTGGCCCAAGGTGGTTGAAGATTGTGTGATTTAAGAGGAGGATCCCAGAATCTCCTGTGAAGCTACAAAGCATCCCCTCGGAGCTGATGGCACATTTCTTCAATGGCACCCTGAAGACCACTGCCCACTTGCCAAGTGAACCTGACGGAGAAGCACCCGGCACGCTCGTACCCACCTGCCTCCAAGCCATCTTCAACAGCTCTCCGCATCCGCTGCTCAGCCAGCAGCCTCAAGGTGTGGCACAGAGATGTGGCACAACCTGTCAAATGTGGCTGCATCAGGTAGGAAAGCAACTTGCCCCATAATTCCTGCAGAGAAGAGACAGGGAGTTAAAGGCTTGGAATCAGCTTCCTTCCTGTGTGCCGCACCCTGGTCCAAGCCTAATGTGTACCTGGCCCCCAAACCTGCTCAGTCATCTCTGCTCAGTCATCGCTGCTGAGGCATCTACCTGGTCCAGAACTTCATTTCTATGAAGAAATGTGCCATCTCCAGGTGAAAGCAAGAGACGCTGAACAACTGGATCATCCTCTTCCTCTCCTCACTCCATGACTGTGACCTTATGCTCTTAACTGCTATTTTGATATTACTGCTCTTTTTTTCTCCAAAAGTGCTGTTTTCACTGATTTTTCCACTGCACTTTTTAGCAAAACTGCTTTTATTGCAATGATTTTGATGCTATTCCCCAGGCTAAACTTCGATAGGTCTTCGGTTTACTGCGGATTTCATTTTAGACTGTTCCCGATTGTTATCATTGCTGGAAACCCAGTAGGAAATATTTATTGTTATCTCATTCCAAATCTCAAGCTTTGTTCCTGGCCTAAATAAACAAACCAAGATTCCGGGGAGGAACAACCCGGTTACAATTCTGCCCTGATGTGTTACAATTCTGCTCTGAGAGCCAGGGTGGTGTAGTGGTTAAGAGCAGGTGCGCTCTAATCTGTGGAACCGAGTTTGATTCCCCACTCTGCCACTTGAGCTGTGGAGGCTTATCTGGGGAACTAGATTAGCCTGTGCACTCCCAACACATGCCAGCTGGGTGACCTTGGGCTAGTCACAGTTCTTCAGAGCTCTCTTAGCTCTGCTCACCTCACAGGGTGTTTGTTGTGAGGGGGGGAAGGGAAAAAAGATTGTAAACCCCTTTGAGTCTCCTTACAGGAGAGAAAGGGGGAATATAAATCCAAACTCTTCTTCTCAAACTCTTCAAAAAGGAAGCACGCTGAGACTGCCCCAAAGTAACTCAGCTCTTTCTTCCTTTTCCATACTCAGGACAGAGCATTGTTCCATACTGCTGGGTCTTCTGCCCTTTTCTGGGCCCTGTATGGCTCTACCACAGTAGCAGATCTCTCCTAGCACACCTTCCACTCTGCTCAAAACTGCTCCCCACTCTTGCTCCGTTTTTGCGCCTCACACATCTTCTCAGTTTGATTCTGCAAGCCCCTCCCACCCAAATACTAACCAGGACCAACCCCGCAAGGCTTCTGAGATCTGGGGAGATTGGGTAGCCATCCAGGAGAGGGCACTGACATAACTTCTCAGGACACAAAAGGGGCTCCTGACCTGGCTGGTGCCTCTCCCCGAAGCCACCGCCACCTGCAGAGCATCCGTGCTGGCTCTCTGGATCGCCTTCTCCTCCAGCCCACCCAATGGGAGGCTCAGGGTGGAGCAGCCCTGAAAGAGAAAAGCAGAGAAGAGGTGCCTACGTTGCAGCACCAGGCCTGGCAGCTGGTTAGCGGTGACCCTGTTGCAGAAAGCTCCAGTTCGAAAGCCTTTGAAAAGGATTCTCCGTTTTCCTGGGAGCCCGAATGACGATGAACCCAACATTAGCTGCACAGAGAGTTTGTCTTTTCTTTTGCCTTCAAGTCACAGCTGACTTGTGGGAACCCAGCCGGGTTTGCAAGGCAAGATATGGTCTCCCATTGCCTGCCTCTGCATTGCAACCCTGGACTTCCTTGGCGGTTTCCCATCCAAGTACTAAACATGACTGACCCTGCTTAGCAGCCAAGAGGGGACAAGAATGGGTGAGCTGAGGTCATCCAGGTCAGGATAGAGGCTGCATGCAAGCTGCGTCTCCTCAATGTATTGTCGAAGGCTTTCACGGCCGGAATCACTGGGGTGCTGTGTGGTTTCCGGGCTGTATGGCCGTATTCTAGCAGCATTCTATTCAGATGCCTGACCTATTGACCTTGCTATCTCCATTGTTACTCACATGCTATACTTCATTGTTACTCACTTGCCAGGCCACTCCTATTCAGATGCCCTCAGCTATTGACCTTTACTCACAGGTATATATACTCCACTTGCTTTCCTTTCCCACTATCAGATCCTCTGAAGATGCCAGCCACAGATGCAGGCGAAACGTCAGGAGATAATGCTGCTAGAACATGGCCATACAGCCCGGAAATCACACGTCACCCCACTGCATCTCCTCACATCCTTTATCACCTCATTGTCTCCCATCACACACACACACCCCAGCTCTAACTTGTCTACTCTGAAATCTAGACTGTAAGCTGCTCAGGGAAAAGCTGGACCAAGGAACCTAGAGGTCAGCTGCTGCAAATGAATGTGAAACCTTTCCTCTGATTTCCATGTTGCGAGGGCCTCTACCCTTTAGAGCTGGATGCGGAAGCAGGCCACTGTTGCTGGTACCCAAGCCCTGGGCCTGCCTTGTTTTGGTTTGGTCATATCACCCTTTAAAGCAGAGATATAAGGGAGAAGAAACAAGATGGGGTAGACATCAAACTAGAATGCTGGAAGCATTTGGATGGGATTGTGCATTTGAAGAGTGCCACTGCTACTCCACCCTGCCCCCAAATCCCAAAGGTGTTGGTATTTTGCAATTGTCTGTCACAATTCGGTTACTAAAGGGTTAACTGTCTGTATGTAAACAAGATGCTGAGGTCACTGTTTTATGACCTAGTCTATTGATTAGCTGTTGGTCAGCCTGACCACCAGTGCTAGTAAGAACAAAGATCAGAAGTTATAAAGTTACCTGTTATTCTTTATGTGTGCGAGACACCATGTGAGAGAGATAGACAACAAGATGTAATCCTAGAAACCAATACTGTAAATACGCAGCAGAACAGTATAGCATTACTTTCTTGTTTTATTCCATGTAACCCTTCCTTTGAGCTAGTAAACTATTTTTATATAGAAGAAGAAGAGGAGGAGGAGGAGAAGGAGTTTGGATTTATATTCCCCCCTTTCTCTCCTGTAGGAGACTCAAAGGGGCTTACAAACTCCTTGACCTTCCCCCCTCACAACAAACACCCTGTGAGGTAGGTGGGGCTGAGAGAGCTCCGAGAAGCTGTGACTAGCCCAAGGTCACCCAGCTGGCATGTGTGGGAGTGCACAGGCTAATCTGAATTCCCCAGAGAAGCCTCCACAGCTCAGGCGGCAGAGCTGGGAATCAAACCCGGTTCCTCCAGATTAGATACACGAGCTCTTAGCCTCCTACACCACTGCTGCTCCTCAGCTCAATGTATCTCTGGTTATCTTCTTTTTCCACACACGAGACTGCTCCTGCATCTCTGCTAATTAAGCATCTCTTTGCATATATGACTAACGTAATGACTCCGCCTGCCCTTACCAGTTGGCGAGCAGAGATAGCCAGCTGCAGGGAGATGTAGTTCAGGGGCCAGCCCTCCACTTTCTCTAGGTAGCCAGCCTGCAGGAGCTTGCCAATGACCTGGAGCATTGCGAAACGGACCTAAGAGGAAAAGGTAAAAAAGCACCGGGTCATTATTGACCCACGGGGTGATGTCACACCATGTTTATGAGACAGACTTTGTTTACAAGAGGGTTTGCCATTACGTCCCCAGTTGTCTGCACTTTATCCTCAGCAAGCTGGGCACTCATTTTACCAACCCCAGAAGGATAGAAGGCTGAGCCAACCTTGAACTGGCTACCCAAAACTGACTTCCATTAGGATCGAACTCAGATTGTGGGCAGAACTTGGATTGCAGTACTGCAGCTTACCACTCTGTGCCACAGGGCTTATATACCTAAGAGGAAGAGAAGTCCAAAAGCAAAGCCAGTGGGGGTGGGGGTGGGGGGGTGGATGGTGCTGGACTTGGGATCTGGGGGGCCAGAGTTCAAGCCCCCGTTCTGCCATGAAATTCACCGGGTGATTATGGGTCAGCCATTCTCTCTGCTGCTGAGTGGAAAAGCTCCAGATGCATCTTAAAGCATTCAATCCAGCCTTGGAAAAGAGATACCCTTCCAATTGTCCCTAAACTGACCACTCTGGTTTGTCTGTCCATGTTCCTTGGGACTATTCATTTGGGACAGCCCAGATGGTCTGGGCCACAGGTGTTATACATGAGGACCAGGGGCTGAATCCAGCCCCTTCTGCCTGGCCAGATCAGGAATTTTGATTTATATCCCGCCTTTCTCTCCTGTAAGGAGACTCAAGGTGGCTTACAAACTCATTCCCCTTCCTCTCCCCACACCTGGGGAGGTAGGTGGAACTGAGAGAGTTCCGAAGAACTGTGGGGAGCCCAAGGTAACCCAGCAGGAATACAGGAGTGCGGAAACACATCCGGTTCACCAGATAAGCCTCTGCCACTCAGGTGGAGGAGTGGGGGATCAAACCCAGTTCTCCAGATTAGAATCCACCTGCTCTTAACCACTTCACCCTGCCGGCTCTGAGCTTGTGGGTTTTCAGTCTTTGCTCTTTGCTCAAACCAACCCGAGGATCAGAACTGGACCAAGGACGGAACCTAGAAGTCAGCTGCTGCAAATGAATGTGAAACCTTTCCTCTGACTTCCATGTTGCGAGGGCCTCTACCCTTTAGAACTGGATGCTAAAGCAGGCCACTGTTGCTGGTACCCATAACCTGGGCCTGCTTCCCCCAGACTTGCCCTTGGCCTTCCTTGGCTCTCACCCTGATAGCGTTGTCACTCAGAACCACCTTGGTGGCCTTGACGCACATCTGCCTTCTGGTCCAGAGCTCAGGCACTGAAAGACACAAGGCACAGCTTGCTGGAGAACATCTGGGCTGCCGCAGGATCACCCACCACTTGGAATGTGCCTGCTCTTTTTATGCAAAAAGCCGGTCTGGGCCAGGATCAAATTCTAGAGAGAAATGAGGACTTCCCTGGTACAACTGCAATCCAGTAAAACAAACAAACAAACAAACAAGAAAAAATATTTTACCGTATATACTCGTGTATAAGTCGACCCGCATATAAGTCGAGGCACCTAATTTTACCACAAAAAACTGGGAAAACTTATTGACTCGCGTATAAGTCGAGGGTGGGAAATGCAGCATCAACTGAGACATCAGTAGGTTAAATGTTTTTGAATATTTATTTCAAAGAAAAACAGTAAACTGGCTCTGTAAGTGGAAAAGAGGGTCAACAAGAACAATATGGTATCAACAATAACTTTAAAAGTACAAAAAACCTTTTAGCTCAACCAGCAAAACTTCTCAAGCTAAAACACAAGAGTTAAAATCCTTCAAAAGCTGGATTCCTTCATCATCATCTGTATGTCCAAATGTAATCCAACTTAGATTTTTTAAGAGTGGATATTATCAGGAAATGGAAAATCTACTTCATTCAGCTTCCCATTGTAAACAAATGGGGGGATGGGGCATCCCCTTTGGGGGTCAATAACTTTGGATCCCCTGACCCAAACTTCACCAAACCTAGGCTGTTATCATAAAGTTATATTCTCCTTGAGATTGAGACCAGCCGGGTTTAGGCAGCTTCGTCTCAAGGCCCAAAGTTATGGACCCTCAGTGCTGGGCAGCAGCCATTCATTACTGCAATAGCTCCCATTGAAAACAATGGGGAATGGGGGCACCTCCTTTGGGGGTCCATAACTTTGGACCCCCTGAACCAAACTTTACCAAACTTGGCTGGTATTATCAAGAGAGTCTTCTGAGGGTACCCTGAAATGTTCGTGCATCTATTCTAGCATAAAAACTGCACCCCCTGCTGGCTGGCAAAGTAAAAACACACAAAAAATTTTAATGACCCGCATATAAGTCGAGGGGAGCTTTTTCAGCATTAAAAATGTGCTGAAAAATTCGACGTATACATGAGTATATACGTGATTGTCAAAGAATTTCAAGCTAAATGGAAAATGTATTATTTATTAGATGTTGTAGGTTTTCCAGGCTGTGTGGCTGTGGTCTGGTAGTTTTTGCATTTATGGCTAACATCTTTAGGGCATCTCTGAAGAGCATCCTCTTTCAGAATCTCTGAAGATGCTGGCCATAGATACGGGCAAAACATTAGGAGCAAATACTACCAGACCACAACCACACAGCCTGGAAAACCCAGTTGATTTCGGCTGTGAAAGCCTTCAACATTACATATTATTTATATTTTTCTAAAGGAAAAAGGGGAAAAAAGAATAAGGGTGAATTGTGAAGTAAATCTCTGAAATTAAATATACATCATTAATAATTTTAATTATATATTATATTGAAAAGGGGTTAAAGGGAAATAGATAAATGATTCATCACACTATGCAAGATAATAATAATGTGCCAATACAACTTTTATTCTGTGAGAAGAATTCTAGAAATTTGTAGTAGTAAACACTCATCATTTTTTAAACTTATTTTGGATTATTAAAATTTACGTCAATAATGGCCATTATGGTCATTCTTTTCTGAGGCTTATATAATATTATATGCATGTTTTGTTTACTCTCTTTGTTTTCAAATCTAATTGTAACTAGTATTTGATTCCATTTTCTTTTTTCCTGTTTCTGTTAATTCTTATCTATAAATTTTTTAAAAGTAGTCCTTGTAAAGCATGTTTTAATTATTTAAGCAATTTGCCTCACATTATCTCAGCAGTTCTAAACAACAGCCCTATAAGGCAGTCCAGTCTTATTAACCCCAGTCCTTACATTGGGCGCCAATGATTATGGACAGCAATACCAACAAAACTACGCGCAAGTCTTCTTCATTTTCGTCCAGTTTCACTTGGAAGAATCCCATCAGCTCGGAGGGGTGGGAACGGGCTGTGGGGAGAGAAAGATCAGTGAAAATGTATGCTATCAGAGCTGGATTTATGCACAAACTGCAGTTTAGGGCCTCCAGTATATAAGAAGCATTTACATTTATTTATTTTTAATTTACTAAATTTATATGTCAAATAAATACATGGTTTTCCTAATGCTCTGGAGCTAAAGCTACCAGCCCCTAAGTGGGCTCTGGAGATCTCCTGGATTTACAACTGATCTCCAGACTACATAAATTGCTTGTTTATTTTTATTACTTATAACTGATATTCCACTACTCCTGGAGAAAATGGATGCTTTGGAAGGTGGACTGCATGTACATTATACCCTACTGAGGTATAATGTACCTCAGTCCCTAAAGCCCACTCTTCCAGGCTCCGCCCTCAAACCTCCAGATATTTCTGAACCCAGAGTTGGCAATCCTGGGTGGGACCTTGATGTAAACTTGACGTAGCTTATGTGTCAACATGTCTTAATCAGTCCCCATGTACCATTTCCTGTCCCCTTGTCAATCTGCAAGAGGGTCTATGCCCAGTTGGCTTCATTCTCATCATACCTAGCCGCAAGAAGATATGAGTGATTTCAGTGTGGTTCTCTCTTCCATACTGGCCAGGATACTGACTCTGTCCTCTGGCACAGACCTAGAAGAAGAAGAAGAAGAAGGAGGAGGAGGAGGAGGAGGAGGAGGAGGAGGAGGAGTTTGGATTTATATCCCACCTTTCTCTTCTGTTAAGGAGACTCATGGTGGCCTACAAGCTCCTTTCCCTTCCTCTCCCCACAACAGACACCTGGTGAGGTAGCTCTCAACAGACACCTGAGAGAGTTCCAAAGAACTGTGACTATCCCAAGGTCACCCAGCAGGAATGTAGGAGTGCGAAAACACATCTGGTTCACCAGATAAGCCTCTGCCACTCAGATGGGGGAGTGGGGAATCCAACCCGGTTCTCCAAATTAGAATCCACCTGATCTTAACCACTACACTACGCTGGGTGACAAAAAAGGGTCCTTCCTTACACAAAGAGCTGAGAGGGACAGTCTGGCCCACAGAAGTTAACACACTGCTGCGTTCTCTTCAGGTGACTCCTCTGTCAAAAGGGATTGACATCAAGCCCTGTGGTACAACAATGATGCCCCCCATACAGGGTCAGCAGAACACCATGAAAGGCATTCCTAAAGAGGTTTTTGCCCTGCAGTTTCTGAACCCTCTGAAGATTTTGCAAACCTTCCCTCAAATGTACAAATCACACCTAACTGGAGTGAAGAATTAAGCTTTGGCAGAGAAATTAGTGCCCCAGGATGCACATTTTTGTGCTGGGTTGGACCCCAGTCATGCAGGGGGACAGAGATGGCAGGCAACCTTAGAGGCGTTGGCCTTTATGTCCTGTTTGATGGCTTTCTGGGGCAACTGGTTGGTTTCGATCTGAGAAAGGATGCTCTGCTAGATGGACCATCTCTAATGTTCTTAAGTTCAGGCTCACCTGGTGGGTCAGAATGCAAGCCAGGGGCTCCACGTGCATGCTGGGAATCGGATTGTTGTTCACAAGAGAAGCCTCCAAAATCTGGCCCAGAATCTGCAGCAAGCATCAGGAAATTATTTTTTCCCCTTTGGAAAATGTCTAGGATGGCTAGAGAGGAAATTGTGGGTTGGTGGAGCAGAGATCTTGCTATGGGGGGTGGGGTGGCGAGGAGATTGTGAAGACCGAAAGCATGAGAACCTAAAAGATGAACAAACTGGCGATACCATGAAGGAATGAGCCCGCAACTAATCAAACAAGTGGAAAAAATGGAATCACTGAAGAGGATTTATTGGATGATCTAAGGGTCTGCAAACTGTGGCTCTCTAGATGTTCATGGGCTTCAATTCCCATTAGCCCTGCCTCTTGGCCATGCTGGCAGGGGCTGATGGGAAATGTAGTCCACGAACATCTGGAGAGCCACAGTTTGCAGCAGTGGCATAGCTAGGGACTGTGAGAGACTGGAGTCCCAGGCACTACTTTCTTGGGGTGCATCACAGGGCCATGCACCCCCTATAATCGTGCCCTGGTCCTGAACTCCCCATGGAGTTTGGGGCAGGGGCGCAGTTGAACACCAGGAAGCAGGGCTCCCCAATTTCCACTTGATCTTATCAGATTTCAGAAGCTGAGTAGGGTAGGATTTGGTTAGTATTTGGATGGAAGACCTCCAAGGAATATCAGAGTCTCAATGAAGAGGCAGGCAATGGCAAACCATCTTGGAAGTTTCTCGCCTTGAAAACCCCCCCTGGCACAACAACCAGCCCTGTTATCTAGAAATGAATATTTGTTGGGGGAAAGGAGATAACTCTTTTCAAAATAAATAAAATATAAGCAATAATCGTAGTTGAACTGGGATAGGAGGCACTATCCCAAAAGTTTTACACAATCAGAAGTATTTGCACAGTGGGTAACAGCCATTCTCTCATCTGCTCACCTTTGTGATATGTGTGGCCTCCAGGTTGCTTTCGTACTGTGCCATCAGCAAAGAGAGGTCATCGTGGATTTGAACCTGGTGCTCCCTCTGGGTCAGCAGGATCCTCAGCATGGGGCTCAGCACCTTCAGGATGGCCAGCTTGACCTGCCAGTATAGACAGAAAGGGGGGAGGGGGGAGAGATTGCTTGACAGCCCTGGCCAAACCTTCTCACCTTAAAAGAAAAAGAAGAGTTGTTTTTATACCCCACTTTCCTCTGCCAAAAGGAGTCTCAAAGCAGCTTACAAACTTCTTCCCTTCCTCTCCCCTCAACAGATATCTTTTGAGGTAGGTGGGGCTGAGAATATTCTGAAAGAACTGTGACTAGCCCAAGATCACCCAGCAGACTTCATATGGAAGAGCGGGGAATCAAACCTGGTTCTCCAGGTTAGAGTCTGCTGCTCTTAACCACTACACCATGACTGCACTCTCTCTCTGTCTCTAATCAGGGAATGCTGGGTAGGTGGTATGGTCTCTCCATACACACCCCACACAGAGTACCAGTCCTACCTGGTTGGCATTTTACCTGAACATCGCTCCCTGGTAGCCAGGTGTGGGTGATGCAGGCATAGAGAGGGAGAAGGTAGGTAGAGAACTGTTGGACCCTGAGGCGGGGATGGGAACTCCTCTCCCAGCTCCGCAGGTAGATCCGAATAGCCTCACATATCTGCTCCAGGGCTTGAGGGCAAGGAAGAGAGAAGAGACAGAGGGCACATCTAGTGAGTACCAGGTGGAAATTCTGGTTCTGTGAGGTGATATTTGGGACAGCTCTGCTGTTGTCTCCGGCAAATTCTGCAGTGCCTTCGAACAGGAGGAGAGACAATTCCACAGTTGACTTTCCTCTGTATAGCTTTTTCTTCTCAGCAATGCTTATTGGTAGTTAAGGCTACCTTTCTGAGCTTGTTGTGTTTTAAGAGAGTCAAGAATGTGCTATGTGAGATGCCATCTATTTTGCACACAAAAGATCCCTGGTTCAGTGTCAGACATCTTCCAGCTAAAGAATGAGAAAAGCCTTTCTAAGTGCTTTCCACTGGCGATCCTTTAACAGGGAGACTCAGTTAACAAGCACAACAATGCTGGCTACTAAAACAGTTACAACCAGTCCCTCCCTCAGACTGCTTGTACTGAGGATCAGACATGATAAATTGTGGTTTGGTCAAACTTCAGTTAGTAGGGGCTGTCTGAGGGACTGGCTACAGCTGGTGTGGTAGTCCGAATTGTTGATCAGTAGCTTTGTGGATTTTGTACATCCTATAAAATGATTTCCAGAAACTGTCACCGGCAGAGAAAGGTCTTTGTTGTTACCTGCGGCTACGCATTTCACAAAAAAAAAATGTCCTTGAAAGATGGTGAATGAAGATAGAATTTGATCTGCAAGGTCATGCTTGTACTAACTGATAAGATCAAGAAACAATATAATATTTTCTTGGGGTGTGTGTGCTGTTTTTATTTACAGAAGGTAGAAGCAAGGGCTTCCAGGCACTGTGTGGGATGGTGGGGTGCTGTTTATTTCCAACCGACACTTGTTACTCAAACCTCCCACGGGCAACACGAAAGAAGCATTTGCCATTTCCCTTCCAGACAGCAAAGTTGTTCAGCAGGTAGATAGCGGCTTTGGGACCCGCTCCATCCAAGGGGTCGAGCTTGGAGCAACACTCACCCATGCAGAGGGCCCTGCGCCTTCTGCCGTCTTCCATCCGACGCATGGTGGTTTGCAGGGTAGTGAGGGTGATGCCCAGGAAGGGAACACAGCCATATACTGAAATAAAGAGAGTTGGGAAGGCAGTTGAAGCAGGAAGAGAAAGTCTAGTCACACATCAGGTACAGGAGCCTTTCTCCTGGCCTTTGCATGCTCTGCAAGCCACACACAAAAGGAAAGGGAACGGCCCCCATCTTATTTCAGGAGAAAGAAGGTTCTCAGAAGTTTCGGCAACCCTTTTGATGAATTCCAGATCACGTTCAAGGTTTGGGGTTTGACCTTTAAGGCCTTGAGCAGTCTGGGGCCCTTGTATGTTTGGAACCGCATCTCCCCATATTGCCTGCGGAAGACACTGTGGTCCTCCAGTAGTAATTCCTGGTGGTCCCTGGCTTTCCACTGGATGCTGCTTCCGCATCTCTGCTAATAAATATCTCTTTTAATTGAGTAACCATCAGTGTTATTGTAAAGCTTTACTGTATTGTGTATGGTCGAAGGCTTTCATGGCCAGAATCACTAGGATGTTGCGGGTTTTCTGGGTTGTATGCCCATGTTCCAGTAGTATTTCCGCCTGCATCTATGGCTGGCATCTGTCAAAAATGTCAGCAGAAAATACTACTGGAACACGAGCATACAACCTGGAAAACCCGCAACATCCTGGAACATGGAGTCCTTCGGGGATAGAGTGGTCTATCAAATCGAATAAATAAATACCACCTGGAAAATCCACAACATCCTTCTTTATTGCATTATGTAATGTTTTCATTTGTGGGTAAGCCGCCTTGAACCCGACTCCGGTTGGGGAATGGGTGGGATATAAATGTAATAAAATGAATAAAATGAATGAATGAATAAATAAATAAATAAATATTTGTATTCAGCATTTCCCCCTTGCATGCCAGTGGGTAGACCAGAGGGAGAAGCAGGAATGCCACATGTCCAGGGACGGCATCCCTGGTGAGTGTGGGAGGGGTTAGGAAAGGGCAGCCTCCTGCCGTTCCCTCCCCCTCCCTCTGCTTCCCACCATTTTACCATTGTTGGCTGCCATCTTGCCCAGGGTGAGGAGGAGGAACTCGTCGGGTTGCGTGAAGGGCTTGAGTTGCCTCTGGAGCTCCGTCATGATGGGGTTGAAGTGATGGCGGGCAAAGGTGGCCAAGGTACTGCTGGCGGCCACCTGGAGCTCACGTGGGACCCCTTGCTGGAGAAGAGGGCAAGGGTCACCAAAAGCAATGGGGCAGGGGATGCCAGGAAAAAGGGCAGAGAGCTGGGACAGAATGTTGACAGGGCATGACAGCCTCAGAAGCTGCCTTGCGCTTGGTCCTGGATAAGGTGAAACGATGACACAGCTGAGTGTGCCTTCCAAGCATGTGCAGAGTACTTTCCTCTTTCCTATGGGGAACTGCAAGAAGTTCTCAGATATTTGGGATTACAGGAAAAGGCATGCAAGGAAGACAGCGAGATTTCCAGGCATCTTCAGGAGGAGGGCAGGGTCCCAAAGCGGCCACTTTCTCCAGGCAAACTGATTTCTGTCTCCTGGGGATTATTTGTAATCCCAGGAGGTCTCTAGCCACCCCCTGGAGGTTGGCAACTGTACCCATTATTAACTATCACAGCTCATCCCAACATGGCTGGTGGGAGGAAGGGGAGCTTCCAACATGAAACACCGTTGGGCAGGCCTAAAAACCTGGTTATTCCAGAAGGTAGCCCTGGCAGCTAAGGTTGCCAGGTCCCGCTGGCCATTGGTGGGGAATGCAGGGGTAGAGTTGCCAGATCCAGGTTGGGAAACTTGTGGAGATTTGCCAAGGAAGCCTGGAAAGAACAGGGACCTCAATGGGGTACAATGACATAGAGGTCACCCTCCAGAGCATCCATTTTCTCCAGGGGACTCTTCTCTGTAGTTTGGAGGCAAGCTGCCATTCGGGGGGATCCCCAGGTCCATCCTGGAGGCTGGCATCCCTAGTGGTAGCCTATAGTAGCAGAATAAAACAGAAGTCCAGGGGCACCTTAAAGACTAGCAACACCAGTGTGGACTTAGTGAGCTCCGACTCACGAAAGCTCACGCTGGTAATAAGATTCCACCTAAACGTTAGGAAGAACTTTCTGACTGTCAGGGCTGCTCGACAGTGGAATTCACTGCCTCGGAGAGTGGTGGAGTCTCCTTCTTTGGAGGTTTTTAAACAGAGGCTGGATGAACATATGTCGGGAGTGCTTTGACTGTGTGTTCCTGCATGGCAGAGGGTTGGACTTGATGGCCCTTGGGGTTCTCTTCCAACTCTATGATTCTATGAAATGCCTTTAAGGGCTACCAGACGTGATGCAACCTCACAACCTCACCTCTGAAGTTGCTCTCAGCTGCCTGGAGGCCACCAGGATTAAATCCTGCACGGGCCCCACCTCCAGGCCATGCTCCAGCATGGCCCGGAGGCTGTGGTACATGGCTACCTTCTGCCAGACCGACACCTGCAAGGAAGAGAAAATACCTGACTCTTGCCCCAAGTTTTCAGACAGCATCAGGTGTAGAACAAAGATGGACAGTGTAGGTGCTAGGTCTGCCACCTTCTACAAGAGTGTCCACAGAGTGGCAGAGCATCTGCTT
Source organism: Sphaerodactylus townsendi (assembly GCF_021028975.2). Lineage (NCBI taxonomy): Eukaryota > Metazoa > Chordata > Lepidosauria > Squamata > Sphaerodactylidae > Sphaerodactylus > Sphaerodactylus townsendi. The sequence goes on along the minus strand of NC_059440.1, from coordinate 18,676,539 downwards.
TGCCTGCCGAAGGTCCTAACTTCAAGCTGGCAGCTGGAAGCAGGAGGGATGGTGAATCGAGTGAGGGTTAACTTAGGCGGCATAGGAAGAGAAGCTGCATTCCTTACATCATCTTGCTGGAGCATCACTGTGAGGACTGGCATCACAGCGGCTGGTTGGACACGAGCTGCCTGCAGGATATGAAGGACTACCTCTTTCTGGTCTGTGGCCTCTGGTAGCTGCAGCGGGTGGTTAATGGAGCAGAGGACGCCTGGGTGGAAGAGAGAGGCAAGAACCCACTCAGAATCAATACCCTACGAGAAGAGACTTAGGGAGCTGGGGATGTTTAGTTTGGTGAAGAGAAGATGAAGATGTGACATGATAGCCATGTTTAGATATTTGAAGGGATGTCATGTTGGCAAGGGAGCAAGCTTGTTTTCTGCTGCTCCAGAGACTAGGACCAGGAGTGATGGGTTCAAGGGGAAGGAAAAGAGATTCCATTTAAACATCAGGAAAAGCCTCCTGACAGTAAGGGCTGTTTGACAGTGGAATGCACCACCTCGGAGTGTGGTGGAGTCTCCTTCTTTGGAGCTTTTTAAAGAGAGGATGGATGGCCATCTGTCAGGAGTGCTTTGATTGTGTGTACCTGCATGGCAGGGGGTTGGACTTGATGGCCCTTGGGCTCTCTTCCAACTCTATGATTCTATGTGGTAAGAATAAGTCATCATCGTGAGACTGGTTCCATGGAGAAGCAATCAAGCCATGCAGTTCTGAGTTGTAAGGTAGAATTCGCACAAGTTTCTAGTCCTCATGGAAAAGGCTTGAAAGTGCCTGAGCAACATCTCCTGAAGCTGCAGAGCTGAATATATGCACAGGGGACTTCAGGGTTCTTGTCCTGGGAAGGACTGTTTTAAGCTATATATAGGCTACCAATTCACACCACCCGTCCCTGTTGGTTGCCAAACCTTACTTCCACTGGATGGTTCTTCTACTTCAGCCATGCTCACATGTTGCTCTTGTTTTATCTCGTTATCTGGCAGGAAAAGAATACACCCGTTATGCTTTTGGAGCCAGGAGAACTGGGCGCCATAGTAAGAAGTTGTGTTTCTTCTTTCCTGGAGAGGCAATTTGCAACATTTACATTGCTTCCAGAATGAGGTTTGCAGATTGCTAAGCAGAGCATCCCTGGCTGTTTACTCAGCACATATTTCTTGTATCCCAATCATATTTCATTGTGGCATATTGCTTATATTTGATGATGACTGTAGAAGGCATGGTTGAATTGCATATGGCCGTGCGTTTCCGATTTGTATTGACGTTTTGTGTATGCAGGGATATTTTGTTGGTCAGGTATTTCTGATTTGTCTTGGTATTTTATGCAGACCATTTTGTATTGACTTTTGATAACATATATATATATATATCTTGATAACACACACACACACACACACACATATATATATATAAAACTACAATGATATATATATATATATAACTACAATGATAATACCCCTGACAAATAGGTATCCAATCAATACTTAAAAACCTCCAGTCAGGAAGAATCCAGATGCTCCGTGATATAATCTCTCACCCATACACTTTCTCTGCTCAAGAAAGGTCAGACTCCCAAATAATTTCTCCAGGGACATTCAGAGAGTCTGCGCAGGGGCGTACCACTCAGGGGACACATGGGGTCAAATGTCCCCAAGCTGCGGCCATTTAGTCACGATGGGTGCGGAAAATCGCACCCCGCACCCCTCCTCCATTCCCCTGGGTCCATAATGTGATGGTGACTTTGAGATGACCTGGTGCAAAAAAAATGTTGTTTGGTTGTAGTGGGGGAGGGTGGCCGCCCATACAAGGGGGGCGGAAAATTCAGATTTTGCACTGGGCTACATTTTCCCTAGATACACCTCTGAGTCTGCAGCAATGCCACTAACTACACTGGAGATCCCATTGATGTGCCAGGGTGGACATTGCCAGCAATCCTTGATAGGCCCGGTATCCTGCCAGTCAAAGGCTTCTGAGGAAAGGGCCAGTACCTCCTCTACAAGTAGGTCCCTGCTTGCCAAGTTCTCTAGAATCAGCTCCTGCTTGCAAAACTCTGTTCAATATCAACAAGGTCACTTTGGATTAATCCTGTTGGTTGAGTGAGGCCGCAGATCTCACCTTAAATGGGCCCCAATACCAGGGTCATTGGAGAGAGAGGCAGGACATGAAGTTTTCCAGCAGAATTGTGCCCAAGAGACAAAGGAAGGGAGCCTTTAGCCAATGGAACAGCAGCGCTAAGAATGCTCTGTGACATCACTGGGAGGCAGAAGGTACCCTGACCAAGTGGTAGTAAGTCACCCCCAGCAACATATAAATGGGGTCAACTCAGGGATGTGTGATGTGTCCCCCCCAAAAGGGAGACAGCCTTCTCAAAATATGCCCCCGAGACCAAGCTGTAGAGACCATGGGGGGTAGGGGCAGAAACACAGACATTCCAGATCCTGGAAACCTATAGGTGCTGTTTCCTGACCTCTGCTGAGATCCTGTGTCTAGTCTGGTCTGGTGTGGGGGATCCACACAAACAGAAGAAGATTCAGAGAAGTTCAAGAAAGACAATGGTATTTGTAAGACGTTGGATTTTGTTTATTGAACACAGTTTTTGTATTGTGTGCGACCAGACATATTTTTTCTTTCATATTTAAAAAAATAATTAAAAGTACTTTCCCCCCCCAAAAAGCCATGTCACTTAGAACAGCTGGAGGGAGTCTGCTTGCAGACAGGAAGGGGTGTGTTATGGGGGTGGTACTTTCTCACTGTCTAATCTATTATTTTAGGAGGAACAAATTCTTTCACAGACCCACGTAGTCAGAAAACGTTGCTGTTTTAAAGCACTCCTTGTCCTGTCCCGTAAATAAGAACAAAAGACCCTTAGTCCACAAAATATAAAACTTAATACTTCTTCTCCGAATGCTAAGCCCAGGCCCTTGGTTAAACAACTGACCTAAACATTAGTCCAAATGAGAATATCCTGATTTGGCCTCCGAGGGAAGCTCAGGCTTGGCAGAATTCCAGGGATGTCCAGCATCCCTCTGAAAGAAACCAGTCCACAAGAAGTTGGCGTTGGATGTCAAGATGGCTGGTAGATAAGAGAAGAAACCTAACCAAAAAAAAATCCCCTCAAAGTCTCAAGTCCAACAAAAAGTACTCTGGGACAGAAGAACGAGGAAGAGGCAGGTGAAGGGCCTACTTGTCAGAAGTGAGAACACCCAGGGTCTTGCATAGGCTTCATGGCAGTTGCCAAACGCTACAGCTTGCAAGATGGAAGATTCCACCCTGAAGGTTGCTGTGACCCAGAGAATATTCTAGAAGATTGTTTTGAGGTTCATCCACAGCTCGTAGCTTTACCCATGTTGCTCTAATGGCTGTCTTGTTTGGTTTTGCAGAGGTGCAGTCAAAGTTTAAGAGAAGGGATAGTTGACGTCACGCTCGGTGTGAAGAGGGGCAGGAAGAGGACTGGCATCCATTGTGTGAAGGATGAATTCCTGCTGCTCCTTGCCAATTCAAGACTTTGACAAGGACCGGCAGCTTCTCCTGGATGTGGGAATGCATTCTGCCCTCAGGCTCCCCCACAATCCTCAAACAGCATGCCACGTATCCAGTTGAAAAGCGTCCCCTCCAGACACAGAGGTCCGTTGCAACCAGGGTTCGAGATCAGCTTAGGAACAAGGCATTTTGTAGATGTGGAGATGGAGCATCTCACAAGCTTCTCCTCCCAGACCAAGGACTCGAGATGAGGTTGGAATCACAGATGGGCTGAGGAAGAACTAATCAAATCCTGGGGAAGGCTCTCTCGGGCTTCTTGCATCCGTCGCCGAGCCCGCTGGAACGCCTCTGTAAGCAAGCAGATTTTTTGGAGGGGTCAAGGAAAGGGTTCAGTCAAGGTAGATAACCCCCAGCCACCCCCCAAGATTTACAGTGGGGAAAACACCCAATCTGTTTCAGGTAGGAAACAATCTCCACTTTGGGTTATATATGTTCTGCCCTTGAGGACCAAACTCCTACGCCATCAAAAATCCAAGTTGTGTGGTCCTGAATAAGTTATCTGAACACATTTTCACTTTATTGCCAAATTGTGTTGACATCTTTTACCCAAGGTAAATTGGGACAAAAGAAGAAGAGAAGAGTTTGGATTTATATCCCACCTTTCTCTCCTGTAAGGAGACTCAAGACAGTTTATGAGCTCCTTTCCCTTCCTCTCCCCACAACAGACACCTGGTGAGGTAGGTGGGGCTGAGAGAGTTCCGAAGAACTGTGACTAACCCAAGGCCACCCAGCAGGAGTGTAGGAGTGTGGAAACACATCTGGTTTACCAGAGAAGCCTCCGCCACTCAGGTGGAGGAGTGAAGAATCAAGCCCAGCTCTCTAGAATCCCACCTGCTCTTAACCACTACACCACGCTGGCCAGGAGACCAGGAGCACTTCAGCTCTGCTATTACTCTGACCCAGGGGTAGGGAACCTGCGGCTCTCCAGATGTTCAGGAACTACAATTCCCATCAGCCCCTACCAGCATGGCCAATTGGCCATGCTGACAGAGGCTGATGGGAATTGTAGTTCCTGAACATCTGGAGAGCCGCAGGTTCCCTACCCCTGCTCTGACCTCTGAAAATCTTGCTTGGCCACTCCTAAATTCACACCCCCAGGCCTCCATTCAGTGTGAAGCAAAGGCTTCTGAACATCCCTCTACAAACACAAAGGACTAGAACGGACAGGAGGGAGAGCGGGTTCCTTTATCCTGCCTGCAACCCGCTCTCCTGGAGCTGTGCAGAAAGGGCCTAAGTGCTGGTCATTAGAATTTTTTTAGCAGAGAAACTGGAGAGGGTTTTAAATGCAAAGCAACCTTGGCAGCAAATGCCTTACCTAGAACATTATAGAGGGAGCCCTGCTGGCTGAAGCCGCCCATCCGGTCCAGGACGCTCTGCATGCGCTTCTTCATAGCGCTGGACTCCAGGAAAGCCCTGCCAAGACAGAAGACCCAGATCAGAGTTCAGAACTGGAACCTCCACACTTTCCGTATCGGCCATGAAGAGGACAAATTTAGGAAAAGGAGCATGAAATGAAGACTTCCATGTGCAGAGGCAGTGCACCAGAAGCTAAAGACAAGCAGCTTCATGGCTGGATGTGGGATTCCCTTTGTTGGGGATAGGAATGCTGGGCTGCATGGATCTTGGGTTCGAATCAGCACAATGCTGCTCATGGTCTTACACCTTTGTTGGTCAATGCATGGGCTCCCAATGGTACAAGCACACTCAGTGCAAGCACACTCAGTGCAAGCACACTCCCACTTGAGGGAGCCTGCCTGCGATCAACTAGAAGAAGAACAACATGATAACAAGGAGCAGCTGTTTTATGGTGACCCTGTAGGGTTTTCAAGGCAAGAGACAAATGGAGTGGTTTGCCATTGCCTGACTCCAGGTAGTGACCCTGGTTCTCCTTTGTAGTCTCCAAAGAACTGGCCGAAGATGACCCTGCTTAGCTCCCAAACCATGACAAACCTGAGCCAAACTTAGGTAATTGGGCATCAACTACAGCAGCTGTGGAAAGGGCCAGAGCACCATTTTTAAAAGCTGTTACAGAGCTGTTTCAGGCCATTTTATTTGCTAGGGCTTTGCATGGGCTGCAGATGGCTTCTTGGGCAGAAGTTTGTTGGGCTCCATATGTTTTAAAACTTGGAACTGTAAGCCAACTGGAGTTACAAGAGAAACATGGGGTGTGAGGATTTGAGAATCATAAAATAACCAAGCTTTGTCTTGGAAGTCAAGTAAATATGACTGACATTCCGGCATTCTTCCCCCAGATCTCCTTCAACACGCACCCAGAGAGAACATGGGCTCCCCTTTCACCCCACTTTAGAGTGTGTTGACATTCTCCCCTCTCTGGCTGAGGCCTTCACTTACTTGGACTGTAGCAGGCAGTTCAGCCTGAAAGTGACGCTGCCCGTCGTCTCCGTGCGGAAGCCAAACCGGCTCAGGCGATCCCCCTGCCAGATGAGCACCAGGTAATTACATCAACTCCTGACCCTTCCCTTTTATGCCCACACTTCCTCTAATATGCCCAGAAGAGGGGGTTGTGCAACTAAAGTACAAAACCAAAGAAACCTGAATAAAAATGGCTGAGTAACTTAATTCACGAATTCAATAATGTGGACAGCATCTACAAAGGGGCTACGCTACGTATCACACCCCTCCAACATTCACGTGAAAACGTCAAGAACACATTATCATTTGCGTCACGTACACAAAACTCTCTAAACTAATGTGAAAACCTAGAAATATGCGGCCAGATTGTGGTATAAGTCTGGCTTCGTAGAATCTTCCATGGCTAGTGCAGGGGTCTGCAACCTGTGGCTCTCCAGATGTTCAAGAACTGCAAATCCCATCAGCCCCTGCCAGCATGGCCAATTGGGCTAGTGGGATTGTGGTATTTCCCATGCACATCAAAACTGTTCCATAATAAGACTTTCGTGCCATTCAAATCAGACCGCATTTATCTCTACACTGCTAACGTGAAACATAGGACATTTTTGTGCAAACTGCTTTGGTTTTGCGCACGTCCCCAAAAACAGGGGTCCCCAACCTTTTTGAGCTTGTAGGCACATTTGGGATTCTGGCACAGGATGGTGGATGAAGCAACAAAATGACTGCCATAAAAGGTGATGACAGCCAAGAAATGATTACCATGTAGCTTAACACCAGTAACACAGTGTAGATCCTTGGGCTGTGGTGGCAGGTGCTGCCAAAGCAACATTTTTTAAAAATCTGAACAGCCAATTAAATTTTCAATAGTTAAATCAAAAGCCTTGTTGGGCAAAAGCCTTACTTGGCTACCACTCTTAAAGCACTGGGCAGGCACCATGCTGGGGACTCCTGCCTTAAAACATGCTCAAGTTCTTCTTCCTCCAGTTGTGCGGTAGGACATCCTGCAAGCCAAGCCTCTTGACATATATATAGAGACAAGAGGAGAGAAAGTGACCCCATCATGCCACAGTTGTGCAGACTCACCTGAAAGGTGCTAGGCACCCTGGCATAGGTCAAATCTTCAAGTTCTGGGGATCCCCCAATGAAAAACCTCCGCAGTTCTGAGACGGTGCCAGGCTCGACTGGACGCCAAGTAGAAACGGTCAAGGTATGAGCCCCTAAGCCACAGATTTGGAAGAGATGGACAGGTTCAGCTGCCGGCCTGACAAAGTCAAGACCAGATGCTGCTCAGCCCCTTGGGCCCCAGCATCACCAAAGGCACCTGTGCAGCAAGCAAGACCAGGTGGCTTACGCAATGGAGCCAAGCCACACACTGTAAGCAAAGGTAAAATAAAAAATAAAATGAATGCAGAAGGGGAGGAATAGGCTCACTGGTCATAGCAGAAAGGGGACCTGTCAGAATCCACTAGCTTTAAAAGTCTTCCACTGTAACTCTATCCAACTCCATTTTGAACTGAAGAGAGTTTTTCTGACATGTTGCAGCATGGAAAGTAGAGGCAATGCCAGTTGAGGGACCCCCCCCCCCATGCCGAAACCAGGCTGTGAATGAATCGCAGAAACACAGTCCAGACTTTTTACCTGGTGTCGCCGGCAGCACCACAAACCCGTAGCCTTCGATGCGATACCTCTGCCAGAAATCCAAGGAGAGGACCTCAAAGTAGAGCACGGGCCACTGGGGCAGCGAGCCTGTGGAGGAGAGAGGTAGGCAGAGCAATCTTGGCTTTGTATCACTCAGGACATGCTGTCTTGGCCTTTCCTTGAAGAGAGATTCATGGAGGGTGATGCCAGGGCATGTCCCTCTACCACACCAGGCTGAAGATTTTTGGTGTTGGAGGCGAAAAATCCAAATGGCAGCCTTCACCCCCCTCATCCCAATAGAGCATAGGTGTCAAAATCAGCCCCTCCAGATGTTCATGGACTATAATTCCCAGCAGCCCCTGCTAGCATGGTCAATTGGCCCTGCTGGCATGGACTGATGGGAATCGTAGTCCATGAACACCCTGTGCTCCAGAGCCGCCCACCTCCCACACCGAAGCCAAACACTGTTAACTCAGCTGCCTCTTCCTCCCTTCAGGTCATGCCACAGAGTGCAATGCATTGCAATGCACAAGGGGCTCATCCCCGATTACTCACCTTCCAACGCATCCTCTTGGGTAAAGAACACCTCCAGACTGAAAGGGAAAGAGAAAAAGGCCACCCTGTCCTAGGAATGAAAGAGGCAAAGTCAGCTGCTAAGCAGTTCAGGGCCTGTAACTATCGCTCATTCTGAAAAAAACGCGGCAAGTGGAACAAAAAGAAGCAATCAATAAACCGGGATAGCCTGATCCCGAACAAGAAAACTTGAAGAAACACACTGCGGTGGGATTTCACGTCAAGAATTTAGATGTGCCATTACTGCCTTGCATGCGTGGATTAAGATCATCTCACCACTTTGCTGATAAGTATCAGCTTTATTGATTTTCCATATTGGTTTTGCGGTGTGTGGACTGGGATCCCACCGCAGTGTGTTTCTTCACTCAATGAACTTTGAATGAAAATGAATGAACTTTAAATTATGACTTTTTCTGTTATCACTGCACAGATTCATGTCTATTGAATGGACTAATATAATTGTTATAGTTAATATAGTGTCATCATTGATTACGCTTCCTTGAGTTACGGCAAGTTTTCTTGTTCGGGATCAGGCTGTCCCGGTTCATTGATTGCTACTATTGCTCATCCTCAAGATTACAAATAATTTTTAACACATAAGGAAGGAAGTGTGGAAAAAGTGGGAAGGATTAATCCATGCAATTAATTTAGTTATCAGTCCAGCGTTATTTTAATATTGTGTTAATTTGTTTTTAAATTTTAAATTAGAATTTATATTTTTAAAGTTTATTGAATGCTTTCAATTATGTTGTAGCCCCCCCAGCATCTTTCGGGGATTGGGCGGTTTATAAATTTAAAAAATAAATAAATATAAATAAATATAAATATATATATATATATATATTAAATGTCAAATGCCATCGATATTGAATCTTTGGAAACGTTCTTTCATACGAATGGCAATTAAATTACCAGAAACCTCATTCCAGGTCCTTTTGCAAGCATCTGGGGGAAGTGAAAACTGTAAAATAGAAGTTCTAGTTTCCATGGGAAATGCAGGTGGAAAACAAAGAATCCAGAAAATATGCTGCCCGTCCCCTCCCACTTACCTTGCCAACAATCTTGGTGGCACAAGTCTGTGTCACTCCAGAGAGCGGTTGGGAGGGGGAACACGACCAGCCTACAAGGGAGAAGCAGAAGAAGCTGACCCTGTATTGAGCAGGGCGGTGGACTAGATGGCCTCTATGGTCCCTTCCAACTCTATGATTCTAAGGGTTAGCTCTGCAGAAAAGGGAGGGGGGTGAGAAGAAGGAGCTCATACTGAGCTGGAATGGGAGGACCCAGACCCCTAGCGTGCTGAGTGATCGGCAAAGTAGGGGCCTTGAATTGGTGCCAGTACTGGCAAGCCACTCCCATAGAAGAAACAAGTATTTCATTCATCACACAGACCCTGATAAGAATGGAAGCCTAGTCAAGAAGGGTGAACAGTACCACATTTGCCAAGGCAAGGAAATGGACTATTACACTCATCCCCTGACCACCCCCCCCCCCCAATTTGTTTGTTTATTAATTTATTAACTGCCCTTTCCCCATCAAGGTGGGGTTCAGGGCGGTTCACAACAAATGACACACACAAATGTATATACGCCTAAACAACTGTCTAAAATATGCCGTGTAACAAAGTACAACTCCTACAGTGCCACACAGATGAAAATCCACATACAATACTTTTCAACCCTCTGCATGGTATGCGTCATGCCAGTTCTGCCTGGCCTTCCAATAAGTCCACTTTTAGTTTACTCACGGCTGGGAAGCTCCAGGAAAAAGTGGATGTAGAGATTGTCGTACTCATAGCCTTGGGCTGAAACTGAGAGACAGAGGCAGCGATAAATGGCAGTCTCTCTAACACTCCCCGGCAGGAAACGCAGAAACCTAGCTCATAATCAAAGCCCACCTCACCCTTTTCCGCAGGTCACAGCAGCACTGAGCATGCACAGCTGCTGACCAGTCGATTGTATGCACCTTTCTCCAGCAAAAGAAGCATGGAATCACTTGTGGGCAATGGCTACTTTGATCTCAGTCTAGGAGCTGCAACCTTCACACGGACACATTCAAGCAGCTACAATGAGCCCTAGTTAAGGGGGGGGGGGGGGGGAGGGCCAGCCCAGAGGCAGAGGAGGGCCAAATTAAGAGAACACCTCTGAAGATTGATACAAGGGACAGGAGAGGGAATGGAGGAGCCCATCTTCTCAGCTCCCACACCTGCTCTAGCCAGAGTGCCTTTTACTTCTGGGCTCGAGCATCCAGCACTCTCAGTTCAATCCCCAGGAGAATACTTTGCCCAGTTGAGAGAGCCTCCATAGTTATTCCTGTAGAAGCCAGAGCTTGATTCCTGTGAGATGTCCACCCAGCCCTAGAGTGAAAGTTTAAGGCCGGATATTTGAATAGCTTAACTTGCTCAATCACCTTGCCACCAAGAAGCCACCTCGAGGGGTGCCAGACCTTTGAAAACACCATGAAGTTAGACTTAGCTTTGTTGACAGCGAGATTGTTGGAGCTGCAGTAAGTCACGCAATGGTTTAAAAGTCGATTTGTACGTGAAAACAAGATAGCATCATCTGCATAAAGAAGGATCGGGATCCCTACATTCCCGAGGGCGGGACTATGTGTGTCCACTCCTCTCAGATCCAGGGCTAGGTCATTCAAGAAAAGATTCAACAGAGCAACATTCCTGGGCCTTCTCTATCTGGGGAGGGAGCAGCAGCGGGGCAGACACTTCAAAGAGCCTCTTACCGATTTCACCATTGATGAAGAGTCGCAACGACCCAGGAAGAGTCTGCAAGAGACAAAAGAGAAGAGTGAGTGGAGAGATGTCAGAGATGGGTCCTCCCAGTATGTGGAGAGTTACTCACCATCTCAAAGTCAGAGCCGACGAGTCCTTGCAGGTACTCCTTGTGCCGACTGTACAACTAGAGGAAAAGCCACAAAGTAAGGTGTAGATCCAGTAAGAATCCAAGGAGACAGAAATCAAAACATCTCAGGTATCCTTATCAGGTATCCACACTTTCACTCAAAGACAGCTACAAGAGCAGCCAGGAATCCCCAGAGCAACACATGTGTTTTTGGCAAACTCTTCGTGGCAGGATTTTGGCCAGATTATTAGGACTGACCATCAGATTTGGGGTGGGAAGGATATATAGGGCTGGTAAGGAAGGGGGTGGGAAGGGTGCCTCTTGAGAAAGTACCTGTTGGTTACCCCAGAAACACAGGAATAGTAGTAGTAGTTTGGATTTATACCCCTCCCTTTCTCTCTTATAAGGAGACTCAAAGGGGCTTACAAACTCCTTTCCCTTTCCCCCTCACAACAAACACCCTGTGAGGTGGGTGGGGCTGAGAGAGCTCCGAAGAGCTGTGACTCGCCCAAGGTCACCCAGCTGGCATGTGTTGGAGTGCACAAGCTAATCTAGATCACCAGATAAGCCTCCACAGCTCAAGTGGCAGAGCGGGGAATCAAACCCGGTTCTCCAGATTAGAGTGCACATACTCTCTATGCCACTGCTGCTCCATGGGAATAGTCCAAGTGCCTGTGGCTCCGTCTTCGGCAAAGTCTTGATGTGTCTCTGATACCTGGCGAGGTGGCCTGACCCTATTGTCTCCTCCACAGTGCTAAGTTGCAGGGGTGGCCTGCCTGCAGCCTGAACTCAATTCACGCATTTACAAGGAGCAAAAGGCAGCTCCTTTACATCCTCTCTTGAGAGACGCCATTGCTCCCGCCTTCCTCTTCTCCTCCCTCTGCACCATTCATCGGGCGGAGGCTGCTCTTGCAGAGGTGTGTATTTCCCACAGCTCTCTGCTTTTTTCCCCTTCCAGCTCGATCCTTCACAGTCCCAAACACCACATATAAGACTCTGAGAACATGACAATGCATAGGACCCAAGAGCGGACTCCTCACTCCTTCCCACAGGGAAGGCAGCGACCCGGCTCTTCAGTGCCTGTGAGCCACCTTGATCCCTGCTCACCCCAAAGACCAACTGGCTTGGGATCTAGGCCTCGCGCTACTCACCGGTAAGCCCCCTTTGTGCCCGTGAAATCTGGCTTGACTGTGATGACTCCGTTGCTGTCCACTCTGATTGTGCAAAGGACGTGCTCGCAGTCTGCGCGGCCGAGCCTGTGGGGATATCAGTATGGAAACCGGCCTGCTCTCCTGGAGCCCAAGGAACCCAGCAGCCCAAGGCACCCAAATTTCAAATTTATTTCAACTTACAGTCAGAGACCAGCATATACAAATACATAGCCCACTGTTTGATGTTACAAATACAAACATTGTTAAAATCAGTATAAGAAGAAGAGTTTGCATTTGGATTTATATCCCCCCTTTCTCTCCTGTAAGGAGACTCAAGGGGGCTGACAATCTCCTTTCCCTCCCCCACCCCCCACAACAAACACCCTGTGAGGTGGGTGGGGCTGAGAGAGCTCTGAAGAACTGTGACTAGTCCAAAGTCACCCAGCTGGCATGTGCTGGAGTGCCCACGCTAATCTGGTTCCCCAGATAAGCCTCCACAGCTCAAGTGGCAGAGCAGGGAATCAAACCTGGTTTTCCAGTTTAGAGTTCACCTGTTCTTAACCACTACACTCATGCTGTGAGTGAAAAAGCAGTGTATACGTGTGAGGAAAGTTTCTACCTAGGAGCAGGTTATACCAAGCACCGACTTACTTGTCCTGAGGTCCCAGGTCTGCCATGATGTACATGGTCTGCACAGGGGTGTTGATCACATGGTTGTTCTTGATGAACTCTTCTGAAGGCTCCCAGGTGACGATGCGGGACTTGAAGGCGCTGCCTTCGCTGCAGGAGAGCATCGTGCACAATTCGGCAGGAAGTGCAAAATAAATACATAAATAGATCTCCCTCACAGTTGACCCAACACTGAGACCCACAAATCAGTGAAAGCATCCACTCACATTGGCTTCCGCTCCTGTCTTCGCCTTCTCACATTGGCCATCCTCTCCGCCAAGTATGAAGGAACTTCCTGGGCGGACGTGGTCACCTGCTTGCAGTGCTGGAATATATAGAGAGAAGATGTTAGTTCACTACTGCATCTGTGCAGGAGGGATGTGGGGTAAAACAGACCCCTTCTAATCTATCCTCCACAGTGAGAGCACCAGGAGATCCTCCAGCCAACAAGAAGCCCACTGAGGAAATGATGAGGCATATATAGCCAGGTGGTGGTGGCAGAGGTTCCTCTCTGCTTTCCCTGCCTTATTCTACTAAAAAATGAGGAGCCTATAAGGAGCCTGGTGACTCAGAGTGGTAAGCCACAGGACTGCAGTCAAAGCTCTACTCACAACCTGAGTTCAATCCCAATGGAAGATGGTTTCAAGTAAGTTGACTCAGCCTTCCATCCTTCCAAGGTTGGAAAAAATGAGTACCCTGCTTGCTGGGGTGCAAGCATAGGCGACTTGGGAAAGCAATGGCAACCCCACCTCCCCTCCGGCCAAATTTAGTCTGCCTAGTAAACATTGTGACATGACATCACCCATGCGTCAGTAATGTCCCAGTGGTTGCACAGGGGACTGCCTTTACTTTTGTAAGGACCCTTACTTAAGAGCCTCTTATGAGCACGCTCCCCTAAACAAGAGTTAAACTTGGCTTTCTTTCCAACAGCCTTAACCTTCTCTGCTCTATCTGGAAAATGGGGACAGTAGCCTGATTCCTGCGCCTGCTTTGGAAAACTGCAAATATCAAAATCTGTTTACAGAGTTCAGCCTGAGAAGTCAGTTCTCAGTTAGTTCCCTGCTCCATGGCTCCTCATTGGCCCGGAGTGGGGGACTTCATGCTCTCCTCCTCCCACCCAGCCTCAGTGACCTCCCTCGAGGCACCTCCTCCATGTTGGTGAAGCGGTCGTGGTCTGTGTATGTGAAGATCCGGCAGTTCTTCCGTCCCCCGGTTTTCTCCAGCTTCAGGATGTCCTGGTGGTATTGCCGGTCCAGCGGGCTCTGGCAAGCAGACTCGTTCTGGTACAGATCCACCTCAAACTGAGCACAGGACAGAATACCCTGGATGCAGCAAAGAATGCTGAGCAGAACTAGAGTAATCCTAGGCCACTACAAGATTCTTACGAATGTGTTGCTGATGACCAAGTGCAAGTGAATTCATGCCACAGTGTATGGCATAAAAGCCGGACAATGAAGAAAGCTGAAAAGGAGAATACTGATTTGTTTGAAACGTGGTGTTGGGGGACAGTTTTACAGATATCATGGATCACCAAAAAAGACAAATCAGTGAATTCTTGATCAAATCAAGCCTGAACTCGCCATAGATGCTAAAATGATGAAACTGAGGCTATTTGGTCACATTATGAGAAGACAAGAGTCACTGAAAAAGACCATAATGCTAGGAAAAGTTGAAAACAGCAGGAAAAGGGAAAGACCCAGCATGAGCTGGATTGACCCTATAAAGGGAGCCATGGTCCTCAGTCTTCAAGACCTGAACAAGGTTATCAACTCACCTGGCTGAAGAGTTTCTCCTGCCAGCCAATCACAGCCTCCTCTTCCTCTTCTTCTGGACGGTAACCACCTGAAATACAATCAGAGGACTGTTTACATGCAACAATCCAGTCAGCCCAACAACACCTCTAGAGTGCTGTCCTTTCTGAACTTCTGGTTTGTAATTATATGAGGAGGGGGAAAGGAATCAAAGGCAAGCCCCCCTGCGGAAGGAACCAAGGGGGATCTCATGCCCCCTTTGGCAACTTCCCATGACTCCCTAATGAAGAAGAAGAGAAGAAGGGTTTGGATTTATACCCCACCTATCTCTCCTGGAAGGAGACTCAATGTGGCTTACAATCTCCTTTCCCTTCCTCTCCCCACAACAGACACCTTGGGAGGTAGGTGGGATTGAGAGAGTTCCGAAGAACTGCGACTAGCCCACAGGAATGTAGGAGTGCGGAAACACATTTGGTTCACCAGATAAGCCCCTGCCAGTTAGGTGGAGGAGTGGGGAATCAAACCCGGTTCTCCAGATTAGAATCCACCTGCTCTTTACCACGACACTACGCTGGCTAGTGAGACTCCCTTGATAGCTAGTGCACTCTTTCCATAGTTTATTTCTGGCTACAAGAGGTTCAGAGCTCCCCAGATGCTGGGCAAGACCACTCCAACAAGCAGAGCAGGGGCTTGTTTGTGAATACACAGGAGAGCAACTCAGCAACTCATTACGCCTGGACCATGAAAAGGGTACAGCTTCTCTGTTTCTAGCTGAAAAATAACAAGGGCACAGATGGAGTAGTGCTTTTGGTAGCAACGAGGATGCTTTTTTCACCCTTTCTTTTCTGATGGCTGGCGTGCAGATCTTTCTTTAATTCTAGAAAATATCAGCATTTATTTTGGCACCTGAAATAGAAAACTTTCTGAAATGGTGATAGGAGGGACTTGGGGAGGGGCTAGGACCAGTCTGGCTGGAGACACCTGCTCTGTGACTCTGGGAGACTTTATCCTTAGCAAATAAATGGGGGGAGGGAGCCCAGTAAAATCTTAGAGGCCATGGCCTGCATCATCAGATCCCAGAAGCTAAACAAGATCGACCCTGGCAGGTATTTGGACAGGATACCTTCAAGGAATGCCAGGATGGCTGTGCAGAAGAAGGCAGTGGCAAACCACCTCTGAACGTTTCTTGCCTTGAAAGCCCCACCAGGGCTTGCCATAAGTAAGATGTGATTTGATGGGCAAAAAGAGCCAAAAACTAACTAACTGCTGGGGCGTGGGGGGAAGAAGCAGAGACATTAGTTCCACAGAGAACCATCCTTGAGAGAACTGCATCCACCAGGATTTCCTGAAGTGCTACGAGGTGAGGTCTTCCCACGGATGCAGTGCTGATTGCCCCACATGGTATTCATGTCATTGGTTAACTAACCAGGAGTGGAACTTGACTGTTCACGGTCATCATTCTAAAGGAGCAAACTAAGAAAGGAGCCAAGAACGCACTTGATGTGTTGTGAGAGCCGAGGGTGGCCAAGCCGATGAGCTGCTGGCCTGGCTGGCAGGAGGGCTGTTGGAGCTGCTGCAGCAATAGGCTGGTGGAAGTCACCCGTTGCAGGCCAACCCTGTAAAAATCAAACAATCACAAATACTGGAATACCTCGATCCAAGTCCAGTTGAGACCAACAATGTTTCAGGGAATCAGCCATCAAGTCCAACCCCCTGCCATGCAGGAACACACAATCAAAGCACTCCCGACATGATCATCCAACATCTGTTAAAAAACCTCCAAAGAAGGAGACTCCACCACTCTCCAAGGCACAGCATTCCACTGTCGAACAGCTCTGGCAGTCAGAAAGCTCTTCCTAATGTTTATGTGGAATTTCTTTTCCTGCACCTTGAATCCATTACTCCGTGTCCCAGTCTCTGGAGCATCAGAAAACGAGCTTGCTCCCTCTACGACATGACATCCCTTCCAATATTTAAACATAGCTATCATGTCCCCCCTTAACCTTTGCTTCTTCAGACTAAACATCCCCAGCTCCCTCTTTGTAGGGCATGGACTCCAGACCTTGTACCATTTTGGTTGCCCGACTCTGGACATGTTCCAGCTAGTCAATATACTTCTTAAATTGCGGTGCCCAGAACTGAATACAGTAGGTGAAGTCTGACCAATGCAGAGTAGAATGGTACAATTACTTCCCTCGATCTAGACCAGTGGTGGCGAACCTTTGGCACTCCAGATGTTATGGACTACAATTCCCATCAGCCCTTGCCAGCATGGGTAATTGGCCATGCTGGCAGGGGCTGATGGGAATTGTAGTCCATAACATCTGGAGTGCCAAAAGGTTTGCCACCACGGATCTAGACACTATGCTCTTATCAAAACGTGAAGAGCAAAAACTACACTGCCTGGAAAAAGCAAAACAGTGAAAAACAGATCCAAAAACAGATATCAGTTAGTTTAACTGAGTGCAAGCCAGAGACACTGATGAGAGTTTGGTTCTACTTTGAAGATTTATATCAGCCAAATTCACATATTGCAAATCAATCTGAGTATCATTTATTGATCATAGCTCTTTGTCCCTCTTGGGAAATCTTCCAGTAGCTATGAGTACTATTCCCCAGCAGACAAATGGGTACTATTCCCTAGCCACTCTGAGGCTGCTGTATCAGCTAGGGAAATAGCACAGGATGACCCCCTTCTTCCTCGCAGTAGTTCCAATTCAAATTGCCCGAAGATCCAAATTAATCTCTGGATGGGACGCTCAAGCACATATGTCTGCATCATGACCCCTCTTGTTTTTCCAGGTTACAGCAAACACACATGCACACATACAACCTGAGCATAGTGTACATGTGATTTTTCTTTAGACATTCACTGAGTAATTTTCATGTACACTCAATGCATAAACAGCCAAATGTCACTTAAAACTCCACACTTATCTAGATACTGGTCTCCAGTTTCAGTTGCAATGCGAACACATGTTGGCGTCGTCTTACAATCAGGTAAATGTATGCATTCTCAACCCTCCTAATGGTTCTCAACCCTCCTAATGGCGCGACCCTTTAATACAGTTCCTTGTGGTGACCCCCAACCCTAACATTTATCCATTTTACAGATGAAGAACACTGATGCAGAGAGTCTTAGGCGACCCCTGTGAAAGGGTCGTTCGACCCCCAGGTTGAGAACCACACGTATTAGACAGAGCTGCTACATGCAACGCATGCCTTGCGTGTTGCGTTTCAGCAATCGACAGCTGCTGAGGCTTGTTTTCAACTGTTTCCCTCTCATCTGGTCAATTGTGTTTCACTAGTGGATATTTAACCTGAAGAACAGATACTCAACTATGACCCTCCTTAGCTGAACAGTGTGCATGCATGATGCAGAGCAATGTGCGTTTGGGGATCCACAGTGTCAAACCTGGGGTGCGTCCAAACTTTCTCTCGATTTTTGCTTGTAAAATACTGGAAAGCAAGTAGAATTCTTGAAGATTTTTTCAAACAAGAAGAGACCAGTTTGGTATCATAATGAAAATATAGGGATTCCCACCCCCCCTTTACTTTTTTGTTCCCCGCTTTCAAGACTCCTTGAGAGCCTTTTATTGCAATGCAATGCAATAAAAAACGACATTCATAACGTGCACAGAAAAGTATGCAGCCAGGAATCGGAGCAGGAAAATTAATGCAGGGTGGTGGAGGCGGGGTGGAAAAGCATCAGGCATCGCTTATGCATGAGGCGGGGAATGCTCTGACCTGATGCGGAGATTGCAGATGGGATCCCGAGAACGGTAGACCACCCCGCCGGTGTCTTCATTCCAGGCGGCTTGCGCCATTCCGGGGCTGGGGGAGACCCGCAGGCCGCGCGGCGTCTCAGGTAGGCCGCGTTTCCCTGGATACGGGAGATGGCGGCCGTCCACTACCACGTGACCAAGAAGCCCCGCCTCTCGTCTGCAAGCCGGCGGAGCAAAACAAGAGGGGCTTCCGTGCCATTAGTATCATGGTAGTTGTCAGAGGCAAGCAGGGGTACCTGTGAACACGTGCGGACCCCCGCCTTGTGCAGATCCCTTTTCCATGCTCAGCTGGAGCCACTTACGAATACGTGCAGAGTTACTTCATTGACGGCCAGAGCAGCCCTCGGCTTGACAGTGGACAGGAGCCCCGAGCATGTGCAGAGTTCCCTTGGACCTCTCCCCATTGGGATTCCAGTGTGGGAAGTAGAACCCGCCAACTGGCGAACGGGTACGCACAGAGGATTTGTCCTTCCCGTGCACTAAATAAATGCCCATATAGAGCATCCATTAATTGGATAATTTGATTATTAGATCGTTTTGTAGGATCCTTTTCCCAAGGAAATGCTTCAGTGGCCTGGGTTGGGGAGGGGGATGAGTAGCTGGCCGTCGCCACCAAGAGGGCTTATTTTGCTTCTGCAACTGCATCAGGAGCAAGACTAGGAATCACATCCAACTCTGAGCTGGCATTTCTTAGTTGGCACTTTGCTGTCTGTGCCCAGGAAGTGTAGACTGGTGGGCAGTGCTCAGCACCTCAGTGTAGCAATCGCTCTTCACCACAGGCTTGTTTGTGTGTTTGATTTGCACCATGCATACATGATGGTAAACTCTAGAGTTTACACGGAGGATAAAAATTCAGGATTTCAATGCTACAAAGTGGATTTGAACTGGTGATTTGCCTTTAATGGCAATTGAAGACTTCATTGGGCATTTCTGAAGCTCAACATTCAGAATATGTAATTGTAAAAACAGTGGCAGTGATTGAACTGCGTTTGAACCATGAAATGGGAAGTATAGCTACGTTCCTCCAGATTGAAGCTTCAGTGTGGGTTCATATAGTGTGGAGCTTTGGCATTCTTCTATTATTGGGACTTTGTAATTTTTACACTCAGGATACAGTTTCCTGATGATTATTGGTGGCCAAGTCCATGTTCTCTGCGTCACTTATATTACCAGTTTATGCAAACTATATATATATTTGAAGTTGTAGTTTGCTTAGTTTTATGTTGATGTTTTGCAGAACCACAATCTAGCAATTACTCTTCACAACACTCCTGTCCATCTGAAGCTGCCCAAAATGTGCAATCTCCGTCCCCTATGAAGTTGTTTCTGTTCCTTTTTCATATCTTTTCATACTGCGCTCACTACAGTGTTTCAAGATTCTAAAGATGCCCATTGGTTCAAAAAGGTTAAGGACTTCTGGTCTACCAGCATTCATTTTTAAAGCTGGTACTGAGGCAGTCTCTTTGTCAGCCTACTGGAAATCCTATTTCTGTGATTTTTGGGGTCTTTCCCCCACCCTCTTCCCACCCCTGCCCAGGGCCTTCACCCACTGTGAGTTCTTGCCTTACCTTCTCCAATTCCTTCCTGCCTCAGGTAAGTTTGCAAACAGCTGATTTCTGAGTCCATTACAGAACTAGGCATGTTTCTAGTACCAAGCACCTAGTTGTCAAGGATTGCACCTCCCTACCCGGATGGCTCTTTGAAGGAGTTCCACCTCCCCTAGATGCCCCCTACATAAACAACTATCGTGACACCTGGTCTATTTCAAATATTTTTATTTTAAAAATATTCTCTTCAGTGCTAAAATATCTCTTTGCTTCCCCGCGGAGGCAGCACTTCTTGCTGCGGCAGGGTCTCAATCACAGACTCAATTCCGCTTGCAGATTGTGACGGGGACAGGCTTTGCAGGGGCCAAGCGAATTGGGGGCAATTGCACTAGCTGGGAAGCCCCCTCCTCAAAGGAAGGGGGCTACTTAGAGGCAGGCCCCCACTGGCTTGAGGCAAGAGGCATACAGCTCCCTTGTTGCCAGCCTGGCTCCACCTGCATGGGGCAAAAAGTGCTGCTTGCAGATCCTCAGATCTGAGCGGGGAGAATCCTTTCTCTGCAGCTAAGCCTGCAGGCTGCAGACCGGCTGCTGAGATAACCTCCCCGCTCTGGTGCAAATCTCTGGCTCCCACCTGTCCTAATGGCTTAAAACTCAACAACTATTGCACGGCATCCCAGCTGGGCTCCCCCGGGTGCTGCCCTTCCTCCCGAGGAGAACCTTTTGTTCCCAATGGGAAGAGGGACCTCGGGGTTGTCCAATCAAGTGCTGAAAACTCCTCAGTCTTCGAGGAACCTCCTAAGCCACAATCCCCACCCCAGAGTCCACAGAGGATCGAGAAAAAAATAGAAGAGAAAAGAGAGGCTGCCGCACCTCATCCCTTAGGCGTGCAAGTGAGGAGGGGTGAGAGAGGAAAGGGAATGTTGCGTTGCAGGAGACAGGACAACTCTCGGCAGAGGTGGACAAAGGCAAGCTGGCGTCAGCAGGGAGCGCAGTCCCAAGGAACAGCAGGACGAGGACCGCGGGAAGGGGAGCGGACAGGTATCCCGATTTTCAAAAGGATGAGCATCTTGGGAGTAAGGGGGCAGATGGACTCTTGGGGAAGGACCATATCGCAGGGGGAAAGCTGGCTAGCTAGCTCTTGGAGGCCGTATGGCATGCAGAATTTTGGTCGGGACAAAATCTCTTGAGTGGGGGTGCTCCGGAGTCTTCCTCCCCTCCAGCTGCCTGCAGCAAAGAAAGAAAAGGGGTGTGTGTGTGAAAGAGAGGCAGAAGGCACCCTGGGCCTCATCCTGACCCTGCATCAAATGACAACCATAGGCAGCTGCACAGCCCTGCCAGGAACACAAAGGAGAGGTTTCCACACTGAGGTCATGTCTGTTTTTCCAATCAGCATACTATGCAAATATGGCAGTCTTTGGCACTAAATGCAGACACGTGCCAATTCCATGCCATGCACACAAACACTGGAGAGATATTAGCAGCATTACTGCCTTTGGCAACAGTTCAAGAGTGACTAACTAATGAATCCGCCTTGCCTTTCATCGGTTACTAATATTTTTCTAAAATTGCATATGATCACTGTAAGAGTGAGAAGAGCAGAACTCCTCTGCGATGTGAGATAACCCACAGGGTAAGAAATCACAGATCTTCTTTTACCATTGGAAGGATCACCTTTCAAAACTGTGTTTGTGTCACCAACTGGAAATCTGCAGCATTCCTTTTGTGGCATTCCCACACAACCAAAAGAATCAAGCCTGAAAAGACTCAAGAGACACTGACCTGAATATCTGTTGCCAGCGGTGCTTTTTTAAACCACAGGAAAACCACCGTGGTTTCTCTTTAAAATGCAAAATTCCTGCGAACTTTGGACATGACCCAAAAGAAGAAGCTGTTTTTGTGGGTTTGCTTCCCCTATTGAATTTGGCAGAAGAAGCCAGGACATTAGTTGCCCTGAACGGGATCACGCCACTCAATCTATGCATGTCGGATGCATCTGCAAGTGAATTTCAATGTATGATTAACGCCACAGTCCACCTACCTATCAAGTGAAGCGGATGCCCAACTGTGAACTCTAATGCAGAAGGCTTGATAGTGCTAAAACAATACTGCTCCCTCTCTGCGTCAATGTTCAGGAGTGCAGATCAGGAAGACTTCCCTGTCTTCAGGTGCAGAAGGTATTTCCCCCCCCAGTCTTTCCAATGTCCCCAAGCTTCTAAGTTCTACTGGCACCCTTACCTGAGCCTCGGAAGGACCTGGCTCTTCCTTTGTGAGGGTCGGAGGTTCATCTGCTACTTCAGAGGGAGGCAGGGCAGGTTCTGGAAGTGACCCATGAGAAAAGGATGTAAGGGATATGGCGAGAATCCTAATGAACTTCTGGTGCTCCTGGTAGTTTTAGGCTCTACTGGCCTGGGAGCCTACAACAGCCAATGTACACATGGCTGACCCCAAAGAGGTAGACTTGGCTGCACCCCAAACTGATCCCTCCATTTGCTAGAGCAATCAACATAGTGAAATTCTTTGTTTCACCATCTCATTTGCCCTTCTACCCAAAAACTTATGCCACAGGCAGAGTTCATCTTCAATGAAAAAACACTCATCAAGTGGCATGAAGAGAGAATAGTCTTACCTTTGGGCAGTGCGTAATTTAAAAAGCAGCTTTGGGTGAGTGTTTACACAACTCAAACTTTAAATGACAATGCAATTTATATTGGTCTCTAAGAATATTTTGCAATATTTCAGTGTTTAAAACGTACAGGAGGATAAATCTCCAGTTGAAAAAGCATATGTCCCTTAAAGCAACGCTGATAATCCCTTAAGGAAGCCCTGACAAAAGATCAATTTTTGCCTTTGGCAAATTAAAAGGGCAACACACAGCTAAAGAAAAAAAGTGAATGTCCCTACAAGTAGCCTGATAGGCCAGTTTTGAAGCACAAAATTTATTTAGAAACCCTATGTGCTGCTATTCATTGTGTGATTTGCCATTAAATGCCTTATTGCATATTATCATTTTTGTTGTTGGCATATGATATATGTTATTACAAGTCATGCTTCTGAATTATTCTTGGATGTCAAAAACTATTATTTATGATTATGAACTGAGACACACGTATGGCAACACATAACCTTGGAAGTGATTTATATTGTGGAGGAAAGAATAAAGTAGAACTAAGGCTGTGAATTCACTAGTCAAAGGACCCTTTATTCTTATATTACTTATAGACATTTAGCCTCAACACATGTTATCCTTTCCCCCCCTTTTTGCAAGCAGAGTACAGGCACCAGACATGGCTGTTGCTGGTGTGCCATTGGTGTTCCTCTTACCTTCCAGTGGCTCCTGTCCCAGAGTGGGTGGCTGTGAGTCATCTGTGCGGAAGTCAGAGTTGTGAGTGGGGCTCATCGACTCACTCTGCTGGGGGCTGGGGCTGGAGGCAGGGCTGCTGTCTGCCTTGAGTGGATAAGCATCCGACAAGGAGCTCAGATTGCTGTTTTCGTCTGGAAGGTGAAGGTTGATCCTAGGTTTGTCCATCATAAATGCCAAGGGGCTTGCATGGGGTGGCAGACATAACACTCTCCTCCTCCCTTTCCATCCTCACAATATCCTCATGAGGTAGGTGAAGCTGAGAGAGCACAACTGGTCCAAGGTCACACTGTTAGCTTTATAGCGGAACAGGGATTTGAATCTGAGCCTCCCCAGTCTTGGACTCTTAACACTCAGACCAGCTCGTTATATTCTCATGGCCCACTATGAGCACAGCTGTCTTGCTATTATCTCTGGTCAAGGAGGAAGCCCACTTTAAGCATGAATGCCTCTTTCATATCATCATGGCTTTGACATGGGCCGGGGCATTTACAGCCCTGGCCCAGCCTGATGGAACGCTTTTCCTGGTGACATCTGGGCCCTGCTGAGTGTGTCGCAATTCTGCAGGGCCTGCAAAACAGAGCTGCTCTGCCGGGCCTTCTCCAACTTTTTAACCAGAGATGCCAGGGACCTCTGCATGCAAAGCCGATGCTCTATCACTGAGATTTATTCCTGTGCTTTTCCTAGAGAGCACCAATCCCTGGCTGTTGAAGGTCTTTCTGAGCATGAGGAGACACAGCCTCGACCCTCACCCACAGTTGGCCTGTATGCTGGCAAGGTGCAGGGCCTACTCACCCTGAAACTCCAAGAGAAGCGACGAATTTGCTGCAGCTTCAGCTGGAAAGCCGTTGGGCTCTCGGGCAGCAGCACTGCTGGATTTGGACTTCTCTTTCTGGGAGGGAAAAAGGAGAGGAAGAGCAGCTCATGTTGCTGCAGGCATGTCATGAAGAGCAACCCCCCATCTGCAGGAACTCCCATCCCCTTTACAGCCAGCAGCCCTGAGCTGTGGAGGCTGCCAGAACAATAAAATAACATTTTGTCAAGTCTTTGGGGAAATTTCCACTTCACCTGGGGTGAAGTTCAAGTTCCTTGGAGGAATAAAGAGAAAGGTTTAGAACACCCAAATGCATCTTGGAGTCTTCCACCGAGTTTGTCACTTGGGACTCTAATTTAGGCTGCTAGCACCTGGGCTACCCTACCGCATCCATAGAAAAGAAAAGTGTCCGAGGAGACTTCCTCCACCTTTGGTCAGACAGGTATGCTCCACCCATGGAGAGCTTACTTCTGTAAAGCATGTTCCCATCCCATAGAGGATGATGAATCAGTCCTATCCCTCGAAGGGCTAGTCCTGCTGAAAACCAGCCTAAGGTCCCTCCTCTCGGTAGGATCCATTCCTTTAACGGCCTCTCACCTCTTTGCTGTCGGCCACAGGCACCCACTTGAATATCCGAAGGGATGTGTCACCCACAGTCACCCACTTCTTCTCCCTGGCTCAGGGAACAAAAGAGACTAGATACAACAACACAAGCATGATAAGCACAGGTATGGGTTCCAAAAGGCTAGAGGAAAGGATCCCTGAATGCTCCCACCTGCATCAGATATTCAGAGATATACTGCATCAGAACATGAGGTTTTTTAAAGTCAGATTTCGATGGTTCTGCATAAAATTGTTATGATTGTTACATGCATGACAGACACACGGACACCAACTTTACATTAAAACAGCAATGTATTAAAAAAAAACAGTGTGTGAGGGAAGCACTTTAGTCTACCAGCAAACACTGTTGTTGATCTCACCATCCTCTAGCAAAATAAACAGGAACTCCACAATGGCCCTGCTGAATTAAAATTGATCAGAAAGTCTGATACCATCTTCTGAGAACTTAATACAGAACTTGATCACAGACTTGGGATTCCTCAGTAGTCAGCATGGTTTCAGGTGGGTTAGTGCGTAATGGCGAACACAATTTGAGTCAGTATCATTTTAAAGACCGACAACTATTTCTAGGGTATAAGCTTTAATGAATCATTAAAGGTTGTTCCCTCAGAAACCAATCTGATGGATACCTGGTGAAATGAACACTGACTCATAAAAGCTTATATCCTGGAAAATCTAATTTGCTGTTCTAGTGTGACTGGGCTTGAATTTGGTTTAGTCACCAGGTCGGTTAATTAAGTTGGAAAGCCTAAAGAGATTTCAGATTGCCATTATAATGAAAGGTCTCTACATTTTTTTTTCTTGATCACAACTTTCCCCCCAAATTACATCTCACCTAGTACTTTCTGCATTTCATGGCCCCTTAGCCCTGCCATTTAAATTTCTTCTCATAGTGTAACATTTATTTTTGCCTAGTAAGGACTGCGATACAGATTTGAGTAGGTGATCTGTAATCCACAAAGATTTACGCTTAAAAACTTGGAAGTCTGGATATGAGATAGGTATCGGGCAACTTAAAGTACAGAGAGGACAGGAATGATATTACTGTTATTTTAAAAATACCCAAATAATGAGCTCTGAATACATGAGACAAAGCGTTCCCCAACCAATTTATTTGAACTTTCACATGATTTTTAAAAAACTGATCAGCCCCAAAACGAAATTAAAATA